>NC_060268.1:166971321-167571321 GCF_021613505.1 Equus quagga
GGGTCCTGAAGGGCTAAGGAAGAAGCAGAGATGCGCACCCAGGCTTGGCAGGAAGAAGGGGGTCAACGGCTGCTGTGCCATCCACAAGGCACCCCCTACCTCACTCTGCAGGGCGTGAGCTTTCTTGGCCCAGGCCATTTTCAGGTCCTCAGGCAGCGCCGTGAACTTGTGGCACCGTATCCTGTAGTCGTGGTCGCTGGCTAGGGCCTGGGCCTTCCTGGCATGGACCAGGTGCACCATGTCCATGGGGAGGTGGCACTGGGCTTGGCTGCCGACCGCCTCCCTCCTGTACTGATGCTCGCTCTGCAGCTGGCCCATGCGCTGGCAGTGCTGGAGCCGGGGGTCATCGCTCAGGCTCCGGGCCCCGATCAGCCTCCCTCGTTCCTTCACAAAGTCATGTCTGTAGAGAAACTGCAAGGGAGGCCCAGCCGGTCAGGGGCTGGCATTCGACCTGTTTAAGTTCCACCTGCGCGTTTTCACTGCAGACTCTAGAAAAATCACCTGTTCTCACACAACGACGTGATGATTATAAGAAAAACCAGAGTGAGGTTGGCCTGAGAACATGCTCCCTCCCTGGGGGACGAACAATTAAAACACCGCTTCGTTCTTCCTATCTAATTAAAACCAGATCCTCAGAACCAAAGGAAGGGCCCCACTGCCCCTACGCGTCCTATGGCCAAAAGGAATTTATCAAAAAGGGTAAAAGAGAAACTCGTGCTTTATCCGTTTGCACTTGGCAAAACATTAAACCCAAAAGACAGGATCCATTTATTTGAAGTCCACATTTTCTGTGATTTGTTTGTGGGAAAGAGAAAGTCACCTTCATGTCCCAAAGCTATGGACGCTATCGACAGAGTGGCTGAAACACTGCTGGCAAATCGTAACGCCAACGTGTGCAACGCCAGACAGCCCAGAGGGAGATGCGCTGGGGCTGTATCACAATTTCCATCACAAGCACTCTTCCTAATTCTGGGTGGAGTCAGAAAACAGGCAGTTCAAGGATTGCAGGGGGATCGTTGCCTAAGCATTGCAACTAGCTATAAAACGTCACCTCGCGCTTGCTGGAGACCTTGGCCTGAACTGAGCTTCTGATTAACAAAGCCTTTCTTTCCTTCCCTCTGTCAAAGTCTCATTCGTAACTAATATATTCTGCAGATGACATCCTGTCTCACACGGTGAGAGATTTGCTTTAATTCAGGAAAATCAGCCATAGACCCTGTTTTACATGAAGTTAACAGAAATTAGGCAAGAGAGAAGGTCACATCATTCAACTCACATCACTGGCTATGTCTCCAGAGACCCGGGCCGCCTGGAAGGGGATGGCGTCTATTGTCAGCTTGTAGCCTTGAGCACGGAGATTACGCCAAGACTCCTTGTACTTCGCCTGCAGTAGGAACACATGTAGATTGTCTTTAAAAAAAAAAAAATTACATGACTTGACGAACAAAGGCTACCCCTTTCATTTGTAGTACAGTGTTCTAGAATCGATTTCTGACAAGCGAAAGCTTTCTATTTTGCAAAGAAAATCTCATTAGCACACACGCTGTCGTGGGCTCTGACACATATGTACTCAGCGCATTTGTGAAAAGGTATATTTAACAGGAGCACCTAAAAGACACATTTTTTAAAGTTTCTGTAAATGCCAGCAGGGTCACCGTCAGATCCCCTCTCGGACACAGACATACGTGGCTTTGCAGCGTACAAGAGAGGCTTACGTCACTAAGATTGGCTGCATTTGTCTTCGCCTGGACAAACTCAGGCAGACCCAGCGTCATTGTGTACTGGTGTCTCGCATCCTCTCCCGCTGCTTTATAGAGGCGCTGGGCAAAAAAAAAGAAAACAAAAAGCAAGAAGGTAAGTGCTGTGCATCTCTGCAGGGCTGGAGGTCCCTCGTTTGCAACTGGGAAATACATTTGTAAAAGCCCATTCACTGTGTCACGGAGAAGATGTTCCTTTCAATAAAGACAATTCATGAATCAGATGGACTGATATAAAAGGAACATGTAAGCAACTGCAAGTTGCTTTTAGTGAGGTTCAGGGCGTGTTACCCCAAAATATGGTACCTTGGCATATTGAATATTTTAAGCGGAAGGAATTTGAGAAATGCAGGTGTTGGAAGAATGCCCTCTGACTTTCTCCCCTGAAGAAAGTCATAACCCCCTCCCGTGAGGGGTGCCCTCCCCACACCCAGAGGCGAGGAGCATCCCATCTCTGAAGATGGCAGGACGCAGAGAGGAATCTGAGCAAACGGCCTTGCTAAGTTCTCCCCAGTCTACTACTCTTTCGTCCTGTCACATTTTTCCACGACTTTCCACTCTTCCTCAAACCTAGTATAAAAACAATCAGGGTTAACCATTTCTTCTGGTCTTCATTTCCTTACGAAGGCTCCCGTATCCCACAAAGCTTATATTAAATAAATGTGTCTGCTTTCCTTTGGTTCATCTGTCTTTTGTCACAGAGCCACAGCTGAGAACCTAAGACGGGTAAAGGAAAAGGTACTTTTCCCTCCTGTACACTTGCTCAATAATAGGCCGAGGAAAGAAAAACACATTTAGGAACACTATCGAGGTGCTTCCCATTGCAGACTTCTTCCTTGAGGACTCCGTGTAAAGACGATACTAAGACCTGGGAAATTTAGGAAAAGCTCTGCTTAGGGGAACGGAGGTTCCCAAACCCTGGTCTGCAGCCTTTACTAAAGCCCCAGGATCCTTCCATGGCGAACTCATGTCGATGCTGCTCTCAGTGGCCTCAGTCGGTACAAAAACATCTCTGTTCTCGTGATAGAAATGGGTCTGCGGTCACTGAGTCCTCCGAAGCCAGAGGTCATCCTAAGAGGCACTGTTACCCCGCAGCCCCCAGCTCACAAGGCAGGCAGGAAAGGCTCAACAGACACTCAAAACTGACACCATCACTACAGAAGCCCTTTGGACTTTCTTATCCCAAGCTGCCTTTTCTTACCCTTGAACTTGGGGTGAGAGTGGGACCTAATAGTATAAATTGCCAAATCTCAACTGACTTGTAAAAGTTAGAGTCAGAAGGAGAATCTTAAACTAAAGATAATGCAAAATTTAATTCTCTGCCAAGCTAACTTTCTATTTCAAATCTGTAAGAGAGCCACTAAGAAGAAGGGAAACCAAAAAGACTGGAATGACGATTTTATGTAATAAGATTCCTTCCCTTGTGTCGCCCTCTGTTAGAAATACTAAAGTGTGAATGGGTGAACGGTGAGTGAGAAGAGGAGGTAGAAATTCCAGAAGTCTGACAAACACCGTGCTATCGGACTGTCCTTGGATAACCACAAATCCGCCCTATAATAATCATTAGAATGACAATATAAAAGTGGTTCGCCAATATTTGAATGAATGACAGAACAGAACAGTGCTTCTCAAACTTTAAAGTGCAAAGAAAACACCTGAGCATCTTGTTAAATGACATATGGATTCAGTGGGCCTGGGGTGGGGCCTGAGCTTGGGGATTTCTAACAAGCTCCCAGGAGAGGCTGGTGCTGCTGGTCTGTGACTGCACTTAGGGGACGAGACTGTAGACTTGATCAGATTTCACACTGGGCCTCTTTCCTTCTGGAAAGTGTTTAGGCTCCATAAAACAATGTTCTTTTCTTTTTCTTTTTCTTTCCTTTTTTTTTTGCTGAGGAAGATTGGCCCTGAGCTAGCATCTGTCACCAATCCTCCTTTTGCTTGAGGAAGAGTCACCCTGAGCTAACATCTGTTGCAAATCTTCCTCTATTTTGTAAGTGGGCCACCACCACAGAATGGCCGCCAACCAGGGATGTAGGTCTGTGCCTGGGAACCGAACCCTGGCTGCCAAAGTGGAGCATGCCAAACTTAACCAAACTTAACCACTAGGCCACTAGGGCTGGCCCGTGACGTGCTTTTCTTTCCAAAGTTCCATGTGAACACCCATGCTTTCCCCCAACCCCCAACCCCACAAATATTCACACATATTTTTAACAATCCGATAGGAGTTCTTACAAGCCCCTTCCAAAGCCATCAGGAGATTTTACCTCGTTCGTAATCTGGTTGCTGAGTTTTGCATGAAGGAGGCTGGGAGTGTCTGTCACAGCCGTGTACTTGAACGACTGGGGATGCTGACGGTATTTACTCTGGATCCGCACACAAGAGGGAACAAGAAGACTCGGTGAGGTACAAAACCAGAAGAAGAACCAGGCCTTCAAGCATTAGTTATGAAACCTCACTTGGCAAAGGCTGCTAGTTTGTCACTCGGAACCCAGCCCGTCACCCGCCCTTGTGACCTCAGAACTCAAGGGGATGAAGACGCAGGGGCGAACACAGGATGACTGAATCGGATGCTTGTCAACAGGAAAAGAAGATCCGGTCCTTTGCCACGAACGTGAACACGACTATTGTAAATTTGAGTTTCGCTCTCGACCTCTGTTCTCTGGAGACCCAGGGCTGCTCAGCTTCAGGGGTGCACCAGAAACCAAGGTGCAGCTTTGAAAATACAGCTGCCTGCACCCCACCCCGGGAGACTGGGACTCAGTAACTCATCAGCGGGCCCAGGCCTCCGTATTTTTTTTTTAAAGCTCCAAAGGGGATTCTGATGTACCACTAGGCTTAAAAACGCCCACTCCCGAGATTTCACTGGAAAAGGAAAGCACAGAGCTAAAACTAAACGCCCACAGGGAAGCCAATCCTGCTTCCTCAGGGCTCCTAGTCAGCACGTGAGCCCATCTGATGCTCCCGGGCTGGCCGCTGACAGACTGGTACTTCCAGTGCCTTCCATCATGCCTCCTCTCCTTGCATCTACTGTGAACGGAAGTCTAGAGCCCTCTCAGGGGTGAGCAAGATTCCTTGGGAGGTCAGAGAGCTTAAAATTCTAGATTTCTGTATTTTTAACCAAGAAATTATCACCAAGCTTAGAGCAACCATTTCAGATACAGCCATCGGAGAAGCACAGTGCTTAGATTAGTGCTAATCCTCACATAAGCTAAATGTGAGAGGTACGAGTATCACCATTTGATTGATTAAGAAGTTGAAGCTCAGAAAAGGCAGGTGACTGGCTTGAGGTCACACAGCAAATGAGGGCTGGACTGGAATTTCAGTCTCCATTTGTTGGTTTCCAAAGCCAACACTGCATTGTACCACAGGGCCACTTCAAAGGGACTCTAGGAAAGTACATCTTATGAGCCACTGATTCATTCTTATATGTTAATAGAGGAACTGACTCGCTATCTGCAAAACTGTCTCAAATGGCATCTCGTCTGCATGGAGATCGAGTAAGAAGAGAGGCTGGGCGAGAAGAGAGTCCAAGGCCAACAGTGTAACGTCTAACTCTCTTCAGCAATAAGAAACAAGCTATTGGCTGTGCAACAACCTCCATGGAGGAAAGACACGGGACACCCACCACCCCCTGCAGGGTCCCCGTTACCTCGCTGATGAGCTCCGACGCTTTCTTTCTCCCTTCAATCTCCAACGTGCCTGGAATGACACAGGCAACACCTCGCATGAAGTTCAGGTCCGAGCGGTACAAATTCTACAAGCAACAACACAGAGAATCAGAAAAGCCAAATTCACGGCACAAGGAAGCAAGGAGAAGCTGGAGGACCCACGACAGGCCAGCATCGTCATTGGAACTTAAGGCCGAGCCGGTCTCTCCAGATGCATCACAGTCAGCACACGCAAACTGCTTCTTAGTAAATGCTCATTAGGGAAACAAAAATGTGGGTCAGAAGGAAATAATTCTGCTGTCACTTGTCTCAGTAGCTGTTTGAAGGACGCGAGGCGGATTTTTATGCTAATGCGGGCTATCAAAAAATAAACGCTGGAGCGCATTGCGGTTAGAAAGTCAGCTGTCTCGGGGCAAATGTGGAAACGGTTTAATAGGTCTTCTAAAACAAAACCCAGCAGCAGAGGGTGGCATTAATTAATTATGGGTTAAGAAAGGACTAATAAATGAATCCGGAATAATCTGGCAAAAGCTTGTCTGAGTCTGTGCGGATGGGGGCGAGTGTATGTACCTAAGTGATTTGGGCTGACAGTTTAAAGGTCCCCAAGTTCATTCCCCTTCAGCCACCAAGGCACCCCCTGGGCGTGCTCCCTTCCAGTCGCTATCAGACAACAGGCAGGGCAAACGAGGGTTCTGCTCTAGTGACAACGGGCCCCCGAGCCGAGCGTGGTGGGTCCCCACTCCTCCAGCTGCTCTCAGGTTCCTGACAGTTTCTGTCATTCAGTAAATGCTGTACACAGGTGTAAAAGTCAAACAGATAACAGACACCCAGGACTGAGCTCCGCTCAGCTCGCAGGCACTGCCAAACCAGGAGGCAGGCTCTGTGCGGTGCTTGCTTCTCCAACACAGGCCCATTACTTGCAAATTGCACAGTATGGAAACCCAGCAAGCTGGGAAACAAGGTGAGCACCAAACAAGCGGTTGCTGCAGGTTGGGAAGAGACAGCCTGTATCCCTGGGAGTGAGGAAATCCTTAATGCTCCCCACCCTCCCGGGCCTGCCTGCTTCAGAAAACAGGCTGCACGAGCTAGAAATGCACATCAGAGGGCCTGAAGGCCCCCAGGACTCCTTGAGAGGACCCAGGAAAGGCCTTGGGGGCCCTGACTTCCCTGTCCTCCCAGACACCCTCCTCTGCCCGAAGTGGGTCGGTTGCAAAGGGGCTCTGAGCAGCACCCCCCGCCCGGAGATCTTAGGCCTCCTCGGGAGATGAGTGGCTTGGGAACATATGCAGCACCGAGAGGAACCCCCAGTCCAATCTGAGGCCAGAAGCAATCCCACTGCCCAATCCTGAATGTGCAAAACTGTGAACGTTGAGGGCATCTTCGTCAGTCACCATCTAAGTTCAAGTCACCCCCCTTTCTCATTCATAGGTGTGTGATCTTGGAGAAGCTACGTAATTTCTTGAGCCTCACTACAATTTCTTTGTAAAATGGGCACAAACTACCAATATAGGGTTCCTCTGAGGATTAAATGTGATAATGCATGAACGCGCAATGCTTAGAATTCAGCAGAAATAATCAATGGTTGTTATTATTATTAGATCTGTGCAATTGTGCTTGTTAAGAGCTAGGCAGGGACATGGGTGCAGTGTTTCAAAGGGAACCCCAGGTTTAGGACTCCTCACTTCGGAGCCCCCCACTGAGCCAACAGGAGCTGGCAGGTCCCTGCCTCATGGTGGTATCTGAGAGGAAGGGGCCCTGAGAGAGAGGCCGATCCTCCTTACCTCGCTTTGCAACTTGTGAGCTTTCTTGGCACAGCTGAGCCTCAGGTCTTCCGCCAAGGAAGTGTACTGGGGGAGCGGATGTCTGTAGTCCTGGTCGCTGGCCAGGCTCTGAGCCTTCTTGGCATGCACCAGGGTTACCATGTCCAACGGCAGATGGAACTGCGCCTTTGAGTGTTCAAAGCCTTTCTTGTAATTCACCTAGAGGGGCAGACAGATCAACAGCGGCTATTTCAAAGCCACCATTTGCATCAGGACCATCAGGGAGAGCAACTGCATTGCAATTGTCCCAGGTAAGCCTGGGGGACGGTCTTGGCAGGGCCAGTGCTCCTTTCGTGCAGGGACTAGCTTAATAACCAGGACTGGTCTCCAGGTCCTGACACTCACACCCCAGCCCGGGGAGGTCATTGATTTGGATGAAGAAGGCCCATGGTTCCCCAGTCGGGAAAAATACGGAAGTGCAAGGGACAGATATAATGTCAAGGATTCCCTTGAACAAGTCTTTAGACCTTCCCGTTTTCCAGAAGCCAGAGGATTCATGGCTAACCTGCACCCTGCCACCATAGTTTCTTCCCATCACCCTCTCAAGTTCAGATTTTAGACACCAGGGTGTCTCCTCTCAAGCTAGTGTATGAAGAGCTTTCTCAAAGCATCAGATGACCTCCGAGGAAATCCGGGAGCCGGGAGCAGGGGAGCGATACTTGGAAAGCCAGTTCTGAACGATGGGGATTCCCAAGAGCCCAACATGCATCGTGAGGGAGGACGGGAGAGGCCCATTTCCAGACCACAAGCTCCACTACAGACCTTAGAGGAGCTGTCTGAAGGTCTATGAAGCACACTCCAGGCTATCTGGGGAGTCAGATGCATACTCTCCACCTCTTCCTCCTCCATCCATCCTTCCCATTGCCTTCCTGAAACCCCAGCCACTCCTCCCTAATCTCCCACTCCCATCTCTGCTGATCCTCCCCTCGCCCCCAGCATAAAGCCAAGGACAATTCACGTCTAACCCCCTACTCTTAGGTCAGCACCCCAGGACAGAAAGTGGGAAAAAACGTTAGAAACAAGGAAACTGAGGCAGAGAACAAAACGACAGAGAACACATGAAACTATGAAAAGAGCAAGAGATGTAGAGCTGGCTCCATGTCCTGGCTCTGTCCCTTTCTAGCTGACCTTAAGTTAGGGACTGGGCCACTTGGTCTAAGTATTCTCATCGGTAAACCAGGATGACCAACAAGATGAAGTTCCGAGAGATAGTTTGATGGCTAAATGGGACATTGCATGTAAAAGCATTTGGTCCTCTGTAACATGTTGGACACATTAGATTTCATCACTACCATTAGCCAACTCACATGTGTGCAAGAGGACAGTGTATTATACACACGTGTGCCAGCATTCAGAGGGTTGAAATCAAGGGTTACAAACTCAGATGCCTCCAGAAGCCAGACAGGGAGCATAGATGACTAAAGGAGGAAGCAGGGGAGGAGGGGGCGGCTGCACAACCAGGGCAGCACAGATCCCTTCGAAATGGAGCTCTCGGTAACGAACTTCAACTGTAGCCTTGAGGAATCCAAGTCTGGCTTCTGGCCAGAAGTCTAAAACTTCTGCATAAAATTTTCCATTTTTAAGGGTTTGCAATTCATTCACTCTGTAGACCAAAACACTTCTGCAGTCCAAATCCAGCCCACAGGTCCCCATCTGTGGCCACTGGGCAAAATCATAGAATGTCCAGCCCGGAAGGGAGCTAAGGGGTCCATGAACCTGACCTCTCACTCGACCGAGGAAGACGCTGGAGCCCAGAGAGGCCAGTGGACCTGACAATGCCACACAGCCAGTTCGGACAGAGCCGCTCCCCACAACCAGAAAGGACAAACGACATTGTTAGGTGGGGGGCTCCCAGCTCTGTGGCATTTTCTCCCACTTACTTCACTCTGCAGCGAGCTCGCATACACGGAATGCGCGAGGCTGATATCATCTTCCAAGCTCCGGGAGCCGAGCATCTGCCCTTTCATTTTCTCAAATGCCTCTTTGTATTTGTACTAAAGGGAGAGAGAGCAGGAGAGAGTAACGGCTCAGGGACAAGGGACACGGAATGGAAGAGGTGGGTATTGGGCGAAAATGTTTTGTTCTTTTGACAGTAACTGGGTGAGTTAAAAGAAAACGCACAGGAGTCGTCAAAAGGCCCGTTCTTTCATATGCAAGACTCCCAATGACTAAAGGGCTGGATATGAAATGGCAGGACGTGTTAGCACTCGGGCGGCCCACGCTGGAAGAAGGTGGGTGCATTGTTAACGGTCTCTTCACATCGACTCGCTTTAGGAAAACGCTTGGTGGCAGGTGCATTTCATCTGCCCAGGGTCCATATTTACAGTCCAGCATCTGGCTTTGTACTGTGGCTAGGGGATTTTTTGTTGAAACGTATGTTCTTTTCCACTGGTCATTATCTGATTGCCCTAACAGTTGGGAGAGGAGAAGATATTATCCACAGGCAAAAGAAGGCAGGGGTTAGGGGCGAGAGGAACAAAAATTGGTCAGTGTCAAACATTGCCACTGTAATGGAGGTGGATGCTCACATCACTTATGATTTCACCAGAAGCCTTTGCTGCCTGGAATGGAATGGCATCCAATCTCAGTTTATACCCGCCGTCTCGAAGTTTGCTCCAGGACTCCTTATAACGTGTCTGTTGGGAAGATGCGCACAAATAAAGACCCTCATGTGACCTGGCGGTTTCCTAAACTCCCATGACCAGAATGGAAACCTGGTTTGTTGTGGGGTTTTTCCTCCAGTTGGAGTTAGCGATCACTGTGGCTTAGCAAAAACCAACTGAGAGCCGGATCCTGCCTCATGCCCACCCTTGGAGGGGACAGTCCTGGGGGTCAGGGTTAAAAAGCAAGAGCTCTGGAGACCCAGAGAACCAGACTGCCCTGAGCAGCAAGCTGATTGGAAGAAGGAGGCATGAGGCTGTATTTGCACAGCTCTTTATGCCAGATGAAGAGAACTCAACTGTCTCTATCCTCAACTGTCTCTATCAGAGAGCAAGAAAGCAGGGAGCTGATGGAGGTTGTGGAGGGGAGGAGTCACGTCCCCCAGGGCTCTCCTTGGCAGGGCCGCCAGATATACTCACCAAAATATTCTGATGCTCCCATATCTCAGTCCCTCAGCACAAATGCCCTTTGCACTGAGGCAGTTTTCCCAGTCTCATTCTCATAAATGAGCTTGACTCTTCTGCAGGACCGGCTACCTAATTTGCAGGGCCCAGTGCAAATGAAAATGTGGGACCCCCCCCCCCGTTCAAAAATATTACAAATTTCAAGATGGTGACAGTAGAGCATTAAAACAAGCTCTGGGCCCTTCTGAGCAGAGGATGCTGTGCAACAGCACAGGTGCCCTGATCTCCCGTAATTCAAACGTGCCCCTCCCCACCAGCCTCACCTCGCTGATATTCATGGCATTCAGCTTGGCCAGCAGGACTTCTGGGAGGTCGGCTGTCTGTGTGTAATGATGCTTTATGCTTTCTCCTTGTTCCTTGTATAATCTCTGTGGATGCAGAGAGGTTTTGCATTAAACCCAGAAGCTTCCCCCACGCTGCCATCAGCTAAGTTACACTCCAGGAGCCAAGGGCGCTGCCGCTGCCACCTCCCCATAGAGACAGGACCCCGGGCGCTCTGCCTCCACCTCTGTTTCACAGCTAGTGTGGTGACATGCGCCTCATTCTCTCCCAGCTTCTGTTTCCCCGCTCAGAACATGACAGGCTGAAACTTTCCTCTCAGTTAACATTCCACTTGTAGCCTACTGCTGAGATGGGTGTCAAATGAGAAAATGAGGTCTAGCGAACATCTGGTAATTTTGTTATTAACTATAAGCTATGAGAGGGCATCAAAATTCAGAAGGCAGGAGAGAAGATGGCTCTGCCACAGGGGAGGTTTTCCCTGGACCTACTTCAAATCCTCATCCCGTCCCCCCATCTCAAGGATTCTTGTGCTAATAAATGTCCCCCGGGCGGGTCTGGGGACCCGGAACTCTGACTGGGGCTTATGATATCCCAGTTCTTAGCAATAATACATGGAGCTGGCATCAACCACCAGAGAAAGTTTCTAAACCGGGCTTTTCCATCCCAAATCTTATTAGATGTGTCCAAGTTTCTACGTATCACAGCAGTGCCCCCTAGAGTTGGTTAGGGTAAGGAAGAAGCAGGTATTGTTTTTCTTTGCACAAAAGTTCGTGTTTCTCAGAATTCAATTTGATTCTGATGGGCTGATTATCGAGAAATTATAAATTCCTAAACCCGTAAGTATGTACATCATCCAAAAACATACTCTGACAGGCACTTGGGACATTTCAGAGTGCCTGGTGAATAAGGTACAACCAGAATAATTTGTTCACTTGGGAAACAAGGGAAAGAATTTTGAAACCCCTCCCTCCAAGGTTTGTAAATTTTCTTCGTGGCAGGTTGAATGGTTTGAAGATATTTTGAAGGTGTGTCTGCCCTTTACAAAGATCTGTGGAATCTCTCAGTATAATCAGGCAAACAGGACTAATTTATGTCCTAAAGTCAATTTTTACAGGACTTCAACATTCAGTTTAGTCTCCAATGAACCCCGTGCTAAGAGGACTAAAGGCCAGATCTCGGTTTCACATTATTAAGGGAATATGGGAAATCACTTGAAAGTTTAGTCTAATATGTAGAAATCAGACCCAAATCATTTTCAAAGTCTTTGGGAAATTCAGAAAGCAAGACTTCCTGCCCTTGAGTCCCAGGAAGCCTTAAGCCTGGCTTCAGTATTCCAATTAACAAGAATTTCACCCAAAAGTTCCAGTTCTGAAAACAACACTTTAAAACAAAAGGAGCAGGGAAAGGCCCCACCACAGACAGATCTTTGAGACACACGAATGAGAAGGGATGAGACAGCGTCGGGGCAGTGGGGTGCTGGAGCCCCACTTGGCATTCTAAGAGCAGTAACACCCCATTTGCATCCTAACGAGGAAGCACCCCCGCTAAGGTGTGCCTCAGCAAAGGACAAGACGCTCCTTCATCCTTAGAACAACAGAAGGAGCAAGCCAAGAACCCCTGGGCTTCAATCGCAGTGTTGAAAGAAGAGCCCACTCTCAGAGTCATAATGTAGATACATTATCACGTACATCCACTGCTTGGGTATAACTAATTCTGGCCTGGACCATCTCCGGAGTGTCTTTAATACTGGTAAACTTCAAAGCATCCGGATGCTGACGGTACTTCTTCTGTTGAGCAGAAAAAGATCAAAGCTGTGAATTTTGTGCTGCGCTTTCATGCCATTTGAAAGAGAAAATCATAGGTTGCTTGAGATTAGAGTGAATTTGTGAACATAATTATTATTCAGCTTCCTCCATCTTTATATCCTAGGTGCCTTGGGGTTAATATTTGTTTCAATTTAAGAATAACCTCATGTCAATTAACATTAAAGTATTTCTACCTGGTGCAAAGAAAACATCTCAAAATTAGGTTATACCAGTAAAATACTGTGGGATACACACTTAGGAAAGAATTCTTCTTATAGGCTTCAAATACTGTCTCGCAGTTGTTTACATACCTTAGTTTGGGTCTCCCAAGCAAGAGAGAACAGTCATAGTTACGTTTATCAATTGAAGCTTTCTATTTTCCTTTTACAAAAATACTTAGCAGAGAATATCACAGTCAAAACCCCCGCAATTAATAGTCAGTGATTGTATACTATCCAATCATTTTAGAATCCAGTTCAGTTAACACACACATTAATTCTTTAAAATGTTACAATAACAAGCAAAAGGGTGCTAGTATTGAAAGGAGTTATCACAATTCGAAAGACACTGAAAAAAATTACAAAAAATTCAAATGCTGGCAAAGACCTAGATGCGCAATTCTGACTCTCACACTCACACTTAAATTAATTTCTGGCTATTTTTTAAAATCAAAGTACATTTCCAGGAGACTAGAACAGTTGCTATCTTAATGGAATTATGAAGTGTAGCTTTTCTCAAATCAAATAATTATTTTATAAACACTTCTTCATTTATTGGGTTGGATTTTTGTATAGTGGGTTGTCTTAAGAAGATACAGATCAATATCCAACCAAATGTGGCCCATCACCTGTTTTTGTAAATAAAGTTTTATTGGAACACAACCATGCTTATTCATTTATGTGTTGTCTCCGGCTGCTTTCATGCTACAATGGCAGAGTTGAGTAGTTGCAAGAGACACCATGTGACCCACAAAGCCGAAAATATTTACTATCTGGTCCTTTACAAAAAATGTTTGCTGACACTTGATTTAATTGATAGGCGTGTATGCATTTGTCACTCTTTCATCAGTGCCTGGCATTCTGTCGGAAAATTAAGAGGTCAGCTAATTTGACACTAAACTGGAAACATGCCAAACGGAAATGAGACGCTTGGGAAAAGTTGCTAAAAGATGTCTTGCCTTTCTGAAGTTTGAGGATGGGGATGAAGCATGGAAGATAAGCAAATTTGTTGAGTAAGTTTGTAAAATGAGGTGGAAAATTAAGATCACAGTGTGATAAATGGTTCTAGAAAGATCCGTTGGCTGCCAGACTTAGATGCACGAAGGAGTCATCTTGAAGTCTCAGTTATGTGTTTGATGGTCCTTATTCTTCATGTCCTATTCTGAGTGGGCCCCATATTGAGAGTTTGGGATCATGAATCCTCAAACTTCAGTGTTTACTCCTGTGAGTTTCTCATGTTCATCCTCCTAAGAGAGCCTTTCCTTAATTAGACTGAACTCCCTGGGGCAGTACAGTCTCCACTGGGCTCCCAAGGTCTTCTGAGCCTTGAGTTTTGACTAACCTTCCTAAAAATTAGGCCAGTCTCGGAGAGGCCACTTTTGAAATCAGCTCTGCAACGTGTCAGGTGACCAGAACACTCTCCCATGGGAAAATACCAATGCTGGGCAGGTGTGTTTGAAAAAGCAACGTAGGCGTCTGTCTAACTATACATTCAGTAAGAAAGTCTCCACCTGGAACCAAAACAAGGTTCCAGGTGGCTCATCGCCAAGGCTGAAGTCTTCTGGGGCTATGGCCATTATGGTCTCCTCCCTACCCAGAAAAGTCCAGGAAGACCAGGCTACTCTGAAGGCAACTAAACAGATGCTCACTTGCCTCTGAGCAAGTCCCTCCCCAAACAGACATGAACACAGGGGGATGTGGGTTGTTCGAGGGTGTGCAGCCTCTGTGTGAACATGAGCCAACACCAACTCCCTGGGGTGTCGAGGCCAGTGGTTCTCCACCTTTTGTCAATGTCTGGAGACATTTTTGGTTGTCACAACTGGGCAGAAAGTGCTGCTGGCATCCAGTGGGTGGAGGTCAGGGATGCTGGCAAACATCCTGCAAGGCCCAGGACAGCCCCCACAACAAAGAATTATCAAAATATCAATAGTGCTGAGGCTGAGAAACCCTGATCCAGTCTCTAAAACATCTGCCCAATGAGACGCTCCAAAAATGTGAGGAAATGTCTCTTTTTATAAGCCGTAATGCCTCTGGGTCCAGCTAGGGTGGCTACAAGTAGACAGGAGTGAGATTTAAATAGAAGCGAGACTCCCAACAAGGAAGCACCGTGTCACATGTCCACCACCACGTGAATATTCAAAAGCTGTTTACACTGTGGCAGAAAAAGAGAGAGAAATTTGCGTAAAGTCACAAAAGGGCTTTCGGGGTGCAATCAATGTATCTTTTCATCATCTCTCCCATGTTGCATCATTAAAAAGGTAAGTTGGTGGGTAGCAATTGAGCTGCGTTTGATTGTCATTATTATTCATAATATCATTTGTCATCCACTTTGTTTTTGCCAGGGCTCTATGGGCCCCCACTGGTGTGTGTTTGGTATGTGGTTTCCCTCTAATTACCAGCCCTAGTCTGGGTTTTGAGGCCTTTCATGTAGCTTTGCCTTTTTCTTTGCCTTTTGAGGGGAAATTATTTTAATTTTATACAGAAATGCCGCGCCTAATGCAGCCAGGCCTGTTGCACGCTGTCGGGAAATCTCACCTCGCTAATGAGTTCTCCTGCCTTCTTCGCCTGCTCCACATTTAATGACCCGGTGGCGACCCAGCCCGTGCCTTTCATCCACTTCACATCTGCCCTGTATTGGTTCTGACAAAGGAGAAAGAAAAAAAAGCGGGCCATTGTTGGTGCACAGACATTTAAAGGGCTATTAACGGCTCCCCAATGTAGCCTTGGTGCCAGCTGAGCCAAATTAGATGCCACTTTTGTCTTACCCATTTCTGCACAGTCACAAGTAGGGCTCCAAAATGTAAATTAATTTCCCCTTTAATTGGCGCCGTCGGCCGCTGGCGGCCTCGGCCACGCCCAGCACCACTGGGGGCAGAGCGGGAGGGGCGGACCCGCCTTGTCCCTCGTTATAGCCTCACTCTGCCTCGGCAAGAGGAGCGTCCTCATTGTCTGCTTTCCCCGTTTTCTTGTTTAAAACGACATGCAGGGGAGAAGAAAATGAGAATTCACAACAGAACCCAGGTGGGGAGCTATTTGTGGGAATTTCACAAGCCATCCAGGCTTCCCGCGGTGCCCATGCCTTCCTACCACCTCGATGCAGGTGCCAGGCGGGGGTAGTTCTCATTTCTTTACTTGCCACTGAAGAAGTCATTTTAATGGAAAGCCATGTAAATGGACACTTCTCTAAAACTGGCATATCACCTGTCTATCCTGAAACAGCCTGACCTGGAAGGGTGTGTCTACACTGCGCCCACGCACCGCCCCGTGGAACAGTCTGGCTGCCCCAACCTGCCTTCTCAGTTCACCCACTTTCTTGTGTAAGAGTCAACAGAAGACAGAGGAAAACAGCACCAGGTTGTAAGATTAGCGAGCTGCTCATTCTAGAAATGGGGTTCCTAAAGTTGGTGCCGTCTCAGAGATGTTCTCCCAGGGCAGGTCGCTGTTAAGAATGTTACAAATATATTTCCCCCCGGCAATGAAAAGAAACATGGAAAACATATGTAGATCAGAATTCCAAGAAGAGAAAAGTAGCTTTATGATTTTCTGTTTGGTAGGATAGCATCTAAAATGGGCATAATTTGAATGAAAGTTAAACCACCAGGAAGGTAAAATGTTTCCCCTTAGGGATCCAGAAACAGGTATGTCAAAGTATAAATTGTTGTCTTGAGGGCTTGGGGAAAACTTGCACCGACACTAGCACACACACACGCATGCACAGGCAGAGCTTACGTCACTCTGTAGACCGTAGGCCTTCTTGGCCCATTCTACTTTCATGTCGGTGGGCAAAGCCGTGAAGTGATGCGACGCCGTCTTGTAGCCTATGTCTGTGGCTAAATGCTGAGCCTTGCGGGCGTGCGCAAGGTGGATCATGTCCAGGGAGACGTGGCACTGGGCTTTGGTGTCTTCGAATCCCCTCCTGTACTCCAGTTCACTCTGCAGCTTAGACATGTGCAGCAAGTGGCTCATCTGCGAATCTCCCTGGGCACCCTTTGCCCCAATGAGCTTCCCTCTGGACCTCTCATAGTCCTCCTTGTACTTTACCTAAATGGAGGAAGAGAGCAGGGAGGTTAGAATCTCCTACAGGAATTGTTAAATTTCAAACCACAGGCATGCATGAAAGGTAAAACAAAGCCATACAACAGAATCCTATTAGAATTAGTGTCATAACAACTTTGCCTCCTTTGAACAACTGATATATTTCCTAACATCAAACAGGGAAATAAAATATTATTACTCATTATTTCCTTTTTCACCTCAGCTGCCAGAAAGCTCAGAGTTAAACTGAAGGGTCAGCTATAGGACAGTCTCCTCCCAATTTCTGGTGAAATTCCATCTTTTGTCTAAGTTATTTGAGATCACTTCCTGGATTTATTTTTAAGTATCCTATTACTTTCATAAAAGCCACTTTGAAATTCTTTTTGGTAATAGTGAGGACATTATAAATAAAAAGTAGTTATGAAATGAAAAAGACACAGAATATCCAAAATATAATTGCTGTTTGAGAAAGGAGCTCAAATTAAAGAATGACTGGGGTAGATATAAATATTTAGGAGATGGGGAGCAAAAGGCAGCATACTGACCTGAAAAAAAAAACCCACTAGGCCAAGAGTAATGAGGATCATAACAAAGAATAAATATGGAAATGCTCTATAAACTGGAAAAGGATACCACTGTGCGGCATCATTCTCAACCTTATCCTTGCTGTGGCCAGCAGGAGACTCGGGCTCTGCTCTTATCTCTGCCAACGACAGCAGCAGCAGTATCAACATCAGCCACCATTTACTGAACACTTCTTATGAACCAGGCATGGCATAACCTGTGCCACTGAAAGTGCATCTGCAGATCGGCTGGTTTGTAAAATGGTACCCGTTGGTGAGAGAAGGAGCTTGTGGAAGAATGTAAATCAACCACATCACCAGGCCACTGTTTAGTTCAGCTGATACCTATATACATTTAGGTCTGTATAATACAGATACAATATAAATATATACACAATAAATAGATATTACATTATATATGTATTGTGTGTGTGTGTACATTTTTTTTTCGAAGTGAGACTTTCTCAGTGAAGGAAGCAGAGTCTGACTTACATGCTGGCCTGGGCTCCTTACCTCACATCAGACTTGCAACAGACTGCACTGGGCTATAGAACACTTAAAATACATCAATTCACTTCATTTCGTCGTAACCACTTTGCAATTCCCAATTTACCAATGCGTTAACTGAGATTTCGAAAGGTTGAACAACCTGCCTGAAGTCACAACGCTAGTAGGTGACGGAGCTGGGATTTTATCCAAGATCTATCTGACCCCAGAGCCTGGACTCCTAACCATTAACAGGCCACAGCATGCTTAGAAAGTCATGGAATGCCCCTGGGCATCGTTTGTCTGTAAAATGAGCGGTTTGGATGACTACTCTTGCTACTTCCACTAATAATAAGTTTCCACTTACCAAAAACCGATATGTGGCAAGCAGTGTGGAAGGCACTTAAGAGGATTATCTTGTTGCAAGGTGGTTATACTTATCTCCATTTTACAGATTAGAACTCTGAGGCTCAGAGAGATTAAGAACCTGCCCAGACCCTTTCCGACCCTCCCAGATGTAAAGGGCGGATTCGCAGTGTCCTGGAGAAGACAGAGATCGACTCACCTCGCTGGCCAGGTCCCTCTTGGCTTTGGCTGCCAGGAAGGCCAAGGAGTCGAGACGCAGCTCAAACCCTTTAGCCTTCTGGTTTTCCCAGCTGCTTTTATACAGTTTCTAAGGGGATTTAGGAGACAAGAAATCATCCTCATGTGAGAGGGCTTTCCTAGACTCTGTAACAACCTCTGTAGGAGGCAAGCACCAACTACATCTTTCCACGGAAACCCTAAGAGCCATAGAAGCCGTGTAACCGCAATACAGACAGGCTTCCTTATTCCTGCCTTAAGGCCTCTTGACACAGGGCTTCTGTCAAAAGAAGCAGCAACTGAACTCCAGAAGCCTTGAAAACTACTAGGAGTCTTCATGGAAGCCTCAGAGACATAGCACTGCACAACACACAGCAACACGTCTGAAAAGTCTGTTCTCTATCTCTGGTCACATACCCCACCCAGCCCAGCAACTGCCCCACCTCCATTCCTTTCTCTTTTTGCCCCCGGCCTCTAGTCCACTTGGGTCTTTTCCTTGCTCCTCCCATTTCCTGTCCTGCTCCCACCTCCAGATTTCACGTACTTTCTTCTGGAAGTCTCCCCTGCCTTTCTGTATGTGAATCAATTTAGCACCTGTAGCTCTTTCTAATTCCCCCCTCTACCCATTAATTGGATCAAGACCCTAGAAGCTGAGTGGAAGACATAAGGAAGGCCCCCTCCTTAGAAGACGGAGAAGGGAAAAGTTGAGACTATGTATGTTTTCGTGTCTAAGAGTAAAGCTACCCTGTGCACATTCCCCCAAGTGCTTTCTGTATATTAGCTCATTGAAGCCTCATGGCAACCCAGTGAGGAAGGGGCTAGTAGTACCCTCATTTTACCAATGGGACAACTGAGAGCAAAGAATTTGCCCAAGGTCACACAGCTAGTAAGTGACAGAACCCAGGATTAAACCCAGGCAGTTGGAGTTAACATCTGAGCTCTTACTCACTCTCCTCTATCAATACTCATGCTGTTTCAACTCCGACCCTGGACCAAGCACTGCCTCCCTACCCCTTCATATGGAGTGGTCCAAGCCTCCCACCAGCTCATTCCTATGAAAGGTTGTCCTTCCCTCCCCCTGAAACACTGGTCAGGAACAAGATCTGCTGGACTAGCTGTGTACAATGACCAGATGTATGAAACCTCAGTTGATGTATCAATATGGCTGGTGGGGTTTGTCAACCAGATGCCTACACACAGGGAAGCAGGGCCCTTGGTTGCCCACTCTCCCTTGCTGTACCTCACTGAGATTGGCAGCGTTGGCTCGGGCCTGTAAGAAGAGAGGCTCGTCTTTGCTGATGCTGTATTGATGGAGAGACTGCTCATTCCCTGCCTTGTAGGCCACCTGTTGGGAGAGAGCACTAGGTCAGGGGCAGGCGGCAGGGGTGGAGGTGGGCGGCATGGCTTGTTTGACTCTTCTGTGACTTGCACGAGAAGTTCTTTACAAAACCAACCAGACCAGATACTGGCTGGCAGGATACGGTAAATGAGGTTAAGGCAGGAGCGGTGATGGGAGAAGGAGAAGCAGCAGCGAGGAGCTGGGAGAAGAATGTGGCCAGGGGACCAACCTGAGAACCTCTCCAAGGTTTTTGTTTTCACACCTTTCCCTTGAGAAGCCATTGACCTTCCCAAGCTGTTCCCATCTACACCATCCACGGCCACAAAAAGGAACCCAGCAGAGGGCTCAGATGAGCACAGACTCCCCACATGGGAAAAGTAAGAAGGTCTCTGCCCCCTGCACCCCTATAATCAATCTTAGTGCATTTGCACATGTTGACACCTGGAAAGTGAACAGTGACCAAAGCATGAGTGAATATCTCCTCCATGAAAACTTCTCTTTCTTGCTCTTTCTCTCTTCCCCCTCCCCACTTGATTTTCCAAACAGTGGCTTTCTGCTGACTCTGAGTTATGTTGATAGCATCCTTTCTTGCAGGTGTACCTGGACCTTTGGGAAGGAAAGCTAGTACTGTCCTGGCCAGACTGTAGCAACTACAGCTCCTGCTCAGTGCAAGAGCAGAGTACACTGATGTGTGAACAATGTATGCGATGCTCATTGTTCTGCCTCCCACATTTGAGCCCAAGTGGGCATGACACACACCCATCCCACAAGCAAATGTTGTCCTCCTCCAAGATAATTCTCTACTGGCTCCAGAATTATGGAGTCTATGACGAGATAGAAGAAGAAAGAAAGAAGAAGAAAGAAGGAACTAGACAATATCGAAAGATAAAAAGGAGTAACATCAGTGGGCATCTATCCTTACCAACCAGGGGAGAAGTGTGGTGGGTGAGCAGGGAGGCCTAGCGTCCAGGTCCCAGAAACAGCCTGGAAGCCTGTGGAAAGCTGAGTGTAGCCTATATAAAGGAAAGGCTCTTTGGTTCCCAGATCGTGTCTGGGCAGCACCTGCTGTTGTCCCTGGAGGTTCCCGGGCCCATGACACAGCAGCTTGGTGGAGAAAGGGCAGCCCAGGACTCACCCCACTCTGCAGCTCCTGGCTCTTCTTGGCATGCTCCATCTGGGAGCTGTCAGCCACACTGGTGAACTTCAGCTCATCCACCCTCTGCCTGTAGTTTTTCTGTTTCCAAAGAAAAGGGACCCCAAAGTATTAGGATCGGATTGCTCCCCACCACACACATGTACACTTTCTATGACCCATTTCTTTTGGGGGAACATTCCAGCTGGTCCTGCAGCTTAAACAAGACCACACAGACATGAGACAGCCTGCTCTGGTGAGCTTGTTTTAGTTGCTCCTACTGAATGGGGACTTGAATTTTCCCCTCAGTAAATCCTATATTTCACCGTGTGCCCTGGGATGTGTTCATTTTATAAATCTAGGTCTGACACAGGAGAGCAAGGTGGAGGGAACTTGGACTTTGCAACCATGAAGACCAAGATCCAAATCTCGCCTCCACCTCTTTCCAGCTTCATGACCTTGGGCACATCACTTAATCACCTGAGCCACTCACACTTCAACTGTACAATGGGGAAAACAATAGAGCTGCCTCACTCTGAGGTGGGGCTGAGGCTTCAATGCCATGCTCTCCATGAGTGGAGTCCTTGGACAGAGTACGCGTTCACTGCTTTAGTCACTTCCGTTATTCATGGTGCCACCACGAATATCCAGGAAGCATCTGCCCTGGATGGGAAACGCCAGGAGCCACAGACAGGAGGCCACTGGTCAGGTGGGATTCACCCTCATAGTGTCTGAGTGTTCCAGATCACTGAGGTCTTGTCCTCATAGTGTCCCCATCTCACAGCCACAAAATCATCGGCAAAGTTTCAAATGTACTAATTCTGTCCCCACATGGGGACTTCTTGTCCTTTCCGGAGGTTAGTTCCTCTGGTTTTTCCACTCGAGTTGCCAAAGTTGATGGGAAAGGAGGCTGCTGAGGATGGCTTGTTGAAGGAAAAGCTTCACAAGGTGGGGAGATCAGAGATGAGCAAATCCCTCAGTATCATCAACAAGAGGGTTATGGATGAACTCAAAATAGGGATTGGAATACTGAAAACTCCAAATTTTCTCCCTTTAAGAAGAAAGAATTCTAGCGAAAATATTCCAAAGAGACTTGTAATTTCCTGTCTACTTCCAGTGTGTTGAATGGTAAAACTCCTTCACCACATAATTGAAGGAAGTCGTATTGCCCTTCCATGCCTGGAAATTCCTGGCCATCCCAGACCCTGCATTGGTCAAATGATAAGTATTTATTGAGGAGCCAAGAATCCACCCTGTACAGGAGTCAATAGGGATGTAAAAAATGCAAAGGAGATGATATCTTGCTGGCCCTTGCGGAGTTTAAAAATTAGTAGGCACAGGAAGTGAGATAGAAACCGATGTTCCTAAGGCTGCATTCATTCCTAAGGCTGGTGAGGCCCCTCACCGCATCCCTATCCAAGACAAATGGGGCTCTGAGAATGGTCTCAAAGAAGCTAAATAATAGGAACCCTAAAGTGTTATGCTCTTCTCTCTACCTTCTTTATTTACACATTCTAGCCTTAAATGCGTTTGTGTCTGAGAGAAGGATGAGTGCAGTGAAAAAATAAGAGTAAATTACAAAATGTGCTTTGGGGATGCAATATGGCTTAATGGTTAAGAGTTGGGGCATCAGACCACACTGGATACAGATCTCAACTCTGCTACTTACTTGAAGTGGGACTTTGTCTCACTTTCCTCATATGAAAAATGGGAATACTAATAGGATAATAACAGTGTGTACTTACATAGGGCTGATGTGAGCAATAAATGAGCAATATGCATGTACCACTCTCAAAGGGATCCATAAATGACAGCAATGAGTGCTTAATTATCATCAGTCCACAAATGGCGGCTATTATTATCGCTATTATTACCACTTGCAAGAGATATGCCGAATCAGCCTTCCTGGCCTCGAAACAAGAATCCTCTTTGAAGATACCAAAGAGAGTTCCTGAAATAGTCACATCTCCCAATGAAACGCCCTTCAAAAGTCCTCCTCTGCTGCCGCCAAAGCCGGCTTTACACGGTGTAGAGAGAAGCACCGGCTTAGAGTCGCAGGGATTTTGAAGAGTAGCCTGTCCAACGTTCTCATTAACATTAGACTCTCTGATTCAGAAGGAATCAACGCACCTCACACAGCAAACACGTTTTCCCCACATGCTAATTGACTGTGCATTACCACCCTTCTCAACTACTCTTTGGATGCAACTGCTACTTAAGGTAAATTGCTGGGCTTCTTACAAACACCTCCCCAAGAAGTTTAAGGTGTGGAAGCTTACTTCAGGATGTGCTACAGGTACACAGTGACGAAGTACCCCTCTGAGTCACACTCAAAATAAGCCTGGGGCATGGGGGGGAAGAAGCAGAAGAAAAGATCGCTCTTGGTGATTTATGGGCTGAGAACTACCGGAGGCCAGGGTCAAAGCTCAGGTTACCTCGCTGACCAGCTGTCCAGCCTTCTTGGCCTGTTCCAAATTGAGACTGCCCTCGGTCAGCCACCCGACTCCTTTCATCCATGCCAGGTCGGCCTTGTACTGCAGCTGCAAGAGAAAAACCAAGCTCTAATCGGACACACGGATGCAGGTTGGGCAAAGTTGAGGGAGAGTTGGGAATATCCTTGCTCCTGCATTGTCTTCCTAGAAGGACTGCTCCCTACTCTTTTAGACTCTTGCAGAACTCTACTTGGGGGGTGAAGCCACTGGGCCCACCTTGTAATCAGAAAAGCATGTTCTACCTTAGCGCTGAAACACCACAACCTTATCAAAAAGAGGGCTTTTCAGAACTTTTGACCAAGGACCTTACCTGCCAACCTGAAAAATTTCCAAGATTTACTTACTATTTTCAACACTTGCTTCCCCTTGAATCATCGCATTACCATCTTGACTTTCACCAAAGCTCTGAGCCCCAATCCTCCATTCTCTAGTCTCCATTGTCTCGACTGTATCTCTATCTCTACCTCCCCATCCATCCTCCCTGGGCCCAGCACATCTCAGCGGTTCCTCCTAGTCCTCTGAATTATCTACTAGACTCACATACAGGTTCAAAATCACTCTGAAAGTGTCACTGTACCCAATTGCAGGAGATGTGTGGGGAGCACCGGCAATGAGTGAGGGCTCACCTCACTCTGGAGCCCGTAGGCTTTCTTGGCCCACTGAGTTTTCATATCTTCAGGCAGCACAGTGTATTCATGCAGTTTTTTCCTGTAGTCCAGGTCACTGGCCAGAGCTTGGGCCTTCTTAGCATGCCTGATGTTCACCATGTCCATGGGCAGGTGAAAGTGGGTCTTACTCTTTTCAAAGCCTTTCTTGTATTCAACCTGAAAAGTACCAAAACAAGGCCCAGTACTTGAAGCCTGCCTTTGCAGGAAAGATGTAAAAACACAAGGAAGAAGCCCAGGCTTCTACGAGGAATTGACACTCTGGACAATGTCACCCATCTGTCAGAAAGATGTGACCCAAATCCTGTAAGGTGGCAGCACCAGGGAGCCAAGGTTCCTCACTACTTTGTCTCTGGGAAGAATGCCTCCCACCCAGCCTGAATCTTTTTACCTGGCTTCTCCAGGAGGAGAACACTCTATCCAGGGTTTCTATAGAAGCTTTAAGAGGCAGAATAACAAAGCCTGGGTTCCAGAGCCAGACAAGCTTGAGTTCAAACCTCATCTTCCCTTTGTCAGCTGGATGACCTCTCAAACATCATAGCAACTCTCAAAGGGCTCAACTTCCTCAGAGGACTATCATGATAAGCAAACGAAATAGTAGCTGAAATCCCTTAGTGCAGGGACTGGCATATAGCAAACACTTGATAAATGTTGGCAATGATGATGGATGGTCGTGATGATGGTGATGGTGACGGTGGTGATGGTGATTATGGTGATGCTGGTTGTATGGTGGCAAGGAAAGGTAGTGTGCTACAGTAGAAGCAGTATGGTGCCAACATGTAAGAGTTCTGGGACCTAATTCTCTACCCCTCCACCACTGCCATTGACTACTATCTGACTTTGGGCAAGACAATTTTTTTGGCCACAGTTGCACCAACTGCAAATAGGAAATGCCAATTTATTCTTGGTCTAAACTGAAGCCAAATTCTCAATGTCTCTGTCTGCTTCATGACTATGTACTTCATAGGGCTTGTTCTGTAGGCACATCCAAAATGGCGACCCGAATGTCAACTCTCTTATTCTATTCAAGCCACGGCTCCTTAATGACTCATCAGGTAATTATATCTCACTGCACCATTGGAGCATTATAAGCTGGCCTCACAGCTTGGAGCAGCAATTGTAAAGCAGAAACCCGATGCTCATGTGTCCTTTATGCTGTTCAGCCTTGGCAGGGAAGACTTGATTAGACACCAACTCTGTCTCTTGTAACAGAACTCTCCTTCCCCAGAGGATTTTGACTAGTGACATTTACCATGGTTAATCTCCAGCCATTACAGTTGTTTACAAGCAGCGTTGTTTTGATTGGTTGGAGCCTGGATGCCCCAGTTGTTTGCTAACTATTTTGAATACCATGTGTGTTTGCGGCCACAGGATTCCTCCAGGACATCACCACAGTACACAGGGTGCTTGCTGTCTAACTCTCCCAGAAGAATGAAGCTCCAGTAGGGAGGGACCCTTTACGTGGTATTCATTCTTACAGCCCCGGTGTCTCGCACAGGACCTTGCCCATATTTGGTGCTTGGTAAACATCTGTGGAATGAATACACGTGGCCGACACCTTTGTACCTTGATCAGGAGATGCTGATAACCCTTAGGGGCCACTCTACTCATCTATTTTAAAAGAGCAGTATGCTTTGGCAAAATATAGAAATGGAACAAACTTCTCACCCAAGCCAGGAAAGAAATTGTAGGTGGAAGTCAATAAAGAGGTAGCAGTCCCAGATGAAGGCCTGGAAAAACTTTATAAGCAACTCAACTCTAAGTAAAGGGTTGAGGGAGAAAAGAGTTTACCTCGCTGCTCATCTTGGCAACCTGCAGGGAGTGGAGGAGCCTCGAGTCTGTCGTTCCCATGACTTTGCCTTTTGTTTTTTCATATTCTTCTTTATATTTAATCTTGAGACAAAGAAGAAAGTCTACTGTGAGTGAGAGAGAAACTTTGCCCTCAAAGGGCCTCTGGTTTGAACAAGTGCAGGAAGAACAGTTCTGAAAAAACACCTCCCAGTCTTTTGTGCCCAAGAGAAGATAAAAAAGTATTGCGACGTTTACATTAACAGTCATTCTTTTTTCCTGCAGGACCACTGACATTTTATGGGAACCATTTCTTATGCATTTCTGAGTTAATGAGAGGAAACCTACGTTGCTAGCGAGCTCTCCAGAGGCTTTGGCGGCCAGCAGAGACATGGCATCCAGCTTCATCTCAAATCCTTTCCCCTTTGTCTTCTCCCAGCCTTCTTTGTACTTAACCTGACAAACAAAAACACAGGTGAATAGGAGTCGCTATCCATATTCCTGCCAAAAGTTGAACAGAAATTTTTTAAAAAATTGCAAAAAACAGCAAAGTTGGTTTCTTCATCTGTTTACAAAGCAGAATCTTGGCTGTTATTATCAAAATGATCACAGCAATGATTAACTGCCATGCAGGGCAGTGGTAATGGGACAGGACAGAGAGAAGACCCACGTGTCCATCCGAGCTCCACTGTTTCCTGATCATGTGACCTTGGGTAAATCACTTTACCTCTTTTAGACCTTGGTTTCCCATTTTCACAAAGAACATCGTATTATGTGTCTCTGGGTTGCCGTGAGAATAAACTGGATATAACATATGAAAACAGATCTTAAGCTGGGCAAGTGCAACATAGATATAAAGTTTTAATATTGCCATGGTAACAACACTTACTGTTTATTGGCCTTTTCCTAAACGCCTTCTACTCAACAATTCTAAGTCTTCTCATTAGGCCTGTGAGGCTCGGAGACATTAACAACCTCAAATGTGGTCATGGGTTAAAAATGGTAGTGCCAATGTCCAACTCAAGTCTATCCTGTACCAAAGCCCATGCCACTAACTGTGTCCCTACAGTAAATACCTCCTTGGGGTTATGACAATTGAATAATCCCATATGGACAGGGCCTAGCATAGAACAGGCATTTAAAAAATGTTAGTTCCTTTTGTTTCCTCTCATGCCCCACAAATCCCACCTAGAATGCGAAGCTTAATCACAGCCCACTTGTGACTCCAGGCAGAACCTGGTGATTAAGATTGATCTTCTTAAAACTCAAATTTTCTCTGCAAAGCAAAGCAGCAGTTGGAAGTTACCGGGATGATGATGATGATGAAGATGATGTGTTTGTTTGAGAACAGACTGTACACATGCTCACATACTGAGAATGAAATTGCTATGACCAATTTATCCCCAGTGGATGACCATGTGCCATGAGACAGCAAAATTCAAAATTATGACATGATGGTGCCTTTGCTGAACCTCTCCTGTGAACAGAATAGTCCCTGCTCGTTGCCACTGGTGTCTCCATTTTCACATCTGTTACATAACCCCCACCACGTCTCAGGCATGTTGTCTGCCTACCTCACTAAAGAGTTCGGCATTGGTTTTGGCCTTCACCAGCTGAGGTACATCCTGTGGCAACGTGTAATTCAACTTATTTTTCTCATAGTCAGCGCGGTAATTCACCTGTTGGATTTAAAATAAACCCTCAGGGTAAATGCAAGTTTTTATATGGGCAGCAGGAGAATTTTGGAGATAACATTTTCCTTTTCACTTTCCCCTTAGACTCATAGCAGAGAAGAGTTTCCGGAAAAGGCATTTTACAAGGAAGCCTGTAATTTTACGAATGTTTTAAATTAACAGATTGAAGATGCAAAGGAAGAAAGAAACGACTGAAAGGCACACTCAAGTTATGAGTTTGCAAAAGATTTCCCTGTGGCCAACTCACTGGCTCTTCTTTAAAGCACTTGAGGGTCTGAAACTTATTTTTTTAACTTGCTGCATTGCTGGACGTCTTGCTGTATGCAGGGTAGATACTCAGAGTGATTATCAAGTGCCTGCCCACATTGAAAAAAAGCCAACTTAAATCACAGAAAAAAGAGGCAACCAGACATTGATGTGATGTCTCATGGAAGAACACAGCAGCATCTGAGAAGCCGTCTTGCCCCCAAATTAAACCTGAACCCGATCAAGTCTATAGATCCAACTACTACTTTATAGGACATTTGGAGGCCAGAGGACCATGTGAAGTCCACACGGGGATACAGTCAGCAAAGCTCCGGCCGTGGGAAACATTTGAGGATAAAGTATCCAATTTCTTTAACAACTTGTGAGAAAAGCAAAGAGATAAAGAGGAAAAGTTTAATATGAAAAGAGTCTTAAAGACATATCAACCAATCACAAAGTGTGGACCTTATTTGGATCCTGACTCAAACAAACTATAAAAAAAAAATATAGCCTTACGAGACAATTTGAATGTTGAACGCTAATTGGACATTGGTGATATTAAGAATTATTGTTAGTTTTGGTGTGATATATTAAAATGTATAAATATGTTTAAATTTTTTATCTTTCAGAGATTCATAGTAAAATATTTACAGATTAAATTATATAATACCTGGGGTTTTCTTCAAAATAATACGGGAGGGGGGAAGTGGGTGGGCAGATAGATGGAGCAAGACTGGCCATGAGTTGATAGTCATTGAGGCTGGGTGATGGGCACATAGGGATTTATTATGCTATTCATTCTACTTTTGAATGTATTTGAAATTTTCCATAATAAAAAGTTTAAAGGAAGGGGGTCATTTCACGATTGTAATAAGACATATGCCACCATTAACAACAGTCAAACCCTTGGGAGCCCAATATCCAGAGGCCACAAGTCCCCCACATCTGGCTGGGCGGGGACACGTCACTCACATGACTCAGTTGCTGGGCATTGATTTTGGCTTGAACGATCTGAGGGGTGTTGGTCACAGAGCTGTACTTCAACTTGTCAATGCTTTGCCTGTAGTTGACCTGGGTAAAAAGAGGTACAAGAAGATGTCACTTGCACTTATCTCTAAGATTTCTTTAACTCCCTCCCCCTAAACCCAACAGAGCCGCAATTCTCAAATCACTAGAAAAACAATCAAAGATTCCAATTGGAGACCAACAGACACTCCAAGCCCACAGTGAGAAAAAACAATACACTAAAGATGAGTGACTTGAACAGGCAGCTCTTAAAAGAAGTCAACTAAATGGCCAGTGAACACAGCAAAAGGTGTTCATCCACATTATTAATCAGAGAAATGCATATTAAACCCCCAATAAGACACCCCTCTACATTCGCCTGAAGAGGGAAAATTGAAACTGCTGACAATACCAAGTGTTGACGAGGATGTGGAGCTGTGGAAAAACGCACAGCACTGCGGGCAGAAGTGTAGGTTGGCACAACCACTTTAGGAAACGGTGTGGCATTTTGGCACATACACACACCCTAAGTCCCAAGAAGTCTATTCCTAGGCTCATTCCCCATGAAAATGCATGCACAAGGTCACTTTATAATAATTCAAGCTGTAACATCGATATTAGTATACTTTTCTGTATATGTCTTGTACTTCAAAAGAAAAGAGTTTTTTTAAAAAGGAAAAGAAAAATGAAAGAGGAACCAAAAGTCCAGTTGAAGCCATACGCATGTCTAAGTGAGAGGCGATGGAGCATCAGCGGATCTGTGTGAGGACAGTCTTAACATGTCTTCACCCTGGTCACCCAGCCTCTGCCTGGTCCCCACTTCCACCTTGCCTTTGCACCCTGAGAAAACTGCCCCTAAGCTTGGCACTTTCATAAAAGATGTAGGTTCAGACAAGAAGGAGGTGGAATCTCCAGGACAGCCTGGTGCATTGACTCCTTGGTTTCCCACTGCTTCAAGGTACTGAGGACTACTGAATTTTCTCTCTTTCTCTCTCTTTTTTTTGGTGAGGAAGATTGGCCCTGAGCTAACATCTGTTGCCAATCTTCCTCTTTTTCCTTGAGGAAGATTGTTTCTGTGCCAGTCTTCCTCTATCTTGTATGTGGGACGCCACCACAGCATGGCTTGATGAGCAGTGTGTAAGGTCCGCACCCAGGATCTGAACCTGCAAATCCTGGGCTGCCGAAGCAGAGTGCATGAACTTAACCACTTCACTACCAGGCTGGCCCTTGAATTTTCTCTTTTGAAAGCACAACTTGCTCTTCAGAGAGTTAAGGATTATTAGCTCTTGCACATGGGAACATATTGATCCAATCATCTTATTTTCCTCCAAACATGCCTATGACCCACTGCAGAGAGGATGGGCACTTGAGCAGAGAGGTAAAGGATGTGTTTGAGGCTTGAAGGAAGGTTGTCAAGAGTGAGGGCTGAGATGAGCTGGATGAGAGCCACAGATACGTACAGGTGGAAGGGGAGCCGGGAAGTAGACGGGTGAGGGGAAAGAGGCTGAGGTAGCAGATGGCAAGTGGCCTCTTCCACAATTTAACCAAAGTTGGCCCTAAATCCAGGTAAAGGAGGAAAAAGTTAACTCATCCCTGATCCTGATCTTCTTCCCTATGCCTGCCTGGTCCTCTTTCATTCATCCATTTGTTCACTCATTCATTCATTCAACCAACAGTCACAGAGTGTCTACTCTGTGCAGAGTGAGCAAACTCAGACACAGCCCTGCCCACGTAGATATCTCAGCTGGGTCCTTGCTCCCAGGACCCCAAACTGACCCAGTCCCTCTGGACAACTGAGCCTCTCTGCCTCCAGGCTCCAGGCTAGGGCCGTTGGTCAGCAGGCTCTAGCTCTGTTCGTAACACCTAAATCACCATCCTACACTCCACTCACAGACTTCATGCCTCTGTTTAACCGCCCGAAGCCCAGGACCCCATCCAGTGTCCCACACAGTATGGCAGCTTCTTTAGGCCTAGGTTCTGCCTAAGAACTCCACACCCCATTGCTGCCTCCCCACTCTCTATTGCCATCTCTGCCCAGACCACCACCTACCGCCTCTGGCCATACTCCTCTGGCAGCTGGTTCTGCCCTTCACAGGGACCCAAACCTATGGCCACCACTGCACTTTCTTCCCATTTCCTGTCTGTCTGGACTAGAGTCTGATGCCTCTGCCATTCTATCTGCCTGTTGCTACCTCCTATTGATGCCCCCAGAGGGAATAGCCTGCCTCAGAGAGTCTTTGTAGCCCCAAGGTCACAAAGCCCAAAGGTGACAGCCAAGCAGATGACTAGCTGGGCACAAGTGAACCATTAGCCTGGGCTCAATCTTTGGCCTCATTGTTGGGGAAGTAGTAAGGAGTGGTGGGGACTGTGGCAAAGAGCAGCAGCTGCTACTCAGCTCTAGGAGATAGTTCTTGTGCATCGATGTGGAGCCCAGAGTGGCCTGACTTTCCAATTATTCCAAAGAAACCAGAAATCCATATTATTAGGTAAAATCTTGCAATATTTAAATGCCGGCAAATAGTTCAATATTTTTAGAATCCAGCGACCCAAGCAAATTAGACCTAAGGGCCAGCTTGTATGCTCCAGCTCTTCCACTCTTGCCTGTCTCAACACCAGCTAAGAATAATTATGGCTAAAAAATAGCACTTACTAGGTACCTGCCACTATTTCAGGTGCTTTACGCATAGTAACACATTTAGTCCTCCCAACCACTCCACGGGTAGGCGCTGTTATTCTCTCTGCCTTACAATGTGAAAACTGAGGCACAGAGACCTGAAGCAACTTGCTTGAGGTCACTCAGCTGGTGTCAGAGCTAGGACTCAAGTCCCAGCAGTCGGCCCCCCCAAAGTGGCTCTCAAGTTATACGCCATAAACCTGGTTTGCCAAAGCTAGTGGGCTTGGAACGCTTACTTGTAATTTTACAGACGGACCCGGGGTTCCCCACAGCCAGAGCTAACACTGTTTAGACAGGGAAAGTATTCTAGGCACAAACAAATGACTTACAGATTAACTCTCAAAACAGCATCTAGGAAAAACAGTGTTCTTGACAGTGGGCCACAGAGTGTTTTGTTGGATTTGGAAATAAAGGACAACATCGCTTTGTGCTTTTTAGTTAATGACTCAAGGAGAAAAGTTTTTGCACGTTCTGAGTTTTGGATACAGGGTACATAGTGAAAACTAGGAAATACAAAGTCATTTCAATGTCAACTATTAATGAGATTACAGGACGTGACTTTCTAATGCATTAATTCAGAGGGCAAATTATCATCTCATAATAAAGTGTCTATTAGAATTCAGAATTATGCACGATAAAAAGTCACGAAAACTATATTTTTTAAACGGCATATTCCTTCCTGATAATTCTGCATGAAGTATGTTGCAGAGCACAATTACTTTCCTCTGCAGGACATAATTAACAGTCTCCATGATTAATCACATCTTGGCAACATCACAGATGCTTGGCCCTTGCTTCAATCTACTTTCTGAAGGGTCTCTTTGGTGAGGATAGAGTGTCATTTTAATGCTATTAGTGTTTATAGAATCCATCTGAAGGGAAGGCTCTCTAATTAAGGGCCTGCACTTTTTAATTTAATTTCATAGCTATTGACCACCTTTAAGACCACCAGACAGAAAGAGTGACCACAAATGTTCTTCCAGTGAATTCTCCAAACTTCCTGAATACTAAAGTCCGTACATTGTGGGGGGGGGGGGGGGGGGGGGACTCAAATTCACATGGGAGCCAGAAAGGTAAGGTAAAGAAGAATAAGATGAGAGCGAGCAGCTGCCACTCAGGCCCAGGCATTTGCTGCCAGGCAGGAAGTAGGGCCGCAGTTCCCAGGGTTTTCAGATTTTTCGAGAAAAGGTAAAAATGTGAATTTTTACGTGAACTCTCACAATTTCTACATGTTGGTCCAATTATTTTTTAAACACTGTTCGGCCAAACAAAACACCTCTTTAGCCTACATCTGGCTCATGGACTGCTAGTTTAGAACCTACCTCTACCTGCAATTAATATTTCTAATTCAGTCTAGGTTAATTCTTCTATCAGACTTCCCCAGGTGAGCTGGCTGTATTTCAGATGCACGGTTTGATCCACAGTCTTATATAGACAAATGTAAGAGCAAGTCATGTTATAATGGGTATACAAAGTTCTAGGACTCTCTCTCATTTTGTTTGTGCCAGTAAGCACGATTGATAGCCCTCTATTGCAAGAGCAACCTGTTGGTCTAGTGGTTAAGATTCGGCGCTCTCACTGCCGTGACCTGTGTTCCTTTCCCAATCAGGGAACCGCACCACCCTCTGTGGGTTGTCACAGTGTGGCAGCTCCATGTTGCTGTAATGCTGAAAGCTATGCCACTGGGTATTTCGAATACCAGCAGGGCCGCCCAGAAGGACGTGGCCACTCACTTCAGAAAAAATTGGCCGTGAAAATCCTATGAGTGGCAGCAGACCATTGCATTGTCTGATACAGCACCGGAAGCTGAGAGGATGGTGCAAAAAGACCGGGCAGAGCTCAGCTCTGCTGCACACAGGGGTGCTAGGAGTCGGAACCCACGCATCTCGTTGGCACTAATAACAACAAATGGCAAGAGCACACACTCAAATTTTAGTGAGGTGCTTTTGATCCTCAAGTTTCCTGGGTAATATATGCAGTCAGAAAAGAAAGGGAGTAGCTTGGGTAGACAAGTTTAACCTAGGGTTTCATTAAGGTGAAATGAGTAAGTCAACCCAAACAAACTTCTTGGGAACAGAAGAAGCAAAGTTTGGGTCCTTATATTCCTCTGCTTCCCATCCCTTGCTTTCTTATACATTCGAAAAGCCAATTTCATCTGTTAAACTATCATTTGGCGACGACTGTCCTTCATTGTCCTATAACCTGCATTAGACACTGGAAATACCCAGCTGAATCCATAGTGCTCATCCTCTGAGCAAACAAGAGAGAGATGTGAAGACATCCTCCAACAGCAAAACCCAAGTCAACTACTGGAGCTGTGCTGATCCCAAAGGAATGTGAAGGAAGCTAGCTCTGGACACTCAATCAATGTATGTTGAATTAGTTGTTAAATTACTGATTGATTGGAAATAATTTTCACTGACAAATAACCAGCATACCAACTCAGTTCTAAACCACTTTTCAACATCGCAGATGACTTTTATCTTTTTCTTTGTACTTTTCTGCATTTTCTAAATTTTCTGTAATAAACATGTAGTAAAATTCTCATATTTAGAAAACAATAAATTAAATTAAAATATACATATTTCACTGGGGACAAGCCAACCTAAAAATAAATAAAATCATGCCTGTAATAATTAAAGGATACATATGTACTTTCCCAAGTTCTCCTGAGAAAAAAATTAACTCACCATTACCACTTCCTCTCAACCTATAGCTGTTTTATTTCACTTCCTTCCATCCTTAAACATACCACACTCCAAAACTTTAAAAAAAAAAAGGTCATCGTTTCTTTAAATGTGCGCAGCAAAAGACAGAGTCCACCAAATTCTAAGAGGCAGAAGGGACCTCAGGTTATTTTCAAGATGAAACCAGTTATTCTGACCTTACTGGGGAAACCTGTGTTCCCAAACATGCATAATGGACTTCCTAGTGGAAAAGAGCTCCCCTTTCTCAATTCCCTCCATCTCCTATGAACTGTTGTAGTCTGTTTCTTCCTATCTTGCTGCCTAAGAATCACCCCGCAGGAGGGAAGTGACAAGGAATAAGGCAGAAAGGACTATTGGAAGAGGACTTACGTCTTTCAAGGGAACCAGTTTCATTGTCGTTTGATAGGAAGGAGTTAGAGTGGCCGGGTAGTTGTAGTCAACAATATCATGTTTATAATCGGCCTTGTAGGCAATCTGAAACCCGAAGAAAAGACAAATTAGCCCCCACTTTCTTTTGACCTGGTTTGAATGTCATAGGAAATATTTAAAAAATAACCAGAAACAAAATTAATTCCGTTTCATCACCTCCAAGGAAAATTAAATTATGTTCACACTTTTGCCTTTAATTAATTTGAATTTTTCTTCTTAATCCAAAATTAGCTAACTTCCATCTGTATCGCATTTATTTTATCTTTCTTATTAATTATGGAACCCCTTGTAGTTTTTGTTAAAAAGAAGCATTTGCACAGGGCTATACAATGAAAGAGCTTCTTGGTTAACCCCCAGAAAATAAATGGAGAGTCAAGTGTCTTCAGGGTATTTTACATTTTTTTCTAAAGGTCAAATTTGAAGTTCTTGAGCAGAGGAAATTTGACATTTGTATGTTTTAATAATGAAAGCAGTTTCTTTGAAGTGTCCTTTATCTCTAAGATTTACAACCTGGCATTTGCAAACCTGTAAACTGAATCGACAAAGCCAAAGAGAGATGAATAGATTATGAGAAAAACAGGGATCTGATCTATTTTGTGATTCTACCACCTTGACCGGCGCCTGGCCACAGGAGGTCTTCAACGACCACTCTGATCCAACAGATGAATGAAGCAATCAACCAACCAACAAATTCCAAGTAAATCACAAACACTTTGGATATTTGAGGAAATTCAGATAAGAATTATGCTCATCCATTTCTCTTTATCTCTCAGAAACTGAAAGTTTTTCTCACGCTAGATTGATTATAATAGATCTAAGAACTGTTCAAGCCAGAGAAAGCTGAGATGAATAAATGGAAACTTTCGAAAATTTTCAAGGATTTTACCTAGACTTGGTTGTACTGGTTAACACTGAGAAACTCTTATGGGTCAGTCTTCACACAACATAACCCTGATTTTTATAAATGGGAGGTTGAAAAAGAATAGGCTGAATTCCTCAGGCCCCACCTCCCTTCACCCCAACAGATCCCCAGGACCCGCAGACCCTTCAAAACAGGACTCACGTTGCTCGCCAGATTTCTCACTTTCATGGCATGGAGAGTCCGTCTGTCCATACCAACTCCCTCATAGCGGCCTCGCATGTGGTTCTGGTAGTTTTCTTTATATTTATTCTATATGGAAACACAAAACCGTCAACAAAAGCATTCTCTTCCCGACTTGTTGAAGATAAACTACTCATCTTAATGCACTAAAACCAAAATATAAATGATTAAAGATCATCTATTTAAGTATTCGTGTGTTGCTGAATAAAAAAACAAACCTTTTTTAAACAACTTAAATTTCAAGCAAGCACAAGAAGTTGGAATGAGACAAGCACGCAAGAAAACACAAGATCTGATGAGCATAGACAGCACCAAACAGACCCGATTTTTTTTTAACATTTTCATTAGTAAAAATACCAGATTTTTCCAATGTGAAAAACCTACCAGGAGAGTGTGCAGCTCTCCAACAGACAAGCACTGACTGTATGCAAAGCCCACACTGGGGGCTGGGACAACCCACTGCATGCTCTTACCTCCATTTCTAAATATACGAAAAATAAAACCTGAGCTTTGCCAAATCCTGTGACTTTTATATGACAGATTGGTCACTCCTGCAACCATGTGAAATAATGATGTTATGTCCAAAATGCAGCTTATCAAATAAAAAGAAGATCAAAACAGGATGACAAGAAGCCATAAATTGAAAGCTTCTAATGAAGCTACATTGAAATGAGCCTCCCTGGGAGGCCGCTGAGTTTCCAGGCACCAAGAGTATTTAATCAGAATACTATTACGACATATCAGACACAATTCTACTTATCTCAGTTAATCTTCACATGCACTCTATGAGGGCAGAGGAATTGTTATCATCCCCATTTTACAGATGGCAAAGTGGCTCCAAGAGCTTAAACAACTTGCCCGAAGTCAGCCACGCAGCTAACTGTGGAACCAGGTCTGCTAGCTCCAAAGCCGGTGCTCTTAACCACTACATTTATGCAAAATAAATTCACCGAGCCTTACAAAGTCCCCTGCAACTTTACATTCTACTATTATGTGCAGCTAAGCAGAAATAAAATCACATAATCTAGTATAGGTCCTTGATATCCTCAAGGAAACCTCCCTGGACCTTCTCTGAGCATTTCCAAATTTGCCACTCTAGCATGTAACTGCTCATCTGTAAGAGGGGGAAATAACATCTGGTTCCCTGGGTGACTGTGAAGGTTAAATGAGGTCGTGCATTAACTACAAAGCACCGAGTCACATTGAGAGGGGATGTCACATGCTCAGCCAGGCCCCCTCACCAGCATTCTCTACTAGGAACCAGATACTGCTCTACAGGAAGGATGCAAGAGGACAGGCGCTGCCCTGAGGACTCAAGGTCAAGTGTGCCAGGGGATGTGACAGAATTTAACACTTAGTGGACCAGTCCTGGCAGGCAATCTTAATCAAAATTCATGGGTATTTGTGGCTAAGAGGTCATGCTTCTCCAAGACACACAGATACATTCACATAGACTGTCTCTTAGGAGACCTAGAAATTAAGGTCCTAAAAAAAGTCCAAACAAACGCTTAGGCATTAAAAACTCACATCACTGGTGAATTTTGAGATCTTGCTCACGTTCCTGAATTGAGGCGTCTCACAGTAGTTGATACTGTGACCTTTACTACTTTCCAGATCCTTCTTATACTCCACCTTGGAAACCAAAATACCAGATGCACAGTAGAACCAAACCCAAAGTCACTCCTGAAAACGTCACCAGAACTCAACTAGGATTTTTTGGGAAAACGTCCAACCCAAGATTTAAAAATGCCAGGCACAGGATACTGTAAGTTAACAATACGCGTTTTCTTTTCTAATAATAAATAAGTAAATAATCAATTTGGTTCTAAAAATTAAAAATATATAGTCCCTCTCAAGAGTAAATACTGAAAGATTTCATACAGCTCAAAAAAATGGCAAAACTGGCTTTAGAAATGAGGACCGTGGTTACTCTTGGGGACAAATGTCTGGGGGGATGGTGGGGGATGTCTGGACTTCTGGTTGTGTTCTGTTTCTTGGTCTGGGTGCTGGTTACACAGACGTGTCCACTTGTGGAAATCCTTCCTATTGTACACTCATGATGGATGCACTTCACTGCATGTATGCATCAATGAAATTTAACCAAGAAAGTTACCTCACAAAGGAGTAGAATAAACCAGACCACACAGAGATGCAGAGTGTCTTCTAATTTTAAATGGGTTGGCTAGTTGAGCTCCCCTGGATAGCTGGACATAAGGTGTGAGGTTATAGTTATTAAATAGACTCCAAGTCATCCAAGGTAATTGGAGGAGGCAGCTGAAGGCCGATTACCATTAAGAGAGGCACGGCTGGTTTGTCCTACTGGATGAACATAAGGGCAAAAAGAAACTAAAGGGTCCCTGTGGCCTCCTACCAAAGGAAATACAATTTGTTACCATATCTTGTAAAACATATGGTGGGAACATGCTTTTTAAAGTATGCAAGATGCATTATACTGCTCACAATATGATATAAAATTTTTAAAGTACACAAAACTGTATATGCAGTTGAATTGTAATTCTAGAAATACATGTTTTTGTATTCATATATTCGTTTATAGTACGGTCACATAGAAAAAAGGCCAAAATGGTACCAGGGTTATTCCTGGGTGGAAGAACTGCACTATCAGTGGCCTGGTTCCAGTTCTATGCCTAAAAGTGTCTCTGAACCAGAATAAGACACTCTACTTTCCCAGGCCTAGGACAAAATGAGGGCCTAAAAGTTGCAAAGTTCCCATCTAGATCTAATATTCTGTGAGTCAAGAGGAAAGTTCAGCAAAACTTTTCTATAAATGACCAGATAGTAAATATTTTAGGCTTTCCAGGACATCGAGTCTCTACACCAACTACTTGAGTCTGCCCTTGTAGCTTGAAAGCAGCCATACGTGATGTGACTGTGTTCCAATAAAACTTTATTTATAAAAAAAAGGCTGTGGGCCGGATTTGGCACTCAGGTAGTAGTTTGCCAACCTCTCATCTAGAGCATCATAATCATTTGGAATATTTGTTTAAAATGCAGATTCCAAGGCCTTGGCACCCATGTACTACTTCCAAGTATCTGAGGCTCCTGATGAGACAGGAAGTGTCACTCCTGATGATTCTAAGCAGCTCAAAGTTAGAGGACCGCAGGTTAAGTAACTGTTTTGTGGTAAAGGATTAACCTTTAGAGGCTAGAGAAGAAAAATATTTTAAGATATTTGCATATCCATTTCTGAGTTACGGATAACTTGTTATGTGAGTACTTTTAATAGCTTGATACTTCCTGTTGCAAGTGATTGACAACTCAAATGACTTCAGGGTCCAGATAGGTAACACGAATGAGAGAAGCTGCTGTGAAGAGACTGTAGGACTTGAAAGGATATGCTAACTAGAGGGGATATTTCCTTGCCAAAGAGTCCCAACGATTCTAAAAATCTTAACCACTAGGCGGCCAAACAAAACACACCCTTTGGGAGCCAGTCCAGCCTCTAAGATAAAGAGAATCCTACAGTACATGCAGCCTCTCAGAAACTTGACTGCAATAGTAAGAGATTGAGAGAAATTTGATGTTCAAAACACTCTTTCCCATCTTTGATTTCTACTCTATAAGAATGACATTGTTATAAAGGTGGGTTCATGCAGTATTCTAGCAAGAAGAAATCTATTTCCTTGAACTTTTAAATATTTACAGCCCTGTGAGAATTCAGGAAGAAACTTTTGAACCATCAGAGAAATTTAATTTGTTTACATGTAATGTGTTTGGTTCTAGGCTCTCTTGCGAATTGCTTTTTACTGCACATTCGTTCTTTGGAAACTGGTAACCCCTGTGTAGTTTATGTGGTGTGACACGGAATTTTTCATTCTGAGGTCACTCCATTCACTGTCTATAGGAGAAAGGAGGTGACGGCACACAGGGGTGACTGTCCCCCATACTCACCTCACTCACAAGCTTGTTCACGCTCTGAGCCCGCTTAAGAACCAAGTTGTCCTGGGCTGGGAGGGAGTGATAATGTGCAGCGCCTTTCATCTTATTGAAGTCCTGCCTGTATTTTATCTGAAAGAAACACACCAAGAGGGGCCTGAGTTGTGGGTTTCATGCTCCATGAGAGAAATTACTCCAAGATTACCCCATTTTTAATGTCAACATTTACTTCATAGAATTTTCTGAGAGAAACAGATCATATGGGTTTTTTCTCTACTAAGCCCATAAACCACTTGCTCCCTTACATATTAAAATCTTACTGGCCCTTTTCACACATTTTACGCTTTATACTCTAATTCTGCAGGAAGAAAGGTCTTAAAATGATCATACCCAAAGGTGTAACCCCATGTGCATCCTGCCCTTGGTTTCAACGTCATTTCTCACCTAGCCTCCTACCTCGGGGCAAAGAGAATAATGTGTCTTTCACTTCCTCTCCCAGGACAAAAGTGCACTGTTCTGGGTAAATGAGTAATAACTGAATAATAACAGAGGAAAGGAGAAAGGCAAAGTGGTGTGAAACGAATGCCCAGCTTCTGATTTTAGACCAAGTCCAAGTTGGCATTTTAAGGGCTATAGTGTGCGTGTCACTTTATCAAGTTTAATTATAGCCTAACTTTCAAGGACTGCCAGCTGGCTAACATTCTGCAAATAAAAATCATGTTATCAACTGGGCTACACGCAGTTTGATAATCATATGACTTGTTTTAATCAGCTATTCCCCTAAAGTGCTCAATTTCTAGATGGGTTATTTGCCAAGGCTCTCCTAACCCCAGCTTATCTGGCTGGACCAGCATCTGCACTTGCTTCAACTGACCTTAAATGAGTTATGTAGTTTGTTCCTGTCAATCTCCTTGGAAGCAGATAAATGTGACATAACAGTCCAAACAAAAGAAGTAAATGTCTTTTTGGATAAAAACTGAGGGCTAACAATCTGTTTTGGCTTAGCTCTAATAAATTTATCTGTGTATAGGTTTCAGTAAGCCGAGCCTTCGAAGTCTCATTTCTCCTCTGTTTCTGTGGCTTCATGGGTCGTCCCAATGTGGTACTTACATCACTAGCGAGTTCGTTGGCTTTCTTGGCGTTCTGATAAGCTGGGGTGATCATGGCCGGGAAGCTGCCTTTTCCTCTGTGCTCAGGATACTCCTCTGAGTAACCCTGCTGGGTCAATTGAAGAATGCAATCAGTAATGCTCCCTTCCCTGAATGGGTGGGGGATTAGCCATGGTCTCTCCTTGAGCCTGTTCCCATAGAGGCCCATCCACATTGGACATTCCAATGATCATCGTAGGAGCAACACCATGTGGTGGTTGAGATGGCAGACTCTGGAGGCAGGCCTACTTACTGGTGCCCAGCACAGTCAGCACTAAATAAATGGTAACTATTATCATCATCATTTCCCCCAGATACATCAAGACATCCCACCAGTCTCCCAGGCCCATGGGTTATGGAGGATTCATTTCTCAGCTGACACCAGGAAAGTCTCTCTGTCTTCCAGTAGCCTCAAATGCTATCTGTCTCAGGCCTATTGGCAGATCTATGCCGAGAGACACACTGACATCCCATATACTGTCTCCCCCAGTGATGTATGTCATTCACCAGGAAAGAAAATATTACGTCACTATCTGAATTTTTGTAATTTGGGGGAGAAAACTTCAAATTGCCATAACATGATGTGAAATGGGACTAAATGTATATTTCACACTAAGTGTTACAATCTAAGTCTTAATTTCTTCCTTCCTCCTCCCCACACCACCCACCCATTCTCACGAAGGAAAACCTCTCTCATGGAGCTGTCATCACATCACTAGCGTAAACCTTCCCTGGCAGTTGGATGTCCTTCAAGACCCCGTCAGATGCTACCTTCTCTTTGGGGAACTCCTCCCTCACTCCCAGTCCTGCCCTGGCCAAATCAGCGGCTTCCTCATCTGTGTCCCCACAAATCTGGAAGAGCCCTTAGTGTGCCCCCTCCGGCTCATGACACCATCTCTCTCCAGCCTCCTCCAAGGCAGGGGCCCATCCCGCTCTAACACCAGGTTCGGAACCTGGCACACACATTTCATTTAATGAAACAGTTGGATCAAATTAGAATATCCAACCTTCCTTTTAATCCAACAATGACAACTGCTCAGCCTGAGTGCTCCTTTATGCTTGGCTGCCAGAATGTTCTGGGCTAAACGTAATAAGTAAAAAAAGTTAAGCTAAAAAAATAATAATAATAAAGGCTCTCAAATTCTTGGGTAATCCCCTTTTGCCCATTCTGCTCTATGGTTTGGAGTTGGTTTGTAACTTTATTTTAACTTCTCTACTTATATGTATCTAAGTTGCATGAGTACATCTTTTTTGTAAGACACCTAATCCTATTGGGGAATTGACTGGTTATAAATAATAAATTGATTATATCGTATAGTCCATTAACCTAAAAAAATAGTTACTCATTAAAAACAAGAATGAATCATTTGTCATTTGAGGCACTACAGATATTTATAGTATTTATGTGACTGTCTGCCTGCTCCTCTCTCACTTCCTCCTACTCATGCCTTGGCAAGTTCCGCTAAATCACACAATGAGATGCCAACCACGGATCCTCTCAACAGCTGCCGGCGGTGCTATCAAACAACACCCTCTTTGATTCCTGTATTTGTTATTATCACGACTGGAAACGTCAATCAAAACGTCCTAATAATCAAGGATCCACTATGATACCATGAAGTTACATTTCCTCGATGTGTGTAGACATGTCCAGATACACATACGAAATTATGTGTGTGTTACTACTAGTGGTAGATAGGATGGCCCAAATGTAGAACAAAATATTGTTTGCCAAATATAGAAGCCAAATATTTTTTAATAAAACTAATTTTTAAAATTGTCCTGAGCCTTCTAAACAATGTATTTAAAAATGAAACCAATAAAATTTATGAAATAAAATTTATGAAACCAATAAAAACATATTTTCATTGAGTTTAAAGCACTGAGACCATTTAATTAACTTATTGTAGAATTTAATAAAATGGGCTTTTTAATCCAAAACCCAACATTTTTGCTCAGACAGACATTTGCAAAGGGGTCACAATCTGTCTTCACACATATCCTAAGTCTCACGTGAGTCCCCAGTATAGGCAATTTGGTTTTCTGAAGAAGAGAAATAAGCTATTTGCTTCTTTTGTAAATTATGTATGTTGACTAAGTCATGTATCTTCTACAGTGTACCCTCTGCCAAAATTCAAACAACTGTCCAATTAAGAAAAACAAAATCAACTAAGCTCATTGAACGTACTCTTCCTATGCACATACTTGGTCTTCCAACATTCTCTACTTCCAACCATGAAAAAAGAATGTTCCCTTTTTCCCCTACAACACCTGTTGCACCAGGAAATACAGAGGAATAGAAAAACTAGCTTGTAATGGTCATCTCAGCCTTTTTATAGCCTGTCAAGACATAGTTCGTTTAAGAAATGAAATTGCGAAAGAGTTTGCATTCTCTGACATATTGCTTTATCTAGTAACCTAGATAAGAAATTCACTTTCTAAGAAAATGAGTCCTGCTACTTAGTGAAATGCTCAATATGTTTCAAGACATGCATTTTGATCACTTTCATGCTTATGCAGCGACGGGCTGAACGTAGTCAGTGCTAGTCTTTGGGACCGTTCTTCAATGAATAGATGCGAATGCTTTATTCTTGACAAACCCACCATACTGACATAGGTCTTTTATTTTAAAAAAAGAAAAGAAAAAGTGCTTGGAATAGTGGGCCAAGTTGAGCCCTATAAAATTGTTTTGCCACTACTTTCTTGCTTGGGAAATCCACCCATATCTTTGCCCATAAATAGGTTAAAGATAAACACAGCCCAGTGTCTGATTAAAAGGTCAGAGGCTGTGTCTCAGGCTAAAAGGTTGCCAAACTGAGAACTGACCATTGAAAAGGGCAGTCTCCCAGGAAGTCATTTTAGTACATACCTGGCCATACTGGTCCACATATTCTCCAGCTCCAGCAGCTGGACAAGCCATTCCCTTCATTTCTCTTTGATATTGTTGATGGTACCTCACCTATTTGAAGGAAAAGGACAAACCCGGTGAATTTAGCCTCCTACGCACAGAGGCCAGAAGAGTGAGAATGAATGTCTTGTGGAATGTTCTTTTTCTGCTTGAAAGTCCAGGGAGTGTGTCTTAGACATAAAAGTGCCAGATCATTGTCCTGGTAAAATTGATGGAAAGCTTCTTCCTGGATCCATAGTGCGGGCAAAAGTAGACAGGAAGTTGGACTCGCCAGGCCCAGGTAACTTCCTGCTTCCTCCTCTAGCAAGACAACATTGCCGCGGACACTTACGTCACTTGCCAGCTCATTGGCTCGTTTGGCTATCTGATAAGCAGGTGTGATCATAGCAGGAAAACTGCCTTTCCCTCTCTGTTGTTCATAGTCCTCTGTGTAGCTCATCTGGAAAAAAAAAAATAGTGAATCGCATACCACACTCCCACTATCTATCAGGCCATCTGACTAAGAAGTGCTAAGGGCTCCCATAACACCCTGCACATCCCCTGCCACAGCTCTTATGGCAACGGATTGGGCTTATAGCCTGATGGACCATGTGGATCTCATATATTTTTTATTCCCAACACCCAGCACGGTGGCTAGTATATGGAGACATTCAATGTAAATTTCAGCACACCCTTGTGAAGCACCTGGTGTGGGCCAGGTGGCAGAGCTGGGCAGAGGAATAATGCTTCTGCCCCAGAGGAGCTGCCACTCAAATTTGGGAGACAAAAGAGGCCTCTCAACCCAAAGCCAGTGGAAGCCACTTATTAAGTTGAACCTGGATTTGTGCTTAAACTTCCCATTCAGAATAGCACTTAAGTTCTAGGTCTTACTATGCTATGGAGCAACTGGACTATGAAAAGGTAAGTGGTAGAAATTCTTTAGAAGTTACATTCTGTAATTTGCAATGACAAAGAGAAAATTCTTTCAGATGAATCAGATACATCTGGTGTGTTACTACTACTATCTAAAGTTTTCTCTCTAAAGAAGAATTTTTGCAAGGTCTGTGCTAGCTGACTTATCTGACTCAACCATCTTTGACCTTAGAAAGTTCTTTCTGGCCCCCACACAGGACTGAGATGCCTCCTACATTCTCTGTCCCTCCTCCTCCAGGTAAGGAAAGAATGGAGAATCTTCAAGGAGAATTACTGAGTCTTGGCCTCCATGATTTCTTACTTCACTTTGAAGCTGTCCCCCGGCCTTGGCTCGTAGCAGCTCAGGGGTATCCGCCACTGTGGTGAACCCGGAGATGCGTTCATCATGCCCTCTCTTGTATTCAACCTGATGAGGAAACAGCATAGAGACAAGGTCATTTCCACCAGCCTTTGTAAAGATCTCTCCTTGCAGCTCTCCTGAAGATGCACCACTGGGCTATACTCAACACAAACCTGTGGCAAGTCCTTACGGCCTGCTTTACGGGCTCCTCTTCAAAAAGGATCAATGCTAATGTGTTAAGTCCAAGAGAGTGCTAGATACTAAACATTAACACATATTAACTCACTGCATCTCCATAACAATCGCATGAGGCGGAACTACTATTTTCCCCATTTCACCAATGAGCTATGAGGAATAGAAAAGTTAACTAATTTGCTCCTAGTCATATAGCTGGTAAATGGTAGAGCCAGGATTCAAACCCCAGCATTCTGGCTCCAAAATCTGAGATCTTAACCAAAAAGCTATGCTATTTTTCAGGAGGATCCACCATCCACTTAATAAAAATCAGTGTCCTTAATGCCAAGCGACCTCAAGAAATTATTTGGTCCAGTCTTGGGGTGAGTTACATGGTCTCCTCTCCATTTGATGGATGTGGCCCAACTGAGGCACAGACGAAAACTGATAGGGAAAAGAGAAGAAGACAGTTTCTCCATCATACTACACTAATGGTGCCTACTGCCCCAAAGCACTCTCTTATTGGATTCTTTCTGAATCCCAGGGGTTCATTAACAACAAAAATTAGCAAAATCAAAGGTGAATAAGCATTAAGACACTCACTTGGCTGGCCAGCTGGTCAGCTCTCTTGGCCCTTTGATGAGCAGGCGTGATCATGGCTGGAAAGCTGCCCTTGCCCCTTGGTTGCTCAGGGTCTTCTGTATACTCCTGCTGGTCAGAACCAACATCAGTGTGCGAACTGACACGATACCAAATGAGAACCAACAAAACTGCCATAGCAAGCATGCTCAGAACCCATGCAACTGGATTTATAAGGCACTAGGAAAATATTTCAATCACTTGGAATAAATTTGAAGACGTTATTCAACTGGTGAATTGAGTAACATCTTCAGCACTGAAGGAATCCTATTTCTCAGGTCAAAGGGTTTCTCCTTCAATGTTTACATCAAGTTACGTGGAACCTGGCGTAACCCAAGGGATGCTCTTTGACTCAAAGGCATGTATGATATGCGGCAATTAATATGCAGGAGACTTTTCTGTGACTTGTCCATTGAGACAGTTCTACAGCTTTGGGAGTGAAGCGTCTGTGTTTTTTCCTCCTTACTTTTTGAATATCTCTGATGGCTGGTTTTCCTAATGAGACACAGCGCCCTAACATTTGTTTCTGTTGTTTTCTTTCCATTTGCTAAAGGAAAAGTCACTAAAGACTAACAATATTTTCCAAAGTGGTTTCTTCCAAGGGTAGGTGCCTTGGGTATGTGGAGAAGACTAGAGGTTACTATGTGCAAATCATTAAGGATTTCCACAATCTGGGATAAAATTGCCTTTCCTACATGAAAACCCACTAAGGTCTCTCTCACAGTGCTGGAGGTCAGAAGTCTAAAATGGGCCATCAGGGCTGCTTCCTTCTGGAAATTCTAGAGGAGGATCCATTTCTTTGTCTTTTCCAGTTTCTGGAGAACACTTGCATTCTTTGGTTTATGGCTCCAAAGGGCTTTGACTGCTGTTTCTGTTGTCATATCACCTTTTCTCTGAGTCTGACCCTCCTGCCTCCCTCGTTATGAGGGTCTTTGTGATTACATTGGGTCCACCCTAATAGTCCAGGATAATCTTCCTATCTCAATATCCTTACCTTAATCACATGTGCAAAGTCCCTTTGGCCACGTAAGGTAACTTATACATGGATTCCAGGGATTAAGACATGGGACTTTTTGGGAGAGGAGAGCATTATTCTGTCTACCACAATCCTAAAAATAAAGGAACATTTAAACTAATTGATAACTAATTACTGAAGTAATTTCTAGGGCCCGTACCTCACCAAGAGACTTTCGAGCCTCAACCATCCTTACGATTTCAGGGTCTGGCAGAGCTCCTGGGCACCAAGCATTCCCTTCCCCATATCCGGTCCAATAGGCTGTCTACAAAGGAAACACAAAAATGCATACGAACACCCCCCATACACACTTGGTTAGTAAGATCTCCCTACCTACCCCACCCGCCTAGCAACGCTCCCATACTGTCAATAGTAAGATAGAAATTCTCTAAAAACTATAAAGGCCTACTGGCATAGGAGTCTCAGCTAACCAGAATATTCATTTTTTTTTCAAACCAGAAAATAAGCTAATATCCTAAATAATTGAACTTTCTGAGATTCACTTATGTCATAGAAGAGTTCCAAATGTAACTTTACATTTCTCTGCTCATCATTGCACCAAGATGGGGCAGCAGGGAGTCGCTATGGACAGGCAGTCTGAGATGAATCAGCATTATGCAGCCAAGCTTCAACGACCTACTACCTGTTTAGTGCCTAACATTGGGTTAAGCAATTAACATTGGGAGGAAAAAAAGCAAAGAAAAAGGAAGATAAAGTTGCTCTTTTAAGATGCTTGTGACCTACCTAGGGAGAGAAAACTAACAGATGAAACAATTAGTGATTAGAAAACATTAATGTGCTTTGATGTACTGTCTTGAAGATAAATGAGAGTTTTTAAAAAACAGTCTGTATGTGATGGGCCCTGTTTTGGATAGGAAGATGGAATTTGCGCCGGACCTCTGGGCTGAGGTCAGTTAACAGATGCAAAAGGAGAAAGAAAGACATCTGCTCTAGGAGGTAAGTTCCATGAAGGCAGGGCTTTCATCTGTTTGTTCACTAACGTATTCCAAGAGCCTGGAAGAGTACCTGGCACATAGTAGACTCAATAAATATTTGTTGAACAAATTCCAGGAGTGGGGACTGCCATGAAAAAAAGCATGAAGGCAGTGACGGGCTTCATGTGAAAGCTCATGAGGAGATGGGTTTAATTGGAATTAAGGGGAAGAGATGGGGAGCCAAGTGGTCTGGAGGTGGGCCAAACTGCACAGGTTGGGTAGAGCCAGCCTTTAGAGATCTGGAAAGACAGATCATTCATATGTGAAAATATGCTCAAGTGTACTAGCAATCAGGGCAGTGTAAATTAAAAAAACGAGATACAGATTGTCAAAGCTTTTATCTGGTAACACCAAGGGTTGGTGAGAGTGTTGGGGAAATAGGTGTTGTCACACTCTGCCTATGGGAGTAGAAAATGTACAGCCATTTTAGAGAGCAATTTGACAGTGTCCATTAAAATTTAAAAGGCACACAACTTTTGACCTAGCAACCTTATTTTTCAGTATCTGTTCAAGAGAAACACTCACTTGTGTCCAAAAGAGGTCATGCACAAGGGTGTTAAATTACAACTTTGTGATAGAAAAAAAATAGAAGTAATCCTGCCCATCAATAGGAGAGCATGATACATCCATTCTTAATGGTTATACCCATGATATACCCATCCACAACAGCTTAAAAGGATGCTGATGTAGAAATATCTCTAAGACATTTGTTGAGTGAAAAGTACAAGCTGCAAAACAATGCATATTGTTTCACGAAAAAATAAAACTATATATTCTAATAGAAATATATATATACAATTGTCAATAAAAAATAATAGCTAATATTTATTGTGCCTACCACTGTTCTAAGACCTTTACATTTATGTGCTCTTTAAACCTTAAATAGTTCTGTGAATCAGAAACTGCTTGAGGTTCATTTTACAGATGAGAAAACTGAAGCAAAGAATGACTAAATAACTCATTAAATATCCCTCAATAAGTGGCAGAGCCATGTCCAAATGTAAGTACTAAAAAATAAAAATAAAGACATTATTTGTAAACGAAGAGAGAAAATTCTGGAAGGATTACCCACAACATTGATCACAATGGGTATCGCTATAAAGGGAACTAGAATTGGAGATGGTGGACAAGGGGTTAGCTTGGTACTGTTTGGATTTTTTTAGCAATTGGAAAAATGCAAGTATTATGCGTATAATTAAAAACAAATGGCTGAGGAATTTTGAAATGATGAGGCTATTAATAGCGAATGACCATAAATTCTTGGGTGACGGGAAGAGTAAGCCAGGGACATCCATCCAGGAAGCTGTGTGTGACCAATATCACACGACAGGCTGGATTCTAGAGAGGCAAATCTGGAAGAAGGAAGGCCATCTCCAAGGCCTTCATAAAGGTCCAGGCAGTAGACGATGTGGATCAGAGCTGTGATAGTGAAATGCAGGGGAAGAGGTAGAGCTGAGTGAAGTGTCAGAGGAGGAAAGGATAGCTTTGGTTTCTAGCCTGGATGGCTGTTCCCGATGATAGAAACACAGTGGTTGGAAGGAGAAGTCAGTGAGCTTGGACTGGAGTAGATACAGTGGAGGCGATGCTAGGACATTGATGGAGGTCTTCTGTAGATAGTTGGAATTACACACTGGATAAAAGAAAGCCTAATTGATTTCCCCTAGAAGTAATAATGATAATACATTTCATTTGCATGCATGTCATTCTTTGCTCTCTTTCCAAACCCATTCATAACTCTTCTCTCACCTCATTCACCAGTTGTCTGTTAGGCGTGGCTGCCCCATCCTTGGCTTTCATGTCCCAGTGAAAAACAGATTTAAACTGTTTGCCATTGTCTTGGTCATCAATCTACACAATGAAGATGTCGTCAGTAATGTTTCCATCAGATAAGAGAAAAATAATAATATATAGCTACATTTGGGGGATTTTCATAAGGCTCAACTGCAAAGCATCTTAACTGCACTAACACACTGTGCTCTGTCAGTCTCACTGTGGTTTCACTGGTTCCACTAGCCAGGCGGCACATACAAAGGCCCTGCCGTGTGCAAAGCTCCATTTAGCAGTGCAATTAAAAAGACTGAAATTCCTTGTGAGCTTATCACACACCACCAAGTATTCAGGTTAGAGTAATGTCGGAAGACACTAGACACTATGTAGAGGTTCTTACCTGTATGCAGTCTGTGCAACAGTCACCCAGGGAGCTTGTTAAAATGCTGGCTCCCCAAATTCATGGAGGTGTTCTCCTATGCTTTATAATCTTACCTTTAACATCTTGATCTATAATACACCTTCAGTAGATTTTTGTGTATTGGGGTGAGGTAGATGGTTCATCTTTCTCCATTCAAACATCCAGCCACTCCAGTACCACTTAGTGAAAGTTCATTCTTGCTACATTGAAGTGCAGTGATGCCTTTGTTGTAATTCAAGTGACCACATACATGCAGTTCTATTTCTGGGTCTTGCATTGTATTCCACTAGTCTATTTGTCTATTTTTATGCCAACACAACACTGAGTTAATGACTACTACTTTTAGAGTAAGTCTTGAAATCTGGTAACCAAAGTCCTTCAATTTCGTTCCTCATGATATCTCAGTTATTCTAGAATCTGTATGTTCATATCAATTTTAGAATCAGTTTGTCAACTTCTACAAAAAATACCGGGATTTTGAGATTGCATTGAATGTGTAGATCAATCTGGAGAGAACTGACATCTCAACAATATCTTCATGACCTCAGGACAGGCAAAGAATTCTTACAGGGAACAGAGAAAGGACTAACCATAAAAGAAAAAAATTAGAAAGTCTTAGGTCCAAACCCAGATACTATAATTTACGAGGTCTAAAATAAGGCCTAGAAATCTGCAATTTTAACAAGCTGAAGTTTAAATAATTTTACAGACAAGGAATGAAGCTCAGGGAAAAGAAGTGAACTTATTAAACTCATTCAGTGGGTTAGCAGAGTGAAGTTCAGAATCCAGGAATTCTAGTTCCATATTAAGGCACTTTCTGTCATTGACATTCTGGGCTTGCTACTGCTTAATGCAGTTCCAATATGTATATTTTTAAATATATAAATTGAGAGATCTTTACAGGCTCTTTCCCTTGGATTTTGAGAAACTACCATGAACATTACATTGACTTAAGGAAGGGTTTCGTGTTGGCAGCACTACTGACATTTGGAGCCAGTTAATGCTTTGTTGTGGGGACTGTCTTGTGCATTACAGGAAGTTTAGCAGCACAGCTGGCCTCTATCCACCAGATGCCAAGAGTGATCCCACCCGCTTCCCGTTTGACAATCAAAAAAGTCCCCAGACATCACCAAATGTCCCTTGGGGGATAAAATTGTCCTCCTTGAGAGCCACTGACTTAACGAATCAGAAACACATGACCAAAGTAGATAATCTACCCTACTTCCAAGAAGCTGCATTTGCTGTCCTCCTCCCACAGGACAAATTCTTCACTGGGGAGTGTCTGCCACCCCAGAGACCTTTACAAGATTCGTGGTTATTCTGAGGAAGTAGGAAGAGGGAAAAAAGCCATAAATGTTACTAGTGGGGTTGGGAAGCATTAAAGTCTAAAGTTCATTCTCTGAATAGAAGAGAATCTGGATGTTTTATTCTCCTAAAAATTCCAACCACACTTACCAAACAGGAAACTTTGTCTGAAGTAAATATTTATTTACTTTTAAAAGAGTGTCATTTAGGAAAAAGAAAATTGTCGATCTGCTTTAAATGCCAGCTCAAAATCTTTACCCTACTTTTTAATTTTAACACATGTACAATGAATTTGTGTTTTTATTCAACTGGCAAAGTCTGTCAGAGATGCAAGGGGCTAGGAAAGGAATCGATCACACCCTCTAGGGTAGTTATAAGATCTGGGGCCTAGGAGGGACACAGTTGTCCATTTGAATTTTTCCCACATGGGAAAGGAGGAGAAAGCGATCTCCACAGTCAACTGTTTGGTACACAGACACACACACACACACACACATTCATGTAGACACATACACGCATGCATATACACACAGATGCATGCACACACACATTACACACCCCGTATATAGACAGATACACACAGAGACATACACATATACACACATACACCCCACACATGCACATAAGCGCACACAGACACCCACATACATGTATGTGTGTGTGTATGTGTGTACACCCGCATGTATACACACCATGTACACATGTATGTATGCACGTGCACACCTATCCACAACTACATACACACATACATACACTCCCCATGTACACACATACATACTTATAGGCATACACGCATATTCACATAGACGCAAACAAACACACACACACAGGCCTCCTGGGGAGTTCACATCACTGTCTGTGCTGGGAAATAGAACCAGTGACGATCCCAGCCTCACTCCGGGTTGGGCCTGTCATACACAGTTAAAAGAAAGTGAATCCACTATGACCTCAAAGAAAGGTAAATACTGTGTGAGCTGCTGTGTGATTGTAAGGTAGGGACATGCCTGTTGAGATCTAGTGCAGGGTGGAAAAATACACATATTATGGATCTATCTGTACAGAGTGTAATCCATACAATCAGCATTCTGATGTGTAGGAACATCTCCTTGGGTTTAACCCGTCAAACTTTAGCTACACAATTGCAGAAACATTGGATATTTGAAAACATAAACAGGTACCTTTTTCCTTCTGCAGAGTTTGCCGCCCCCTACGTACACAGAAGTAGGTCAATGGAGCAGTTTACATTATGGGTGTTAAAGTTAGACAGATCTGGATTTGCACTCACTCAACTAGCTGGGTAAAACTGGGCAAGTGACTTAACCTCTCTGAGCCTCAGTCTGCCCATCTGCAATACGATGATATTACAGAGAGTTCTTGTGAAGAACGAATGAGACAACATAGATAAAGAGCCTAGCTGAGTGCTTGGCACTTTGTTTAAGTCAGAGCTAAATGCAGGACTTATTGTAACATCACGTAGCTGTTCTTAGACATCAGGAGATGAAAACAAAACCCTAAAAGAATTAGCCTTCTCAGTAATCTAGGATTGCTTGTGAATTCTTAATGCTTGTGAATCCTTAGAAATCAATGATATGGGAGCAATTCTCTGAGCCTCAGTTTCCTCACCAAGCAGGATGGGATAATAACAGTATTTACTCGATCGGATTGGAATGTGTATTAAGTGATTTAAGCAATGGTACCGTAAACGTTACATAGCTTGTTAAAAAAAATAAACTCACAATTAGTGCAAAGCACTTAGTGAAACAAGCTGCTTGGCAGGACGAGTAGAGACCACACAACAAGGATAAACTTGATCTAATACACGCTTTCTTGAGCAGGACCGTAGCCCGGGCAAGCAGGAGAGTCGGTCTGAGGCAAGGGGACATTAGGAAGGCAGATTACTAGGGAGCCTTCCATCTCATGTGTAATTTGCTAATTTTAGAAAGCAGCTAGCTCCGTCCCCCAGAGCAGCTTCTTGTGGGGGATGGGGGAGAGAAGTTGAATGATTCATCATTTTAATAAATATGAGCGTTCAATCAATCGCTAGTTATTTGACAAAACTCCACTGTTGGTTTTGCAAAAGAGGTTGGTTAATCAACATGGCCTCCTTGTCTACCCAAATATCACTTTCAAACCAAAATATCTTTGATCTACCCCCAGCCCAAGGGGAAAGAGAGGCTGCAAATAACTAAACACTACTGAATTCAGGGAGTTCTAAGAGCGTGGAACTGGCGGTTTTTAATTTTCGGTACCAAAATATCATGGGGGGAAAGAAGGTGAAGCCTCTTGTAATATTTTACAACTATATAAACTTTGCTTTATGTATTAAGCACCTAGTGTATGTAGGGCCTATTGTATAAATTGCCTTCAATGTGCCCAGAGCTCGCAGACACAGAGAGATGACACCGGATACAAGGATCCCGGATGTTCAAGCCAGTTTATCCTGGGTACTGGCCCCTATAATGTGGTAAGACAGAGCAGTATTTCTTACTTAACTGCTCTTTGCATGTGTGTGTGGAGAAAACGGGCAGGTTCATATCTAGACAGAGACGCTTAAAAACTTAACAGGTACCCGAGGGAAGAAATTTTCTTTAAAGGCTATTCTGACGTTCAAAATTAAGTAACTTACCCCACAGATGGCCTCCGGAGACTTCCTCACATTTAGATTTAACGGAGTGTGATAGACACTTGTGAAAGTGTTATTCTTCGGGTTATGGCTACAAAAATTAGATACAAACCAAAATTAGAAATGTACCATATCCGAGATGATGGAGTGACTGTTTTTAAAGGTACAGCCATTTTTTTAAATCAATAAATAGAACACAATAATTAAGTGCAAGATTTTACAGGAAATAAGTCTTAAAGGAAAAAAATTAAACCAAATTAATTCAATATAAAGACCAAATTTAGCTGGCAATGGTAACTCAAAAACTTTTGGAACAAAATGAAAAAGATTCTGAAATTATTTAGAAGAAAAAATTTTAAAGCTCCATATGCATATCTGTGGTAATTACATTGTTCTGCACAATATTTCATAATTTGACATGAGGTTATATTGGATAGATTTGATCTTTTACTTTTAAGAAACTTGAAACTTTCATCTTCCTGTCCATTGCATAAAATCTTGTCTTAGGTCTCTTCAATGATTTTAAGTAAGTAAAAGCTTTTGAGAAGATGGTTCTTGATTTAACCCTGAAGTGTGTGATTTGAACCTCTGGTTGGCTACTTGTTAAAAAATAAAACTCAAGCCGTGGTGGGGAGGGGCATTAAACACTTACGCATGACAGTACGGCTTTTTCTGGTGACTCACAAAGTTATTAACCGACAGCATCATCTTGCAAACTTCACAGTGAAAACACGCTTTATGCCATATCTAGAAATCACATAGAAAAGACTTAGCAAAATTACCTTTTCTCAGACTCAGGATTCTTCCATGTTTCAGGGTAAAAAATTGAGTTTTAGGGAATAAAATGATGGTAAACACACACACACATGGCTCCAACAGAAGAAAGGTGGGAAATACACCTTTTTTTTGGTGGTTCCAAAAACCCACACATCCACATATGAAAAGATTAATTTCCCAAGTTTGTTATTATTCCCAAATGCCAAGAAATGTCTACTGACCTGATCTAGACAACTAATCTTCTCAGCAGGGTACACCCCGTACCCACACCTGGAGCAAGCCTGCACATTCATGTTGACGTCTGAAGACAGAAGACAAAGACAGGCAACAGGCAAGACATCCAAGGAGAAGCCCCAGTCTAGTTGTCCAAGTGTCCCCAACCCCAACCGCCGTTAAATTCCCGCGGGCACCTTGATCGAACTTCCACTTTCCTTTGCTGACCTTCTAGTTTGAAACCAGCAGCTGGATGGCTTTTAAAGCTGCCACTTACTCAACGGGCTATTTTGGAGACTCTCTCAGCACGCATGCGTCTGGGAAATAAGGTGGAGGTATTTCTAGCTGACGCGCTTCTCTAAATAGAAGAGTGAACTCACAACGGCATCATGTTTATGTGGATGACCAAATCCTCAAGTACGATCAGGCAGCATGGAGTAGTTGAACACTAGCTGTGATCACAACCCAAGAAAAGAATCCAAAGGCATACACCACACCCTCGTCCCACAATCTTATTAGAAAAGCTTGCTCTCTGAGGCCTATGACTAAAGCAGAAAGGCCAGCTCCCAAAAATACAGGAAATAAAACAGGATTGATTCACTCCACTGAAGGGTACATGCCATATTTGAATTTGAGTTTTATCTATTAAAAATGTTTACAACAGTGAGACTGAAAACTGATTAAGATGTTGTGTTTAGCTTCTTCTGGAATGCAGAAAAAAGAAGAAATGAGAACTCTCGGTGTTTTGACCTCTGCATTTTATTCTGGACTGTTCCAGAAGGCCTGTCTGCTTATACCCTTGCCTCCCAGGCCTGAAATGGGGCAGGTTGAAGACAAACCCTCTTTTCCTGGCTTTATGAAGCCTCTCATTGCCTTCAGTGTCTATCTAAAAGTCACCTTAACACAGACCTTCCAGAAACAGCTTAGAAAAGATGGCGCCTCACCTGTCCGCACCCCCTGGCTAACTATCTTCCATGCCCCTTACCCTGCTTGATGTTCTTCACAGCAGTTACCACCACCTGACATCTTAAATGTTGGTATATTTACTTTTTTAAATTATCTGTCTCCTCCATCAAAATAGAAGTTCCATCAAAACAGGGTCTTTGGTCCTGGTTGTCATTTCTATGTCCCCAGTGCCCAGAACAAGGCCTTATATGGGAAAAGTACTCAATAAGTATTTATGGAATCAGTGAAACAAATTTAATATTCACACCAAAATACCTACAGGGGCCAGAGGTGAAGTCATAGGTCATGGTAGGGACCCTCCCAAATGGGAGGGCACACGCCCCATCTAAAGTAGTAACACCCCTCAGTCCCAACCAACTTGTCATGAGGGAATCAGTACTCAATGCTGCCAATATTCCGATGTTTCCAGAGAAGCCAGATATCTGCATTTACACCTGAAATTCCCTGTTTTGTAAAACACTGGGAATTAAACAATAAAACACAGTCACAGGCGATACTCGGTTGGCAGGCTACCAATTACAGTAGTGTCCCTTATTCCAAGACCTTCCGTGGATACTGTCTGTTCCTATACAGACACACCTGTGATAAAGTTTAATTTATAAATTAGGCACAGTAAGAGATTAACATAAATAATAATAAAACAGAACAATTCTAACAATTTGCTATCAAGAAATTTACTGTAAAACTTAGTAACCTCAGTATATGATTTTTTTCATTCCTTATTGAGAACTTTCACCTTTTCACTTAAAGGAAGCACTTTGCAGCTTCTCTTTGGCATATCTGAATTGCCAGCATGACTACTCTTGCACTTTGGGGCCATTTTTAAGTAAAATGAGGGTCACTTGAACACAACAGGGCTACTAAGTGACCATTGGGCAGGAAGCGGATACAGCGTGGACGCACTGGACAAAGGGATGATTCACATCCCAGGTGGGTTGGCACAAGATTTCATTACGCTACTCAGAACAGCAGGCAATTCAAAACTTAAGACTTCCTTCAAAACTTATGAATTGTTTATTTCTGGAATTTTCCATTTAGAATTATTGGACCGCCGTTGACCGTGGGTAACCGAAACCACAGAAAGCAAAACTGAGCATAAGGGGGAACTGCTGTAGTGACCTTTGGCCTAAACCCTCTGAGAAGATTACACTGAGTGTCTCCAGCTAGGGTGGAGGAAAATCAGTAGTACTTTTGTGTCGTGTTGGGAGAGCCAGAGGGGAAGAGGAATCTGTAAAGCAAGTGAAGAAGAGTATCGTTCACATGACACCGTGGGGAGGGTACAGCCTGAGGCTCCCCACGGATAAGCAGTGGGGCACCAGGCTGCCCTCTCAGCCCCGGATGGGGACTCTAAGTAGGGACTCCAGGCTCAGGAAGACTCCCACACTGAGATGTGATACAGGGCAGTGAAGGCGAAGAACAAAGACCTGAAGGGGTCCTAGGTGTTTAGCTCTGCTCCGGATTTCTCAAGCCTTACCCAGGAAGTGGGCTGGAAGCCCCAGTAATCACTGAGGAAGAACTCTGCCCCCGTTCAGAGGGATGAGGAACCACAGTCAGACTTCACTTAAAGAAAAAACTCTACATAGCAGTTCTTCTCTGCCTAAGGTTTGATTGTGCTTGACAACCGCCGTCACCCTCGGGAGAACAAGGATTACCACAATGAAAGATGTGGAATTTGACTTGTACCATCACATCTGCTCTTAAAAGGCACTTATTAGGGATCAGAAATTTTGGAAATGGAACAATTTAGGGAACTAAAGTGAACACTTATCACTGGGACAAGATACACACAGCCCTCGTCTGCTTGAGAGATATTGTGGATGCTCTCTCCTCCATCCATCCCACCCCCTCCCTCTGGGAGGGCCATGTCCCCTGGCACAGTGATTACATCAGGCTGTCCCAGTCTTAGCCAAGGAACACACAACACTCCTCTGGCCTTCAGCATGGCTTCAGACAACATCTGTCTTAGCCTGGCTTCCCCAGAAAACAGAACCTGGGGCAAAGGCTTATGTACAAGGACTTTATTCAGAAATGTAGTTCCAGGGAACAAAAGTAAGGAGGCAGGAAGTGGAGGGGGGAGAGTTTGAGGGTTCATTCTCAAAACAGCCACTACCTGATATAAAATGCATTGAATTGCTTGACCTCCATCTTCCAAGAGGCCTTATCAACAACTTCCACTCAGGAACATCTGCTAGGCGAAGGAAGGGGGAAGCAAAGGGGAAGAATGTATCTGTTGGCCCCTGCCTCCCACTGGTGAAAGTTTTGCTCCATTGGGTGTTAACTCCTTCCCCCTCCATGCTATGCATGTGCCCAGGGAGTCGCACAGCATCTCATGCCTTAACAGCAACAGGAAGAAACCCAGGGCAGCAGAAGGCCAAAGATGCTGTTGGTTGTGCCCATGTGAACATGGCCAGACCCCACAGAGAACTAGCTGCCACTACCGAGGCAAGGCAGGCAAGGCCCTAAGACAGGTGAGGCCAAGCGGATGTAAAGTGGCTCAGGAGAGGTGTCTGATACATGGTCCAACCAGCAGAGTCCAGGACTTGGGCTCAATGGTGGTAAGCCAGAGCTGGATCACATGCAGTCTTGTTGATCCTTGATCTGGACGCTTCTGCCAACACCGTCCCATGTTGCCTTGGCTTTTTTGTTTTGTTTTGTGAAATCTTGACTCATAAGGAGCTTGTGGTCAATGAAAATCCCCACAGCCTTTTGTTTCACATTAATGACTCATGTACAATATATGGGCAATTGATTTCTTTTTTGAACTTCCATGTGGCACTCATTTATCTCTTTTAAATCTCATCCTGTTGATGGTGGCCTCATTGCTTCAGCTTTTTGGACCTTGGTTCTGTCATCCAGAATATGAGGTAATTCTTCCTAGCTCTGAATCATTTCCAGTGCCCTCCAGGGCTGTGGATGTGAAATGGTTTTGAAGTGACAGAGGGATGACAAATGTGAAGTGAAGAGAAATCTATGACTCCACTCTGTCACTGTCACTCTGGTTGGACTGGGGTTGTTCCTCCTGTGCTGGCGATTTGTGCCTCCCTTAGTTTACGTTCTCCGAAAAGAAGAGCTTGAGGCAAGGCTTGGGTGCAGGTAGTTTATTCTGGAGGTGGTTCCACAAGGCAAGAGTGAGGGTTTTATGTGAGTGAGCCAGAGAAAGGAGGAGGGTCAATAAAGGTATATTCTGAGCTAATTCCCACTATAGACAAATGGGGCTCAATCTCACCGGAAACCCTCTGAGGAACTGTGTAGAATGTGCCCCCGAACTGTCCCACCGAAGGACAGGAGGCTGGGACATTTATCCACCCAACTCTCATCCCCTATTGGCTGCAAGTTACTCTCAAGGGGATTCACTCCCCTGCACTTCTAGAATCTACCTGTCTGCACACACTGAATGGACTTTTGCAGATTCAGGGAAATCCCAGAGGCAGGGAAGCAGAGGGACACTCCTGCAGGAGCGAGAGGAGGGCCTGGCAACCCAAAGGGAGCTAATATCGGTGAGCCGAGGGGATGTGGCATAGCGCACCTCAAGAGTCAGTCATTCAAGAAAACTGACTGCAGAAAGTGTTTCTATAAGATGCTCCATGAACTCCCACTGTCCTGTTCTTCCCACTGAGGATGTCAATTCTGTTCCATCATTCCAGTCCTCTGCACTGTGCAACACTGTGTCCAGGCACTTAGGGTGGAGAATACACAAAGCAGCCCTTGTCTCTGGCTCTCACGCTTTCCCAGGTCAGAACTCCCACTCCATCCTCACCCCCATCCCTTGGGGCTTTCAGGTGCCCTGGGGGAAGTTCTTAGGGGTGTTAAAGAGAGTGAAGTGCCATGGGTACCCACTGATGGGGAGTTGTTGGCTTCAGAGCCAAGTTCCTCCAGGCAGTCATGAGGCCTGCACACTAGATGGTGGTGACCAGAGTTAGGATAGCATCTCTCCTCGCCCTGGGGAAGTCCAAGGTCAGTGGGGTTGCCTAACTGGTCAGGCTTCACCCTGAGTTTCAGCAAATGATCTGTTTGTTTACATAAATTGGTTCATGGGAAGTATTCTGCCAAGGAAAATTAGAGAAATATTTTGCCTCCCCTCAAACCTAAATCTGGCTGGAGACCACTCTTTAGTTGAAAATTGCATTTGCTTTGGAGATGGAATTGTATCTTTTGGTCTAAGACAGGGTCCACAGACTTCCGTTAGAGTCAGATTTTAAATGTTTTAGGTTTTAGGGACCACATACTATCTCCATCCCATCTTCATTTTCTTTTTCTTCTTTTTTCTTACAACTCTTAAAAAATATAAAAACCATTCTTAGCTTGTATACCGTACAAAAACGGGGCCCACAGGCCATGGTGTGCCAATCCCCGGTCTAAGCGGTTTCTCATAGGACATCAGGAACAACCAGACCAGAGTTCTCGCGGGGAGGCTGATGGGGAGGATGGAGGCTGAGGAATCGGTGCAACCCCATCTGGCCTGGACTTTGACTGTCTGCAGGTGGAGTCTTATTCAAGTGTGGACAATCATATCCAACTGCTGTGCTTGTCTTTTCCTGGGCCAGGGGACCACAACACACCCTGTAGGTGGGATGGAGCTTTCCCTCTGAGTCAAGAAATGGATATTCCCACTGCTGGAGGCCACAGAACCTGAAATGAGGCAGCTCTTGGATTGGGGAGACGCTGGTCTGTCCATCTGGATCCAGTGAAGAGAGAGAAACCACACAGTAATCTGAACAGGAAAAGGTTAACATAATAAATTAACTACAACAGGGGGTTGGAATATCAAGAGATTGGCTAGTAAAAAGTAAAGAGAACTCTAAAAAATACAGCAAATGCAGATACAATATACTTGCCGATAACATGTGTATTAGTTTGCTAGGGCACCACACAGAGTCCTGCAGATTGGGTGGCTTAAACCACAGAAATTTATTTTATCACAGTTCTGGAGGCTGGAAGTCCAAGATCAAGGTGTCAGCAGGGTTGATTTCTTCCAAGGCCTCTCTCCTTGGCTGGTAGATGACCATCTTCTCTCTGTGTCTTCACACAGTCTTCCTTCCCTCTGTGTGTGTCTGTGTCCTAATCTCTTCTTATAAGGACACCAGTCATACTGGGTTAGAGCCTACCCTAGGGATCTCATTTGACCTCTTTAAAAACTCTATCTCCAAACACAGACGCATTCTGAGGAGCTCGTGGTTAGGACTTCAGCATATGAATTTGGGGAAGGTGGACACAATCCAGCCCATAACAGCATAACGTAACATAACATCCCATAACTAGCCACCACCCCTAAAGCCGAGAGAGAGGGCCCAAGCAAGAGCCCCCTACCCTCTCCCCACCCCAAGGCTGAGATTCAAACCTTACTGGAGAGAGCAGAGCCGTGGCTCACTAGACAGCAGAGAAGTCACTGCGGTGCTGCATCAGTAGAACTTGCTAGAAATCTGTCCTCTAGAACTTTCTGGAAGTCTACCCTCTAGGTGCCAGAGAGAGCTGTTCCTCGGGATGTGTCTCAAAGGAGGCACTCTGCTACAAAACCACCTGAAGGGGATGCCAAGGAAGTTGCTGGCTGCTGGGTGCTGCTGGTCACCAGGCACAGCAGTAGCTGGGCACTGGGAAAGCCAGGGATGGTAAGCTGAGAGGCCAGCCCTTCTGCAGGAGCCTGATTCTCCAGGAGCAGGCCAGAACACCAGAGCCAGGAAGCAGAACCTTTCCCTCCTGCACTCTTCCTCCAGCGCTCCCTACTGACAAAACTTAACATGGGGCCACAGGCAAAGGAAAACTACTTAAAGGGCCCAGGTCACTTTTCACAGAACAGACAAAAAGGTGAATTTCAAGCTGAGAGGCAATCAATCCACAACAGGTACAACATGAATTCCTCCTTTCAGGGAATTCTGCCCGGACCCACCCTTTATCCCCCCTCGCAGAAGCCTGCTGATGCCTCAGCCAGAGTTGGAGTTTGGGCCTGTGGGTCTTAAGAGTAGCATTGCTGTTAATTAAGGGATATCCTTCAGCAGAGTCCTGTATAAAGTCACAGCCTGGCCTGAGCTGTCTTCTGAAGAAGTGGAGAAGCAATCACGGGTGGCCCCCCTTGCGGGTACTGTGCCCAGCAGGATGAGGGTGACACTGGGGAGCTCCTCAGGGTTAGTGGCAGCAGCCTGGTGACCAGGGAAGCGGGCTGGAGGGAAGGTCCGGGGGACAGCCCAGGAGCACTCATGAGGCCAGCTCTTGGGAAACCATCTGAATAATGGAGTTGGGGGACTTTTCCAGGGCGAGGAGGAAGACTCACGCTCCAATCATGTGAATCTGAGAGGAAGCATAAAACCATGACATGGACCCAGGCTAGAGAGACAGAGGACATAAGAGTCAGGAGAGAATATCATTTGGATGCAAAATGTCAGCACAATTATTATAGAAGGAAAAGTTCAAAATTGTTTCTTCCCTTCCGTATATCCATGATTTTATTTGTTAATACTGTGATAAGCCATCCTCAGAGCAATACATTTGGAGTTTCCCATGCCAGCCCACGCTTAAGATCTGAAAAAAGAAAGTTTTCCTTCAAATCCTCTTCCAGTCTGAGCCAGTAATGGCTTCCCATGTGCAATACATTTTAACATTTGCATGATATAATTTACGATAGAGCCTTCCTGTAAATGGCTAATTCACTATTTTTCTAGGCAACCTGATCCTGGTTCTGCCACTAACAAGCTTGTGATGTGGGCAACTTCTCTGAACCTCGGATTCTTTATAAAATGAGCAGAAGGATTAGTTATTAAAGCCCCTTCCAGATCTAATATTGCGTTTCACTATATTTCAGGAATAAACTGCAAAAACTTAAAATTTCTAAATTAGAGAGTAACTTAATTGCTTTGCTAATAGGATTTTTCATTTCTCAAATGATTCACAATTGAATTCCATTAAAAGCAAATTATTATCTTAGTGTCTATAATGATTTAGTTTACCCCAACATTTCAGAAACATGGGTGCTAAATGAAGAGTAGCACACCCTGTCTTAGTTTGTTCCGGCTGCTATAACAAAATACAATGGACTGGGTGGCTTATAAACAACGGAAATGTATTTCTCACAGTTGTAGAGGTTAGAAGTCCAAGGTCGGGGTGCCAGCATGGTCAGGTTCTGGTGAGAGCTCTCTTTGGGGCTGCAGACTGCAACTTCTGTGTCCTCACATGGTGGAAGGGGCTAGGAAGCAGCCTCTGTTAGAAGGGCACTAACCGCATTCACCAGGTCTCCACTCTCAGGATTTTCACACTTCCCAAAGGCCCTGCCTCCTCACAGCATCACACTAGGCATTAGGTTTCAACATATGAATTTGGGGGGGTGGGACACAAACATTCAGCCTCTAGCGCAGCCATATTGGAAATAGGGTAACTGCCTGTTAAAAAGATTCAGGAATTCAGGATTTCTGCAGAAGTTAATAAATTATAATTATTTCCTTACACTTGCCTGGGGCCAATCTTTCTTAAACCAAGTAAATGTCCTTACCTGGTGAGATTTTAGAGACAATATTGAAGACAGGACCAGCGCAAGCAAGCAAACAAGACAGGATGTGGTTCTTGCCTGATGTCACACCATGAAGATTTCGCTCCTTTCATTCAAGGTGTTGATAGTTCTTTAAAAGCAGCTATCTCTGGTATGAACAAAACTGAAATTTCTTCTCAGATATTTACACCTCCGTGGGACTGAGTTAATTAGCTGCTCCTCTGACGAGTCTTGGAGAGAAAGGCATCGGAGGCCTTGGTTGGAGGCCCATGCGTGAAGAAAGTCAAATGGATGCGTGGGGTGGGGCTGGGGGGTTGTGGGGATGTAAGAGGTGGAACCAGCGGAAGCGCACGGTCTCTCCCTATTCGACTAACTGCGGGCCACATACCCAGTGACTGACACCTGGGGGCGCTCAACATCACGAACGACTCTCTCGCCCCATCCAGACCTGCGGGCGTGTTACGCGGTGAGAAGAGTGCGCGAGCGTCCTACCGCCCTCGCGCGAAGGAAGGCGCCCCCGCCGGTGGAAGCGAGCGCTGGGAGGCCGGAAGCCCACAGCGGATCCCAGGGCGCGCCCGAGGGGCTCCGCCTTGGGAGAAGGTAACTCAAGCTGATGCGGGCGCCGAGTCTCCTCCCTACCCGCCACCTCTCCTGGGGGCCAACCGCACAGACTGGGGTCCAGGGTCTGGCCGGGGAAGAGCCTTCTGGCTATGGGAACTGGGTCCCGGAACTGGCACGCAGGGCCAAGTCGAGGTGTAGACTGTGGGCAGCAGCGGGAGGGGGGAACCGGGGGCTCAAACAAGCGCCCGGTCATTGAGCGCGGCGAAGTCTGCAGGGCGCGCTCTTCAAGTTTGCGTGGCACAGGACACTGCGTGCGGCAAGTTTGCAGAGCGCGCTCTGCGGGTCACTTTGAGGGCTGCCACTTCTGCAGAATGTGACGGGGTCTGTGAGCGCGGCGGGGAAATCCCATCGATCTCTGCAAACTTTACCCAGCACGCTCTCCGGTGCGCGCGGCCAACTTTGCCAAGGGAGCTTTCCCAGGACGATGCGCTCAGGGGCCCGGGGCACTTTGCGAGCGGCCAGTTTCGCAGCCAGCTTTGCAGAGGGCGCCCTCCGGGGACCGTGCACGCGACACGGAGCGCAGGCAATTTTGCGGGGCGCGCTCTGCCGCGACGGTGGGCGCGGCGGCGCGGGACGTTTTGCCCGCGGCCAACTTTGCGAGCGCACCATCCCGAACTAGGGGCGGTGCATGCAGTCCTGCCCCGGGCGACTCCTCCCCTTGCAGCGTTGGGGCTTTAACTTTCGGTTTCGTTTTAGTGGCCCCAGACCCTAGCCGCGGTGGGACAGAGACGGTCGCAGCATTGGGCCGTCCGGCCGCCGTGGGAACGGTAACTTGGGGGCCTCGACTCCGCTGGCGTTTCAGCCGCCCGTCCGCGGCGTGCTTCCTCCCTCCTTTCCCCTCCCTCCCTCCCGCCCATCCTGCCCGGCCTCCCGCTCCGCCGCTGCCCGGAGCGCGGTGTGCGGGGAGCCAGGTCCGGTGAGGCTGCGCTTCCCAGCCCGCTGGCGCTGAAACTTTGGGGAGAGGGTTCTCGCCCCCATCATCGCTTGCTTTGCTCAGCTTGTCCTCTCTTCTCTCCTAGCCAACTGGCTCGGGACAGTCGGTACTATTCGGGATTTGGAAGAGAAGGAGAGGTGCCTTTAGAAGGGAAGGAGGGGTCTGTTATCTTGCAGGGCTAACAGCCAGGGCTCCCGTGTCAGACAGCCCTGGGTTCCAGTCTCCGCGTCCCTGCTGGTCAGCTGTGGGGCATTGGCCCGCTCTCTGCCTATCTGTTAAATGGGAATACAGTGATCCCAGGCTGATGGGTGCTGCGAAGATAGAAGGAGGTGACTAAGGTGCCTAGCAGTGCCTCCGTCAAGGCCTACGACGCGGGAGCTGCTGTCATCATTGTTGGGGTACCTTGTGCAGGTTCTTGAAGATCCCTTGAGAAAGTGAAAAAAGGCAGGACTCTCAGGCTGCAGGCGACCTGGCCACCTTTCACCCTTGTATTCAAATTTGCCCTAACCCTTGTTGACTTACAGGCTATTTCCTCCTTCAGGGTAGACAGCCTGACCTTCATCCTCCATAGGCAGCCACCGCCTAGGTTCATAATCCACCTCTTCCTCCTTTTAGCTGTGTGGTTTGGGGCGGGTTACTTAACCTCTCTGAAGAAACCGAAGTTTCTTCTGGAACACAGAGTAAAGGCTCCGGCCTCCTAGCAGTGCTGTATCAGATGACAGTGGAGTCCTTGAATGCCCTGCCGAACCCCACCTTCTCCAGGTGCTAGAGGTGAGAGGTGGAGGTCCTCAGGGCTTCTTCTCTTTGAGCCTTTTAGGAAGATGTCTTCACTGGGGCGAGATGGGGATGCAGTTTGTATTATGTCACTTTTCAGGGGAAGCAACTGCTATGAGTCCATCCCCACCCCTCATGGGAAAAACAGTTCAGGCAGGAGCTGCGACGTGATCTCCTACCAGATGTGTGCCAGTCACCAATGACACATATTTAAAAATAATCACTAAGGGAATTTTTTTGTCAGTCTCCATAAAGGCTGTTTAACATAGGAATGTGATTTTAAAATATCCGTGAAGGTTGACAGTTGAATGTTTTCTTAGTCTTGAGTTCCGCAGACAGGGGAGACAGTAGGGAGTATTTACTGAACATTTAGAGTGTGCTGCCCTGTGCTTAGCATTTTACACCCATTGTTCCAGCCATCCTCAGCCGCCTGTGACTGAGGCATCATTGTTTTCCCATTTTACAGATGAGAAAACTGAGGCTCGGGAAGTTAAGTACTTAGTTCAAGGTCCCCTGGCTAATAGGTGGAGGAGCTGCTTGAAGCCCAAATCTGCTGTTGGTGAGACTGGGCTCTCCACCGCCCTCCTGCTTTGTTCTGTTGTCTGTCCCACGTACACAGTTTATTCAGGGCACTGAAGGATGGAAAAATTATAAGTACATTTCAGTTATAACATTTGTAAAGAAATATTAATTGAGTGCCTACTATGTACCTGGCACTTTTCTGTGACTGGAGAAGAAAAAAGGAAGATTAAAATAAGCTCTCAGAGTCCTAGTGGATAGTAGTAATAATAACTGACAGTGTGCTTACATAGAGGGCCTGGCACTGTTAATGCTCTATGTGTATCCTATATTAATTCATTTAAGGAGACGGTAGACGCGTTTAACGATTGAGTAAGCAATGTCCCTTGAATGACTGGACTCTGCAGCCTGAGCCCCATGAACGGGCCGAGTACCAGAAAGTAACGTGGGACGTGCCCTCCGCAAGACAGCAGAGCTGAGATAGGCCTGGATTTTCTTGGGGTGCTGCGAGGATGAGTGGAAATAAGGGGTCAGCACCAAGCCTCGGGTTGACTCAAATGATGTGACCAAGATCGGGCACCCGCCTCGGTCACTACCCTTGTTCCGGATGAACTTCATTTCACCCAGAAGTCACGCTCAGCCTCCTAGGAATAAGAAAGGCACTGAATGTTTCGCCTTGCAGATTTAAAAGAGTAAAGTCCCGCCACGGGACTTGTTTCCAACAGATGCTCTGGCAGGCTGTTGGAAGGGACACTTGCTGCCCTTCTAGACGGTATCAACCCAGACAGATGCTGGAGGTTTCAAACAGAAGACCCTTCTGGCCTAGTGTTTGGAGGGAGAGTTCTGGAAAGCCTCCCACCCTTGAGCCATAGAAATCAGCCTGAACTCTGCATCTCTGCAGCTGAGCCCAAAGGAAGGATGCAGAGTTCAGGCTGCGCCCCTCCCTTGAAGGGAGCGTGTCAGACGTTTAGCGAATGTGCACTTCCCTCTGCCTGCCTCCCCCCTGCCCCATCCTCTCTGCTTCCCCTTCTCTGATCTCAGGTCAGACATTTCCTCCCCTGAGAACCTTCCCTAATTCCTCAGAGGCTCAGGGGTCTCCTGCTTTGGCCACAAATTCTTCATCCTTGTGGCACTTGCCACAGTTGGAGCTCGACATTGGTGCCGCCCTTTTGTCAACGCCTGTCCCCCAACAAGGCAAGACCCCCAGCTCACAGGTGTATCCCCGGCTCCTAGCACACAGCCTGGTGCATTAGAGCTCCAGTAAATATTCATTGAATAAATGAAGAGGAGCCTCCAGAATTGTTCTCTGCAGTCCCAACAATATTAGATGTTGAGCTTTCTTAGGGGCCGTTTTGCTTAGGGTCATCCTTTTTTAAAAAAAACAATGGTCACACTGTTTTATCATCATACATCCTAGATTCAGCCTTTAAGATTAGTGTTTGCAAAGGCTCAGGGCTTAAACCCCACATGTTGAAGTTAGTGTCTTTTTCTGGTGGATTTTGCATAACTAACTTGTTAATTTTAGAAATATTTCAGTGGTTAGCTATGCACAACCCAGGCTGAAAGGTGACTCAGTCTATATAAAGGAAATGAAATAAAAACTATGGAGTGTTTCTGCATGCCTGGACTTATGACTGTCTCCCCCGGGGATGGGGTTATCTCTGTTTTTGAGAAACACTTTGGGTGCTAATCTGAAAAATCTAACTGCCTCCCAACCAGAAATGTGTTGGTGGCAACGGAGGAGGGGACATGAAGTGCTGAGCAACAAGAAGCCACCTGGCTTCTCACGGTCATTGTAGAGATCTGGTGTGAGACCGTCCCTCTCGGTTCTTGCCTCACTGCCCAGCTCAGCCCTAAGGTAAGCTGCAAGGTGACATGATAATGCCACTCAGAGCTCAAGGCCACTAGGTTGGCACTTTGCCATCTTGGACCCCTTTCCTGTGCCAGATTCCTCCTTCTCCACACCTCTGAAAGTCATTACTTGTGCTTTGGGGCGCAATATGCTCTGTGAGATGCCTTCTTGTTTTCCAACTGAGTGAGAACATCCCTGGGCTGAGCCTGAGAGGAATACGGACCTGCACCTGCCAGCTGTGGCCAGCCCCATGCCGTTGCTCAGAGTTGACACAAGCAGAAGTGAGAGTGAAGAGGTTTCCCTTTGTTCCTGAAAGCCAATCCCTTCACAGGGAAGGAAACAGGACTTAATTTAGGAGAAACAACTCCGCTCCAGGCTCTACTTCTGACTAGCTAATTCTCTTCCCTTGGGCGTTTGTTTCTTCCAGCTTTGCATTCAGCTAATATTTATTTAACAAGCACCTTCTGTGTGCCAGGCGCCTCTGTCATAGTGAACCTACATTGTCATGTTTGAGCCAAGCCATAAGCAGAGTGCAGATAAACAAGACAAATACAAGGGCTGTCAAGGGAATGGGGGAGAGGGGAGCTGGCGCAATAGACGTATTCAAGGAGGACCGCTCTGCAGAGGTGCCGTTTCAACTGAAATCTGAAGATTGAGAAATTAGCCAGCTGGGCAAAGATGGCATGTCCAGCAAACGTGTGGGTGGTGACTTCCAGAAAGAGAGGACCATGAGCCCTGAAGGAGCCTGAAATGGCATAGTGTGCCCAAGAATGCTGGACGGCTGAATGGTGTGATGGTGGGGGGTGGGGTCTGGAGTGCTCGTTGCTTGCTTCAGAACTGAGTCCTGCTGTTTACTAGTTGCCTAGCCTGGGACAAGGTAGTAACCTTTTCCAGCCTCAGCTTCCTCGTCTGTCAAAAGGCAGTCATCATAGGGCTGATCTACCAGCAGGATGGGGAATGTTAAATAAGGTAGTGCTTACAAGACAATTAGCACAGGAAATAATAAATGTGAGTTTCTGTTCTTGTTATTTTTACTATGTAAGGTAGGGTGAGTGGGGGATCCTATTGGCTGGCGGCTACCATGGATCAGGGATTGGCACACCTGTTTTTGTTAGGGCCAGGTCGTAGATATTTTAGGCTTTTCGAACCATATGGTCTCTGTCACAGTGACTCAACTCTGGTTGTGGCAGAAAGCAGCCATAGACGATACATAAATGAACAGGCATGGCTGTATTCCAATAAAACTTTATTTACAAAAACAAGTGGTGGGCCATAGTTTGTCAACTTCAGTGCTAGGTAACGAAGGGCCTTAGAATCCAAGGAGATGGGTTTAGATTTGAACTTTTATATTGTAGGGATCTCTTGAAGATTCTTGAACAGGAAAATAATTTGATGGAAATCTATTTTGGCAGAATCATGTAGAGTCATCGGAAACAGAAAGAAAGTTTTTTTTTTTTTAGATTGGCACCTGAGCTAACATCTGTTGCCGATCTTTTTTCTTTCTTCCTTCTTTTTCTCCTCAAAGCCCCCCAGTACATAGTTGTATATTTTTAGTTGTGAGTGCCTCTGGTTGTGCCATGTGGGACGCTGCCTCAGCATGGTCTGAGGAGCCCTACCATGTCCGTGCCCAGGATCTGAACCAGCGAAACCCTGGGCCGCTGAAGCAGAGTGCTCGAACTTAACCACTTGGCCACGGGACCTGCCCTGAGAAAGAAGGCTTTATACCCCAGGTTGCTGCTGTTTTTGAATGGGGTTTGAGCAGTGCCAGGCAAAAGATGGGCACCTCATAACCTGTCAGGAGTCTTTGGGGAGTTTCTTGTTGTCGCACATCTTGACGGATCTTCCGCAGCTTCTCATACACAGTGAACATTTAACACTGTATCAAATAAATTAATTCTCCATACCGTGCTTCGACTTCTAAATCTCCCACAAATTGGGGATTCCTAATTGGGAAAGAGTTTAAAAATTAACATTTTGGGTACCATCAGAAAGATTTTACTTGTGTTTTTGAATGGGAACAGATTTCTGATGCATTATTTACGCAGCAGAACAAAACCGTGAATGCTGGATTAGAAGCTCCCTTAGGACAAGGACTTGGTTTTCTTCTCTGCTGTGTACCCAGTCTCTGGACCAATGCCTGAAGTACAATTGGCACTCAGGCATTTGAATTGGTGCAGTAGCCCTGCAGCCTAAATATGCAGGACTGCTCATCTCCAGGCTTAATTAAAAATGTCACCTCAGGAGGGTTCTTTAAAAATATCGCATGGCCAGTGATACCAATGGATACCAATTTTCTGGTTTGTTTTTCTCCTTCCAGATGGCAGATGATCAAGACTGTGTTGTGGAGCAGGGAGCTGGGGATTCGACAAGCACAGATGCAGTTGATGCTAAGCCAGACCGGTCCTCCTTTGTCCCATCACTCTTCAGGTAAGGGTCCTTCCTTGCTGGGTTAAAGAGGGGCTCTGGGCCACCTCAGCTTGCCGTGGCTCTGCCGTCTCCACCCACCCAGGGGGAGAGGGACACTCTGAGAAGGAGGTCTATGCTGTGTGTAGGCGATTTGCACAGAATCCTGCCAGCTGTATGTGACAACAATAGGGGCCCCGTGTGTACTCCCTTGTCCCTGGGGCAAGCCCAGGTGTGTGGGAAACCAAGCTACGGGGGTCTCTTACTCAGCAGCTGGGCGTCTCGGTGGCAGCTGCCCAGGAGTGAGAGGCTGTCCTCGTTTGTCTGAGGTGATTTGCATCCGGCATCCTTGGGGCAGAGTGTGGGCTGCTGCTGCCAGTTGGAACCAGGTTCTGCTGAAAGGCAGAATCTGGGGGCTATGGGATGGGAGGTTTGGGGTGGCACTCCATTGAAGGAGGGGGCATCTTGTCTACTGAGTCCCACCTTTTCTTGTGTTCGCTTTTAAAACTCTAAATTTTACATTTAATAATAATAGTTTCATTTATTAAACTCTTGGATGCCAGCTCAGTATTGCAAGTAGTCCTCATAATCCCAGGAGATGGTTCCATTCTTATCGCTATTTAATAGGTAGAGAAACTGAGGCTCTAAGAGGTCTAATAGCTTGCCTTTCTGATGATTGTTAATAAACGGTGGAGCTGAGATTAGAACCTAGCGGTACCAGTGCCACTCAGTTAACTGCTCTGCTGTGCTTTCCATGTAAAAGTAGGGCTGCCAGGATGTGGAGGAGCTCCCCGTCTCCCCTTAACCTTGGTTGTGGAGGGGCAGTCAGTGGGGCTTCCTGGCAAGAGGCAGGAGCGGTCCGTGGGTCAGAAGCATCAGACTTCTTGGATCTCCCAAGCCAAGCCCCACCTGGGAGGGACAGTGAAGGGGAGAAAGGTTGAGGTTAGGGAGTGCTCCCCGGTAGTGCTCAGGAGGGGAGGAGTGGGTGATGAGGGCAGCCTGGCTCCCTGCAACATCCCAGAGAGGGCCTTGGGTCGTAGCATCCCAAACAAAACTTGGATAAGTGGGACCCCAACATCCTGGACTCTCATTCTGTTGGCATGGGTTGCCATTTGGAGTCGAGAATACCCAATGAAATGACCAGAAAATACAGCTCCAATTCCTAAAAACTTTTCAATACCATGAGGTCAGTCGATCCAGGCTACTCCATTCCCCAGTGCGAGCCCTTTAGAGCAGTGGCCTTCAAATGGTTCTACTCACATACTCCCCAAAGAGTGTAAAACGACACCCCTTGTACATTTTAAGGTGACATAAATAGTTGCACAGGATGTAGTAACATTTCCGTTTTCCCAGCTCTCTGAGTATTTAGGTTAAGCAGTAAGCAGGTTGCCTCTAAGTGAAACAGAAACAGGAATTGTGTAATAGTCATTTCATGTCTTAGCAAAGCCTCTTTGTGTCCTTCCCGGAAATTATGAAAATGAATGGTGTGTTGTAAATATGGACATTTAAAAATCATCTCTTTAAATGTATCCAGTGGAATCTAAACTCACAGTAATCTTATAACCACTGTCATCCGTTAAAAATGTACATAAACAAGTTCTCCTTTAACAGCTAGAATTTTTGTATTGTTTCTTTTTCCCCCGAACTCATTTTTTTCCATTCTATTTCCCCCATAACATTTTATTCTGATGTAATAGATTTAATTGCGTGAAAGTCTTTTATTGATCACCTCATTAGACATCTCTGTAACATATATATGTATGCATATATACATAGCATACATTTTAAGACATTTTTCCAGGTATCATGAGTATTAAAAGAAATTTCCCCTATTCTAAGTTGCTATTAAGTTCTCCTAGGTTAGTTACTGTTTCAGCCATTGTTAACTCACAGTTGATCCAAACAAATAAATATTGATAAACCATTAGTACTAGTAAATTGTTATTCATCAAAATAATTGTTAGATTGAAATTGCAACTTATAATGGACTGGCTGGGCTTTTAAAAAGTTTGTGAATAAATGGACAAATAATAGTTATTGCTAGAATAAGAAAGAATTCAGTATCACCTCTTTTTCCTATATTGTCATTTTTAGAGATAGAAGTGCTAAGAAACCATGAATAAATACATGGGATGGCAGGAGTTTTGTTATAATAATGTCACTTAGTTCTTTGAATTTCTTCCGTAGATCTGTGCCAAAAATGTCAACTCACTTAGGTCCTTCTTCAATTTTATTGAAAATAAAGAATTGGAAATTACCTGACATACAAAAGGAATTGTTATGCAGCCTTTAGAGACGTTTGTTTTTTCAGTTTCTGGGAAGTACACCAGAAAAAAACTTTATCAAAACTTCTCAACTGTTGATTAAATCTGTTCCTCTTTTTACTTAGAGGCAACTTGTTTAACCCAAAATACTCCAGCATAGATAAGATAATTAAAACAATGTTAATAAACAATTTGTCCGCATCCTTCTTTTGGTAAAATGCTTTTAAACTATATGCTTTTTAAAATATCTGTTTGTTAAGACCTTGGAACTGCGAATGTAGGTCGTTCATTTGTGGAAAACGTCTGCTGTGTGTTCTAGTTGACAAAGCCAGGCCTTGTCAGATCATCAGCCACACTGGACTTGCTTTCGATCAGAAAGGTCTGATACCGTTTTTCAGTTCAATCGATGCGTTATGAGGCGTCTCTGGGACAACCATCTTGTTTCTGAATTCTGATTCTTCGAAGGATGGGTGGATGGATGGATGGACGGATGAATGGATGGATGGACGGACGGAGGGATGGACAGATGGGTGGATGTAGGATGGGGAGGGAGAAGGAGAAGGTTTCTTTGCTCCCATGGGACTCTAACTCAGACGTGATAGCGTCTTTGGGGATAACAATCAAGGGGCAAAGGAGGCAAAGTCATTATGCAAGAGCCACATCATACCCACTCCATTTTACTATATATTTTTTTTCAATATATAATGAATTTGGAACAGCACCTTGTGGCCCCAAATCGCCCCATTTCTAATGCCATCGTTCACCCTTATCAGACTCTTGTGTAAGGAGGAAGCCCCACCCCAGTGCCTGATTCAAGGAGACTTAGAGATCCTGATATTTGACTTGTCCCTTTGTTAGATGATGTGGAGGTTCGGGATGGATGAGAAGTCTGTCCTTCTGTTACATAGTGGGAGACGGGAGACTGGGGGAGGGGAGGTGGTACTCAGGCAGGCCAGTTTTGGGAGAAATACAAATAGAAGTTGAGGATCTGGTCAGTCATTCCCTTAAAACCGTCTGTGTCTGCACCCCTTGGAAAGCCTTCAGATACCCTGTTTGAAGACCTCTGCCTTAAAGACCCATCATTTTGCAAAAATAGATGTGGTCTGAGATGTGGGGTTTTTCACCCCCGTAAGTCCTTTGGAAAGGTAGATAAGCCTGAATAGTCTTCTCTGTTCTGGTGCACTTTACCTTTTCTATAGCATGGCTGATGCCGACATCAGGCTCATATTATCAAAAGAAACTCAGTATCCTTGCAAAATATTTAAATTAAATTCCATTTTCTGAACTGCTTATTTAAGTTGTATAAATTGTAAGACATGGTTGTTGAATTATTAAGCCATATTGAGCTGCCATAAATGACGGTTTAATGTCTTATTCTTCCAGGCTCTGAAATGTTAGTTGCTTACTTTCTCTACCTTCGCTAAGCCTCTGACTCCCACCCAGGTAGTGGATGATACCCTGGCCGCCTCCCAAGGAGGTGGTCAACTCGAATAAAATTCAGTCAGGATTGGTGATGTACCCTTAAAGCTTAGATTTTTCCTTCCATTTTTTTACAGTAAGATGGAAGATTCTTTCATCTGGTAAGTGTCACTGGCTTTAAAATTAACCCCTTGGGATGCCATTTTGGGTCTCTGATTCCTTATTTCGTTCATTCATTAACTGTTCATGGGGCAACAGAGGGAAGTTAGGTCCCTTGCACCACGTCGTGGTGGAGCCAGGATTTGAACCTGTGTTCACTTGCCTGTCAGACTGAGCTCTCAAACACGACTTTGTTGCCACCTTTATGTACCAGGTTCTGTGTCTGGCCCTAGGGCTGGAGCCAGGGAACAAGGTCAACAGGGCCCCTGCCTCAGACACATTCCTGTAGGGGAGGCAGACATGGAATGAATAATTGAGATGTGATGGCGCTGGGGGAGAAAAATTTAAAAGAGCACCCTGTCTGGTCTTGCGGGGTCAAAGAAGGCCCCCTGGAGCCGTGGTGTGTGTGCTGAGACTTGATGGGGAGATAGAAGGCTGCTGGAGGGGACGGCTGCATGAGGTCCGGGATCATTCTAGCTGGCAGGAGTATGGATGTGGAGGGATGGCAGGAGAGGAGAAGGGGGTGAATGGGCAGTGGCCACATTTTAGAAGGGCTCGTCTGCAGGTCCCATTAAGGATTTGGAATCAATCCTAAGGACAGGGAAGTTATTAAAGGGTTTAAGAGATAGAGTGACTTGATCGATTATACCTACAAAAAAAATACTAGAACACGGAGCTGCAGTGTGGAGGAGAATGCACTGAGAGGGGCTTCGTGGGAGGGGAGGTAAGTTAGGAGGCTGGTTCGCATCTCCAGGCAAGAGTGGATGGTTTAGATGGGAGTGGGCTGGGGGCAGGGGGAGGGAGCAGCCGAACTCGAGAGGTGCCTGGGAGGGAACAGCAACAGGACTTTGTGACCAAGAGGAAGGAGAAGCTGAAGAAGGGAGAGACGATGAGGAAAGTAGCACCTGGCCCACAGGGAATAGTTGAAGTTGTCTAGGAACCTCTGAGCCCTCTTACTTGAAAAATGGGTAATGACATTGACATTTCTATTGTCATAATGACACTATGGCACCAGCATGTGCCACCTTTCCTTGTTCCCCTGGACATTCCTGCTGCCTTGGCTTTGCTGAGCTAGACCTCATGAGAAATGTGGATGAGGTCGGGACTTCATATATGGTGGGGTGAGACTAAATGCGATTCAGAACATCGAGATTGGACTCAGAGAGCGAGTATGGTTATCGCTGGCTCCACCAGGTGCTCCCCACAGCTGACGTCCCATCCCCAGCTCCCTTCTCCGAGCTGTCAGGATTGCTGTGAGGTGAGGCAGTAGCACTCCCTGCCCTCTCTATTTGAGGACACCCACCCTCCCCTGGAGACCTCAAGGATTCTGGGAAACAGAAAGAAGCCTCCCTTCCCCCCAGAAGCCTGGGTAGGACTCCTAGGTGGGACTCCTAGGTAGTTCCAAGCCCTCAGGCTTGTCTTGGCTTTTTTGTCTCACTGCCACTAGGTGGCAGGACGGCATTGTTTTATTTCCATTCCATTGGGTCCTGAATAATCTAGACTGTTCCTGAACTTACTTTTCTTAGAAAACAAACATTTATTAAAATGTTTTCTAATTTTCTGATAATTGAAGATTTGGAAAACACAGAAAACCACAAAGGAAAAATATTCAATATATTAAATTTAAAATTAGTAGTGTTTGGACTTTGAAAAAGATGACCTAGAAGAAATAAGTATGTGCACGGTTTGCATTCATTATGAGCCTTCATTTACAGAGCAAGGCCAAGTGTCATCTGTGAACTTGAAGAAGGAGCCCTCCTAATGTTGAAGTAACCCTGGCACCCAGCACAGGTTACCTGCCATCCAAGTTAACGATGTGATGTAGTTCCTGCCCTGCATATAAACTCAAGTTCTTGTTAAATGTCTAGGCACCGCTACAGAAAATAGCTAAGAACAGAAAATAACTAACTGCTGAGTTGTAGAGTTCTAGGAGCTGTGGGAGGCTGGGGAGAGAAGGGCTGAGGGAGGGCTGCAGGAGGAGTTGGGGCTTGAGGTGTCAGAGAAAAGGCAGGGAAGTCATCAGGGGCCTGGGAGAGCTGCCTGCCAGGGCCACGTGGGAATGATAGCCAGGCCATGCCGCACAGGTTCTGGGAAGTGGGTGGAGGCCCTTGGACCAGGTGAGTTTGGTCCTGGTGGCACCACTGGGAGCCACTGTAGGTATAAGACCAAGCCTGCCCGGCAGCCTGGAAGATGTCCTTTCCCAAGAATGTGTCGGAAATCAGGCTCCTATCTGAGCTCCGCTGGAGGTCAGTATTAAAGGAAATAACACTCAAAGTGGCACACAGATTTCACACCCTCTCAGGTTTCCCCAGGGCCGTGGTGGAGCCTAGGGTGTCCCCACTGAGGGGTTCGTGTATCCATTTAGTTCCCGAGTCAAGAGGGCGGGAGAAAAGGCTCCTTTTCAAAACTTGATAAACTCCCTATTTTTGAGGCCCAGCTCAGATCACACAGCTTTCTCCTCTGTGTCATCTCTGTATTCCAACCTTTGTCCTCCTGGAGTGGGTTTAATAAAGGCCACTTGGTTAGAATTCTTTCTCCTGGACTGCAACTTGGGTTTCTCCACCAGTAGAGGTTATATGTAAACGTCTCTATAAAAAACATGTATTATTTGTGTAATTTTAAGAAAGATCCAGGTGGCCTGCCTTTTCATTTGGAGAGGACGAAAAAAATATTTCAGAAGAAGCAATGCTTTGGACTTGGAGAAAAGAACAAAGAAAGCAGACCTTAACTCATTCCAAAGAACACGTTCCAAATTAAGCAGAAACCATTCGGTCACACCCATTGATTGAAAGAGGCAGGTCTGGGCACCCTACAAGGAAAGGAACATTAAAACATACCCAGGGAATTTACTTTTCAATAAAGGAGGCCTTTGAATTCAGACTCCAGAATGCTGAATGCCTGCCTCCCAAATTTGTGTATAAAGAGTAATAAAGATTGAGTGCTGTATTTGCAGCCATAATGCTACCACTTAGCAGCAGTGGTGGAGTGGGGTTGGACAACCCAGGTTCAGATCCTGGTCCTGCCTCCCACTCACTAGTTGAGGGACTATAGCAAGTCCTTTGACCTTTCTCAGCCTCAGTTTCCTCATCTGTAAAGTGGGGATATGAATACCTATCCACTGGATTGTTGTGAGAATTAAATAAAGTAACTTTCAGCTTGCTGAATTACCTGATCAGGAAGAAATCATAGAATCGTATGTTAAAACTAGAAGACTCCTTAAAAGGTAATTTATTCAATTCCCTTCTATAATGATCTAGGAAACTAAGACCAGAGAGGCAGAGTTCTCTACCTGTAGTCACCCAGCAAGACCAGGACCAAGACCCAGGTGTAACTTGGGGTCCAGTGCTCTCCACTTTACATCAGGTGCCACCTACAGCTGAAGTGGCATCAAGTTGTTAAAACCACATTAATCCAGGAGAATGGTTTTTTTTCCTTCCACCAAGTGGGTCAGCAAATTTAATTCTTCGTTGAAACTGCTCCCTTTCTGCTTCGCTTTCAGCTGAGGGGTGGCATATGGACAGCGTTCCAACAGGGCTGGGGATGGACTTTCTGATTCCTAGGGCCAGGTGTACCTGTCAGGGGCAGTGAGCCAGATCTCTAAAACAGTCACAGGATCTTCTAGAAACTTTGAAGCTGTAGCTTCTACATGTGTAGGATACCTCCAGTTATGTTCGGGCATAGCTTTTCTAGAGGGGAAAAAATAAACTCAAAGGTTAAAAAGAAAAAGTGAGGAAGGGAGATAAATGAACAGGTTTTCATAGCAGTATAAATTTTAAAGCACTATTAGTGTAGAAAAATAAAGCATAGTAATAGAAAAGGACTATGAGAATAAAAGACCTGTTGCTTCTCAAGGGAACCCGCAGTCACAAGGAAGAAATGTGCAGTATGGTGTTGTTCAAACCCCGAGCTTGCTGGAGCTTGTGGTTTTTGGTCTGGCTCGCACCTGTTCTGGTGAGTTCCTTTACTGCTGAAAGTGAAGAAGATGAAGTCTGTTGTCCGTTTTTGTTATCAGAGGTCTCTCTGTTCCTCCTTTTGGGGGAGGAGGGAAATGTGGAGGTTGAGCCTTCGGGGAAAGGAAGCCTCTTCTCCCTGGCCTATTTTAAACTGACTTTGTTTCCCGATGTAAGTGTATTTTTGCAAACTGAGTTTCAGGGAAAAACGTACAAAGCCAGTTTTCTCTCTTGTTCACAGACCTGAGGATGGCAGATGACTAGGAGGTTTGCCCAGGGTGGCAGTTGTTATAACTCCACCTCATGAGCTTCACACCTTTCCTTAACCAGGACCTTGAACCAGGAAATGGAGAAAAGCATTGCTGAGCCGTTTGCTTAACAGGTGTTTCTGTTTTCACGTGTTCACGTTTTCCTCATTGCGTTGGGAGGGTGAGATGGGAAAGTGTGGCAACTCCTGGATCGTTCACTTTATTCAGGACCATTGAAAAACGTTTATGTGCGTCATTTGAAAATTATGGTATGTGGTATGCCTCTGTAGTCCTTTATAATTTGTATCACTACCTTGAGTACCTTTATAAGGAAAAAAATAACCCAATGAATTTGAACTCTTTGATTCACCATAAACTCACTTCCTGTTTTTGTTCATTTACTTACATATAATTTTACATATTTTGCAATTCCGCCGTGTGCTGTTTGGCCCTTCGGTGGGCCGCCTGCATCTGCATGCTCATGACTTTAACAGCTGGGTTGCATTTTATTCTCTTGATGTTCAGCCTCTTGCTTGCCTTTCCCTACTGTTTGTTTCCAGTTGTGCCTCTTAAAGATGCATCTTTATGGAAATTGGGTTTTTTTTTCCTTTGGACTCCATGCTTCTAGAAAGTCTCTTTTTCCCCAGGGAGCTGTCCCGGGGTGGGGAGGCTCAGCAGGGTGGCGCCTGGTCATTTTTGCCAGTCAGCAGAGAAGGGAGAGGCCAGTGTGACTTTCCCAGCCCACTGTGAATGGTCCTATGGAAAACTCCAGCGTGCAGCTCACTGCTGATTCAGTCACAGGCCTCCAGGCCAGGCTGGGCGGGCTGTGCCAGTCTTCTGGCCCTGCTGAACCCCGAGCATGTTGAGTTTTTATTATTACAGAGAAGAAGGAAACTCACTGCCCGTGGTCGCAGAGCAAAGCCTGGTTCTGATGCAGAGGGGGGCGCTTTCGGATGGAGACATGAGGTACCGCCTTCACTCTTTCTTTTCCTCTCTGTTCTGCTCTGTGCCTTGGTATGTCAGGACTGTTGGGGATGCCCTCTGTTGAAACATTGAAACCATGAATGAATCATCCCCAAAATATTTAGACAAAGCCGCTACGAAAACCAGAGCTCTAATTCCGAATGAAACAGCCGGGGGGAACTGTGTGCCTGGTGGTGTGTTTACTTTCATGCTGATGAATGTCTGCAAATAGATGAAGCTACTGGGAATCCTATTCATGGAGACGCTTTAGAAAATAAATAAGAGTGGGTTTGCATGCTTAGATTCCCTTCCAAATATAGAAAGGTATAATTCACATTTTGAGTAGCCTGGGGGATCTGTAAGAGGATGAAACCTGTATTTATCCACTCTGGTGATGGGGAAAATTATACTTGCACCCAGAGTGGATGGTAAAAATTCAGCGTGGACTTTCTGAGGTTTTTCACTTCTTTGTGAAGTAGGCAGAGTATTTTTATCCTATAATGTTTTCTGGTACGAGTTGCCGTGGGTTCTTCAAGGAGGTCTTTTTATATAAGTAACCATGGTTGTAATTTTTTGCCTCTTGACTTTGTTGAAATGACACAGTTGGCCTTACACTGTGAAGTTTGGTGTTCCAAAAAATGGCTTTCTACCTAAGAAGTTCAGATAATCTAGTTCCTTCCTGATAATTGATGCTGGCATTATCTGTTCCTGGCAGAGATTTGAGCTTATCCGAATGCATGTGGGAAGTGAAGATAATGGTACTTGCCCACATGGGTGATGAAATACACCAAGAAACGGGATGGTTAGGAAGCATTGTCATCAACCTGCTTCTATAAATTAACTGCCTCTTGCATTTTAGCGCACGCTTACGTGCACTGAGTCATTCTACCAGGCTGTTGTCATGGTTGCTTGTATCTTGCTTGTCTGGCCCTAAGCACAATGACTTCGTGGCCAGATTTATTTTGTAAAATCTTCAGCCAATTGTAGAACACATGAGCTTTTAAGAGGATTTAGAACTTTCAATTCACTGGTCTGGTTTATCATGAGCTTTGCACGTAACAGCAGCTTCCATAACAAGAATCCTGTGTTTCTTCCTAGCATAGTAATCTTGGCCAAAGTCTTCAGAATATAAAAAAGTCAAGATAAAGACTAAGTTTATCAACAGAGAATTAGCAAAGGGAGGGGAAAAAAGAGGGGCAGGGCGGCTAGAAGGGGAGGTGATAGAATCTGGCTGAAAAAATACCCCGGCCAGCTTTTATGGGCTGTGTCTTCCCATGCCTCTCCTCTGTACTTTGCAGAAAAAATGAGATAATGATTATTAACACACTCTGTAAAGCATAAAATACTCTAGAGATATTAATTATTCTTGTTCCTGGTGCCTTAGGGACTGTCAGAAGTGGTTCCTTCACTGTTTAGACCGTGTGTCAGACTCAGAAGAAGGCTGGTTATCGTTGATCTGGACTTGAAAGAAACTCAGCGCACCCACCCCGTTGGGGTCTGTGTCACAGCAGGTCTCACATGTTCCAGCACTTCCCACAAAAAGGCCATATGAACTTGGGACAAGAATGGCCGCTTTTGGAAGATCTTATCCCTGGGGGATGATTGCCAGCTGAAGAAGTTTCTAACCTAGATCATTGAAAGCTTCTTATTACCCTCCTCATCCCCGCCCCAGCCCCCACGCCTGGGAGAACCTGCTGTGCTGAGCTGTGGACTGTTGCCCTCTTTCTGCGGTCGGCTAATTAATTAGCACAATCTCTTTGGAGCCCTTGAGGCCCTTGCTTCTGTCCAATAGCACTTGTTTATCTGATGATCTGCTTGGCTTGGGCAATTGATTTCCAAACAGACAGTAACTCTTTATGAGCTGCTAGCGCTGGGATGGCCAAGCTTCCCTCCCCTGGCTGTGCTGACAGTGAGATACTGCTCCACCAAGGCTGTACTGGGGACTCACTCAATGTTGTGCAAACAAGGGAGAATAAGGACGACATTGCAGGCGGAGTGGCGTTTCTGGAAGCATTTTGGTTGTGTTGTTAAAGTAATTTCAGTTTAATGTTCAGCTCGACTGTCACCTCTGGGAGACCTTGCAGGTTTCATGGAGAGTCATAAATCTCACACATGAGCCTAAATACACCCGCGCTGCTCCTGCCGGGTGCCTTCCACGACAAGTCGCTGCTTCCCGAGGCACATCTTGTTCGACCTGGCCCAGAGCCCCAGAGGCCGTGCCCTTGGAGGGTGGTGTGTGATAGGGGTAGGGCGAGCTGGTGTTGTCTACCCCGCCCGGGAGTACAAACGGCTGGGCAGGGACCTCTGCTTCCTTGGGTTCTGGAAGTAGCTGAGGGGCTTGAAACAAGAGCAGAGACAGCAATGAAAGGCCAGAGCCAGGAGGTCCATGCAGTGGACAGACAGGGCAGTGCCGAGGCCCTGGAAGTTCAGAGGGTGTGAACATCTCCAGGAAGATGCCCAGGCCTGGCCCAAGTCTCTGGTTCTCTTGATCTGGGCGAGGCCTAGGACTCTGAATTTTAACAGAGGTCAGAAACAGTGGCCTAGGGGACTTGGTGTTGGGCCTCCGAATAAACCTGGGCTCTACCACTGTCTGGCCTTGTGATCCTGGAAAAGCTAATGTAATCTTTCTCTATGAAATGAGATTAATGCCTCACAGAGCTGTAAAGATTACACCAGATCATATATATAAAGCGGTAAGTATTCCAAAAAGTGGTCCGTATGATGACTGTATTTACTGTTGTTATGCCACATAGAGGAGGAAGAAGTTTCAAAGGCTAGGGAGAGGGGTAAAACCACAGTGGAAACCGAAAAAACGGGGTGTCTAGGGAGCTCTTTCAATAGTTAGCACAAAAATTTATGAACCCAGTAATCTTTAGAATTGGCCATATCTTGAAATCCATTTGTGGCAAGTGATTTTTAACTGGTAAATAATTTTTATTTTAATCTTTTGAATAATTACCTTATTCATGTATCCTAAAAGAAATATACCGTCAAAATTCTTCCTCCCACTCCTTCCTGCTGTCCTGCTCCGCGCCCCCCATGACACAGGTCACCACTTACAGTGACACACAATACATAACATTAGTAATAATAGTGACATTTATTTAACACTTACTACATGCCACACACCGTTCTAAGTGCCTTGTGAATATTAACTTGTTTAGAAACTCTGAGGCAGGGGCTGTAATTTTGTCCTTGTTACAAATGAGGAGACTGAAGCACAGAGAGGTTAAGTAACTTGCCCACGATCACTCAGATAAGTGGTGGAGCAGGTTTCAACCCCAGGCAGTCCATGGTTTATCTGTTATGTCATCTGTCTCTTTATGCAAATACAGCAAATATGAAGATGATGTATTTTCCCCTCGTTTTTTCCCAGAAGGTAGCATGTTGTTCTCATTGTTCTGCACCTTTGTTTTCTTCAGCACTTACCACTACTTACTGGAAATCATCCCACATTGGGACAGAGAGCTTCCTCATTCTTTTTCACAACACTGTGTGATTTTGATTAAAGACCCTCCCCTTTATGATCCAGCCAGGAAGTAAATACTGAACTGGATCTTTGTACCTGTTCTGCTAGTCCTTATGGGATTGAGAGACTAATTAAACAAACTCATGTCTGCCAGCCCGGTCTTTTTTTGTGTGTGTGTGAAGAAGATTCGCCCTGAGCTAACATCCGTTGCCGAGCCTCCTCTTTTTTTTTTTGCTTGAGGAAGATTAGCCCTGAGCTAACGTCTGTGCCAGTCTTCCTCCACTGTGTACGTGGGATGCCTCCACAGCATGGCTGATGAGGGGAGTAGGTCCACGCTGGCATCCGAACCTGTGAACCCAGGCCGTGGAAGCAGAGCACGCAGAACTTTAACTACTCAGCTACAGGGCTGGCCCCATGCCAGCCCGGTCTTTTACTTGAGGCAGGCTATAGAGGTTCAAAATTAGACATGAGAGAGGCAGGGGGGAAAAGGAAGAAAACTTGTCAGTCCAAAAGCACTTCCAAGTAGTGTGAGATGTCATACACAAGAGAAATACTCAAGCAGCACCATCGTGCTGTGTTCCTGCAGAATCAGCACCGAGGGCTACCTAAAATAGGGCCCTCTCAGAATTCAGTTCCCTTCCTAAAGATGAGGCTGTTCTTAATATCTCTGCAGCAGCCTTGCAGCCAGAATTGGCAAAATGGAAGTAATGGTACTTCCCTCGCAGGAGTCTCGAGGGCAGAATGAGGGTAAGAGGGAGATGATCCTCAGAAGGTGCCCCGCAGCCTCACGGCTGTTAGGGGGCAGCCTCTAATCTCTTGGACTCTGGTTCAGGCAGAATGCATCTGTATGCAGTGGACTTGGGTGCACTTTTTTTTCCTGGTGCTTTCTGCCTGATATCTTCTGGACAATCTTTTCCTCCTTTTATTTGTCTCTCTGTGTGCTTAAAGCTGACCATTGGGGTTTGCTTCCCCAAAGTTAAGCTACAGATGGCGTTTCCCCAAGGCCAGCACCTCTCAGGAAGATGAATTCAATGGAAATGAACTGATCCCCAGTCTGTGATTCATATCTGTGGTCTGGGAAGAACTGGGTTTAACAAAAAGCTATTTCGGTTGGAAGGAAAAATTAATATTGACTGACTCAAATCCAGAAAGAGGAAGCAGATATTGAATTCGTTTTGAAAAATAAGAGTTCAATTTAGGGGCAAGATAGGTAAGGGAAATTTTTCTGACGTCCCTTTTGAGATAGTTACCAAGGATAAGATCCCATTTCATATTCAGTTTTAAGGTATTTTTCATAACCATGGAAAGTATTTTCTTTAAAGGGTGTATATCTTTATTCTCCTCTTGTGTTCCTTTTTTAAAAAACCCAGGTTAATTTTCCAAATTCTCTTCTGATAGAAGAGGAATCCTTTTCGTTTTCATGTAATTTATATCCAAGCCTGTTTTTCTGATAAAAGATGTTCGCTGACTGTTTTGCTCGTCATTGAGGGTGGTCTGATGGCAGCTTAAAAAAATCACAGCTCGTTTATTACTCTGATGCTGTTGTTCAGTTTGCTTTAAAATAATCCATATTGCAAAAGATCGAAGTAGAATGTATCCGAAAGGGCTTTAGTGCATGAACTGTGACCTCCAGCCTGCCAGGCTTCATGTGACTCTTATTCGAGTCTTTGAGTGGCCTTAAATTAGCTGAAGACCTGCCAGGAGCCAATGAGAAAATGCAGGTGAGAGTTTTAACAAGATCCCAGCCCGTAGGAAGCATTGACAAATTGCGGTTATTACCTATAATGTGGGTATGATTATGTCCCTCCGTCTACCTGGGAGGCATCAACTGAAGACCAAAGATTTTGTTTATCTATGAAAGATTGTGTGCAGATATTTTAACATGCACAGAGGACACTGTCAGTAGGGGTCATTGACAGGGGGATAATAAGGAAGTAAATCCCACTCCTCCCAGCATGATGTGTCCTTGAACCAGCACAAATGCTCACCTGGCTGATTTTCGTCTCCGCTGAGCTTTTATGGAGGCCTGGGAGGTGGCGGCCCTGTTGCCATGAGTCTCCCATCTAATTCTGTGACAGCCACAGAAGTCTCCTTTGTCCAGGAGAGGAGGCAGATGCTCTGGGAAGGGCAGCGACTCACTATCCCAGGTCACGTGGCAGATGTCTGGCCTCGAGTCCCTGGCTCTTTCGTGCTGCCTCTCTCAGGGGAAGAAGTGTGAGGAAAAACTGGCATCAACCCTCAAATCCAGACAGAAAACAAAGAGAGGGAACAGTCTGGAGAAGCTAGGAGAACAGATTCAAGATTTTTCTCTTTTAAAAATAAAATGATATCATGGAAGAAATTTGGCCTTAAGAAAGTGGAGGATAAAGTCATGTTGAAGTTGAAAATAGCAATAAGAACCTGAAGGTCCAACACACACAGCTGATCTGTAATGTGGATCAAGGTAGGAGGGGCAAGGGGAAGGAACAGGTCCTCTCAGAGAGTCTGAGAAACTACAGCAGATAAGATTCAATGAAGGCTCAGTAAAATATCCTGGACCCACAGTTGTCAGGTAACAAGCTTAGTTTTCACTTTCACTTTACTTCTTCCAACTTTTGAGGAGAGATTTGGGAGGATGGCAGACGAATCATTCTAAAAAATATTCAAGGGCGCTCTCGAATGCTGACATGAAGTCTAAGGCTTAGGTGATGGTCCCAGTTTGCTGACCACTGGCTGGGTGACCTTGGACAGCCCCCTGCCTCTCTGTGCACCTCAGTTTCCATATCTGCAAAATGAGAGGATAAGGCTCCATTCATTCATGTAACAATTTTTTTGTAAACCCAATTGCCCTGACTGGAACCTCTCATAGAATATTTAATAAGAATGGCAAGAGTGGACGTGTTTGCCTTGTTCCTGACCTTAGGGGAGAATCGTTCAGTCTTTTATCATTAAGTATGATATTAGTTGTGGGTTTTTCATAGATGCCCTTTTCAGTTGAGTTTGTTCTGTTGTAATCCTAGTTTATGTAGCATTTTTATCTTAACAGTGTTGGATTTTGTCATATGTTTTTTCTGTATCAATTGAGTTGATCATATGTTTTTGTCCTTTATTCTGTTAATATGATATATTATATTAATTGATTTTTGGATGTTAAACCAACCTTGCGTTCCTAGGATCAGTCGCACCAGGTCATGGTGTACAATCCTATTTATGGATTACTGGATTTGGCTTGCTAATATTTTGTTAAGGATTTTTACATCTATCTTCATAAGAGATATTGGTCTGTAGTTTATAAAAGATATTTATTGAGCAACTGATGTGCCAGATGTTGTTCTAAGTATAGGGGATTCAGTGATTTTTCAGAACAGATAAAAACTCTCCTCTCTTGGAGCTTACATTTGGGTGGATGACTAGCAAGCCTGTTCCACACTCGCATTTGGCATTTTTTTCTCTGACCTCACAATGATGCGCATGTTCCAGCCTCACTACCTACATGCCAGACTTTTGGTAAACTGGACAGTCCGTGTCTGGAGATGGGAAGAGGCCTGCTTTCTTTTTTAAATTGCTGTTTCTGTTTTTTCCCTTTTAGTGTAAATGTTAATTGAATTATAACATCCACATAGAAAAGTGCCCACACTTAGAATTTTCACTGACACACCCATGTAACCAGCACCCATATCAAGAAATAAAATATGACCAGCATCTGAGACAGTCCTTCTGTCCCTTCCAGTCCCTAACTCTCCCACCACAGAGAAAACCACCTCCTGACTTCTAATGCCAAGTATTAGTTTTCTTGTATGTGAATTCTTTTGCTCAATATTATATTTGTGAGATTCATTCATGTGACTTCATGTTGTCATGGTTTCTTCATTATTATTGCTTTGTATCGCATTGTATGAATGTTCAATAACATCCATTCTACTGTAAGTGGACAATTGGATTATTTCCTTTTGGGGCTAATATTTAACAGTCCTGCTGTGCATGTCTGTGGATCTTTCTTTTGGTAAAGGTGTGTGCTCAACTTTGGGAAATATACCCAGGAGTGGAATTGTTCTGTCCTAGGATATGTTTAAGTTTGGTTTTAGTTGATTCTGCCAGTTTTCCACAATGGATGTACAAAACAGGTGCCCACCTGCAATCTGTGATAATTCCAGGTGCTGAACATGGTTCCCAATACATTGTAGCCCTTCTGGTGAGTGCCTACTCGTATCACATTGCAATTTGAATTTGTATTTCTCTAGCATCTAATGAAATGAAGCAGGAGATCCTGTTCCTTTTATCTGTGACAATTCAACAGAGCCATCTGTTCACCCCAGGTCTTCTCTTCACAGATATTGCAGCTTTCTTGGGCACCCCTTTCATGCTAGTAGTAAAACCAAGACGCCATTACTGTCCAAATGTCCCCCACAGCCCCTGACTGGCTTTCTATTTCCCCAGTAAGAAGAAGAAAAATGGCCCAGAGAGATCCATCACGACCAACCGCAACCGAGAGCCTACATATCAGTATAACATGAACTTTGAGAAGGTGGGCAAATGCGTCATAATAAACAACAAGAACTTCGACAGAGGTACAGGTAGGTGTTGTGGGCATGGGCTTGCCTTTCCTGGTCCCCTCCAGTTGCTTCAGCTTGTCTTTAGACTTGTGGCAGACGTTCGTCAGAAACATGCTGAGCCGATCTGCTGTAGCAGACAGCCCCTCCGCAGATGGTATACATGTGCCCAGGAGAGAGGGAAGCCGGGAACTCGGAAACTTTCAATCTAAGGTCCCACAAGGTGCATTAGCTGATGTGGGACTTGGACCAAAGGACTAAGAATCATTGGGAGCTGTTTGACCTTGACTGGAGCTCAGAGCTCCCCTGATGAGGCTCACATTTGCGGGTGGGCCGAGTTACTCTCTTTCCTTTGATTTTGCTTCTTAGTTCTCTTGCTCATTTAAATTATGACCTTGGCAGCATTGTTTACACCAGAGCACCTGGCTGGATGTTGTCAGCACACAGGGCTCAGCCAGGGATTGCACATTGTGGACTTGATGCTTGCTTCCCACAGGAATGGGTGTCCGAAACGGAACAGACAAAGATGCTGAGGCCCTTTTCAAGTGCTTCCGAAACCTGGGTTTCGACGTGGTCGTCTATAACGACTGCTCTTGTGCCAAGATGAAAAGTCTGCTGAAACAAGGTGCACACCTACCCTTCCTCCCTCTGTCTTCTTCCTGCTGCCGAGAGGGGCAGGGCCCAGCCGGTCTCGGAGGATGCCTTCACAGGACAGAGGGATCTCAGTGTGGGAAGCCTTCCTTTCCTCCTGGCCACTCCATACCTGTCTCTGGGGTAGGCAGGTCTCTTTCAGGAAACTTAGATCTCTCCCTAAAAAGACGCAATCAGTTTACATTACAGCAAGAGAAATAGGTTCTGTATCTACAGAACAGTCTCGGTTTCAAAAAGCTAATTCCTAAGGAGGTGACAAATCTGTCTTTCTGTCCAGAGCAAAGTTTAAGGGTAAACTTTTCCCTGGTGGCAGATAGAGAACAATCACCCCCATATGCTTCAAACTACCTTATTTTTTATACAGCACTCACACAAAATTATTTCATTAGATCTTTAACACAACCCCTGCAGTGTTGGCCACCGGAATGTTATCATGCCCCTTTTGTGATTGTGGGGACAGAGCTGTAGAGAGGATAAGGGACATACTGAAGGTACAGAACCAAGCTCAAGCCTCAGTCTTCCGACTCTGGAACAGCGGCCTTCTCTGTTACTCCACACTGTCTAATGGATGCCTGTGGGGTGTTCTGGCATTTAGGGCGAGTGTTTGAAAGTGATGCCTCGCTAACTCATTAGACACTGAGCCCCAGGCAGCGGACAGGCCCACAGTTGAAATCACTGCTGCTTTTCTTGGTTACACAGCTAAACACAAAAAAGATCCCACCCTCTTTTGTAACACCCTGTCTTAAATACCCTCTCTTATATTTTTAAAAACTAGGCATCTTTTCCTGATTTCTTGAAACATGAACCTAAAGAGCTGACCTTCTGTACCGTGGTAGACTTCACGGTAGAGGAGACTGGAGCCAGGAGTGTGCGTTTGGGGTCTAATCCAAGTTCAAACCGCTGGGCGGCCTGGACAAGGCAAGTGTGCCTTCCTGAGTCTTCGCTTCCTGAAATGCGGATCGTGATACCAGCACCTCCTGTTTCTTAGGATTACAGTGAGGATTAGCCGAGAGAAAGTTCGTGATCATGCTTTGAGAAGTGGAACAGCCTATACAGATGGCACAATTTTAGTTTCTGTTCTTATGAAAAGCATGTCATTCCACCCGAGCCCAGAGCATGTCACGATCACGGAATTTTCATTTACTGTCCTATCAAAATAGCAAAGCGGTTGGTTTTTGTTTTTTTTTTTTACTGTACTTGTAGTAGTTTCCAGTGAGGGCAAAACTCCCATTTTCCAACTCTGTTTTAATTCATCTGATCTTAAGATAAGCTAAGGGGGAGAAAGAATTCCATCGCCTTGTACCTCTGTTGTCAAACTGATACAGAATCACTGTGCAGATCGATGCACAGGTCCAGCCGCGATGGAAATGGGAGAGGCCACTCCTGGTCTGCTGGGAACTGAGGCGGTGGCAGGGCTGTAAGGCTCCAACAGGTCGTTCTGCCTTTGAGCAAAATTATGGGACCTCTTCAAGATTCCATTTTTTATCAGTGAAATGAAGATTAATGAGGCCTCCTTCAAGGGGCTCTTGTAAGGATTACATAAAATAACTCATGCAAAGTACCTAGGCCACTGCACATCATGGGTACTCAAGAAATTCTAAACCTTATTCTTCCCCCATTGTTGATCACAGAGAAGAAAGCATAGGTTAAATTAGTTAGCTATCTGGCTAGTTAGTTAGAATTGTAGAACCTTAGATGAGTTCGAGCTGTGCCAACCGGTTACGTAGTTTACGATTCCTCCCTGTATCCTAAATTGACAGCCAATCTAGCATTTTTATTTTATATTCTTTCCTTTCCTGAAATTTTTATTTTTTACTTTTTAAATTGTGGTAAAATACACATAACATAAAACTTGCCATTTTACCCCTATTTAAGTATACAGTTCAGTGGCGTTCAGATTATTAGGTAAGCATCATCACCATCCATCTCCAGAATTCTTTTCATCTTTCAAAACTGAAACTCTGTCTCCATTAAACACTAACTACCCACGGCCCCCTCCCCCGGCGCCTGGCAGCCACCATTCTACTTTCTGCCTCTGAACGTGACTCCCCTAGGTACCTCCTAAGTGGAATCGTAAAGTATTTTTCCTTTAGTGACTGGCTCATTTCACTTAGTTTGACTTATTTTCTTTAACAAATACTCACATGATATTTATTATGTGGCTTGCTTTGCAAATATTCACTCATTGAGTAGGTACGATCGTGTCCATTTTACAGACAAGGAAACCAAGACACAAAAGTAACTTGCCCCGTGTCACAAACCTAACGAACAGAGGCCACAGCCTCTGGCCCCCCAGTATGCTGCCTCTCAGTGGCTGCCTGAACCCCTCTCGCACTTGGGGCTCACGTCGTCATGAGGCAGCCCCATTCTGGTTTCAGACTGAGTGAGAATTCTAGAATTCTTGCTCTCTCTAACTTCTCTCCACGGGTCCTCCTTCTCTCCAAAGAAGTGCTCTTTCCTCTGCGTGCCTCTCTAAGTCAGTGGCAGCTGCCAGCCTGGAAGAGAATATTGCATCTGAGGTCCCACAGGACTTATGTTTTAACTTTTCAATGTTCAAATCACTTGCTTGCAGCTTCTGAAGAGGACCACCGAAATTCAGCCTGCTTCGCCTGCATCTTATTAAGCCACGGAGAAGAAAATTTAATTTATGGAACAGATGGCATGACACCAATAAAGGACTTGACAGGCCATTTTAGGGGAGATAGATGTAAAACCCTTTTAGAGAAACCCAAACTCTTCTTCATTCAGGTAATCACTTTTCACAGCCAGTACAATTGGAAATGGGAAAAGATTAGAGAGTGACTCAGATTGTCTCATTTTTGCACATGTATGTGCTATTTCACTTGGGGTATGCACATTTGGGTTTTGTTTTTCTCCCTCTAAATGCTTGGCATCTGTGTTGACATCAGATCACAAATTATGAGGGTTTCTTCAAGACATTGCACTACTTTTATTTGCTTTGCTTATTAATTCGACACATTCACTCATCCCATTATCAGTGAGCTACTAGTTCTTGCCAAGCACAGTTCTAGGCACTGGGATCCAGTGGTGAACAGCACACACGTTTCCATTCCTGACTCCATGGAGTGATCTCTGCTTTGATATTCAGGCTTGCCGAGGGACAGAGCTTGATGACGGGATCCAGGCCGACTCGGGGCCTATCAATGACGACACAGATGCTAATCCTCGATATAAGGTCCCAGTTGAAGCCGACTTTCTCTTCGCCTATTCCACAGTTCCAGGTATCAAGTCTACTGACCAGACCATGGCCATTCCACCATCAAAATGCAGGCCTGGGGCTGTATTAGTTTCCTCTTGCTGTAGTGATCAATTACCACAAACATAGTGGCCTGAAACACACAAATGTATTATCCTGCAGTTCTGGAGGTCAGAATTCCAGAACGGGTTGACAGGGTTACCTTCCTTCTGGAGACATAGCGGGGAACAATCTGTGGCCTTGCTTTTTCCAGCATGTTACAACCACCTGCCTTCTTTAGCTTAGGACCCCTTTCCACTGTCTTCACAAACAGCAACCCACCTCTCTCTGACCCTTCTTCCATCCTCCCTTCACTTTCTCTCACCACAGCTGGGACACGTTCTCTTCTTTTAAGGACTCCTTTGATTACATTGGGGCCCCCCCCAGATAATCCCAGATAATCTCCCATCTCATTTCCATCTCATTAATCACATCTGCAAAGTCCTCTCCATCATGTCAGGTAACGTGTTCTCAGGTTTCAGGGTTAGGGCACGGAGATCTCTGGGAGCCACTATTCTGCATATCTCAGGGAAGTATTCACTTTTTTCTCCAAGAAAGCTGAATTCTCTCATTTATTATTACTATTATTATTGGTTAATTATAAGAACAAACATTTCTATAGCACTTTAAAATATATAGTGTTTTTCATACCCTTTACCTTATGTCATCCTTATAATAATTGTGTAGGTGGTTAGGAAACGTGTTACTGTGGTCCTAATTTTGCAGATGAAAACTAGAGTTTGAGTGAGCTTAAGTGATATGCCCAAGGTCACGTAGAGAGTTCAGTACACGATAGAGCTGTAGCTCGGGCGAGGACCCCTTCACACCGCAACATGTAAACAGGAACCAGAAAATGCCAGTAATGAGCTAGCCTACTCATTATTTACCAAGCTCTGCATTTGCCTGAGTCAGTTCAGTGGGAGTCCTTCCTTTGTTTTGGGTAAAAACTATCAAGTTAGAATTCTCCCAGCTGTAGTTGTTTGTCACGTGCTCAATACAAAGGAACTGGGTACAATAAATAGGTTGGTGTGTTTGGAAAACCAGCTCTAGCAGGATGTGCAGGTGAGATTCTGTGAGGATAACTTTACAAGTTTTAGGGGTCATGTAAGAGAATAGTTTGGTCTTCCTGCTCATGAGAGGGAGGCGTGTGATGGGGGCATCTCTCTGTGTAAACAAACCTGGTGGCGGAGTTATAGATGCTCCGCAAGAGGTCTGGGGGAACTCAAGGAGGAAGGGTGGACTCTTCCAGGGAGGCAGGCGACAGAGGATTTCCTAAAAAAGAGCTGAGTCTTGGAAAATCAACAGGGGGAAGGGTGAGGTGGCTTACCAGACAGAGTGCCACGGGGTGAGATAGCCCAAAGCTTTGGTCAGACTCAGGGTTGGACCACGGGGTCTGTTATTCTGCTTGGGTTGCTGTAACAAAATTCCACAGACTGAACGGCTTAAACCACAAAAGTTTATTTCTCACCGTTCTGGGAGGTTCGAGATCAAGGTGCCGGCCAGCTTGGTTTCTGATGAGGGCTGTCTTCCTGGCTCATAGACAGCTGTCTTCTCACTGTGTCCTCACCTGGCAGAGAGACTGAGAGAGACCACAGCACGGGGTGTGGCAGGGCAGTGGCAAGGTTAAAACCTGGACAGGTGGGCAAGGGGCCGCCTTGTAGTGGGCCCTGTGTGCTGTGCTGGGTAGACAGAACTTCAGCCTGATAAAGGAGCGCGAGGGAACTGTTCTAGGCAGGAGAGCCTCAGGATGAGATTTGGATTTCAAAATGGTTACCTCGGAGCCCTGTAGGACAGGGGTTAGGGGACACGAACCTGAGGGCAGTAATGAAATGGGTCCGTCCTGACCAGCTTATTGTATTAGATGAGATAACTTCTCTGACCTCCCCTCTACAAATGGAACCCATTGTCAGACTGCTAACACCATAGAGCTCGAATCCTCATGCTGATAGTCACCAGTACTCTGTGCTGCAGGAAAGAATTCTAAGTGCACCTCAATCATTTTACACAAATAGGTTATTTCTGTTTAATGTACATTTATTCAATAGCTGATTGTTATAAATGATAAAGATGATGACTCCATTCTCCTCAAACTGGTATGACCAATTGGCAGTAGGAGGAAGATGCACAGCTCATCACATAAACCAAGCACAGCTTTATTTTGTTTCCTACTGTCCTTTTAAATTGGGGAGGATGGGGGTGGTGGAATCTTCCCTTCCCCTGGATGAAAACTTCAGCAGGTGCATAGCTTTGCCGTTCGTGCAAAGATATTAGACAATATTGTGGTCACCTTTTAAAGTCACAACAATCGCACTATTGAAACCAGAATGTCCAGTATGAGTAACAAATCCTGAGCCTGACTTGGCTTTAAATTCCTCTCAATTCAAGATCAGCCCTCCTAGAGGGCTAAGGTGCTGAGGGGACCTTGATCCTTCAGCTTTCTCATCTCCTCCTCCACTTGCCAGATCCCTTTTTAGATTCTCTGGCATCAAAGTCGAGAGGGAAGTAGAGAGGGAGGGAGGCAAGTTAAGGGTAAAGCCTGGGTCCCAGGGTCACCTGGTTTCTCGTGCTCTGGATCAGTCGGATGATTGAAGCTGGGCGCTTCCCTCTTGGGCACTTTCATGATTCCTGGTTCCCTGGGCCCTGTTCCTCCTTGGGCCTTGGATTTGCATCTCTATGCCTGATTGTGTATTGTGATTTCTTCCTCAACTCCTGGACATCCTCCAAGCTACATGTCCAGCCTCTATCTGCTAAGGTCTTCTTGCCCCTTCAAGAAATTCCACTGGACAGGATTCAGGGCAAACCAAGAGCCAGCTTCCTCTGCCATTGACCATGTGTGGTCCTTGAGGCACAAACCCCTTGCCCTTACAGTGCTGGCGCTCCCAGGGCAGCAGGCTCTCCTTAAGGCAGTTGGTAATTCAGCCGCCTCTCACCTCTGGATTTCTTCAAAAGAAGCCAGGCTGTAGTTTCATGTCCCCTAACAGTAGGAACACATCTCAAGATTCTCTGAGGTCTCCTGCAAATTCCCCTCTTGAGGCTTGGATTAGAAAGTTGCATGACCCCAAAGGGTGGTGAGAAGTTGCAGAGTTATGGAGCAGTTCTCCAGCATTTCCTTTGGAAAACTCTATATGCAACTTGTCTCACACTCACTTAGGTATCTAATACGTATCCATGCTGAAACACCAAAGCATTTGTTGAGCATTTCCTGCAACCCTCTAAATCTAAGCTGTTTGCTCTCTGAGCACAGCAGCCTGATTCTCATTAGGGACTTGCATGCAGAGTAGGGTGAAATAATTTCAGAAAAGCAGGCGTGAAGCTCCCAGACATGGAGAGCTCATTCTGGGTGGTGATGGAGTAGCGGTCAGCTCGGCTGATTTGATCTTCTTTCTCTCCTGTTGAAGGCTATTACTCATGGAGGAACCCAGGGAGTGGCTCCTGGTTTGTTCAGGCGCTCTGCTCCATCCTGAACGAGCACGGGAAAAGTCTGGAGATCATGCAGATCCTCACCAGGGTGAACCACAGGGTGGCCAGACACTTTGAGTCTCACTCGGATGACCCACACTTCCACCAGAAGAAGCAAATCCCCTGTGTCGTCTCCATGCTCACCAAGGAACTCTACTTCTGAGAAGAACCATGCCAGGGGTGCACTCTAGCTGAGAAGCGACAGATCACTTGTTAATGAATCAATTTTTTTTTTGACACTCACTCTTGAAATATCCAGAAATTCTAAAGGATTTTAATTTCAGGAAAGTTTATTGATTCAACAGGAAAGAAACTTTCTGGTGCTGTCTTATGTTCTCTGAATTTTCAGAGGCTTTTTTTTTTTTTTTTTACAATTCATTTGTTGACTTTGGTTATTCATTTGGTGACTTTGTAATTTCCTCTTAAGGTTAATTTTCTGTTCCTATTTCTTTCTCCTTGTTGTACACAGTACATACAACAGAAAATGATTTTTCATTGGCGTAGGGCAGATTCTCATGCAGAAATTCCCAGCTAAGTTAGAGGGGAAAAGAATTTAATGATTCTAATATGTTTCAGTCAGGATCCAGTCAGGAAAATGGAAACCATCCTAGGTGTTTCAGTAGAGGGAATTTAATAGAGGAAATTGACGTACTTAGATGATAAAGGAAAAGCCAAACAAAAGGAAGTGGTTACCACCTAGGGCTCTGAATGGATGTAGTTCCGTGAGTCCAGAAGCTGGAGTTGTCCACAAGAGCTGGAACCAGGGTGGGGGCTGCCTGGTGGGAGCTAGGACCACCAAAGAGTTGTAGAAAATGGAGCCATGGCAGGGACAAATCCCCTGCCTGAGATGAGGCAATGCCGGGTGAGTCAGACAGGGAGAAAGACCCTCCTCTTCACCTCTCCTCCTGCCCTCGAGTCTTCCTCCAGCACCAAACCCTTCCAGCCCTACCAGGAAGCCAGTGGCAAGGGCCCTGGGAAATGTGATTTTCCTGCAATACAGAGGAGAGCAAGGGATAACGACACAGGGGAAGAATAAGAAATGGATATAAGCCTAGCCCTTAATGTGAATATAAGTAATCATATTCCCTGATGTTCAGCAATTCCTCCATTCAATCATTTATTCCTCGAGTTGTCCGATAATCTGTGTATTGCCACTCTGTGCAAAATAATCTGTTGTAGCTTTAAAATATACCTGGAACTTTTTAGATTATTCCAAGCCTTTTTCTGAGTAAATTTTTTGTTGCCTCTAATTCTCTAAGTGGGGTAAAATTCATGGTAAAGATTTTTGCATTTTGTTTTCAAGGTGATGTTGTTTTTTGAATTCTTGATAAATTACTGTTTTATTCTGCCTAATAACTGGTTAACAAACAAATGTTTATATTTATTGATTAAAACGTGGTGGCTTAATTCCTAACCTGCTCAGTTTTCTTTCCTTTTGAAGTGTTTTTGGCAGTGGGGAATTGAGAAAACAGGATGAGAATGGACCCTGCTGATTGACATCAACATAAAATATGATTCATGTTTCTTTTGAAGCTGGAACACTAATAAAACAATAAGTAAATAATCACTTAGGAAGCTGAAATTCTTTACATGATGGGTTAACCAACTGATAAAGCTGTTTGTGGTGGGCTGCCATCTATTAATTTGGCAACAAAATCAGATGGCGTGGAAGTATCATCTTTCAATAAGAAAATTAATTTAGGGCCAGTTTATTAGACTTGTTCCTGGTTTCCTGCCATCTAAAACACACCAAATGTTCAAAATTTAAGTGGAGATCATGAATCAAGAATCAACAAACATCTACCCTACTATTCCCAGAATTCACAGGCTGTTCTTTGGAAAATTAAAGGTCCCTATGATAGAAATAAATGTGTCCAACTGCAGTATAATTTGAAGTAAAAATCAAAGCACTCTAGTTTTTTGTCTTATAAACTTCTTGAAAGAGAGAGAAATGATCCCCCGTGTCAGGGTTAATTTTTTTAATTCTCTGAGCAGTTATAGGTATTAAGCTTACAAATAATGAGTATTAATTACCTCCTGTCCCTTAGACCGGAGATATAAATCACTGTTAGGAAAGAGCCTTCATCCTTGACTACTTCACTGGGCAGGCACTCTTGTTTACCAAGATCAGAAATCCTGTTGCAGGTTGGGTATGCGTTCAGTCACACCTCCATTCTTAAACTTTCTGATATTTTTTAAAGTCAGAGATTCCAACTGTGTTACCCTAACGGAGAACTCAATTCTGGTGAATGTACATTCCCAGCTGTCACTGTTACTTGGAGCCCAAGCTGCCCCTTGCAGGAGTAACAGGCGGCGCACTGCCATTGTCATCTGAGGAAGACAGTGCAGGTCTCCGTGTCCTCGCCAGCATAATGGGCTCAAATCTGGGTTTCTCTGTGTTTCTTCTCAAGGTATCACTAGCCTATTTTAAGTGTTAGCTGTTAATACATTCACAGCTTTAGGCTCAGCCCTGAGCTTTTTCTCTGAACAGGTTTCCATAAACCATCATAAGCCTATTATGTTTATGAATTTTCAAAATAGGTCTCAGAAGAAAGTGCTGGGGTTCAGTGTGTTCACAGGGTTTAGAACCTCAAGGAAACCTCTGTGAGAAAAAGAAGGGTGCCCACCGAAAGGGCAGACCCTGGTTGATGAATCCTTTGTTTTGCCCAGTCTTGCAGTGCATCTCCTGAAATCTGTTGTGACCAGCTACTCTGGTGTCCAAGGATTGACTGCCTTTTGGCTTCCAGGGAGCACAGCTCTCCGTCTAGCTTTTCATCTTTCAGGCCTTTTTCCAGCAAACATCTGGCCAGGTGAACAGCTGCGGTGGTCACCAGTTTATAGCAGTAATTCATCTGTGTCATTAGGCAGAGAGACAATAGCAGTAGCCCAGATACCACTGAATTTCTGAAGGAATGGCATCCTTAAGGATTCTTTAAAGAAATGCGGATCAAGAGGTTCTTTCACACTGTTTGCCTTGTAAATATTTTAGTATCTTGCAAGAGCAAGTGTGTGCACGATGACATGACATCAGCATCCCCTGGGAGCTTGTCAAAAATGCAGAATCTCGGGCTCCACCCAGACCTACTCAACAAGAATCTGCATTTTAACCAGATCCCCAGGGGATCCATGTGCACATTTCAGTTTGAGAAGCTGAGTTTTGAGGGCACGGACCACTTGTTTACACATTTTTACTCCCCCCTCTGCAGTGAACATGGAGCTGATAGTATAGTATATGCCTAAAAAGAGCTAGAGAAACAGCATATATACTTTGGAGCTTTCATGGAAGACGTTTTTAAGCATTTCTTAACCTTCAGCAAAATTCTTTTGTAAAACTACGTGATGCCCTTAATTTACATGGTACGCTTTCTACACCCTTCTCCATCTTAAATGAGCCTTCTGCTGAGTGATACAGTAGAATTGTTTATGTTCTCAAAGTGTCTGTGAATGTGAATTGCAGCCTTTAAAATGCCTTTACAAACAGAACGGGATTAAAGGAGTCATTCCTTGCATGTTTATGTTGGCAACAGGAGCTGTTGTCCATTGAAGCCACAGAGCTTGTCTCTTCCCATCTGTCCTTGGAGCCCAGTAGACACCAAGAGAATTATTATCTCTCCCTGCCAGTATGCCCACAGGCCATAGATCACCCTTTTGAAAGACCTCAGGGCTTTGTTTTGGATCAGACGACAAGTAATTCTTTTTGATTCATAAATCATTAGCACAAACACACCAAGAACACATTTAGAAGGCCCCAGCTAACCACCACACTACTGATGTGGCCATGGAAACTCCATTAGTTTTCAGGTTCATACACGAGTAGCCCTCCAAAAGTACACGATCAACATTTGAAAACACAAAAGCCAAATATGATGAGTTGGCTTTGGCGTGGCTTTGGTTTATATGGCAGTATAAATATTTGTGACACTACAACTTTCTAATAAATTTGTTTTCAGCATATAAAGCCAAACTGTGCCAAAGGATTTAAATTTGGAAGGCACATGGGATTATGGCTACAGATATACAAGGCTGAGCATTTTCTTGAGCTTTGATGGTCTGATTTAGGTAGATGGCAGAAGGTTCAGGAAGGATTTGGGAAAGAGGGGGAAGTGTAAACAGTCTGATAGGTTTGGTCTAAATTGCTAGTTCCAGCTTAAGTTGTTTAAGGCATATCTCCATCAGCACAGCATCAAACTTTTTTTCAGGATCCAGGATTAGCAGAAGTGTTTAAACCATTAGTACTTAGAAATTTGGCTCTGAGTTCATTCTGAGTTCTGATCCCAGCCCTGCCATTTGATCATTTAATACTCATGTAACCTTAGGCAATCCTTCAGTTTCCTCACCTACACATGAGGATAGTGACATTGTGAAGATTAAATGAGATCATGTATGTGAAGCTCTTAGCACAATGCCTGGCATGAAACACTCAATAAAAGATAGGTATCAAAGATGATGATGGTGATGGTGATGGTGGTGATGGTGATGGTCACGACAGCGATGACGTGAAGCTCATGGAAAGGCAACAATAGCAGATGCTCCACTGGACCCTCCATTCACTCCTTCTGCCTCAAGGACTATTTCCTTGATCACGTCTTCGTCTATGCTTTTCAAAGTGAGGTCTCTCAGAAGTAAAGGATTACACCAAAGATTGATTTATGCAACAAATATTTAAAGAGTCCTACTAAATGCCAGTTGTTGTGTTATGTTAAGCGTGGGACTACAAAGATGACCAAGAAATGATGCTTCCCCGGAGGAGGGAAACAAATCACTCCAGTGAAACAGTGGCTGTAACAGAGTTGTGTGTACATTATTCTGAATACAGGTGAGGGGATGTCCCTCTGCTTGTGGATCCAGAGAGGGGTTCCAGAGGAAAGACCTAATTCTCTTCCACTTCGGCCTCCCAACAAGGCTGAGAGGAGGCAGCAGAGAAGGGAAACGAAGGTCGGCGGGTAGAAGGCAGTTCCTTACTCTAGTGCTTCTCAAGCTTTAGGGTGCCTGAGAATCCCGGAGCATCTGTGTATGACCCAGATTCCTGCACCCCGTCTCACCCCACCCCCTGGTAATTCAGTATTTCTGGGGTGGAGACCAGGAACCTATACATTTAACAAAACTGCGTGAGGATTCTGATGTAAGTGGTCCTAGGATGACATACTTTATTCTGATACCAAAAGGCTTTTGTGTGGATCAGCACGAGTGGCAGCAAAGACAGAATTAAACAGCTGGAAAAGACTACCGAAGGGCCAGCAATGCACTTGCTGTTGACAGACCTGGTATCTTCATCAGTTTGGGCTGCAATAACAAATTACCATGGACTGAGTAGCTTAAACAACATTTATTTCTCACCATTCTGGAGGCTGGGAAGTCCATGATCAAGGCGCTGGGAGATTCGGTGTCAGGTGAGAGTCTGCTTCTTGGTTCATAGGCTTCACCTTTTTGCTGTATCCTCACATGGTAGGAGGGGTCAGGGAGCCCCCTGGGGTCTCTTTTATATAAGGGAACTAATTCTATTCATGAGGGTTCCACCCCCATGACCTAATCACCTCCCAAAGCCCCACCTCCTAGTACCATCATCTTGGGGGTTGGGATTTCAACACATGAAATTTGAGGGGACACAAACATCTAGGCCATTACACCCTGCTAGCCTTCCTACCCCCAGATTGAATGGCAAAGGATTCAAGGCACACATGTGCCCAGAACTAGAGAGCTCTTGCCCAGGAACTACCAGAGTCTGAACAGGAACTTCAAGCCCAGGGTGACTTTTTGAGGAAGCCTGTGAAGTGTACGGGAAGAGGGGACCAGCAGACAGCTGGCAGTGGAATGGGTCCAGGTGCACTGGCTTCTCCAGCTGGTGTCAGCAGGCACAGCTCTTTCCTCTTCCTCTCGAATCACTTAGGCAATCATTTCTAGACAAAAGGGGCCGCTCCTGGGGTCCTTCTCCTCCAGTACCTCATAGGTACCACAATGCAAAATGCTCCCTTCGACAACATTGCTGACATTTGTAGAAGAACTTTTCTCTACAGCACCTTTTGTAGTTAATATTAACCCAATTACTGTTAAGTAGAGAGGGAAAACAATAATTCTCAAGTGAATGTTTTTTATACTAGGGGTATAGGACCAACTCTTAAAAGCTTAGGAAGTTCAGCTTTTGCAAATTATCTTTTCTGAAGCTTCCACCTGTATTAAGTGCCGACAGTTTTTATGCACTGAGATGAAAGGGACAAGGTCTTTTTCTCTTGTCTTGCTAATTACAGTTTTGCTTGGCACTGTGAAGCCTGCCTTCCTCTTGAGATGTTTGCCAGCATACATTAATTGTGCAAATATTTACAGACTGCTAAAGCACAGGGGCAGCTTATACCAAGAACGATATGGAACACTTAGAAAAAAGCCTCTTTGACACATTATATTTGTGGCCCATTACCGAGAATTAGCATAAACTATTTGCCCCTTAGCTTCAGCAAACGTGTTTAAAGAACATTGTCCCTGTGTTGACTTAGTGTTTACTTTGCTGGCAACAGCTGCTGAAGTCTTTCTTCAAGAGCCTTGTGGGTGACACTTCTTCTTTTCAGGGTTAAAAATAAGGTTTCCAAAAATACATATGCATCTTATGGATTGCTATATTATCAACACTTTTCATCTCCCGGGCCACCCACATGGCATGGAAGAGATTTATCCAATGGTTGTTCCAAATCCCAGGAGCTTCAGAAAGCTAAATTGAACAAGCTGGAGAACTTGAATAGCAAAGCCACAAGGCTCTCAGTACCATCTTGTTTTCCAAGCGTGCTGGTTAAGAACAAAGGCTATGGAGTCAGACAGCCGTGTTCAAATCCAAGCTTTGGCACTTTCAAGTTGTATGACCTGGAGGAATCTCTCAAGCTCTCTGACTCTCTGTTTCTCTATCTTAAAATAGAAATAGTCCTATGTAGGTATCCAGGAAATGGGACCAACCTGCAAGAGTCTTACGAGAAGTAAATGAAATAATGAGTACAAAGCACTTAGCACCGTGCCCGGCACGCAGAAAGTACTGAATAAATATTTGATTGTGGTTTTTAAACCAACCTGAACTTATAGATAATTTAGGCCCCAGAAAGGAGATTAGGAAAGGGGAAAAAAGGAAGTGCAAGCAGATTCTAATACGCAGAAGAGGCTCTTTCTGAGGATAATGGCTACCCACCCAGAGGAGAGGAAGAATGTGGGCAGGGGCTGAAGTTGTCAAGTTGCTGGGAGGTCATAGGAAAGCAAGCCAATGGCATAGCCTGAGCTTCAGGAGAGGAATGGGCAGTGAGTGTAGAGATGCCCAATAAAATACAGGGTACCCAGGTAAATTGGAGTTCCAGATGGAACAACCATTTTTTGTATGTTAATATGTCCCAAATATTGCACATAACATACTTACACTAAGAATTATTGGTTTTTTAATCTGGAATTCCAAATTAACTGGGTATCCTCTTTGGTAGGGTTATTTTTTATTCTTTTTGTTCACTTGCTCTGTTTTGTTTTCTTTGTTATTATTGTTTTGCTCTTGTTTGTTTGTTTTGCCCTCACCCTAACTCTACAGGCTGCTGCTCCAGCTGCTGTCACCTCATCTTGACCTTGAATGCCCACCTCACGGGGATATTGGGAGAAGTCAGAGAAATAATGTGTGGAAAGGCTTTGCAAACTCCGAAGAACTATAAAATCAAGTAAGGAGGCATTTCTTTTGGTGGGTGTTGTTATGAAAACTCTGAGTCATCCAGCAAAAGTCAGATCTTTGCAAATTTAAGGAGATATATGGAAAATTCCAAGGAGTTTGGGGAGTTTATTGAGAAGGGGAGTTCTGAAGACCCTAATGAGAGGGACTAGATGTGTTGATTCCCAGCCGTGGCTACACCTGAGAGTCACCTGGAGAGCTTTTCCAGCCCCAGTGTCCAGGGAGCACCCCAGACTCACTAAGCCAGGATCTCTGAGGGTGGGACCAGGAATCAGGGTCATTAAACCTCCCCATGTGATTCCACTTGCAGCCAAGCTTATAAACCAGTGCTCGAATATACCTGGGGAAGGGGAAGTTGAAGAGTGTAGAAAGCTTGGAGCCTGGGGTCCTAAAGGATAGTTACACCCTTTAGTGAGATTGAGGATAAGAAGGGCAAGAAAAAAAAAAGTGGAAAAAAAAAAGGAGGAGGAATTTTTAAAGATAGATACATTCCATCTGCTTAAAAAAAAAACTTATATTTTAAAACATTTGAAATAATATGAGTACCAAGGGCAAATGAGTATGACTATTTTAAAACCAGGAGATTTGGATGTGGTTTCGAAGCAGTGGGTTTGAGAAGAACACCAGGTGAGAATTTTCTATAATTAATCAAGCAGCATCTAACAGTGACATGCCCATTGGGAACAGAGTTCCCTTTCATTTGAGAAGGCAAAATGATCCGTTCATGATTGGAAAGGGCTGTGTTGGAGGGTTTGTACTCCCAGTCAAATCATAATTGGTTCACAATTTCTCTTCTGACAGATGACAGGACTTGTGGGAGCTGAAGACCAATTTCTCTTTCAGGCATAAAGATACAGAACACGTGGGTGGTTATGTAAAAATGCACTAATTAATGTTCTGAGTAAACCACACCTACAGGAGAAGCCACAACTTGTCTTTGACTATCAGTGATAGACACCTAAAAGGAAATAACCTTTTATATATATATATTTATCAATCAGTGAATATTTATTGAACTATGTGCTAAGCACTGTTCTTGGCATTGAGGATAGAGCAAGTAACGAAACAGTATTAGTCCTCGTGGAATTATATTTTAGTGGAAAAGACAGTTAATATAATTTCATACAATGGGAAGTGTCATGAAAAAAGATAAGGCAGGATAAAGAGCTCAGGAATGGTGAGGTGGGAGAAGGGCAGGTTAAGTTAGGAATAATGGCTGGGAAAGGCCTTTCTAAGGCCTACATCAGAATAGAAACTTGAGTAGAGTGAAGGAGTGGGCCATGGGGATAGGTGAAGAAGCAGGGTTCTAGGCAGAGCAAGCAGCAAACGCAAAGGCCCTGAGACAGCTGCCACCTGGGCCTGTTCAAGAGACATCAAGAAAGCCAGTGCTGCAGAGCAGCATGCTGGGAAATAAGGGTAAAAGGCAGGCAGGGCTGAGTTGTATAGAGCTTTCAACCACGGTGAGCAGCTTGGATTTCATTCCAGTGCAATAGGAAGCCACTGGAGGGATCTGAACAGGGACGCGGTAAGATCTAATGAACAATTGTAAAAGATGCTCTGGAGAATGGATTAAAGAGAGAAAGAGTAGAAGCAGGGAGCCCAGGTGGGAGGCTGTGGTAGTTGCCTATGCGAGATGATGGCAGGTTGGCGTGGCCATGGAGGTCGTGAGAAGTGGGCAGATTTGGGCTTTATCTTAAAGGTAGAGCCAGCAGGATTTGCAGACAGACTTGAAGTGGGAATGTGAGAAAAGGCTGGAAATTGAGGAGGACTCCTAGGTTTATGGCCGAAGCAGGTAGATGAAATTGTGCTGTCTGCTGAGACTGCAAACAGGTTTGGTGGGAGGGGTGAGGATGGTAAAAATCAAGATTTCTGTTTTGCACAAGTTGTCTGAGCGACTGACTAGACATCTGGGACAGACCCTTCCATTAGCCCATCCAGTATCCGTTCTCTCTGCACTCATTTCCTATCGCTACTGTACCAAATTACCGCAAATTTAGTGGCTTAACACTAATTTATTCTCTGAGTTATGGAGGTCAGAAATCTAAAATCAGGCGTCTGCAGGGCTGTGTTCCTCCTGGAGGCTTCAGGGGAGAATCTCTTTCCTTGATTTTTCTAGCTTCTAGAGGCTGCCCACACTCTTTGGCCTTTGGCTCCTTCCTCCATCTTCAAAGCCAGCAGCACAGCATCTTCTCTCTGCTCTGACCTCCTGCCTCCATCTTGTAATGACTCTTGGATTACAGCAGCCCAACCTGGATAGGCCAGTACAGTCTTCCAATCCCAAGATCCTTAACTTACTCACTTCTGCAAAGTCCCTTTTGCCGTGTGAGGTAACATATGCACAGGGTCCAGGCATTAGGATGTGGACATCTTTGGGGGCCATTATTTAGCCTACCGTATCTCTCTACTTCTTTACCCCCAAAACCCTGATTGAAGTCACAAGAGCAATGCCCCCAACTAAAAAACTGCCTTTCACAGACCCGTTTGCAAGAAAAGGTGACAAGAGCATCCTGCCAGAAGAGACTGTAGCAGATGCTGGTGTTGGCCACCCCACCTCTGTCTGTGCACAGGCCGACTCACAGTGCCAGCACCCACGTCTTTGTTTGAGGGATCCCTCTCGTCTTCTGCACCCACTTTGCTACATGAAAGACACACCAGAAATGCCAAAAATTAATGTCCCCCTGATGATTGACAGGAGTTGGTCTATAAATACCCTGATTCCCTCCCCCATACATGGAATAACTGAGGTGGCTGCTGTACACTGGCTTCTAGAGCTTTCCAGTGGGATTCAGCTCTATTTACCCTTGGTGGTAACTTACCTGCTATCAAACCTTTTATCAGCCGGCTTCCCTTCTTGGTCGTAAAATGGAAAATAATATATACCCTGCTTCCTTCACGAGGTTTTTGTGCGAGCAGAAGGAGATGCTTTGTAAGTGCTTTATAAATGGTAAACTGCAGAGTCAATTAAGGTGGTGTTATTATGAGACCCATAGACTAGTAGGCCTGTTCGGTACCTGGAGGTCATTCTTACCTGAGAAAGGGAGCAAACCCAAGGGCTCCCAGGGAGTTGAAGAGACCAGAAGCCTAAAGTCAGTGTCCCGGTTCTACATCTGGCAGCTTCACCTCCATCATGATGTTTATTACCAGGTTCTCTCTTAGGTGATTTCCGAGCCTCCTGTGGCCTCTATTTACTCACGTGAAACATGGAAAGAATGACGTGACACCCACATTGTCACTTTGGACATTCCCACTCAGAGGGGAGCCTAACCCCTCCCATTAGAGGCGAGACTCATGCACAAACTTTAGTTGTAAATTAGACACAGTGACTTTGATTTGTTTGGCAAATACTTAACAAAGAGCTTACTGTGTGCCAAGCACTAAGTTTTTTACAAGTATCTGCTCATTTAACCCTCTTAACAACTCTATCAAGTTGGTACTATTATCGTTCCCATTTTAAAGATGAGGAAACTGAAGCATAGAGAGGTTAAGTGAGTTCGCCAAGATCACAGAGCACAATATTGAACCCAGGAAGGCTGACTCAGTGCTTAAAAATACTATGCTATGCCGAGTCATCTTTTTATACTCTTCCTTTTTTATCCTTTCTCTCCTTCCCAACTCCCTCCCTTATCTCTATCCCTGGGCCATTCCTAATGTTCAAATCACAACATTTCTCAATTAAAATGATTTCTATTTGCACAAAACAGGCAACTTAATGCAAACTGATTTAAACAGTTGTGAGAATTTCCATTTCTCCTAACAGGGAAGTCCAGAGGAAGGATGGAATTCAAGCATGGTTTGATCCAGAGCTCGCCAAGTCGTCAAGACTGCTGCTCTGTATCTCTATAATTCTTTCAGCTCTGCTCTTTCCCTGTGTCGTCTTCATTATCACGTTGGCTTCACTCAGGGAAGCAAAATGCTCTCCCGTCCACACACTACACTGCCCAGAGGAAGAGAGGGAGCCTTTGACCCAGCATCCTACTCACAAGTCCTGAGATTCCCTCTGCCTCTGAACCAGTGGCTGAGGCCAATGATAGAGTCAAGAGCGTGTCCATTAACCAAGAGGCACATGGGTCCCGGGGCAACTGGGAAGTGACAAGATGGGGAGACTTTGAGACCCTGTTGAGGCACCACCTTCTCTGTGAGACCTCCCTTGGTCTCGTCCTCTTCCCTCTTTGGAAGAACAGCTCCTTCCTCTGACTTCCGGCGACTCTTGATCTGCATTGCTCTGACAGCACTTGCCGCTTCATATGCCTCATTTTAGACTCCTTCTGGATCATCTCCATTTGTGCCTCCAGAGCCGCTTTCTACTATTTTCTACTCTTCTCTGCCCTGCTCTGTGCCCCAGCAGATGGACCCCTTCTCTTTTTAACCCACTCCAATCAGGCTTTTCACTGTATACCACTCCACCAAAATAACTCTTGCCAAGGCCATGATGACGTCCGTCTTCCCAAATCCAGCGGTCAGTTCTCAGTCCTCATCTCGCTCATCCTCTTGGCAGCATTTGACATGGCTGACCCCTCCTCCTCCTGAAACACTTGCTTCCGCTTCCAAATACCACATGCTCCTGGGTTTTCACATTCTCCTCTGACTGCTCCTTTTCAATCTCCTTTGCTGGCTTCTCCCCATTGCACCCCACCCCCACCCACCCCTGCTCTCTCCGTGTGGAACCATGGCTTTGACAGTGGCATGTTCCCCTTCCAATAGCCACTGCTCCTGTAGGGTGGTGCCTCTCACAGACCTACAGCTCTCATCAGAATCAGGTGACACCGAGCCTTCCTCTTATCCTAGCAGACCTAGAGGTGGTAAAGGCTTCCTACTGTTGCTAGACCCTGGATGCTTCGCCATCCCTGTTGGCTGTCTGAATCCAACCAACACTTCTGTAGACAGTCCCTTCAATAACTGAGTATGCTGTTCCCTGCTAGGACCCTGACTGACACACTGCTTGTTTTTGTATGTCACTCATTTCTCATTTTAGCTTATAAGGTCACTAAGAACAAGGTCTGTGTTTAATTCTTTTCTTATCCCCAATAGTGCCTGTTATGCAATTGGTACCAATAAATGCTGAAATAAAATATTCTTTCTTATTAACTGCCTTCAACTTAAATAAGAAGTGAAAGAGATAAAAGCATTTGAAATATATATACATCTCCCAGGACAAAAGGCAGAAGAGTGAAACAACGCTAAATGTTGATTTTATGGGCTTCACCTGATTGCTCAAATTCACAATTCATACAAATTCCGTATGGAACATGCTCTTTCTTCTCCAGGTCCAGAACTTTTGTTACAATAGAAGTTCAAGTACAAATATGGTGGGCAGCTCTGAAATCCAGAGTGGCAGGGAAGCCCCATTATGACCAACAGGGGTATTTAAGAAACACAGGGTGCCAGTAATTGTACCACATCCTATACAAGTGATGGGCTTTTGGAAAAGAGGCTACTGCATAGGATCCCCACTTTTTGGGGTCTCCTTTCTACTCTGCTTGTCCCTCCCTCTTCAGTATTGTGGTATACTGCCACCCCTTGCCTATCAACCCTCATCCCATTGCCACAGTGCCAACCAGGTGGGCAACATAAGGATGTTAGGCAATAAGGGGAAAGGAAGGGAAGAAAAAATAAAAAGAAGCAACCCCTATCAGCCGTCCCCGGGCCCCAGTGATGATCTTGGCTGTCTCCCTAACCTGCACTCTTTAGACCATTGTCTATCAGCTATACATATTCCCTAATCCCCAGAAACTAGACCCAATTATTCTTTTGAAATAAAGAGGATTCTGACTTCAATTTTCTATGGATCCAAGGGTCCTCCTTTGACAGCTATGTCTGCTTTTGCTTTTACAAATGAATCCAAGTATAAAAATAAACACTGTTGTATATATGTGTTGGAGGAATTGGGTGGAGATGGTTACCTTTATTCTGTTTCTCATATCTCAAAAACCTTTAGAGAACTTCACAAGGATTTTGTTCCATAAACTGGACATCCATGTGGATGACCAAACACCTTAGCCTCTCAGTTTCTTAACCTCCTCATTGCCAATGACCTTCTTCTACACTCTGGCTCAGCCACCCACTCCCCACAGCTCCTCTACTTTTAAAGTCATCAGTCAGTCAGGCTCTCTCCAAACACCACCTCCTACCCTTCCAGCCAGATTTTCCCATCTATCTTTGATCTCACTAGTACTTCCTCCCTAGAACCCACACCGCTCCCCCCAACCATTATCTCTTCCCTCCTTATGCCCCTCTGATTCCATGGTTCATCATTTTGGGTACCCTTTTCCAAATGCCCTAAACTCCCTTGCTCCTTTGTCCCTCTGTGGCATCTCCTTGGCAAAAACCCTAACCCAGAATGATCCTCATCGCATGGATCTGCTATGTCTGCTCCTGAACAGCTGAATGCTGCTAGAGAAAATCACACATCAGGGAGACAGGATTCTTGCCAGATTCATGGTCACCAATCTCAATGGCCCCTCAACACTTCCAGCATCAAGAAATACAGGTAGAGTGGGGTAATATCTAAGGAACAAGCTCTGGGGATTCTGAAAAGAGACAAATAAAATAGATCAGTGCAGAAGAGAATGAGATGAGAAGAGTAACTTGGAATCAAAGGAAAGAAAGAATTTCAACAAGGCTTCACTGCCATTGCCTCTTCTAAACAAAACTCTTCATGTCAGGCCACTGTATGGATGGATCACCAGCCAACCGATGGAGGAGCAGCCCTAGGGTCAAGTGCTCATCCTGATCCAGTCAGTGATTGTCCTGTACAAAGTCCCGCTTGGTTCATCTCCGTTGCTGGTGGGTTAAGGGAATGGCAGTTTCAGCTAGAAAAGGTCATTCACCGAGCCCAGCAGACGTGGTGAAAGTATGATGAAGGGTCAATAATCTTAAGGACTTGAAGAGGCCGAAGAACAGTTTGGTTGAAGTGAGGAAACAGAAAAGGTAGAAGGATGGGAAGTTGCAGTCTGAAGGTGGGGTACCAGAATTAAAGTTACCAAAGGTCAGATAGGGATGGATAATGACAAAGTCCAAAGTGTGGCCATGGTAGTAGGGCACAAAAGTGAAGTAGAATTATGATCATTGGAGTATTAGAGTTTGTTGTCTCTGGTCTCCCTAGCCAAATTATGAGCTCTCAAAGGACATTCATCTTTTCGTTTATCTATTTATCCATGATATAAAACTTTGCATATAGTAGGCACACGGTAAATAAATAATGAGATAGGTATTTAAGCTAGCTACTGGGGATGCAGTGGTCAGCAGAAACAGACATAATAATAATCCTCATGGACTTCACTGTCTTGTGGAGGAAGAGACAGACCTTAATCAAATAATCAGAAAAATGATATAAAATTACAAGTGGTAAAATGGGTTCTGAAGTTAACACAGCACCATGATAACATATCATAAGAGGACCTGGCCTTGTCTGGGGGAGAGAAGGAATCACTGAGAAGTGAGATCTGAAGGATAAGAGGTAGTTAGCCAGGTAAAGAGGTGGGAGAAGCATGAACCAGTGAGAGGCAACAGTATATACAAAGGTCAAGGTGCCTAGAGCGCAGAGACCAAAAGTGAGAGTTCTTGGAGATGATCTTGGAGAGGGAGGCAGAGGCCAGATGATGATGTCTTTGCGTCAGGTGTCCTCCATCTTCCTGCCTAACTATACCCCAATTTTGTTCATATGGCAAGGAAAAAACCATGATTGGTGCAAGCCAACCCAAGAAATCTCATTTCCTCTTGGTCTTGAGGCCACACAAGATCTAATGTGTGCAATCAGATGTAAAAAGAAGTCTTCTGCAGCCCTTGTAGGAAAAATTTTCCTCCCTAAAGTGGAAAGTACATAAAGAAAATGCTCCTTTTCTTCCAACCCTTCTCTTGAGATGCTTGTGAAAGCATGATGCTTCTGGCAGCAAATTTATGGCCACGGAGAAAAGGCCAAGAAAATCAGAGATAAACTCAATGTTCAAACATTACTGAGTCATCAAACCAACTCTGGAACTGCTTCACTTCAGGCATCTTGCATGATGTTTGGTAAATAAATTATAAGCCAGTATTGTTGAGTGTGTCTTGAGTGTTGCAGTTAAAAGCAATCCTAATTGTATAGCAATTTTCAAATTCCATCATAGAAGAGAATCATATAAAATGCTTTATATTATCAGTCCTATTCTCTTTACAAATTTAAGATGGTTCAGACCACCACCAAATCAGTGATAGAAAATAGATTTTTCTCTGGTATCATTTTAACACAATCTAAAAGGCACTTTTGTTATTATTACTTTTCCTGTGTACAGCTTTCTCCTTGCTTCCCTTGAATTCTTTGTTCCAGAGAAGCAGTACAGCAAGGATGCCCCGAAGTGATGTCATTGATGTCATTCCTTCACTGGTGACATCGACAGAGGCATATTCACTTTGCTCGTGGAGAATAAGCATGCAACATGTAGTGAGACAGCCTGCATGTTGGTAAGTCATGGTTTTGCTTCTAGGGCATAATCATAATCAGAGCTGAATGGGTACTTAGAGTTTTTGATGAAGGGACAACCGTGGGATTATGTTCAGAACAACCTATGCAGTGTCACACAGTTGGTGGCAGAGCAAGCCAAGCACCCAGGCCAACACATCCCAGCCCAGGACTCAACACAGCAGTGGGTACAGAAGAGCACATGCAGGCTTTGGAGTCAAGGCAGACCAGAGTATGATTTCTGTGTGTCACTTACGAGCTGCATGACTTTGAGAAGTTACTTTTTTCTCTCTAAATTTCAGTTTCCTCCTTTGAAAATTAAGGAATCATAATACTTATCCTGCAAAATTGTTGGGATTAAATGATATATTATGTGTAAAAGAAAAATTCCAGTAAGTCTTAGATTTCTTCATGTAATATGAACACTTTGGTTGTGTTTTAATTGAGAGGCTGCAGAGCTAAAGAGCACTTTGATGACGGAGCAGCATAATGAGCAAAGTCATGGAATAATTCATTTGATCTTCCCGAGGAGGAGCTGATGGCTTTTTTGCAACAAATATTTTACTGATACCTTGTTTACAGGTCACTGGAGACTATAAAGGAAACTAGACTTGCATTTCATAGGTATGTTTACTTCTCACAAGTTTAGTATTTGGTGTTTGTGCCAATTTTTGGTTGCTCATAAGTTTTTATTTTATAGATAGCATCTGCCATACAGATAGCTTTCCTAGGTACCTGTAGGATACAGTAAGCTTCTTCCTCAAAGAGCTTTGTAATACTATTGGGAAAATATGACCCCAAAATCCTAGAACAGGGTGGGATGGGTGGGTGAATAGATGTATAGATAGATGGATGGATGGATGGATGGATGGATGGATGGATGGATAGATGGGAAGTCCATCTGTCTGACTAACTGGTTTATGTATATCCTTTCCAAAGGAACACAGTCTTAAGGTAATTTTCTCTCTTCCTCTTTTTGTTTAGGTCTCTGGATTATGACAATGGGCTATCTGTAGCTTTATAGTTCCTGGATAAGTGGAGATCAGCACAAGTTTTCTATAAACTACCTAGAGTAGCAACTAGTAATTTCTGGTTGAAGACCAAATGTAAAGATGCTAAAGACTATTTCCAAAGTAGTCGAAAGCTAGCCCAAAGAAACATACAAGGAAATACATTCCAAGAAACTATTTCACCTAAATCAAACAAAACCTGTCCTGTGCAGGAAGTGAATGAAAAATTAATCATTTCTGCATGTCTGAAGGCCAGCTAGATCTGCTAAATAAAGGAACCAGTAATACCTGTACCCTTCCTAGGGTGCAAAAGGGAAAAACAGAAAAATAACTTTTGTTGAATGCTTACCAAGATCAAGCACTGTGCTATATGCTTTTTATATGTGAAATCTTACTTGATTTTTTAAAAAATCCTGTGAGGTCAGCATTATCCACCCCATTTTGCAGATGAGGAAACAGACTCAGAGAACTTAAGTAACCAGCCAAGGCTACTCAATGAATATATGTAGCAGAGCTGATTGGAGACCGGCTACACTAGTGAAAATAACGATTAAAATACATACTTTCACTTATAAAGGTGATATAAGAAGTTAAAATTCATTAGCCACTTCCTCTGTTCCCCTAAAAAATTTTAATATCAATGGAAATATGCCTAAAGCCCTTTGGTGACCAGATACCACTGAGTAAGTGTAAGAATGGCCATTCATGGTAGTCTGCTTATTTTTAAGATTTGTTGGGTGGCTGTGCCACCCTGTTGATGACAACTCTATTATGGACGAATGAGCAAATCTTCCTGGAGACCCTTGGCGTGTGCAAGCATGTTGGAGAAGCCAGGCTTTTGTTTCCTCATCTGCCACAAAGAAATCCTTTCTGTCTTCCCCAGGAGGACATTGGGAAGATACTGATGGGTGGGAAACAGAAGAATTATTTCAATGGTAGTCACTGCAGGGGGTTAAGGCTGAGCTGGCACTGTCCTCAATAAGAGTCATTGTGACTATGGTCCAAAATCTGCAGGAATTTTTTTTATTTGTTTGCTTTCATTTTTCTTTGCCAGACAGCTAGAATGCCAAGGGCAGTTCCGTGCCAAGCCACAGGAAGAATGAAAGCCCAGGACTTCCCCTGGGACACCAGCTTCCATTTCAACTTGGGGCAAGAGTGAAATCTGCCATAAGGTAGAAGTTTGGGAACTTCCTGTTGATTTACATTTCAAACAGAGCTTGTACTTAATCTTCACCCTGGCACTCAGAGCTCAGAGTGAGCAGGGGTGAGTTCAGGAGACTCAGGGACAGGACCCTCTGCTGAGAACTGAACGAGGGACCGCCTGGCTTCCAGTAAGTACTGCTTGGTGTGATTGGTTTGGGTTCTCAAGGCTGTGGGAATCTGGAAGCTTAATTGAACAAAATTGCTATTATGGGCTATATCTTCACACTTGGGCTATACAGTCAGAGGAAAATAGAACCTCTTGGTATCACATTCATCGAATCCCAAATGACATTACAATGAACAGGTTAGGCAATGATAGTGGGTAGATTCTCCTGAAAGAGATCAAAGAGCTAAATCTGAAAGGCTTTTTTGTTTGGGGGCAATGACAAGAGATGCAAGTGGAACTATGAAAAGATCTCATTCTTTTTTCTTAGATAGGAGGAAGAGCAAAGTGGTTCAGACACCAACTTTCAAGTTAGAATTCTGCCTCTGCTTCTTTTTAACTGTGTGATCAAAGGCAGATTGCTTAATCTCTGTAGTAATGGTTTCCTCATCTCTAAAAAAGATGTATCATTGTAAAAATAGTGTAAGCTTTATAGTATTGTTATGTTATATATATGAAATTGAATGAGATTTCATTTATATAATATATGTTACTACAATTTTACTTATGTGATATAAGCAAAATTTATGTAATAGATTTCATATATATGTGTATAATGAATTTCATATATATGTATACACATACTGGATTTCTTATGTTAAAAAATAAAATTACACTGAGTAAATTTTAAAGATCTATTGGCTTTATTCAATGATTCATGAATCAGGCAGCATCTCATCTAATAGATAGAAAGGAGTTCTGAGGAGCCGTACAAAATGAAAGACTTATTGGCAGAAGGCAGCGAGACAAGGAAGTTGAACTAGGAAAAAGTGAATTCTTTGCGACAAGGTCTCCTCCTTTAGGGGCAGAGGTCTGTCAGGCAGATGGCTTCACCAGTACTGACTAGGTGATTCCTGAGTGACTGAGTTAAGATTCTATTTCTAGGAGAGACAAAACTGTAATAGTTAAGTATTGTCTCAGTTTGGTGATGGAGGCTTTAACATAAGTGGCTCCATTTTGGGGCTGTTGTCTTGTTTTTAACACAAACACATAATGTGAAATTCATATAGATAATATTAAATATATGTACATTATATGTATACAATCCCGTGTGTGTACATATATATGAAATCCATTATGTACATATGTATGAAATCTATTGTACATATTTTGCTTAGAAGTGCCTGGAATGTATTAAGTACCCAATAAATGCTAGTCATTATTAAACAATCAGAATCATAGAATATCTGACCTGGAAATGATCTAACAAGTACCATTTATTGAGCACCTATTAGATATTGAATGCTCCTTGCCAGCTTCTCTCAGGTGATGCTGACGGCAGTCCTCTGTGGCTGGTAGTATGATCGCTTCCATTTTACAGATGAAGACACGGAGGGGTGGAGAGATGTTGCAATGTACCCGAGGTCACATCTCTCATAAGTGATGGAGAGGACGTTTAAATCCAGATCCCAGAGTTAACACGCTGCTGCCTCCTGTGTCATCGCATTTTATGGTGGGTCGGGAGGTGAGGAAGGAGCATCCCTACGTGTGACTTCGGAGCCTTTCGCAGGCCCTGGGAGGCCAGAGCTGTCCTCCGAAGCTCCCTTTGCCGTCCACTGTGTGCAGGGAGCACGAGTGTTGTCGGGAGTGCCCACGAGCATCAGTGTAGAGCGGTGTGGGATTCTGCCAGGGAACCTTACCCACGTCCCATGGCTCTTCCTCCCTCAGATGCAGTTTTTCATTTGTAAAATGAGCGATCTCACAGGACAGTTCTGAGACACCAAAGCAATCATGTATACAACACATTTTATAAACTGTAAAGGCTTTACAAATAATTATTTTATCAAGAAGAAAAATGATTTTTGGCTTTTTAACAAAGAGCTTGCAGTAAACACACTGCTTTAAAATGTCACCCTCAGTTAATCTCTCCAGCACAGTCGTCTGATCCGATCCAGGAACGCCATCGCTCACTCCATCACTCACGAGGCTCAACGCCCCGTGGGAGGGGTGGCCAAGTGCCACAGGCATGGATGGAGGGAAGGGTGGTGAGCTGAGAATCACCAGTCCCTAGTTCTGCCTCAGGCATTGAAATCCCTGAAATTGGAAAGAACTTCATGGATTTGATGCACAATCTCAGGGGTGAAGTTTTTTTCTAATGTCCGTGGTTTGGGGGGAGTGGGCAAAGTTTTAGGTAGGTTGTATTCCTCTTCCTTGTGCAGAATTGCTCTCTCAGGGAACAGTGGCCTTCGGTCTCGATGGCCTGGCCCCTTTCCTGGGGTTACAGCTCATTGCGCAGAGTTAGCTGTGCTCCTTGCACCAGGCGAGGCTGGGGGGCACCAGTTCCTCAATGTCTGCCTCCAGACACCCCAGAATGGTCTTATCTGTGATTTCCTTCGGTACTTGTTATTTGTTCAGATAATCACTATTGTTCCTACCCAGGGGATACCTCAATAGAGAAAACTTTTCTCTGGTCAAGGAAGGTCTGAGTTCAGGGTCCAGGAAAGCCCCACTGGTCTTTAAATAGCTCCCACAAGCCTCTGACAAATCACCGAAAGAGTGCACTTTGAGAACTTGTGGTCTTAACCTTAAGACTTTCATCTTCATTTAAAATATATATATAGATAATCATACATATATAGATATGGTTAAAGAATTGCTGTGAGTCATTTATGCCTTAGGAGGAATGAATGAATTTATGGTGAAGAAAGAGAGGAGTCAGGAGGGAAAGAATGACTGTGCAGTTTGGATGGCTGAGGGCCCTTTGCCTCCTCCCCTTTCACTGCAACTTCCCTGGCACTGCCCTGTTCAGTGCTTCCTCCTATTTTGAGAGTCTGAATTCAGGTAAATATTGGCCACCGGCACATTCTTGTTTCAAAGATCACATCTGCTTGCAGCCCTTCACCCTGTGGGATTCCCCTTGTTGCAGGGTCAAGTGTGGGTCATGGGATCGCCAGCAGGCAGAGCTGTCCTGGAAAGGACTCACCTCTCAGAGTCAGTTTCACCATTCAGCCTCAGCCCCCCAAGTCGGGCAGCCTTGGGAACGGGCCACTCAGTGGCTGAGGAAGTTTAAGAACAGGAGTATTCCCTGATCCTTGCTCTTAGGAACTTCCTTCTGGAGAGAGCAAGTTCCTGGCATGGAGAAGAGCTTGTCTTGGACTTTCTCTTGGCCAGAAATGCTTCCTCAGTTGTATGTGATCCATAGCAGCCTGCCTTCTGCCTGTTCTTGTCTCTCCTCCTTGGTGTCGCCTCCCCCAAGGCTCTCTTGTCAGAGCCACTGACGGAGCAGGAGCAGAGAAAGTCCAGGGAAGACGGCTCCTTCAGTCATCCTGATAACACCTCCACAGAACTACCACTAGGTGAGCACAGGCTGTTTGGACATGTCCTCATTACCATGGCTACCGTCATCCTGGGAGGAAGAATGGAAAGGGGAAGGCTGATAACCCACCTCACCAACACTCACAAGCACCATCCTAGATACTCAATGATCGAGTGGCTAGTCCGTGAAGCATACTGTTGTATGAGGACTAACTAACGCTTAACCCTTCTTTTTGACAGGTGAGAACAGACTGGCATAATGGAAGCCAAAGCCCCGAAAAGTCCAGGTACCCAAGGGCCATACTCTCAGACGGAAGAGACTTTTTGTTGGAAATGACAAACGATTCCCATCAAACTAACCAGGATACAGAAGATGGTTTTAGTGGGGATAACGGGTGGAATTCTGGGACAATGACTCTTGGTTTGGAGAATGTAGCAGAGGCTGTTGGATTTAGTTAATTATTTGTAAGAGCTCACCTATCTAGAAACTTGACATTTTCTGATTTTCATGGGTCCAATGTTCCATTTTTCGCTTGGAGATGGTACTGACAACAAACTGTATTCAGAAAACACTGGAGAGTATTTCCTCAGTTTTATATGAACTTCTCAGTTGGAGAAACTGCCTGAATTTTTATCAGGGCTTGTTATGGGAGTAGCTCAAGGTGTAAATGTTCTTGTTCTTGTTTACACGGTTCACTGCACTTGAGTGGTTAGAACGGCTGAGTTTAGGATGAAGTAACTTAGAAACCAAATTATCCAATTCAATTCAAAAATAAATATTTTCAAGCATTTATTCAAAGCACCTGTTTTTAGTAAGTCACTGTGCTTCATGTTGCAGTGGATGTACAGATTAATAGGAGTCGTTGCTCTCAATGACTTTCAACTTTGTCGAGAAGTTGAGACAAACACATACAATCAGGCTATGACAGGAATCATGAAATAAGTGCAAAATGCTGTGGAAGTCTGAAGAAGAAAAAGCATGCAAGTAGTTATGGGGATCCAGAGAGGTTTTATGGAGAAGGCTTTTCAGCTGGACCCTAAAGGATGTGTAGGGGTTTAAAAGAGAGCATATCTCAGCAGAAAGCGATAGCATGAACCCAAGCAGTGAAGTGGGCGAGGGCAGGATGTGTTAGAGGAGAACATGGATATAAAATAGGACGGGGGAGAATAGAAGACAAGGCTGCAGAAATGTGGCTTTATATTGTGCCAGACCTTGACCCCACATGACTAGCAACCCTTGAAGCATTTTGAGCATGGAGCATTTTGAAATAGCTTTATTGTGGTATAATTGACATACAGTAAACAGCACATATTTAAAGTGTACAGTTTGACAAGTTTCGATATGTGTATACGCCTGGGAAACTGTCACCACAATCAAGATGGTGAACATATGCATTACTCCCAAAAGGTTTCCTGTGCCTATTCATAATCCTTCTCTCCAGCACCCAATCCCGCTCCCTATTGTTCTGCTTTCTGTCGCTCTAAATTCTTTGTATTTACTAGAATCTTACACAAATGGAATCCTACAGTATACACTCTTCTGATTGGCTTCTGTCACTCAGCGTAATTCTTTTGAGGTTCATCTATGTTGTTGCATGCATCAAGAGTTTCTTCCTTTTTATTCCTGACTAGTATTCCGTTGTGTGGACGTATCACAATTTGTTAATCCGTTCACCCGTTGGTGAACATCTGGGTTGCTTCCAGTCTTTGGCTATTACCAATAAAGCTGCTATGAGCATAAGTGACAATTTGGTGACATTTAGTACATTCACAGTGTTGTGCAACCATCACTTCTATCCGGTTCCAAAACATCACCATCAACTTTTCCTGTGCTCTTTGGCCATTTACATATCTTCTTTGGAAAAATGTCTATTCGAGCCCTTTGCCCATTTTTCAATTGGGTTGTTTATCTTTTTTGTTATTGCATTATAAGAGTTCTTTATATATTCTGGATACCAGAATCTTATCAGATATATGGATTTACAAATATTTTCTCTCATCCTATAGGTTGTCTTTTCGCTTTCTTGATAATGTCTTTTGATGCACAAAAGTTTTTACTTTAGTAAAGTCCAATTTACCTATTTTTCCTTTTGGTGCTCATGCATTTGATGTCATATCTGAGAATCCATTGTTAAGCCCAAGATCATAAAAATTTACCCCTGTAATGCCAAAAACGGAGAGTTTTATGGTTTTAGCTCTTACATTAAGGTCAATGATTCATTTTGACTTAATTTTTGTTTATTGTGTGACATAGTGATCCAACTTCATTCTCTTGCGTTTGGATATCCATTTGTTCCAGCATGATTTGTTGAAAGAACTATTCTTTCCCCATGGAATGCCTTGGTGTCCTTGTCAAAAATCAGTTAGGGAGCCGGCCTGGTGGCACAGTGGTCAAGTTTGCTCCCTCTGCTTCAGTGGCCTGGGGTTCATGGGTTCAGATCCCGGGCGCAGACCTACACACCACTCACAAGCCATGCTGTGCACTGTCGCACATACAAAATAGAGGAAGATTGGTGCAGATGTTAGCTCAGGGCTACTCTTCCTCAAGCAAAAAGAGGAAGATTGGCTACAGAGATTAGCTCAGGGCCAGTCTTCCTCACACACACACACACACAAAAATTTAGCCATTGATGTATCAGTTTATTTCTGGACTCTCAATTCCATGCCATTTGTCTATGAATCTATCCTCATACTAGTACCACACTCTTTTGATTACTGCAGCTTTTGTAGTAAGTTTTGAAATTGGGAAGTATGAGTATACTTTGTTCTTCTTTTTCAAGATTGTTTAGGCTATCCAAGGCTCCTTGCAATTCTATATGATTTGAGGATAGGCTTTCCATTTCTGCAAAAACTGTCATTGAGATTTTGAGAGAGATTGCCTTGAATCTATAGATGTGGATCCAAGTTCATTTCTTTCTCATACGGATATCCTATTGTTTCAGTGTCATTTATTGAGATGGCTCTCCTTTCTACGTTGCATTGCCTTTGCATCTTTGTCAAAAATCAGTTGCCATGTATGCATGGGTTTATTTCCAGACTATCTATTTTGTTCCATTGATATATTTGTCTATCTTTATGCCATGTTGTTTTGATTATTATAGCTTTATAATAGTTCTTGAAATCAGGTATTGTTAGTACTCTAACTTCGTTCTTTTTTCAGATTTGTTTTGGCTATTCTAGCTACTTAGCACTTTCATATGAATTTTAGAATCAGCTTGTCAATTTCTACACAAGAAAAAAGCCTGCTGGGATTTTGATTGAGATTGCATTGAATCTCTAGACCAACTTGAGATAATTGACATTTTAACGAGAGTGAGTCTTCTGACCAATGAACAAGGTATATCTCTCCATTTATTTAGGTCAATCCCTAAATAATTCATTTCTATCATTAATATTTTGAAATTTTGGGGGTACATCATTCACGTCTTTTGACGGACTTATAATTTTGATGATATTGTAAACAATATTGTTTTTAAATTTCACTTTTCAGTTGTTTGTTTTGCTGGTGTTTAGAAATACAACTGATGGGTTTTTGTATGTTGATCTTGCATCTTGCAACTTTCCTAAACTTACTTATTAGTTCTATTGGCTTTTTGTATATTCTGTCAGATTTTATACACAATCATATCATCAGTGAATAAAGTTTTGTTTCTTCCTTTCCGCTCTGAATGCTTTTTATTTCTTTTTTTAATAGCCTGATTGCACTGGCTAAACCCCCAGTAAATATTGAATATAAGAGGGGAGAGGAGACATTCTTGTCTGCTTCCTGATCTTAGGGAAAAAGCATTCAGTCTCTCACCATTAAGTATGATGTTAGTTATAGGCTTCTCAAAGATATCCCTGATCAGGTTGAAGAAGTTTCCTTCTATTCCTAGTGTGCTGTGAGTTTTTATCAGGATGTGTAATGACGATATCATAGAATGAGTTAGGAAATATTCCTTCTTCAATTTTCTGGAAGATTTTGTGTAGAATTGGTATTATTTCTTCCTTAAAAGTTTATATATTCTAGATACCAGATTCTTATCAGCTATATGATTTGCAAATATTTTCTCCCATTCTGTAGGTTGTCTTTTCGCTTTCTTGATAATGTCCTTTGGTGCAAAAAAGTTTTTAATTTTGGTGAAGTCCAATTTACCTATTTTTTCTTTTGGTGCTCATGCTTTTGCTGTCATATTTGCCAGTATAATTGGTTACTTGGGCCCAAAGTTCCCCTTGCATAAAGGTTTTTAACTACAATTCCAATTTCTTTAATAGATGCAGAAGGTTAGTCAGGTTATCTATTTCTTCTTGAGTGACCTTTATTAGTTGGTATATTTCAAAGAATTTTTCAATTTCATCTAAGTTTTCAAATTTATTGGAATAAATTTATTCATAATATTTATTTAGTATCCTTTTATCTATCAGTGGAATCTATAGTTATGTCCCCTCTTTCCTCCTGATATTGGTAATTATGTCTTCTCACTTCTCATTTTTCCTGGTCTGTCTGGCTAAATAAAAGACAGGTTTATTAATTTTATTGATCTTTTCAAGAGATCAACTTTTGATTGCATTGATTTTCTCTATTGTTTTTCTGTTTTCTATTTTGTTGATTTCCACTTACATCTTTATTATTTTCTTTCCTCTGTTTGCTTTGGATTCAGTTTGTTCTTCTTTTTTTAGTTTCTTAAAATGGAAGCTGAAGTAATTTATTTGAGAGTTTTTTTCTTTCCTAGTCGTTTAGTGTAATGAAATTCCCCCTAAGTACTGCTTTAATGGCATCACACAAATTCTGATATATTATGATTTCACTTCATCCAGTTCAAAAAACTTTCTGAATTATCTTTGAGTTGCTTTCTTGACCCAAGAGTTATTTATTTCAGAATTTTTTTCAGAGATCTTTCTGTTATTGATTTTCAATTTGATTACATTATGTTCTGAAAACATGCTTTGTATGACTTGGATCCTTTCAAATTTATTGAGACTTATTTTACGGACTAGAGTCTGATCTGTCTTTGTAAATGTTGCATGTGTTCCACATATATCAATCAGGTCAAGTTGGTTCATAGTGTTTTCACATGTACTATATTTCTGTGATTTTCTGCCTACTTTTTCTATCAATTATTGAGGGGTACTGAAATCTCTGACTATAATTGTGGATTTGCCTATTTCTCTGTACAGTTCTATCAGTTTTTGCTTTGTATATGTTGAAGATCTGTTACTGGGTACATAAATGTGTAGGATTGTTATGTTCTCTTGATTAATTGACCCCTTTACCATTATAAAAAGACTTGCTTTATCCCTGGTAAAATTTTTTGCTTTGAAATCTGCACTAATGTTAATATAGCCACTCCAGCTTTCTTTTGACTGCTGTTAGCATAGTGTATCTTTTTTCTGATCATTTACTTGTAACTTATTTGTGTCTTTATATTTAAAGTGTGTTTCTCATAGGCAGCATATGGTTGGGTCTTGTTTTTTTCATCCAATTTGACAATCTCTGTCTTTTAATTGAATTGTTTAGACCATTTACATTTAATGTGATTATTGATGTAGTCAGGTTTGAGTCTGTCATAGTGTTATTTGTTTTCTATTTTTCTCATTTGTTCTTTGTTCCCCTTTTTCCTCTTCTTCTTCCTTCTTTTGAATTGAGTATCTTTTATGATTCCATTTTATCAAGAGATAAAATGACTTATTAATTATAACTCTTTGTTTTGTCACTTTAAAGTAGTTGCATCAGGGTTTGTAGTATACATCTTTAAAATATCAGAGTCTATCTTATTACAAGTAATTTTACACCAATTCACATATAAGAATTTTATAAACGTGCATGTCCATTTCTCCCTCTTGCCCTTCATGCTATTGTTGGAATGCATTTTACTTATATGTATGTTATAATCTGCACAATACATTGTTACTATGTTTTTGAACAGTCAATCAATTTTTTTGGTGTTTTAAATAATAAAAAAAGTTATATATTTAATTCTGCAGTTACCACTTCAGTATTCTTCATTTGTTCATATAAATTCAGATTTCCATCTGGTATCCTTTTTTTTCCACCTGAAGGACTTCCTTTAATATTTCTTGTAGTACAGGCTTCCTGATGATGAATTCCTTCAGCTTTTGTATATCTGAAAATGTTTTGATTCAGAAATTCTCTTCATTTTTGAAAGATATTTTTGCTGCACGTAGAATTCTAGAATGACAGTATTTTTCTTTCAGTACTTTAAACATGTTCTTCCAGTGTTTTTTTGTTTGCATTGTTTCTGGTGAGAAATAGAATGTCCTCCTTATGTTTTTTCCTAAATATGTATTATATCTTTTTTCCCTCTGGCTGCTTTTAAGGTATTTTTCCTTATCACTGGTTTTGAGCAATTTGCTTATGATCTGTGTTGGCATAGTTTTCTTCATGTAGCTTTCATTGGGGGTTCGTGAACTGCTTGGATCTCTGGGTTTATAGTTTTCTTTAAATTTGTACAATTTTCAGCATTCTTTCTTCAAGTATTTTTTCTCTCTCTGTTCCTCCCTTCAGGGACTCCAGTTGCTTATATATTAGACCACTTGAAATTGTCCCACAGTGCACTGGTGCTCTTTTAATGTGTTTAGATTCTTTTTTCACTCTGCTTTTATTTTGGTAGTCCTTATTGCTACACCTTCAAGTGCACTAATCTATTGTTAATCCCATCCAGTGTGTTTTTTTCCAAGACATCGTAGTTTTCATCTCTAGAAGTTCACTTTGGATCTTTTTCATATCTTCTATATCTCTACGTAACTTCTTGAATGTATAAAATACAGTTATAATAACTGTTTTAATGACCTTCTCTGCTAATTCTAACATCTGTGTCAGTTCTAGACATGTTTTGATGGATTGATTATTCTCCTCATTATGGGTCCTGTTTTCCTGCCTCTTTTCATGCCTGATAATCTTTGATTGGTTGCCAGACGTTGCAAATTTTACCTTGTTGGGTGCCGAATATTTTTGTATTCCTATAAATCATGAGCTTTGTTATGGGATGCAGTTAAGTTTCTTGGAAACAACTTGATCCTTTTAAGACTTGCTGTTATGATTTGTTAGGTGGGTTTGGAGCTGTCCTCAGCCCAGAGCTAATTATTTCTCACTACTGAGGAAAGGCCTTCCTGAGTACTCTACCTGTTGTCTTGATTAATTAACTGCTTTACCATTATAAAAAGACCTGCCCAATGCCTCATAAATTATAAGTTTGACCAGTCTGGTTGGAGGAAACAGGCACTTTTTCTGGCCCTATGTAAGCAGTGGGCACTATTCCCTCTAATCTTTCCTAATGGTTCTTTCTCTGGCTTTGGGTAGTTCCCTCACACACGTATACTTATGAGTACTCTTGAATACTTGAGGGGAGCCCTGTGCATGTCTCTGGGATTCTCTCTCTGTGCAGCTCTTTTCTTTCTGGCACTCTGTCCTATGAACCCTAGCATCTTGATCTTCCTGAACCCTCAGCTCTGTCTCCTCAACTCAGGAATCCACTGGGTTCCACTTCAGTTCCCCTTTCCTGTGCTGTGGCCTAGAAATGTTCTCCAAGAAATTGTAGGGCTCACCCTGTTTGCTTCCTGTCTCTAAGGATCAATGACTTTTGCTGCTTATGTCCAGTATCTTTAAAACCACTATTTTATCTATTTTTGTCTGGTAAATCCAGTCCCTGTTATTCCATTTTTTCCTGAAATGCTAGATTGGTCAGATTTGGCATTTACTCCCGGGGCTATGTCAAAGGTGGATTTGAAGATGTCGAGACTGGAATTAGGGAGTCAAACTAGATAGCTACTGCACCAGTACAGTGAAAAATGTATGAAGGTCTTGAAGGCAGTGGTGATAGGAACAGAGAGATAGGGAGCGATCCAGGAAGTATTTGGGAAGTAAAATGAACATGACTAAATGATTGACTGGACATGAGGACAATGGAAGGATGAAAGTTAAGATGACTCTAAGTATTCTAGGTGGGGAGGTTGGATAGATGTTGGTGTCACCAAGTGATATAGGGGAGGAGGGGATGAGAGAAAGAAGTTTATAGGAAATCCAGGTGGAGATGTTTAGGGGCAAAAATTATATACAGTAGGATGAAAATACTGAAAATTTGTCCTGTCAGTTTCCCACAGACTGGATTTTGCTGATCACATTCCCAGCATGGTGTTTAACATGTTTCTCTGCTTTCTGTATTTCCTACAAATTGGATCTAGAGGTTAGATGAGATTCTTTCAATGTTTTTTTTGGCCAGACTAACCCATGGGTGGTTTTGTCCATTGCTTTTAAAATAAAATCCAAACTCTACCATGGCCTCCAGCCTCCTCCTGGAACACACCAAACCCTTTCCTGCCACTGGGCCTTTGTCTCTGCTGCTTCCTCTGCCTCCCCAGGTCTTCACACGCTTGGCTCATTCTCATCCTCACAAAGGTTTCCCCTGACTCCTCTACCTAAAGTGGCCTCCCTGGCTGCTCTCTCTCCTCACCTGGGACATGTCCTCCAATGTACATATCACAGTCTGCAGTTATCTTGCTTGTTTGTCTATTTAATTTCTTGCTTAGCATCCACCTTCCACGCGATTGGAAGATCCCCGAGGGCAGGGAGTACAAGCAGAAGTCAGGTGGCACGAAAAGACCTCATCATTAAGTTTCCCTAGAAGCTCATTTCTAAGCCTAGAATCCTGCTATAGAGAACAACTTTGGTGCCCTTATTAACAATGAGTGTCATCATAGCCAGAGTTTATTTTCTGTATCAATAACTCTGAGTTTGCTTTAACCTGGCAATGAGAAAGACACTTAATATTTCTGGGACTCATATCACTTAACTGTTAAATTGGCGGGATATTGAATGCTTCATAAGCTCAGATTAATGTGGCCAAAGTGTCCACTGGGTTATTTTCCTCAGTACAAGGTCTGGGGAAAACAGTACCATTGGCGTGGTCAACAAAGACAATCAGAGCTTTTGTGCCCTGGAACTGGTAGTCAGTGTGAAGACTGGAGACACCCTGGGAGTCCCAAAATTGGGCTACATCTTCACAGACATTTACTTTATTTAAGATTCTGCCAATTCTATACGTCATCAGAGACTTCTAAGACAGAATTTTCATAAAATGTCTGCATCTGCTGAACTCTCTAAATTTAATGTCACCAGATAGCACCTACATTATAGGCAGACTGAAGACCAGTTTATTCTGCACATGATAAAGGCTAGAGTTTCCTCTGTTTTAATAATAGCTGCTCTTCAGTGAGCCCTACTGTGTGCCAGGTCCAGAACTAGGAAGTTTCCATGCATTAACTCCTTCAGTCCTCACCACAAACCTATGAGGTCGGTGCTGTTGTCTCCACTTCACAGATGAGGATACGGAAGCCCAGTTAGTGATTCAAGGTGCTCTATAACATTTGTTCCGTAAATAAATCCGTCATTTTGTCCAAGGCCAACCAACTGTTTAAATAAAGGAGCTGAAACTTGTTGCTATATTGTTTCCTTCTGTTTTTCTTTTCCTTTTCCTTTCTTTTTTGTAGGGAATAGCGGGTGCAGGCAGAGTTGCTGCAGGGGAGCAGAGTGGGGGAAGGTGAAGACGGCTGCCTAAGAACGCCTGGATACAGGCATCATGGCCCATCAGCTGTCTTACCTAATCCTGATTCTGTTTTCACCTAATAAAAAAGTGCTAATTCTTTAGTAAAGGCTGCCTCTTCTAAAACCAAGAGCAAATTAGTACTATAGCCTGGATGGAAAAACAAAACCAAGCTCCTCTCCCTTTTAAAAACATTTTTTATTTTAATAATGTTAATTGTATTTTTCTAAATAATGAAAAGACATTTTAATTTTGCAGACATTTTGGAAAATATAGAAAAAAATCAAAACTGCCTATAATTTCAACACTTACAAAGAAGCAGTTAACATTTTAGAAGCCTCTCTAACCACTTTTTTGCCACCTCATTTTCAGTGGCAGGTGGTTTTGCTTTGGTCTGCTATGCCAAAGAGCAAGGATTCTCTTGTTCCTGTGGCTGGTGCCTCAGCAGGAATGGAGACAAACCTTTGCTCACATCTAGAAAGCCAACGACGTTCTCCAGAAACAGAGAGCCAGCAAGTGTGAGCAGGATTAAGGAGCCTCTCAAAGTCATCTGAAGGCAGGTCCCAGCCACGGATGAATAAGAATCACACATTTGGTCCTTTGGGTCCTTTTTCTCCTGGCCTATTGTAGATGTTCTTTTCCATAACGGAATCATTTGAAGACTTTTCCAGAGATAAGCAATGTTTTCCAATTGAATCAGCTCTTTCAGAAGTTTACTGGAACAAACTTGAGTCCTGTTCACTTTCTTTTATTAGGCAAACAATTAGCATTTTATGAAAATGAAGTCTGCAAACAAGATTACTTTATTAAATCACCACCTCCTCAACTTTTCTTCTCTGCAGTAAGTATTCACTATGATTTAACAGGCCTCCCACCAGCCCCATGAGTAAGTTTTAAATCCTTTCTCTTCATCTGCGATTGAACCGAGATGTAAAATGTTTTCACTTTTCAGGCCTCTTGGAAAAAGCGGTTTTTCATTCTGTCAAAGAGTGGGGAAAAGGGTTTTCGGCTTTCCTATTACAAAGACCGTCATTGCCGAGGGTCCATTGAAATCGATCGGTGTGTATCCAATGGAGAAAACGTTTGTAACAACAAATACTAACAACTTGCATGCAAATTGAAATTTAAACCATTGACTGAAAAAGCAAAATCTTCACACTTGCTATTATATTTGTTGCTGAAAAGAAGCTCAAAAGGGAAACATTTTGAGTAAAAGATAGCTATGTACTTATTTTGTATTGTTTATTACACTCAATAAATTATTAATCAATAAGCATTCAGTTATGAAAGACTTTGAGTCACTTAATTTATGGATGAGAGAGCAGATGAAATCATCATTTCATAAAGCCATGATGGATTTTTAAAAAGTATTTAAATTGACTTTTTTTGTTTTATCTTTAAGAAATTTTGTACCAAAAAAATGAGAAAACATGATAATATATAGAACCAAGAATCCAACTGAAATAGGAATTTATGGATTAAGTTTCAGGCCGAACAAAGTATTTCAATCTGAACAAAGTTCAGATCTAAACTTATTTTCTAAAATTATTACAATTTTCAAAACATTGATCAAGCAGATCTAAAGATTTATTCAATTTGAATCCTAACATAAAACATTAGTCAGTTTTCTTCTTAATTTTGTATTTGCACCAGTTTAATACGTTATGCCTATTCTAACAGAAATTCCATTGTAGAAGTTGGCATAAGTTATAGCCATGAAAAAATGCAATCTGTGCAGAAGATGTTTAAATGCCACCCTGAGGAGGTGATGTCCATCAGAACCCCTAACAGGGACTACTTCCTCGTTGGCCATGACAGGTAAGTTGTAGGATAACACAGAGGGTCTCTTGTGTGCAAAACAAAACAAATAAACAACATTTCAAACCCATAAACCAGAAACATGATTTGAACAGAAACCCATGGCCACAGCCTTCAAAACCATCTTGGCAGCTTTCATTGTATGTTAAAATACCTTGAAAAGGCACAGTGTTCATTTCCTAGGGGTGCCATAACAAAGTGCTTTAAACCGGATGGCTTAGAACAACAGAAATGTATTGTTTCATTATTCTGGAGGCTGGGAGTCCGAAATCAAAGTGTTGCAGGACCACACTCCCTGTGAAAGCACGAAGGAAGATCTATTCCAGGCCACTGTCCTAACTTCTGGTAGTTCCTTGGCAGCATAACTCCAGTCTTCCTATGGCTTTCCCTCTGTGTGCGCATCTTTGTTGAAATTTCCCATTCTTATAAGGATACTAGTATTGGATTAGGAATCCACCCTACTCTGGTTATGATCTCATCTTAGCTAATTACGTCTGCAACAACCTGACCCAATTTCCAAATAGGGTCACATTCTGAGGTACTGGGAATTAGGACTTCAACATAAGAATTTTAGAGGGACACAATTCAACCCCTAACAGTCACCATCACCCCAGATGCATTCCACGTAAAAGAACGCAGTACACAAACATCTGTGCAAGCTACATTTATTAGGGAGAAGCTATGCTCATCCCTGAAGGAGTCTTCAGATTTTAAGAGGGTTTCTTGGCGCCAGCTAAGGGGCCTAATGGATTCTTCATAGATGATTATCTGCTTGACAGAGAGGCTAAGTTTTGGGGAGGAAGCTGTGCAGAGGAGGCAGTGAATGCTAGCCAAAGAAGAACCATTTTTATGTATCTATTTTATGCACACGTGCCACCTACTAGAAGGGAAGAGGGACAGAGGTCAAGGGAAATTTACGTGAAAGAGACATGTAAATTTCACTCCACTTTCCAGGACCACTTCACTGGTTGACGCCTCATTATAATTTACTTGGGCTACAGCCATGGCCTCCTAAATAGCCCTTCCCTGGCGCAAAGCCTTTTTTGCACAGCTGCAATATGAATCTTTTCAAATCTCAAATTTGAACATACGACTCTCTTGCTCAAAAGCCATCACCGACTAGTCATTATTTATAGTCCCAAATTTTTCATCATGACATTCAAAGCCTATCATTTTCGGCTCAAATTATGAAGAAACTTGATCTGTTGCAGATCGACCCCAAGGCAAAAAGCTTTCTTTGAAATTGTCATGAGAGTCAGCAGAAAAGAAGATGTGATTTCTATAAATCCATTCAAATGCGCTCTCCATAAACACATGCAGTCCCAGAAGGGAGGCACAGGTGGATGACTACACAGAAATGGCACCAACGGGTTAAGGGGCTCCTTAAGAACACAAAAGAAATCAGTGTCAAAGCCCAAAGCTCCAAACCCTGTGATTACTACTGTTATTTCCACCTCTCTTCCCATTTCTCTGAGCTTTCCTCACAGAGGTGGCATGAGGGTTAAAGCTAGTGTGCGAGTGTGGAGCTGGTGAGGAGCCTATGGGTCATTTAAGCTACTTAGGCAAAAAGTCCTTATTTCCCTGGTACCTCTTCCACTGCCTGTTCCAACCTTAATAAAGGAATCCTTCCCTGGTTCAAAGGAGTGCAGGTGCTGTTGTTGCCACATGCCGGCTGAAAGTTTATTCCTATCAACAGGGAGAAGATTAAAGACTGGGTCTCCTTCATCTCATCATTTTGCTGGGATATGAAAGCAGCCCGTCGGAATCCAGAGGTGACTGTCTATCACTAACAAAATAACAGGGCGCCTGAACACAGCCCGCTTTCACAAGGAAACTCTGAGAGCTTTTTTTTCTGCCTTAGCAACTGGCATTAATACAAGGAATAAATAAGGGAGAAAGTGTACGTCTTTGTTATTTTTCTGATTAACAGTAGGAAAAAAATACTTTTGTGTTTTGTAAGAGAGCTAAAATACAGACATTTCAGATTTTCATTATTGGGGTAGGAGGAGGGAAAGTTAACTGGCATATTTTTAATAGTAGCTGAAACTATAGTATTTTCCATCATTGTTATTCAAGGTACATAACAGCTACCTTTTGAATGACTAAGTCTAGGGTTGTTTCTATAAAAATGCTTTTCATTTATGTGGCATTTTTGATATAATGTCTCTTTAATGTAAGGACTATTAGCTTTAAGTTTTTCATTTACTTCAATTTACACAAGTTCTTTCTTAGGGAGGACCTCTATAAATGAAACTTTGGTCTCTAGATAGCATTTTGACATGTTTTCTAGGTTGTTCTATGCTTAAAATGAAAGCAGAGGTCAAGGAGGAGGGAAAGCAAGGCTACAAGTCTACAAGTAGACTCAAATGAATAGAGCAAAGGGGTGGGTGCGCAGGACAGAGGGTTGAAAAGACAGGTTGAGGCAACTCAGGGCATCCCTGAAGGCCAGGCTGAGAGTCCTCAAGCATCTGGGAGCAGGAGAGAGATGAGATGAGTTGGTGTCTTGGTGAGAGAAAGCTGGCCGGCAATATAAATGTTAATGGTGGAAGACGAGTCAGGGAGCCCAGTGACGAGGCTGTTGCTTCATTCCAGACAAGAGATCAATCGTACCCTGATTCCAATATTTCTTTTTCATAAGCAGGAGAAACTCTCATTGGGTGACAAAAGGCCTTCTTCGGACCCCAGCCCTCTCCTTGGTCCTTCCAGCACATTGGAGATTGTCAGCTCCACCAGGCCAAGAAACAGTCTTCCAGACATGGTAATCAGGTTCTCCTCATCCTCTCTCAGGGTGCCATGCCTGGGAGTCAGCTGATGCTTCAAAGATCTTACCAGTGTATTTGACACCTTCCTCAAAGTGTAACCCAACATAAGAATGATTCTTAGCCCTAGTATTTATCCTATATTCAGTCTGTCTCCTTTATCATAGATGAGGCTTTCTGCTTGTCCTGCCTATCTCTAAATGTGTTCATTCATTTCAGACGCTGCTCAACATGCATCTGGGTATGTTGCGTAGAGATCTCCTCAGCTAAACAAAAGCCTGGGTGGCAACCTTTTCCTTCCTTTCACACACAGGGTACAGATTACCTCTGTAAAAAGATTCCCCAAACACCACTTGATTTCCCGTCGTACCATCTGTACTCCTCAGGCAAAGGCAGAGTTCTTATTAATTTCCTTCATTTACCCAGATCAGTCTTGCTTGTGTGTTTGTGTAACTTCATCTTCATTTCTAATGAAATTCATTTGAGGAAAAAAAAATACGATACATCTGCCCCTTGAAAGTGATTTGTAATTGTACTCTCAGCTCTCTTGGATTTTCAATTTTCCCAATTTTGGTTATTTTTCTTCTGCCATGGATACTATTTTGTCCCTTAGAGATGTAACCATTGACTTTCTCTTCTCCCTGGATACCAAGCACATTTTCATGTGGCATAGCCCCCTATTTTATCTAGATGGAAGCTCTCCACCTATTTTAAAAGCTTTTCGTAGCATATCGAATTCACCAGGCCAACGCCTCATTTGGTGTTTGTAGGAAGGGTGATAGGAAACGGGGTTGAGAAGGACAACACTTTTCAGCAAATGCCTCTTGCTTTTCACTCACCATACCCCTTCTCCCTAAAGATAACATCATCGGTCGTCTTGCCTTTTAATACTATGTATTCCAATCCAGTGATTCTTCAATTAGCTTTAGTTAAGAGCACCATCTGCCTTGTTGGAATTTGTTGTTGTTGATGTTAATGTTGTTGTTGTCGAAATTAAGTGGAAATTCTTCTTCATCCCCAATGCAGCATGATCTGGCTCCACGAGCTTGGAGCTAGAAAAATGGACACAACTTAAATACATCTACTTTTTAAAATAACTTTCTTTCGAGGACTTCCTAGAGAACATTCATGGTCTTTTCAAAACCGTCTGCTCTAAGGCATTGTTTTGGGAAGAATTAAATTGTACTTATAACAATTTTCCTGCCATGCAAAGCAGCTACTTTAGTAGAGTATCTGGTATCTATTGAGGACGGGAGACAGTAATTGGTTGAATCTATAGCACCTTGAAGCCTATAATTCATACTATCACAAGATCAACACTACAAAATTGCATTGCTATGGAAACAATAGAAGTACATGAGCAGAGCACATAAAAGGAATATTGAGCAGAAAGAGGAAAGGTGCGATGCCTTGACTCTGGGATAATTACCTTCTCAGATGGCACTGGGTGAAAACTGGAAAAAGATAGGGGTGGGGGACTCTGTGATGGAGCTTAGTGACTTGGAACAGAACCCACCAGAGAGAACCGCTAGTTCTGAGTTACAGGTCCCAGTGGTAGAGAAAATTCTAAAAGATAGGTTTATATCTTTACATCATCCATGGTGACCCAGACTCCAAAGTTAAGTTCAAGTTGTGTGGGCTTCTGGATGTAACCTTGGAAGATCCTCTGATCTTCTCAACCCAACTAATCTATAGTGGCTTTTCTAGAAAGCATTTGGTTTAATTCTGTCTTCCAAAGAAAAAGAAAACCATTAATTCTGTCTTCCTCTCTTTTTTCAGCATTTAACGAGAGAAAAAATTTCTCCAGGACGTGGACAAACTCATCTACCACATGATTTCTTGCCAGAGACCAATCAAGATACGGAAGAAGAGAGTCATTATATTAGCCCTCGAAGTATTCTTTTAGAGGTAACCCTTTCCATCCATTAATCTTTCATTCCTTCTACGACTATTTACTGAACCCCTGCCATGCACTATTCCTGAGGCACTAGGTTGGGTTCAGTGGAACACAGAGGTGACTCACAGAGGTGATGTGCCCCAGTGCTGACTTGTGAATAGGAGCCAGCTATGATACAAGACAGAAAGGGCTCCATGCCGAGGAGAGATGTTCATAAAATGGCCGGAGTATACAACACGTGGGGGACGGCGGAGCTGACTTCCAGACAGAAGTCCAGGGAAGGTTGCTTGGAGGAGATGACATTTGACCTTACTTGACTGGTAAAATTTGCACTTGGAGGATTGACTTGGGGAGTCTTTCTGCATTCTGGGCAGAAAGAATCATCTGAGCAAAGGTCCTTGGATGATAAATTGTGTGGTGTGTATCAACTAGTCTGTTGATCAACTGGAAGCCACTGCTGAGTGCCTTCTGTATGCTAGGTGCTGTACTTACTAGGCATGGTGGCTGCAGTGAAGGACCTGACATCCTTCCAGCCCTCAGAGCTTACAGTCCCATCAGTTACGAGTTGCGGAAGCAATAGGAAAAGGACAGATTTTCTCTCTCCACCGGAGTCAGGGAAGGCTTCAGAGACAAAATGGCATTTAATATGTATATGGTGACTAGTTCAGTTGGGCTATGACCTAGGGTGAGTGAATGGCATAGTGGGAAATAAGACAGAAAAAAGAGCCAGACCACGATGGGTCTTGAATGCCAAGTTGACTTCATTCTGTAGTCAGCACAGGGGCAGTCATGCTTTCTGAGTTGGGAAGTGGCAAAACTTGAGTTATATTCCAATGGTATTAACCCAGCAGCTATATTTGAGGAGACGATAGAGGGAAGAGAATGGAAATGGGAGGTAGGAAGACCAAATTGGGGGTTTTCTACAAGGTGGTGACATGCGTTCACACAAAAGAAGCATTCTGGGTTCAAATAAGTTTCAGAGACACCAAGATAAAGTAAGTTAAACAAGCTTCTTAACTGCAGAATTCTCAGCGCCTTTGGTATGCAGCGGTACATTATAAGTAGCCAAGTGGGATACAACATACAGCATTCCCCAAGCTCATTTGACCACAGGAGGTTTTTTCACCAAAAATATTTTCATGCTAGTGTTCTCTGGGACACAACGATGGCAACTAGTCTTTTATGACAGTCCAACCAACCAGTCAAGTTATATTGAGCATTAGTTATATGCCTGGCATTTGCTAGGTACTTTATGGGATGCAAAGGCTAGTAAGGCAGACAAAACTAAGCTAAAAGACCATTTAAAAAGACCCCCCAAAAAATTAAGTACAAAACTATGCTGTAGAAGTTCAGAGAAGGGAAATATTGGCAATGGCTGAGGTGGTCAGAGAGGACTGTGGGGTCTCAATGAGGCCTAAGACAACTTCATTAGGCAGAAAAGAAAAGGGGCATTCCAGGTGAAGGGAGATCCGTGAAGATGGGTACCGGAAGATCATTGTTTGTGGGAGGAGTGATGGTAAGACTGGCTTGACTGGAATCCAGCGTTCTGATTGTGGGTTGATGATTAATTTGTCAGCTAGGCAATAGAAAACCCTTAGGGTGTTTGAGCAACCATTGCCCCAAATGACTGTCTTAGTTCTAAGAGGCTAGTTAAGAGACTCCTGAGGGCAGTATTTTCCAGAACCTTTACAGCCTTCTGAAGCAACTTGGGCTGCCTGTGAGCATAGTAGCCTGAGGCCAGTTCTGCATTGTGTCCGTCTTTGACCCAGCCAGGTGACATGATTCTACAGTAGTGCTGGTTGGGAAAAAGAGTTCATGCCATTAGGGGCCTAGTGATGAAACAGAGAGGAAAATAGCAATTTAGTTCAATAAAACAGTTGCATCAGGAACATGAGGGCCCTGGGAGAAGAAAATGGACTTTGAGTCTGCAGAGGCTTTACTGGTTCAGTCTCACGTAGATAAGATTGGTTGATATTCCCAGAACGAGCACCACTGCTCATCCAACGGTTCATCCAACTTACTATTTCGGGGCCTAGAGCCATTATGTAAGGGGTGAAAGGGTACCTGGCTTATTAGTAGACTTGCATCCTTACATCTTTTCCTCTTGTATATAGTTGGATAATATTATTGCTTCCAATGATTCTGGCGAATGCATTGAACCTGGTAGTCCAGACCAGGTCTCCAAGAGAACTGAGCATCATTACATGCCAATGAAATCCTGGTAAGTATCCTGCCATATTTTTAAAATTGATTTTAGCTAATGTACCATTAATGTAATTATAGAACATTTACTGTTAATATGTTGGCACACAGCATTACCATAGCCCAAGTTCAGCACATTATTCAGTAATCTCGAAACAAGAAAAAGTGAGAATGGTTCTCTATCCATAGACAACCATTTAGTGACATCCTCAGGGTGTTTTCTGCCTCCTGAGAAGTTATTTTCTATTTTGCATTTACGTCTCTCACACTCTCACTTCTGCCCCCCAAACCCTCCCAATATAGAGGGTTATCTTGACTCCGTTTCCATTTTTAGAAGGAAAGTTTGTTGGATTTGATTCTAACTGTGGCTGTGATTCTGACGGTTGGATGAATTTCCAGACCTTGTTAGTTTCACACGGCTGTTAGCTCCTTAACTCTGATTCGTATATTGCAGAAAGTTGTAAATAAACACGCTAAAAAAGGGTGTGTGTTAACTTGTTATGCTCCAGTTTTTTCAAACAGACATCCCAAGAGTCTGCTGATAGCAACAAGGAATCCCAGACCCTTCCAGACACCCAGAATGTGGGGCTTCACCTAGAAGAACAAGGCTCAGGACATGACTCTTGTCTTTCACCTGCCAACGCAGAAGCACAGACCACAAATGACAAAAAGGGGTCGGCCTCACTAACTGTTGTGCAATTGTCTATTTTAATCAAGTAAAGTTCTAATTTCTAAAAGTTTATGGGCCCTTAGAGCAAGACAGATTTCCTTTTTAAATCAGAATTCAAATTTTAAAGCCCTTCCTCAAAATCTCCAAGTCAGCCAAGAATCTGACCAGCTTCTGCTTCTCACTGAAGGATAGTGAGTAACAGACCTGGAAGGAAAGTGGTCCCCTGGGCTGTGGGTGGCATTTTCAGATGTTTTCAAAAATTCTCCTTTGACTAGTCTTTCAGTTTGGAGAACTTGGGATCACACTGATCTGAGTAGCATGTCACCCAGCTTTTACTGTTAAAATTATGGACATGTAAGCACTTGAGGTTTGGTTATAGACTAAGAGGGGGACATTTAAGTTTCAAGTGATGCCAAGAGCATTTGATGAGATTTTTGTCAATTTTAACTCTGTTCTGTGTCCTCTATGAAATTTCCAATGGAGAAATGTACAAACTGATGTGCGATGGGCAGTTATATAATCAATTTAGTTCATTTTTTACTCCTTCCCATTGTCTACCATCTACACCACATCCCAAGAAGGGTGGGGGAGGGGTGTTAATGAGTACTTTTCAGTAACTTAAACTCATATTCTTCTCCCAATGTTTTGGACAATCTTTCACTGGAAAATGCCATCTCAGATGTAGGAGGCCAAAGTCTACTCAGAAAGTACAGTTCACAGCCGGAGAGAGTTGCTGATATAACTCTTACAAATGTCTTATCTCATAGTAACATCCCTGATGAAAGCCACGTGGAGACAGTGAATGTGTTCCTTTCTCCTCCTGACATCAGACATTATCTTGCTCTCACAGAGGCCGCGGGACGGGTATGGTAAGTCGGAGGTTTGAAAGTTATTGATTATAAATCAGGCTGGAAGATATAAAGAGAACAATTGTGTCTTGAAACACCATATGTGGCAATACTGCCTGGAAATCTTGAACTGTCGTAATGCTGTTGTCACCAAAGTTCTTTGATCAAGGCAGAAGTAAGGGAATTATTTTGTAGGAGACAACTAGGAGGTGGGTGGGTATAGGAGGACCCAAAAGTCCAGAAAGCAGCAAATTTCCCATTGCTTGAAGGTGAGGAAAAGTGGGCAAGAATACGTATGATCCAAGGAAATCATTCCCAGTCAATGTACAATGAGTACTGGATGAATGAATGAAGTTAGTGAAGTCCACAAGAATCAAAGATCTAAAAGAAAAAGGCGTACCGGGGTCTAAGACTTCCAGACACCAGCTAAAAACCTGCTGGTCAGGGACTCAGACACAAAAGACTGTGTGACAGAGAATTTTCTCAAAACGATCACTGTTTCTTAAATTTTACATTCTTTTAAAGGCTTCGTAATTCATTTTCGTAGAAGATTACATTTTAACAAGGGAAGAAAGCCCTTTAAGGTAAATGTTACACACCAATTGTCTTATAAGTTCCATAAGAGGACACCTTCCATTTTTCCAAATTTCCCACAGTCTAAGTCTCAATAAATACTTGACTGAAACTGTAGATGTCTCTGCGCCCGAGCTTGCTCATTCATTAATTCATTTATTTTTTCATTAGATATTCATTGTGTAATTATTATGTGCTCACTTTCAATAAATACTTATTGAGCACCTTCTGTTTACTTGGAGTAATGGGATTATAAAAAAAATTTTTTTAAAGCATGGTGCCATAACTCCAGGATCTTATAGACTGGTGAAAAGACAGCACCATAAATAAGTAAATATAAAATGCATTTTGATTTGAATATGTAAGAAATGAGGTGCTCACGCAGTGAAATAGAAGCTCAGGGGAAGGGGAGATAAATTACAGGAAGTGGAATGTACTTGAGAGGTGGTATGACTCGAGCTGGGCTTTGGAGGAAGGGTCAAGTTAAGATTGTCCAAAACATTTTGAGATAGAGGAAAGAATACTCTGAACAGGAAAAGGGCTGTGTCTACTTCGGATGTGGTGCACCATAGCTAAAGAAACTGGCGACAGCAACAACAATGGGAGAGACTAGAGTGAGGACCCTATCTGGTCCCCATCTGTGTCCTGCCCTCCCAGCGAGCACGGTTGGGCTCACCCTTGTGTCGAATGCTGTATTCCCATTGCAGCGTGGCTCAGTGGGAAGGTCCCCCGCGCCTGGGATGCTTATTTTTTCACGGAGATCACCTTTTGGCGGTGAATGACCTGAAGCCCCAGAGCCTGGAGGAGGTCTCCTTGTTTCTCAGCCGGTCCAACCAGAAGGAGGTGAGTCCTGCTGACTGGCCCTGGTCAAGGAAGTCAGTGCCAGAAGGAACAAAATCGAGGTCTTAGATGAAGTCTGAACAGTACTCTGAAGACAAATGAGACTCTTCATTCCTCAGCCACCAAGTGTAAATAACACTTTATACAATACGTGTAAATAACAGGATGTTATTTTAGGATCTTTCAAAATTCTTTCATATAAAGTAGTATTTGGAGAGAGCACTGGGCTAGGAGACTGAACAGCTGGGTTCAGGACCTCAGATGCAGCGTGATGTGGCAAAAAGAGCTTGCAATGGAATCAGACCGACTCAGGGTTTGCATCCCAATTTGTGCCTCAATTTTCTCTTCTGTAAAATTAAGGATAATGATAATACTAGTCATTGGTGAATTAAATGAGATAATATATGTAACGTGCTTACATCAGTGACTGGCACATATTAGGTGTGCAATGTAGTTACTATTACCGTTACTTCTACTCCTATTGCCTGGGGAATGTTGGACAGGTTCACCTTTTTAAGCCTGTTTCTTCATCTCAGAAATCAACATAGCCGTATTGTCCTCACAGAGTTATTGTAAAAATTAAACAAAACACGTGAGTATGTACTGAGTATGTATGTTTTTAAAACGTTAGCCGTGGTTCTGCCTATTAGTACAGTCTCCATGTTGTTAATTCCTTTCCTGGTCAAGTTTTGTTTCTAATAAGCCACATGACCTTGGGAAAAATCACTTCCTTTCCTGGGCATCAGTTTCTTCCCTCTAAAGTGTGAGAGTTGGTTTTCAAACTGGGCTTCTTGGACCCCTAAGATGGGGACAGGGAGAGAGCAGAGGAAGGGGACAGTGTGGGGAGCTTGAAGCAGAGCAGTCTACATTTATCATTTATCTTTTATATACGTTGCACTTTCCCATTAGCTCTCCTTAAAGAAACAATTCCTGGGCTTAAAATTTCTGAAAACCACAGCACTGGGTGATCTCTCAAATTTCCTCCAGCTCTGACAGTTGATGGTTAGATATGTCTTATCTCTTCTGTATCACACAATAACCTTGTTGGTTAGACAAATTGTACTTCCCCTATTATCTAAATGGGGAAGCCCAATAAGGATGAGCGAGTCGTTGAAGATACATAGCTAGTTAGTGGCAGAGCCAGGACTCATTCATTCCTTCATTCACTTGCTCACCATCTATTGAACACCTACTGTATGCTGGGTACTGTGCTAGGTCTTAGAGCTACAAAAATGGCCTTAGGCTGAGCTTAAGGAGCTCACAGATTAGTGGATAAAACAGGCATGTTAGGTGCTGGTTACAATGCAGTGTGTGCCCTGAGATATGAACAGAGGGCCATGGGAGGGTAAAGGAAGAATGGAGTAAATCTAATGGCGGGAAGCCAGAAAGACATCTCAGAGAAGGGGATGTTATGCTTGGGTTTTGAAGACTAGGGTAGGAGTTTGTGTGGTGGAAAAGTGGTAGCTTTCAGAGGCCCAGGCCAGCAATCTGGTAACTATATTTCCTCTGCCCAAGACCCACAATGGGGCCAAGTGTTCAATATAATCTGAACCCTTCTGGAAGTTAGCAAACAATACTCTTCCCCAAAGATCTAGGCATCAGCTCTGAAGCCAAGATAAAGATTTTGCCTGGGAGTAGATTCAGGACCTCCACCTGGACGTCGCCGACTGCCTTTCTAGATTGTGGAGTCACTTGCATGGAAGGGGACCACAGCATTTCTCTGAGCTCATTCTGCCTGACCCCCTTCTCTTGGCTGACAACTAGACACTATTGACAAATATCAGGTGTTCACCAACATGATTATCTGGAAGATCAAAAAATTCCCCTACCTTCCCACCCCACCATTCCTGGCTTATTTCTTTAGGTTAAAAATGGATATTCAGTTCTTTTAAAAAGTTCAAATAGCTGGGCCCTGGAAGGAGAAAGAATATTAGAAGAGGGGAGATATGGAACCAACGGAGGGGCAGCCAAGGGCCTCTAATGTTTTAGAGCACCTGAACCGAGGAGAGTTACTTTCCTTCCTTGAGCGAAGCGGAGTTGAGAGGAGTGGGAGGATGGGGTAAGGACGATGAGAGGAGAGAATGTGAGATTTTAAAAGGAAGGGGAGAAGGGGTGTGTGTGAAAGGGGAGAAGATGCTAGATTGCAGGAGAAATGCAGCAAACTTCGGTTTCCTCCCAATTTTGTCAGTGGCTGGTCCTATCTGGTGGTCTCATTTGGATTCTCTAGTTTCAAGAGGCTTTTTAATTCTTGGCACAAGTGGGCCCATCTGGGCACCATCAATGCTCTCTGGAATCTGCCCTAAAAGCTCAGGCTGGCGGATGCCAGAGAATAAATATGCATCTTCCACCAGAATATACAGGTCCTCCTGGCTTCCTCTGGCCCAGATATTGTAGTTCATTGCAGGATTTTCTTCAAAATCAGCTTCAAAGGGTGTGAATGAGGACAGACTGAGAACAAACAGTACTAAGCATAATCTTTAGTCACTTAATTTTCTTCTTTCTTGTGTTTTAGAAAGTAAAACTCACCATTGGCCGGATCCCAAATTCAGAGAAATTCCATGCTGTATCCTGCACATGCCCCTTAAAATACCAAGAGGTTGTACCTTTTCAACTGGATAAGTCTGGACTGGAGATGACGCTGAAGAGGAGTTCAGCCATTAAAAAGGGTCAGCAGAAAGGAACCAGAGAATAACATGCCAGGGACCCATCCCAGGGTGGGGTGAGGATGGGACCTGGATTCCGTACTGGGCTCCCCTGCTCACCGCTGTGTGATATGAGGCAAGTCAGCAAACCTCTCTGAATTTCCACATCTGCATCTTAACAATGGGGATAACTGTTCTCTCTCTGGCTGTTGCATCAGGGATACGGAGGGGGCCAAGTGGGATAATGACTATGGAACACAGTGCAAATGTAAGGCCTTATTATCCCAGACTTTGTCCCAAACACCGCAGACAAAGACTGGGTAAGTCCCTTACCCAAAATGTGTATGTGTTCTGTGAGGTCGTGGTCCACACAATCCCTTCTTTGTTGGGAAAGTACAGTTGGAAATATCATTCCAGGAAGGCAAGATTCCCAAGAGAGATGTGCTACCGTATCAGCCTTCCCAAAGATTTCCTGCTACTCATCGTGTCCATAGGCCAGAATAGGCCGAGACAGAGTGGCCTCTTCGATTCAATAATTATCCTGTTTTTTTAGTGACCCAGTAACTACTTTAGAAGTGGAAGCAGGTTTAGATGATATCCAGCAAAGATCTACTTGCCCCGTGAGTGATAAAAGAATGACTTAGCACCTCTAAGTTTGAAAGGTCTTAACTAATTGATGCATTACCCAATTGACCCGGGAAGGCCAAAAGAATCACATCTTTTTTCATAAACAGGGAACCAAATACAGAGGGCTAAAGGACTAATCAAATCTGCGAATAGTAGGGCAAAAAGGAGCTTCAGAAAATATATCTTACCATGTCACCATTTCACACGGGAGGAAATCAAGGCCTCAAGTGTTTAACGACATACTTTCTTTGTGGCTCTGGGTTTCATAGCTGTTTACTGGCAGAACCAAGAATCTAAAACCAGCTCTGAGAAACAGATGTCTGATCCTTCCTTGGTATCTGGATTTAGATTTGAAAAGACTTTCAGCATATAGAAGACATGTTCAGACACAGTTTATTTTCTGTCATCCAGATTGTGCAGAAAGTGTAAACATTTTTCATTTACGTGCCCCATTGGACCTACTGTTTCCTTTTTTTTTTTTTTAAGCTGGATTGGAGTTAGGACTCTGCTTTTTTCCCAGTTTTATTGCGATGTAACTGACATGTGACATTGTATTCGTTTAAGGTGTACAACAGAATGATTTGGTATATGTATATTGACCCACTCTTTCTACTTCTAGAAATTTATCCTACAGAAATACTCATACAAGTACACAAAGATACTTGTAAAAAATGTTCACTGTAGCTCTGTAGCATTGTTTGTAAGAAAAACATCCTTTGGGGATTGCTTAATTACGATGACTTCATATAATCGAACGCTGCAGATGTTAAAAGTTTTGCATAGATGGTTATGGAAAGATGCTCATGTTACACCAAGAATGAAAGATGCAAGCTGCTGTACAGTGGGCATAGCATCATCCTCTTCTTGCAAAAATAAATTAGTGGGGTGTGTGTGTCTGTAAAATTTCCCCAACTCTAATTAGGGAGAGAAATCCCTCCCTCACAGGGCTGTTGTGAGGTTTAAATGGATAAGGGATGCGTAGCACCTGACACGTGGCCTGATCAGGAAATGTCCGTTCTGCTGCTGTTGCTCTGACATTACTTTTTTCTTAAGTCTAGAAGAACATACATGAAATCGCTAATAAGAATCATCTCTGAGAAGTATGATCAGGGTCGGCCATGAGGGGGAGGCATTTCTGTAATGTTTGAATTTTTCTTTTTTTGCAATGAGCCTATGTCAATTTTATAGTATAAAATAAATATGTGTGAAAAATAAATAAATAAGTGAATATATTTTAAACCTTCTTATGTAAGAAACCAAGCCGCCTCAGTGACAGAAATAAAAAACCAACAAGGTTTGGTGACAATGTGGGTGGATACACCGCTTTGAAGCCCAAAGGCCCTTCCCCTGTTTTGCTCAGAAGTCTACACAGCGATGCCAATAAAAGCTGAAATGAGATAGACGGGCAAATCTGAGCCACCAGGCCCTTCGACCCCCTCATCAAGTCAAAGAGCCTGAAGACTAAGGCGTTAGATGGTTTACATGGCTCATGGAAGAGCTGGCATGAGAACACGGAACTCCCGGCTCCCGCTCCCTGCTCTTCCCAGTACGTCACGACGAGGGCAGCCAGCCTGCTCCTGGTGCTCTCTCAATCCTAGAACACTCTGCAGGCAGCTAAATCAGCTACAATACTTGCTAGGAGGATCCTGCTCTAGGGGCATCTCCCACATGCGGGATTTGTTCCCGAAAGGAAATGTCAGGGCGATTCCAAGCTCCCCCCAACCCAGAGATCCTGATTCAGTAGGTCTGGTGTGAGGCCCTGGAATCTGCGTTCTAATGACCACTCCCAGCCGATTTGACTGCAGCTGGACCAGGGAGCACACGTTGGAGCATCACTCCCAGGGTCACGTGGCGAGGCACATGCATCTTCTGAGAGGCTGCAGAATATAGACTATGCACATGAGCATTTTTGCAGGGCAAGGGCCCCTAGTTTTCAACAGTTCTGGACGAGGCTAGTGACTGTCATCCCTTTCCTCCCCCTCCAAAAAAGAAGCCTGCTCCTGAGCAGAGAAGCCTGGTTTTCCTTCCTTCCTCTCTGCCACAGGGGAGCGTGCCACCACGGGCCGCTGGGTGGTTGAGGCGTGGAAAGCCTTCAGCTGGCAATGGGAACCTGGTGACTTGGCTTCAGGTGAAGTCCTTTCTGCAGGCCGTTCCTCATTGTCCAGAGTCGTTCCTCTGTGCCTCCTTTTTCCCGGAGCTGGAGCTGGAGGCCAGCCACTCTTCCCCAGGAATCTAATCTAGGCCCCAGCCCAATGATAGGTCTTTCTTCCTCCTAACAATGGTAGTGGTCCCAAGGAAAGCTGGTGATTAAACTGGCCTAGAAGACTAGTCATCAAGGCATTTGTCCCAGATCCCAGCTTTTGGATTCCTCTTCTGTTAATGGACTAAGAGAGCTGTAGGACATCTTGCTGAGAGGCGGGGGCAGGTCTCCAGCCCGGGGCTAGGAAGACTTGTGCCTCGTATCCATATAATTTCACCAGACAGAGAGGGTGGGACGGACCTTCCTCACACTGCCCACCGCCAGCCCATCCACACCTGTCCTCTGTGCATTATGCCATGTGCGACCTTTCCCCTTGATGTTCATTCCAACCCGATTCCAGGTGATGAATGTGAGTGGAGGTGGGGCCAGGACTGCAGAGTGCTCGGCCCAGCTGTCTCTGCAAGGGCATGGAATGGCTGAGAAGCTATTCCTGGCCATCACAACGTAGGCCTGAGTCTCCTGCAGCTCTCAGTCTTGTGGGGAAGAAACCAGAGCCCAGAAATGTAAAGAGGCTTCGCTGGGCTCCCCGAGCTCCAGGCCACAGCCCCAGCTCCCAGGCCAACACCTTTTCTACACTTGCACAGTTCTCCAGCAGGCCATTTGGAAGTGCCGTCTCTCCAGCCACTCCCTCATCCTAATGGTTGCCTCATGCTTCTAGAATAGGCCTCAGGGGATGTCTCTATCTTTCCACTTTGTTCTCTCCGCTGAGGATGCAAACTATTAGAGTGAAGTCTAAACAGCAGCTGGTAAGATATGCCATGAATGCGCAGGGCCAAACACATCCATCCTTACTGGAAGCTGCTGACATGTTAGCACAGATTCCAGAAAGGCACTCATTGTACGTAGAGAGTGAACCCCTCTCCACTTATGTATCTGTACATATGTGTGTATATATACATAGAGAGGTCAGAAGGGAGGGAGGCAGAGAGGAAGAGAGAGAGAGAGGCAGCAGATAGGGAACAACAATAATTCTTTATTTTCTTTTTCCTCCCCAAAGCCCCAGTACACAGTCGTATATTCTAGTTGTAAGTTCTTCTAGTTCTTCTATGTGAGCCGCCACCACAGCATGGCTACTGACAGATGAGTGGTGTGGATCCACACCCGGGAACCGAACCCAGCCCATCAAAGCAGAGCACACTGAACTTGAACCACTAGGTCACCCGGGCTGGCTTAATAATAATTCTTCAATAAGCTGAGAAGCTGAAGCACCACAATGTGTCGTCTCCCCCATCCCCCCACCACCCTTCTCTTTGGGGCTTTTGCCAAGTGACTTTCCCTTGGGATGATCCAGAGAATTTAAAGTGTCATAAACAGGCCCAAAGAGAGAGGGCTTTCAGATTCAGAACCTGGATTAATTCAGAGTTCTTTAGTGAAGTTGGACTTTTGGATATGCGAGAAATGTGTTTTATTGAAAAAGCTCTTTAAACTGTCTGAATTGATGAAATCTTTGTCCAATGATCAAGGATCTGGCAGGATCTCAGGAGCCATTCTCAATATCAACTCTGGCTAGATGGCTCTGGAAGACCAAGGGTGTGAGTGAACCCGGCACTCACAGTACTGGACTCGGGAGCTGTGCTACCTGATTTGGTAGCCACATGTGGCTTTTTAAATTTAAACAAATTAAGTTAAAATTTAAAATTTAGTTTCTCAGTTGCACTGGGTCCATTGAAAGTGTTCAGTAGCCCTCTTTGGCAAGTGGCTACAGTATTGGACAACATAGTTATGGAATATTTCCATCACTGCCGAAAGTTCTAGTGGACAACACTGCTCTTGAATGTTAAAACCCCAAAAGGGGAGCAATTCACATCTGCCTTGTTCATAAGCATTATTCTATTTTTACAATGTTTTCAAATAAAATATTCACATCAATGATTCTGGTAGCATTTTTTTTGTATGCGGTCAAATCCAACTAACTTAAAAACCAAGCTGTGGGCCTTTTTAATGTAAGCTGTTTTCTCAACAATTAATGGGTTTCTACAGAGTAGTCAATATTGACTTAGGAGCTGCTAAGAGGACGCAAAAGACACAAGATCTAAAACTCGTTAACAAGAGCTTACACCATGGTGAAGAAGAGAAAAATGAGCAGACTGTAAACTCTTGTTTACCTGCTGTCATTTGAGAAGGCGCTATTCTATAAGTTGAACTTAAAAATATTAATCAGAATCTTTCTAAAATTTGTTAATGCTTTCTTACCTTCTTACTCGTGGTCGTGGCAGTGGACATCATTTCACTGCACTCTAAGTATCTCCTAAGGAGTGCTGAGATATGGAAGAACATTTCCTCCTCAACCAAATGATCCTGGACTGCCTTTGTTTATGCTGTGGGCTGGGAAAGCCAAGCATGCAGCTTGTTATAACTATACATACACTAAAAGTTAATGGGCTGTCGAGCCAGCCCTGATGGCCTAGTAGTTAAAGTTGGGTGTGCTCCACTTCGGCAGCCCCAGCCCAGTTCCTGGGTGCAGAACCACACCACTCACCTGTCAGTGGCCATGTTGTGGTGGTGGCTCACACAGAAGAACTAGAAGGACCTGCACTAGAATATACAGCTATGTACTGGGGCTTTGGGAGAGGGGAAAAAATGGAGAGGAAGATTGGCAACAGAAGTTAGGTCAGGGCAAATTTTTCCCAGCAAAAAAAAAACCTTTCCTAAAAAAAACAATGGTGTAAGAAGTTTTACAAGTAAAGCTCATTAGTTTGTCGTAGGGAGTTCTGTGACACTGATTTGGGGAGCTCAGTTATCTTGATGGTAGTTTTGGTGGTATTGTCATTGCTTTCTTCTTGGTTCTCAAGTGTGTTCTGGCTGGGTGAGACTGCCAGAAAAATGACTGGGGGCAGAGTAAAATTACTCTATGAGAAAAATCAGAGAACAATTAACTACCAAACTGTGTGATGAGAGAGGAGAAGAAAGAGATCGTGGAGGAATGGAGTGCTAATCATGACTGACATTCGGTGAGCACACACCAGAGGCCCACTACAGCCTTGTAAAACCAGGACCACCGCTAGACCCATTGTTCAGATGGGGAAACTAAGGCACAGAGAAGTTCAATAACTTGCACAAGGCTACGGCTAGTACATGACAGAGCTAGAATTTAAACCAGCCAGGCTGGCTTTGGAGGCCACAGCCTAACTCTCCCCCATGCTGAGAGCTTCCTGGAAGAGGAGGTCACTTGAGCTCCAGAAGAGGATGATCCAAGAGGGGCAGGGATGCAGACAAGAGCAAGCATGGGACGTACTTTTCAAGTGAATATAAGGAAGGTGTGAAATGGCTTAGCTTTTTCATACATCTCTGATTTCAATAATATCCATTCATCCTCTGGGCCTCTTGCCCAGGAGAGCCATAAAAGTCCGCATTTTATGTTTCAGGAACCAAGGGCATTCTGTGGAGTCTCCTGTTATGACTGGTTAGCACGTTTTACATCCCACTTTTTAGATGGCCTTCTGGCTCCATATAACATTCAAGTTAACAAGCGATCCATGCGTAGTTCCAATGACAAAGGCATCAGGCTGGGCCTCTGGATAGAGATGAGTAATAAAGAATGCTTGACTTTGCACACCCTATCATCAAGCGGGGTGATGCAAACACATACATGGGTAACTCTGAGGCAAATCCACTCATCCCAAATCCTTTGTGAAAGTACAAATTCAGTGTTAAATGAGTAAAAGACTTAAAGACTAATCCTACCTAGTTAGTTTGGGAAAAGCTTTACAGGAAGAGTAAGTTTTTTTTGTTTTTTTTTTTTTTTTGGCAGAGTATGTGGAATGGAATTTTTATATCTGAGAGAATGAACAGAATTCTCTTGATCTTCTAGAACTGGCCAAACCCCCAATGCACAGCCATCAGAATGTAATTGGCAGGACCAAAGAAGTTCTCAAGGGTCCCATAGCACTCCTCAATCCTTGTGCCATTCAAGCCCCTGAATTGTCACCGTCAGCAGTTTTTGAGCACCGCTCAGTTCAGGGCACTGTGCCAAGCACTGGTGATATTAACAGAAAAAAATATGCTCCCTCAGGGAGGTGGTAGCCTAATAAATGATATGGATGTAAAAGCTGCTTAGGGGTAAACATTTCTCTTGTAGAATTGAAATACACGTTCACACAAAAACTTGTACCTGAGTATTCATAGCAGCCTTATTCATATTTGTCAAAAAGTGGACATACGTCAATTGATGTATGGATAAATAAAATGTATATCCATACAATGGAATATTATTCAGCCATAGAAAAGAATGAAGTACTGACGCATGCTACAGCATGAATGAGCCTTGGAAACATTAGGCTAAGGGAAAGAAGACACACACAAAAGGCCACATATGGTATGATTCTGCCTATAGGAAATGTCCAGAATAGACAAGTCCATACAGACAGAAAGCAAGTTAATGGTTGACAAGGGATGGGGGAAGGGGAGAATGAGGAGTGACTGCTCATGGATAGGGGGCTTCTTTTTGGGGTGATGTAAATGTTTTGAAATTAGATAGTGGCAATGGTTGTACAACTCTGTGGGGCATACTAAAAACCACTAAACTGTACACCTTAAAAAGGTGAATTTCATGGGAGGTAAATTATACCTCAATAAAAAAGAGGAAAGAACGATTTCCCTCATAGACTCTAGACTGGGGTGGAGAAACTGGATATCAAGCATCCCCCCAGCCTTGGAGATAGGCTTCATTTGTAGCTGATTAATAAAGGCAGGAGCAGTCTTCTCCATGGACTGACGAAGCAGCCTTTTCTAAAACATTACTCCATATGAAGATGGTAAGAGTATCCCTGTGTAAAACACAGTTGGTTACCTGATTAACAAAAATCCTTGACTCTTTTAGAGGTGATAATTCTTATTACCATTAAATCTTTTTTTTAATTGAGGCAGCCTTGGTTTATAACATTATACAAATTTCAGGTGTGTATCATTATATTTTGATTTCTGTGTAGATGACATCATGTTTACCACCCAAAGACTAATTAGCATCCATCACTATTAAATCTTAAGATAAAAGTACCTCAAAGACTTTGGATTCCACTTAGTGACTCATTTATACTAAGGTGTAAATGACTACACAAGTCTTAACTTAGAGCAGAAGAATAACAAGAGAAACTAAAAGGGTAGTGCTTAGAAGGGCAGGATGTGCAGAGCTAGACTACAGGAAAAAAAGAAAGATATCAATAAATCATCAAAGACAACATATTTATCAATAGCTATGTAGCTATTGATACTAGCTAAAGTAACCAGAAATTATATTGCCTCCTCTAAAGGCTTCTTCTAAAAATTGCTGAGAAAACATAATTGCTATTTTTGCTCAGAGTCATATTTAGGACTGGCAGGATTTCCTTGCGCTCCAAAGAAAGGTAAATCCCTCATCAAATTTTTTTTTGCCTTATATGCTAATCCAATCCCTATTTCTCATAAACTGTCTTGAATCCCATTATCTGGCCACAAAAAAAATCACACAAAATTTAACACTGTAGGAAAAAGGTCTTCGGAGAGCCGAACTAATGACCGAATCATAAGGGGCCAGTTAGAAGATCAGAAGCTCCAGCAAACGAGCTAAACAGAGGAATTACTCAAGAAGACGGAGATTTAGGAAGAAACTGATTTTAACCAATCACAGATGGCTAGCAAGTAGCTGCCAGCTCAGATCAGCCCGGATGCTGTAAGCCAGCTTTTCTTTAATTGATATCTCACGCTTCCAAAAAAAGTGGGTGAAATTGCAGAAGATTCTGCCAGGATTCCTCTTAGCTTACGTAAGCCCAACTTGAGCTGGCTTGAGGATTTATTAGGCAATGCTGTGAACATTTGTAACGCAGCATTTATTTTCTGAGCTATGTAAATAGATGTGATACTAGTGTCACCATCAGTTTAGGAGAGACGCTTCTCTTCATATGGTCTTATGTTGGCTGTTAGGCATTTGCATATTATTCATTATCTTCAAAGCATTTTGCTACCTACACCCCTCCACCCCCAGGCAATCCTTCTCTCCCAATTTGCTGAATTTGAGTGTTGATAACAGTCTAGACCATTAAAACCATGTCAGAATTGCCTGATGAACCTTCTATAATATAGGAATTAAAGGAAAAAATGAAAGTAAAGCAAATCACAGTGAGCCCTCTTAATAGAATATTTACTTACTCGGCAAACACTTAGCCCACAAGGTCCAGTTCAAGTGTCATCCTTCTCTAGGTCTTTGCTTCCCCTTCTCGGGTGGGATTGCCCCATCCGTGTCTCCACGTCACTTTGTACCCATCTCTTCTGTAGCATGTAAAGCTGTTAAGGTTATTTGTCAATATGCGTTATTCCACACAAGTCTGTGGATTCTTTGCAAGCAAAGCCACATCTTGATCACTGTTATATTGTTAGAGTCTTTAAGAGTGCTCAGAATCATAATAAATGCCTGTTGAATTAAAGTGAAACATGAGTTACAATCTCACAGTGCGGAGCCTTCCCCAAAGGGCGACAACAATGCCCACGTTCCACCAAAAGTCCACTTCGTTTTGATCAGGAAGATGAGTTCTTAGGGCTGGAGGGCTCAGAGGCCCTAGGGATAACAGAGTTCTAACATTTGTCATCAGAAAAATCCTCCACTTTGCTTTGGAGTCATAAACAAGTATTTATTCAGTGCTGTTTAATCCAGGCTTGGAGCTTAGAAGCCATAGAAGATATTTTCTTTATTCTTAAAGATGTAGAAAGGCATGGAAAGGGGTTTGTTTTTTTTTTAGCATCTATTCAACAGTGCTAGGCACCACATTAAGGACATTATGGACATTATTCCATTTAATCTTCTCAACAACTCTCCAAGGTAAGTACTATCAACCTCGTTTTACAGATGTGGAAAACGAAGCTCAGAGAGGTTAAGTAATTGTCCCAAGGTCACAGAGTAAATCCCAGGCTGGCCTGGCTCTGAAGCCCATGTACCACCATACCAGGCTAGGTTTTGGGAGTCCCACTGACTCCACTTAATTAATGTGATCTTAGACCTGGAACATCCACTTCACCCCTCCAGGCTTCAATTACTGCATCTGTAAAATAGCAATAATACTACCATTTTTGACAGATCATCATTAATCTTTTAAGAAACTCTCGTCACCCTCAGGCCTATCATTCTAAATCCATTCAGGGAAATATGACTAATCATCAGGGAACAAATATTGTGCAACATAAGAATGTCCTTAAGTGCGAAAATCTACCATATAAACAATAAGTGATGCAGGAATTCAGAAGAGGAGAATGTGCATGCAAGCTGAAGTTCTCAGAGAAGGCCTCTGGGAACAGGGGGGCTGAACATTTGGAAAATTTGGAAAGACAAGGGGGAGAGCAGAGTCAGCAAAGGGAGACAAAGGAGTTTGACATGAGCATGATGGGGAAAAGACCACTGCAAATAATGATAACAACAGCTACCATTTCTTGTGTGTTTACTCTACAGCAGGAAGTGTCCCAAGCACTTCGTAACCAGGATTCCATTTAATTCTTGCACCAATCTTGTGAGGTTAGCTGTTTGATTATCCTCATTTTACTGATGGGAAAACTAAGGATCAGAGAGGCGAAGTGGTTTTCCCAGGGTCACACAGTTATTAAGTTGTAGAACCAGGAGTCTGAATCCATGCTCGTGACTAACCAGGAAAGATGGTACATGTTGGAAAGGGGTTATGGAGAGAAATATGGAAAGCCAGGTGGCCTTTAAGTCACTGGGATTATCTGTCCATGTGAAGTAATTTTCCCCACAAAATGTTAAGAAATACAATACCTTAAAGATATCCCCCCAAATTCCTAAAACCTGTCCTACCCTTTGATGGAACAACAAATCGACCTCATTTGATTCGACCTTTTCTGGATATTTGCCACATCATTTCATGTTTGCCAATGTCAATAGATTTCATTTTTTGTTTCTTATATCCTGACGTTAACAGAAAATCAAGGTGGTTTCCAGTATGTACTTTTCTTCCCTTTTAAAAATTATACTTTCTTCTCCTTTTTAAAGTTAATATCTAATAACATTTTCTACTTAATAATTTGTCCATTATTCCATGTTGAAAGAACAAAAATGAGAGGTTGGCAATGAATAAGCCGATTTATTTCCTTAATTGCATCTGATAGATGGCAGCCACATGAAGTGCTTTACAGAAACACATTTCCCAAAGATTCTCTAGAGGAAGATAGTTCTTTGAGGTCTTTGTTTTGCAGTCTAAATTTCCTTTAGTTAAATTATATTTAACAAAGAGTCTCAAGTTTTATTATCATTGTTGTAATTTCTGGACTCATTTCTCATGAGCGTTTTGATATTTTTTCCCTCTGTCTCTTTCCCCAGGATTTTGACTCTCTGCTCATCTCTTTGAGCTCTGTAACTAATACAACTTTTTCTATATTTTATTGTATCTGAGAATTTCTGGGCTAGAGGGTTTGGTTCTATGATATATTTAGAACTTCTCCTCCAAGCAATTCAAGAATTTGAAGCTAGACCTCGAATATCGAAATGACATAAGAAGTCACTTTTTTGTGCCCTGCACAAAATGGAACAATCAAAAGCTGTGACTCTGTGACTTCAGGAGTCTAGAAGTGATCCGGCTTCAAATTAAGCCACTTTTGGTCACTGGCCCTTTTATGTTCAGAAAGAACTACTCCTTAGACGCCCACCCGAGTCTGAAGCATCTGCACCCGCTTTTTTCATCCCCAATGGTGAAGACTCCGTCAACCTGCCACTCGACCTCACGGCATAAATGTTGTGCCTTCAAGATTGGGGTCCCCAGCACTTGGTGGGAGTTTGTGCCCAGAGTGTGTGGTGGGAGGCAATCCCTTGATGACCCAGGCACCAGCAGGTGAAGCTGCTACCGTTATACACTGTGTTGACTTTCTCTGGAGCCAACTATTAAACACCAAAATGAATACCCAACAAAAGCATAAGTCTTTTCAGATGGGAAAATTCTGGATTTCATGGCTAGTCTAGATGTGAAGACTGCCACTTGGAAAAGAAATAAAGAGTGTTGAAAGTCAGCATTTAATAATAACCATGACGCTCACTCTGAGCGGTATGTGCCAACAGAGGAAGGATGGAGGTAGGGAAGTACGCTCACAGGACCCTCTCCCTGAGCGCCCAACTCCCCCTGGTGCCCTCCTGTGAAAATTCAGCCACACAGTCTCCCTAGCTGTGCAACGTGAGTCCTCGTTAGACCGTGGCAGCACAGAGCAAGCTTAGCCAACTGGCGTCAATCTACCTGGCCCTTGAGGGGGCCTCACGTTGAGATACTTAACCAAACTATCCTAATACAACAAAATTCATTGTAAAACCACATGGAAAATTATGCGGATAGCACTTTCTTTGAAAATGACTGGTAGGTGGAGAGGAATTGTGCAGTTTTTTTCCCATATGTTAACTGCTCTTTATTTCAGGCCTGAAATAAAACCAAACTTAATCATCACAGCAGGACCGAATAACAATATGTCTACGTGTTCAGTCCTTATGTCAATTCATCCCCAGATTAACATTTTACCAAGAAAAATAGAAAGCCACACTTAAAACCTAAGTTGCACAGTCCAATGCAACTCTATAAAAGTGGACCGAATACCTACTGTGTGCAAGACACTCTAGAGATACAAAGATGGATGAAATATAGCCCTTCTTTCTATTGCCGTCTCTGGTATTGTGAACTGCCAAGGTGAGCACGTGGCTGCAAACCCTTGGGCTGAAGATTTGGAAAATACAAATCAGTGTCAAAGCCAGAATCCCTTCTTTATCCCTAAATTGATGATCAACCTCAACTTGAAAATGGGAATGAGATCCAAGTATTAAATGTTCTTTAACTTTGGCAAATTCTCCAAATTTCTAGTCCCAGCTACTTGCTAGCCAATTTGTGTCTGTTTAAGAAAAGTTATGGGTTTAACAAATATTTCTAGCACCTATTATGTACTGAGTACTATTCAAGGCACCCAAGATACAGCAATAGACAAAAGAAGCAAAAGTTGCTGCTCTCAGGGAGCTTACATTTGGCAAAATCATCACTTCCAGCAGAGAAATTATAATAAAAGATGTGTTTTCCATACTAAGTTGATAGAAGCCATATATTTTCTGCCAATTTTGGGGGGGGAGAATTTTCATTGACCGACATCTGAATTGAAAATAAACTCTTCTACATAGTATGCATGCTGGTTACTATTTAATTATATTCATGAAAAAAATTAATAGTGTACTTCCCCTAAAATTAAGTATAATAATGCTATCGATTAAATACATACGTTTTAAATCAGTCATTTCAAACTTTTAAATATACTGAACATGCTGACAACGTCAAAACACTTTTGTGAATTTGCTGTTATTCCTAAAATCTTGGATCTTGCGTGATTGTGGTTTCTGCTGCCAGCATAGTCTTGGCTTTCTCCTTCTGACAAACGTAATCTCTTGAATAACTTGTTTTTGTCCTGAGAAATAGCAACCCCACATGTGTACCCTTATGTAAAGGTCTCAAATATTTTTCACTTCATAATTTTGCTGCGTTTCTGCAAGATATTTGGAATAGATCAGACATTTCCTAGCAACATTTTTTGGGATATAAAGAGCTCAGGAATTTAACATTCAGATGACAAAATACACCATTTGGAAAAAGCAAGAAATTGGTTAGAAACTAGCAGAGGTTTGTGTTTATCAAAAGAGCTAACAAGAGGGTAAGGTTGCCAATGAATTCAACAGCGGGGTTCCCAAGTCAGCGGAGTGTTGGTGAACATCTGGATTCTGTCTGACCTTCACCACTGATTCACTGTGCAGCCTTAGATCCGTGACAAGTCCTCTGGTCCCCACTCCCCTCTCCTTTCTAAACCTACAGCCGGCCTCCAAATAATGAGCCTTCCCTCCCAAACAATTTGATGATGTTTAAATCAAGTGGATTGGATCTCTGTGAGTAATCCCATTTAGTTTTAAATAGAACCAGGTGGGACAGTTCTTCTTTGGGGTAGCATTTTAGTTGATATTGACACTAACCCCAGGAGTTTAGAACTGGCTGTCTACTTTCCGGTACCGAATGGCACTGAAATGATTTCCTTCCATCTACAAAATGATTTTAACAGAAATTTGAAAAGCACAGTACTAGATCAGTTCTGCACAATCAGAATTGGAATCTTGGCTGAATCCAAAATGATGATATTGAGAAATTCACAGGCTATAATGGAATCCTCTAGATAAAACAAGAGTGGGAGATTGGGCCGGCGGGTTGTTTTCAAATTATTTCAAGATCACATTTCCCTAGTTTTGTAACTCATTTCTTCAGCCATGAAAATAAATAATTGCACAATATTTTCAGAACTTAAATCAGACTAAAAACAATTGAATTTATTCTGCCTCTCTTTCACATTTCCTTATTTTTTTGGAAGGCAATATTTACTGGAAACCTTTTAAGTTCAGTGAAATTTTCAGATTCATCTTGTTAAGGAATGGGTTATATTCCATTATACAATTTTTTTTCCAAGAGAAATTGCCAGTGAGACTAACATTGATAATTCTCCCCATCAAACTGGGAAAACACTGCTTAACATGATTGGGAATTTTTTGTGTTCTTAAAATCTTAAAAGCTAAGAAAAGGCCTAAAAGCTGTAGGTACCAGGTTGGGTTCTTGTTTGTTGGTTCGTGTTCGGTTTTTTACTTTTTCCAGAAAGTCCACACAGGAAAGGAGAAAATGGCACAGCTGCAGCGTCTCTAACACCAAGGAGTCCAGCAAGTCAAAGGGTCAAGGTGTTGCACGTACAGATGATGATAAAAGATGCTGACATTCTGTCCCAACAAGACACAGTAGAAAGCCTCCTGACAGTAACAAGGATCTATGGAATAAGCAGGCCACTTTTTCCTTTGGGTTATTTGAGACTGGGGTTGGTTATGGTGTGAGGACGCTTCCTGACCTGCATGCCTGTGGAGTATTTCCTGGGAACATACAATAAACATTTATTTATTGCAATAGATGTTCTTGGATTATTTGTTAAATTCACTTCCAAGAAAACCAAATCCTTATTTCCACTCATTTGTAATTTGTTAAAATAAATAGAATTAATACGTGATGTGAGTGGCATATGTGCGCGTGCGTGTGTTTACTTGTATTATTTTCTCCTTCTGCAAATTTTCAGTTTTCCTCAAGACTGGACAGAAATTCAATCTTAAATACATTGCATTTTCAATCTGCCTGCTTATAATAGTAAGAAAGCCTCTGATTTCTTAGTCTAACGTGGACTCATGCCGTAAAGGAATGTTAAATTTCTAGGAATATTAACATGAAATGCAAGACTACCTCATTCTGAATTAAACATTTTTCATAACTCATTTTATTTTCAGTATTCATTTAAATCATAGCTTATAATATGAAATGTGATAAAATAATAAAGCTGACATTTTAGGCTGGATTCCTGTTTAGTCACGAGGAAAATCCTGAAAGTTTGCAGAGAAAATAATTGTTTTCAATTTCTTAACCATGAAAGTCAAATAAAGCTGAAATGAGCTGTATTACGGGTAAGAAATAAAATAGAATACTGGTCTGGATGTGACAAAATTAAATGCATATTTTTCACGGTTACATTAACCTTCCTATTATCTGTACTAGTGGCAATTTAGGATTCTCTAGTGAGCTTTGCAAAAAATATCAGTGCAGGGGCCCCACCTCCCCAAACCTAATTGAATCCAAAACTCTAAGGGTGAGGCTTGAGCATCAATACTTTTGAAAATGTCCCGCATGATGCTAATATGCAGCTGGAGGTGAGAATCACTGATTTACAGTCTGACCCTAGAAACATGAATGGTCACATGGTCTAGGTTCTGGAAGACGCCACTGCAGATCTACTGCCAGCAGGTAGCAGTAGAGGGAAATTAAAAGCCGGGCCAGATGCCGGCCCTGGTGAAGACGCCTGGCCAATGCACACTGGGCTCCAAAAGGAATCTTTAAAGATTGGAAAACTTCTTAAAAATTATTCTCAAGGTTGTGTTTTTTGGCTTTTTCTGAAACTTATACTTGGGTCTAATATTTGCAAAACTCAACACATGCAACCAAGACAAGGTATAGGAAAGCCTGGAAAATGGGAGAGGGGATGGGGAGGGGAAAAAAAATCACAGAATGAAAGAGTTTTCTTTCTGAAGGACTTTTTGCTTCCAAAGAATGCAAAGTTATTAGGAGAGATACCTATGGCTATCTATACTTATGTCTATATTTATGCATCTTCTAAACTGTTCGGACTGTGGAAGGAGCCATGGAATTTCAAATTAAAGGTGGAGGAATCTTGCTGCCCTGACAGTGTGACCTTGGGCAAGTTAATCTCTATGAACTTCTGTTTCCTCGTTTATAAAATGGGGTTTAGATGGAAAAATAATGGAAATACAAACCACTTATAAAATTTTCAAGTGTGCAAATGTTTATTATTTTCTTTAATTAAAGTTTCCTTTGGGGTATATTGGATTTCAAGGTCAATCCCTCAGCAATCATTTTCTGAGGGCCTCCCTCCCATGTACAGAGCCCTACACCAAGGGCTGTGATCTACTGAGAACCCTGACTCGTTATCAAGCATGGTTAAGAAAATGTACTCCTTGTTCTAAATATCCGTACATGCCTTGACTTTTTCTTGATGTGTCAAGAACTAGCTAATAAGGAGTTAATAGTTCAATTAAAGTTACCGAAATGTGACTAAAATAGGACATTCTCTTCTCAGCAACTGGAAAGGGAACTGTCGTATTTTAGAGCGCCGGCCTCTGGAGAGTAGCCGAGTTTTAAAATGTTTATATCCCCATGTCCTCCTGCCCTAAAAGGCTTAATAAAGATTCTGATTGGAATTAAATTTACAAAAGGGTGACTGGACATTTCATTTTAACTGAGCTGCAGTCTAATCCCCTGAGAGTATTGTATTTCATCTATGTAACTATCTCCAATTTGCAGATGTCTGTCCCTACTCCAACACATTGCAAAAGATTGTGGATGATGTTTGGCCCCTCAAGAGCACACAGATTTGTTTACAAACTATACTCAGTATTGTTTTCAAGTTTGAAATCAAAATTGTGGGCCTCAGCAGTGGGCTGCTTGGGCATTTCATAACACAGAGCCTGAGACTGATAAACCTGACTCTCGTTTGTGTGCCTGAACTCCCCCACTGCACTGTAGACACTGAAGGGCAGGCACCAGGACTTCTGTTTTGTGTCCCTCCTCACAGTCTCCTATATGTCTCATTGATAGCAGACACTCAGATTCTCCGGAAGTCACGGAGGGCTGGAGTTGGATGGAGTGTTGGAGACCATCTGATCTAACATTCTCATCTACAGAGTGAGGTTGACAGACCTCAGAAAGTCTTAAGATGTGCCCATACTAACTCAGTGAGTAGCAAAGCAAGAACTTGAACCTCAGACTCCTAATTCCCAGATTCATGAGATGGAAAATTAATTAGAATTAATGTTATTAATTAGAATTAATAAGAAGCATTTAAAAGCTTGTGGAAGACCAGATGACTTGAAAGGCTGCCCTTGAGAAGGAGTAAAAGGTGTGAAGTCATTCTATGTCCCCCAGCTCCCTGCAGGTCCCCTGTGATGGAAAGATCCCAGGTTACAAGTATGAGGAGAACACACGAAAGCAGAAGTAGTAGCATTTGGGGGCATATTAGATTATGGAAAAAGTAGGAGGGTTCTTCTATCTCGACCCGCCTCCAAGAACTTGCCCGGCTCGTCTAGACCTGGTTCTTGAAAGAGAACTAACTGAATTGCCAAGTTCTGAGTAAGGGCTCTCAGGACTTCTGTACATGTTGGTCTGGATTTGGGTAAGTGAGATGAGTGGGACAGTGATTTGTAAATAATGAAGCATTAGACAAGCAAGAGGGAGATTACTGTCCATCGTTTATTTTATTCCAAGCAAGACTTGGCTTTCTTTTGTACTGTTGGAATTTGGAGCGAGAACAAAATAGTACCAAGAATGGTACAAAATTCAATCTTGGCTTTTAAAAGGCAGGCTGGCCACACTTGTTCCCTTCATCAAAGAAAAGATTGAGATGCTGCAAGTGAAATTCCCTCGCTGTTTCCTCATTCTAAGGTACATAGGAAGCACATATCTTTTATTGGAGAGAAATTCGCATATAGTTAATATTTCAAAGGCAACAAAACACAAGAACAGAAGGACAGCTTTTGAGTAATCCTCGAGTTATGTAGTGATTTCAGGCATCCCAGCAGATGAAGTTTACAAGGTTAAATATCAATTTCAGCTATGTTCCTTGATTCATGACAAGAAATCTCTGCGGGTAGTAAAGACAGTAAGACAATTAAAATCGTAATCCACGTGCCCCTGGTGAAGACCCAGCATGTGTGTATTGGCACAGGGAGCGTGGGCAGAACAGCTAACATGGCCGCGTTCTTGGGGTCAGAGAAGACTTGGTTTCTCCAACCTAGGGACTGTGCTTATCCTCAATAGTGGGTCTCAGGAGCCAAAAGCTAATGGTGCAAAAAGCCAAATCTCAGACGGAATGCCAACCTAAGGCTAATTAGCTCAGGCTGATGGATTTAGTCCTTAAATAAAATAAATCCAGACCAGAAGAACTGGGAACTCAATCAAAGACTAGGGGTAGATGGATGATTCTTCTCTGAATGGAAAGCTGCAAGTATTCATGACCTCCCAGGCATCTGTGCTAGCATCAGCCCTAAATTTTTATAGATGATCCAGAATTGAAATCCCCAGGTTCGTACATCATGCTAAGTTTTTCCAGAAGCGGAATGCCAAACTAATAAGGATAAATGGCAGAGAGCTTGCTGAGTTCTGAGAGTGGCCAGATGGAAATAGAAAGGTTTCAATGCAGTGAGAGAAGGAGGAAAGCATGTTTAAATACTTATGGGATCCAACTACCATTTAGGCGATGCGAAAGTTGTGATTGGAGTTTTCTGAAAGCATGAGCTCAAAGTACTGGAACTAAAAACTATGCCAACAAGACGTAAAGGGTCCTCAGGAAGGGATGTGCAAACTACACTCTATATAAACTGTAATACACTTAAACGTTCAGGCAATTTCAATTGCCACCTTCCAAGACCCATTGGGGGAGGGTCAGAGCTGCATCAGAAGGGTCTGAGGGGCTGCCATAGCAGGATCCCTCCAGAGGAAAGTTTGACAGTGACATTCTGTAAAGTAAGAGCTGGGAAGGGTCAGAGCACACCTTCTCGAGCGCTGAGGGCTCCAGCTCTGGGCTGAGCACCCCGCATGCGGACGTCTTCTCATTTATTATTCATAGTCACCCCAGAAGTGAGGACTAATTACTAGCCTACTTTGCAGAAGAAGGAACTGAGGCTTAGAGAGGTTAAATGTGCTAGGTTAAATGTGTTTATTCGGGAGCACGTAGGGGGAAAAATGTGCTGGTAAGGGGCAAGAAGTTCAACCCAGGCTGCTCTGGGTCCAGAGCCCCTGGCTGTGCCAACCTCCTTAGGCTTCTCGTAAATCTTTGCCTTCCCTTCTCTAAAGAAGGGCAGACTGCAGCCAGGAAGCAGGGGCTCCTCTTTGATTGTGTCTGGGTAATATCCCTTTCCCTGTGTCCCCTCCTCATCACCCCTCTTCTAGGAGTATAGAGGAGCGTTGTTTTCCCTCTCCTTGCAGTGTCCCCCAGAAAGAGGGGGCGCTAACCACCAAGCTTGGGTAGAGACTGAGAGTACAGCGCTTGTGACATTTTGAAAGTGTAATTTTAAAGAAGCGAATTTAAAATAAACAAATTTCCAAATGCCTATAAAATTAAGGAATTCCTCACCACACCAGGAAGTACACACTGAAAACATAAATGAGCTCAAAAAAGGTTTAAATAAGTTCTTGGATGACAAGCCCAAATGGATTATTAAAGGACACTGGGAATGCCTGAGGGACCTCGCTAATCCTCTGGAAACGGTACAGCATTGACATCACATCCTTCAATGTTACTCTCAAAAAGGTCATTTTCACACTGGATGAATTAGGGTCAAACCTACTTGGAAAATTTTTACTTAACTTTCTTTAGGTTCCCGAATACCAACAATTGTATTTGGGAGAGTATGGGGGAAAAAAAGGTGGGCTTCTGAAAAATTGATGAACTGTCTGATTTCCAAAGCACAGGTAAATCTAGCAATGGCAAGAAGTGGGGGAGGGAAATGATGATATTTGGAAATACAAAGGATCTTTTCTCAAAATACAAAAGTTATAAATGATCATAATCTTAGTAAAGCCTAGCAACATAGGAAAATAAAAAATACTTGGATAAAAAGCTTTGTAGTAGAGAATATTACAAACCATAAACCGGGACAGCGTGAATGTAGTTAACAGCTCAAAAGTCTTCTGTTGTTTCCATTCATTGCAGTCTTATTCTCCTTTGTATCCTTTTCACTAACGTTTTACAGACATCATTGATTAATATTCTCATCTATATATTTCCCTCCCAGACTGAAGTAGGAGTGAGCAGCTTTAGCAATCGATTATGGCATCTATTATAACTTGGGGTCCCGTGCTGGTTGCTGGCTACATTTATCCCCAAAGTGTGGTAATTGTTTTGAGTATTTTATTTTAAAGTAATACAAAGTTGAATCAATTAATTATCAGCAACACATTGTTGACTAACCGAAAAATCAACATAACAGCAAAATATTGGGGCTGGCCCAGTGGCACAGCAGTTAAGTTCATGTGCTCTGTTTTGGCAGCCCGGGGTTTGCTGGTTTGGATCCCCGGCGCAGACCTATACACCGCTTATCAAGCCATGCTGTGGCAGGCGTCCCATATATAAAATGGAGAAAGATGAGCACTGATGCTAGCTTGGGGCCAATCTTCCTCAGCAAAAAGAACAATGAGAGGAGGAGAATTGGTGGTTGATGTTAGCTCAGGGCTAATCTTCCTAAAAAAAAATATATATATATAGACCAGTATATTTTCTTCTTTTCCTACCTTTATTTATTGCAAATTTTGAGAAGCAAATTCATATCTTGAATAGGTGGATCAGGTCACTCCTAGAGGCCTCTGATAGCGTTCCATCACTGTTAACATAAAACTCAATTTCCTTACCATAGTCAGCCAGGCCCTTTATGACAGCACTCCTGTCAGCATGGTCACTGTCCCCCAAGGATCCCACACTCCAATCTCAAATGCTCTAAGTCCTTTCCCACAGCAAGATGTTTGCACATGCTGTTCCCTTTTCCCAACTAGCGTTTTCTTCCTCTACCTTTGCTGCCTGGATCTTTCGCATCTGTCACCTCTTTAGGAAAACCAAAAATAAGTATGTGAGGTAAGAGGTAAGCAGTATTTGTCAAAACCTATTGAGATTGAGTAAAAATGGAAAACGCTTTGATTTATCAACATAAACCTTTATAAATACAAGACAGAATTGTTTTCTACCCAATTCATTGCTCCACAAAATGTTCATTTAATCCAAAGTGGATTATTGACCACTAAAAACTCTAATTCTGGATACCAAAAATAAGCTATTATTGACTTTTCTTCTTGGAATGTTCAGTTCTTCAATTTCACTGCTTATTTAAAACGATCCTATTTTTGATATATTTAGTTTTGTTTCAGTTGAAAGACAGTCTGCCCTCCTCCGCAGATGCGGATGTGGAGCCCGCGGGCGAGCGCAGAACCCGCGGATACGGAGGGCCTACTAAGGCACAGAGCACCCGCGGATTTCGGTATCTTCCGGGAGTCCTGGAACAAGTCCCCCGCGGATACCGAAGGACGACTGTACATATGGGAATTTCTTCATTCTACTCCTATCTATGAAAAACAAAATTTCACAGATGGGTCATTACAGAATACAAAAGGAAAAGCATAGGGGTTGTTGGGGTTGTTGTCCATCTGTTGTGTTGCCTTGGGCTATTCTCAGATCCAAGATTTTCAGGTGTGCCCGATGTGTTATCTTTCACCACCCAGTTAGCTAGATGGTCCTCTCCTCAGGATCCTTACTTCCCTCCCCTCTGTGGGTCGTTTATGATCAGGCCCACAGCAGAAAAATCCCAGCAGTGTGGGTTTGCGCTACCCAGATAAGCCAGTCACCTGGTTGGGCACTAGATGCCAGTGTTTTTCTGCCTCAGATTATAGCACAATTAATATAGTACCAGCTACGTTTCCTGGCCCCGCAATATGCAAGCTGTGAGTAAGGAGCCTGTGCCCTCCAAGAGGCAGAAAGAGCGCTTCCAGTGGGGAGCGAAGGCAGCTCGTGCTAGAAATGCACTGCAGAACAGTCTGCTAGAGATCCCCAACAAAGCCACTTCCGTACGCAAACTTGGCTTTCAGGTGTGTCGTCGTTTTCCTTACACACACTTATATTCATAAACTGCCAGAGATGCGGTTCTAAATTCTTATTCCTTCAGTGACGTGTTACGCTGGTATCTTGCATATCTGACTGTGTGTCATAGCAATGCAGCAACTGTTTTCTCTTCCGATATTTGTACACACATAGTTTTTTAATGTTACAGGATGCTTAGAGCTAAGCAACACCTACATTTCTTGGCTGATGATTCAAGTGCTAAAAAACTGTTAAATTTTGTCTTCTCCAGAGAGAAAAACAGCCCTGAGTCCTATGGATGAAAGCAGTGATTCACGAATTTACGTGGGCATGAAGAATCATCTAGGTCCTTCCTCCTTAAATACAAAAGCAAGAAAACCCTGCAGACTGCAAATTCCCAGACCCCTTCCCTGGAGATACTGATGTAGATCCAGGAATTTGTCTTTTTTTCTTTTTTAAATTAGGACCCAGGTGATTCTGAGAAAGGCCTGCAGATCATGCTCTGAGAAACCCTAGAATGAAGATGAGCTGTTTAAGCTATTCTCAGTCACGTGTTGAGCTGTCATCTGGAGCGATTTCTGTTTAAGCTCAGAAAGAAACCCATGAGGAATAAAAAAAGTCCTTCTGTGAGTGAACTGAATAATCTGCAATGAGAAGTTTCTGGATGCCTTGGGAAGAGATAAAGGCAAATGCTTTGTTTCGAAAAATGGCTTCATTTCATCATCTGGTTTCTGTCTTCTCGTTTCTGTTCTCCCCCTCCCCCTCCTTCTCTTCCTTCTTCCTCCTCTTCCCTTTCCTCTTCTGTCTCTCCCTCCTGCTCCTCTTCCTCCTTCTTTTTCAGTTCATTTAGGCACTATATTACTTTGCCCTCTCAGTATCCAACCTCCTTTTCCAGAGGCTGATGCAAAGTCTGCCAGGTAACTATTTTTAGAAGCTGGAGTGGGGAAGTATCAACTGCTAACAGAACTGAGAGGTGAGATTCAGAACTTCAGAAAAGCCAAGAGGCCACTACCTCCGGAATATTGGAGTTGGTGGGGAATAAATTACCTTTCTTACTTTTAGGATGACTGTGATAGGTGTGATGGGAAGTGGTGGAGAAATTCAGTAGCACGCCATTGCTCAGATGCTAGAAGGGAGCATTTCTCCCACACCCACTCCTCACAAACACCCCTCCCCGCCCATTACCAGGAACAGGCAAACGTACCACAGTCCACAGAGTCACCGTGTCCCACCAAGTTCAAAGCCATCAAACACGGGTGCTAACTAAGACGTGACACAGTGGAAAGCTCCAGGAACTAATTATGCAGATTAGTCTCCAGGGTAACTCGCAGCCTAGGAATGGAGCAGAGTGTTTGAAGGAGCAGTTGGGGTGCGGGAGGGCAGCAAGACTCATTTAAGAGGTTGCTAACAGAGACAAAGCTATTTACAAGCAAGGTCTTTCATTCTTTTATCAGTGAAGCAAACCAGCTGCCCTGTTAGTCTTGACACTGTAATCTGACCAGTAAAACTGCACTGGGTTAACGACATCCTCCCTCAGCAAGCCAGGAAACGATGAAAAAATGTCTCCATGGGCCGCTTTAGGGATAAACAGAGGGAAATGCTTATTATCTTTTGAACATTTAGCTGTTGGGATGGGAACAAAGGAGCTGCAAAAATGGGTGAATGATCAAAATGGGGTTTGAATCCTGGCAGTGTTTGTATCCATCCTCCTTGAGGTTGAAGAGCTGTCTCTAGAGAATGATCCAGAGAGAGAAAAGAGAACGGAACCTTCAAAACGACTTTTTTTTTTCCAAAAGGAGAACAGCTCTGTCCTCTCGCGCTCCAGACCTCCGTCTTGCCTTGCCTGATAGGGAATTAACCCATTTTCCATCTGGAAACCCGGCTATCGTAAGCCCATAGAGGGAATCCTGAGTGCCTAGAAAGAAATGGGATGCAGAAACTCTCTGCTACAAGCAAGGAATGAGCAGATCTTTCTCAGGGTCCCTCAACTTCTACATGTTTCAACTTCCAATTCTCCCCAAAGCCACCTCAAACCTTTAAATATATCCCTTTTTTTTTTTAAAGATTGGCACCTGAGCTAACATCTGTTGCCAATCTTTTCTTCTTCTCCTCCCTCTTCCCCTTCTTCTTCTCCTTCTCCCCAAAGCCCCCCAGCACATAGTTGTATATTCTAGTTGTAGGTCCTTCTGGTTGTGGCATGTGGGATGCTGCCTCAGCATGGCCTGATGAGCGGTGCCATGTCCACGCCCAGGATCCGAACCAGTGAAACCCTGGGCCGCCGAAGCGGAGAACACGGACTTAACTACTCGGTCACTGGGCCAGCCCCTGAAATATATCCTGTTTGTTGATGCCTCTTGGACCATCAATTTATTCTATGTGCAAGGAAGGAGCAGATACTGCAGGGTATTATCAACCCACGGAATCACGAAAGAGGTTCCAGAGATCTGCCTAAGCCTGTGAACGTGTTTCATCACTAAGTTGAATTTGGAAACTGCAGTTCTGAACGATGTCATTATTTGGCAATTGATGTAAGATAGACGTCTTACAATTATTTGTATCGACATGTTGTTTATCAAAATGAATCATCAGGCTTGGTGGATTTGTTCTGCTCCTGTGTGTTCACTATACCCCGAGAATGCTAAAGAATGAACGTCCTCTGCTCGCTCGCTCTTTTGTTCACTTACTGAGGGCTTTTCTGTTGTATGGGCTCCTGATCTCATTTTACAGTTAATACAACCATTTTACTTAACACTCTCAAGAGGGACTGATTCATGCATTGCTCTACTTCCAAGGCTCCAAACCTAAGGTGGGGAAGTTCTGCCGTTTATAGACGAGGAAAATTAAATAAATAAATATTAAGTAATAAATAAACAAAATAGATTGGCTCAAAACATTTTCTCATCTGATGTATTTTACTATGATAGAACATATTCAATGTGATAACTGGCTTGACTGATACCGTCATGTCCAAGCCGTGGAAAAGCATGGAACGCTCTGAAACAAAACAGCAGCTGAGCTAACAGACTCACGGAATTACAGAGGCAACACCTAGGGATCAATCTGCTCTCTCGTTCTAGTGGAACAAACTGAGACCTATTTTCAGTGATTCAAGGAATGGAGTTAATTTGCCTGGGTCACAAAATTAGGGGCAGAACCAGGCCTAAATTACACTCTCTGGACACTAAGCCCAAGTTTCATTACTACGCCTGCTGCGTCAGTAGCATCTCTTCTCAAAGCATCCTAAGTTAATTACAGGTTGCATAAGACACTCCCGATGGCCTTTCTGCAGAGCTCACCCCTGACCCCTCTGATCTTCATGATATGACGGTAGTGTTTCCAGCCCACTTGGCTAATTTCACCCATGTTTAACTGGAGCTCTAAAAATTCCCCTCTTCCTTTGGTTGGTAGCCCTTCCAATCCAAAAGTTTTCCTTGTCAAGGAGCCACGCCAAGGAGTGAGGGTGCTTCACCCACTCGTGTTCATCTCGAAAAGATACTCGAGACCTGCCATCCATCACTTTATCTGCGCCTGTCTGGGTTGCTATGCCAGAGACCACCACTCTCCCGTGGAAGGCTGTCACGGCTTTATCTCCAGGGTTTGCCAAGTGTGAGGTCTAATCCCACCTCCTACTCTGCCTGTGACTCCAGTCAGTATCAGGGGCTGCCTGGGCTTTCTCATTCATTTGCTGACTGAGTAAATGGCTGCCAAGGCCTGTATTTGCTATTGATATCTGCAGCACATATGTGGTACCCCCCACCCAGAAGGTGCTCAGTAAAGTGCTTTTTGAATGAACGTTTTGATGACAAACAGGTGGTATACAATTAGAAACATTTTGTTTGAACATGGGACACTCTACAAAACAATTGTGCCCTGAATGTTCCTATGTAATTTGCCAAATCACCAATTTATTGCAAGGAGAAAATCATGAAATACACGATGGGAAAGACAACACAGAGAGATTTCGTGTTGTTCTAGAAGAAGCAAGAAATAAGTCTGGTTAATTATACAGGAAAAGTAATAATATTATGGAGCTGTGATAAAAAGAAATAATGGCTTGAGGGAAGACAAGAGAGGGAGGGAAAAAAGCTATATTCAGAAAATAATCATGTCCTGAGAATATTCTTAGCCAAGAAAATTTGGAAAAATACACAATTCAAATGTCAATCAATAATCAAGAATGTGATGGCAGCATAATTTTATTTATTTATTTATTTGTTTTTGAGGAAGATTAGCTCTGAGCTAACATCTGTGCCCATCTTCCTCTACTTTATATGTGGGGTGCCTGCACAGCATGGCTTGACAAGTGGCGCATAGGTCTGTGCCCAAGATCTGAACTGATGAACCCCAGGCCGCCGAAGTGGAGTGTGTCAACTTAACCGCTGTGCCACCAGGCCCGGCCCCCATAATTTTTAACGTTATAAAATCTGTTTTCCTTTTCTGGATTTCTAGTGTGTCTGTGTATCTTTATTCTGGGAAAGATGAAAAAGACACACAGACACTGTGGATGTGATCGCAAAGCAGGAAAAGCCAGTGTTTGGAGGACTGGTTTTGTGGGAGCCACGTTCTCAACCACCACAAACAAGTCCTTGTCAGCTGACTGATAGCGCACTGATCACAAATGGGACCAAGTGGAAAAACCTCCCTGTTGCCAAAGTAGTCACTGGAACTCTGATAAGAAGGTGACAATTTAGCAGGGGATCCAAGTTCAGAGAGGCATTAAAAGTAAAGGAGGAAAGAAAACAGCAAAGGAGGAAAAGGAGGAAGATCACTCCATCAGTGTCCTTGACACAGTAAAATGGTCCCCGATCTCCGACTTTCCTGTTTATTCAAAAACTCGCCCGTGATCCTTACCAACAACCTCTTTGTTCTGACACAGGCGTTTTCCAGAACTGATCTTAATGCCCTCTTGGCAGCATCCCAAACCACTGACTGTCCCTTCTTCTGTGATACCAGATTTCCCCTCCTGCCTGTCCAGTGTTCCTTTTTACTCTTCTCCATGGCCCTTGTCCTTTAAAATGGGAGTTGCTTGGAGGGTCTGTCCTATCTTCTCCTTTCACCCTATATAGCCTTCTAATGAAATATTATTCCCTCTCTGACTCAAAAGTACCATCTTCATGCTATCGACTGTCAAACCGATCTCAACCAGGATCTTGTAGCCCTGGAGATCCAACTGTCCACTGACTGCCCTCAGGTGAAGGACACCAGGAATCTATAACCCTACGAGTCAAACTACTCACTGGTTTCCCTATACCCACGCTGCCCTCGTGGTACTGCTCAGCCAACACCCCATCGTTCACCCAGGTTGCCTAGTCAGAATTCTGAGCCTTGTCCTTGATTCTTTCCTCTTCTTTGGATCACAGATATTTACTGAGTGTCAACACAAACCAGAAACTGTGCTAGGTAGGCCTGGAATGGAGCAGTAAACAAGATCAAAATGGTCCTTGCCCTCATGGAGCTTATAATTATGGACACTGCCTCACTCTCGCCAATCCTGCTAACACTGTCCTATTGTTCTTGAGACAGCCTCTTTTCTCTAACCCGATGCCACCTTTCTACTTTAGGCATCCATCATCTCTTGCCTTCATTGCCTCAATAGCTGCCTAACTCGTTTCTCTGATCCTAGGCTTGCCTTTCCAAACCATTTCCACAATACAGGGCGAGAAATCAGCCTGAACCAATCTTATCCCACCATCTCCACCTCATGTACTTCAGCAACCCTCACTGCTCCTAAATTAGGATGGGGCAAAACGCCTCATCAAAGGGCTAAAAGGAAGGGCTGGACCAAGCCTGCAGGAACCCAGGGAAGGAAGACAACACATGTCCCTTCAAACCTAAAGTCTTTAAATATTCTTTCAACATTGTTAATCAGGAAAAACTGATTCTATTAATAAAAATGGAATATCCACTTATATCTAAAGTTAGGAATTTGCCATATGCCTTGACTATAGCATCCTTTTTATGGATATGTGCTTCATAGATATGCAAAAATGGATCCTGCTCTACGCACTGCTGACATGTTACGTAACCTACCCTTTTTGTTTTCATATTGGGACTGTCTTTCCACGTCATTACACCTTCCGCTACCACATCATTTTGATGACTGCACAGTGTTTTATGGATTTATTTTTAAATTTGACCTTTTCCAAAGAGATATATGCACAAGTTTTTTTTAAAAAGCAAATAGTATGAAATGATTTCTAATAAAAAAAACAACAGCACCCCGTGCCACCTGTCCCACTTCAACCCTGGTCCCCAGAAGCACACATTTAAGAATGTTTTAGCTATTGTTTCTCTTAATTTATCTCTATATTTCCAAATAATTCCAAATAATATGAGTATGCCCCTTTTTCACTGATTCATCTATTTTATCTACCGACTTGTAGTGTGACGTAGTCAATCATTCAACAAATATATATTGCTCACCTACTATGTGCCAGGCACTGTTCCAGGCAAGAGCAAAACAGATCAGATCACTGCATTCATGAAACTTAAATTCTAGGAAAAGGACAATTAAAAAGCGAATAACTAAATAAAACAATTTAATATGTTGCTACATACTATAAAGTAAATAAAACAAAGTAATAGAGATGAAAAAGACTGACTTCAGGGGGGCTGGCCTTGTGGCCAAGTGGTTAAGTTTGCGTCCTCTGCTTTGGTGGTCCGGGGCTTGCGGGTTCAGATCCTCGGTGCAGACTTAGCAGTGCTTGTCAAGCCATGCTGTGGCTGCATCCCACATAGAAGAACTAGAAGGACTTATACCTAGGATATACAACTATGTACTGGGCTTTGGGGAGAAGGAAAAAGAAAAGAGGAAGATGGGCAACAGATGTTAGCTCAGGGCCAATCTTCCTCACCAAGAAAAAAAAAAAGAAAGAAAAGACTGACTTCAGGTAGGGTGATCAAGAAATGTTTCTCTGATTCTCTGAGATGACATCTGAATTGAGCCTGCATTGTGAAGATCTAGGGAGAGAGCCGTGTTAATGGGATACAGGTTGGGTACATGTAACAGAGTCTATAATAAGTGAAATTTATTTTTCCCCTTTTATAACAGTCTGAGGCCAGGGCACCCAGGAGTCTGGGCTCCTTCTACTTTCTCACCCCTCACCTGTAAGGTCCAAGATGGCTCCACCATAGCTCAGTTCCAAACAGCAAGATGGAGGAACGGGGAGAAGGGCACATCCCTTCTCTATAAGGGTACGACTCAGCAATGCTCATCTCCTCTGCTCATGTGCTTTTGGCCAGAACTGAGTCACACAGACACACCCAGCAGCAAGAGAAACTTAAATGTTGTTTCTATTCTGAGCAGCCATGCGCTGAGCTAAAATTCTATTAACTGTGGAAGAAGAGGAGAATGGGTCTTGGGAACCAACTTAGTCTCTGCCAAAAGAACATTTTACGCAGAGGAAAGATCAAGGGCAGAGGCTCTGAGGAGGGGAAGACCTGGACTGGTTTAGAGAAGAGAAAGCAAGCTAGCATCACTGACGGGTGGTTAAAGTGGAGAGAGGGAGGATGTGAGACCGGGGATGCAGACAGGGACCAGACAAGGCAGGGCTTTTTAAACCATGGTAAGGAATTTCACTTTTATTCTAATTGCAATTGGAACCCACGAGAGAGTTTTCAGCAGGGAACTGATTTAACCATTCTCTCTCACCTCTTCCTCTTTCTCCGTTCCTTAATAGTACTATATTACTGGTTTTGATTAAAACGTTAATCACTATTTTCATCATCAGGAGTATGCAAATATCGTTCATTGCAGAACCAATTAGTGTACTAAGGTTATATTTCCTTTCTTGTATAGTTTTTAGTTTGCCTCAAGTTAATAAATTTGTTTTTCACGTACATAATTATACACACATATGCACACAAATACACAGCTTCAACTCATTCCAGATTCTTCATATCATCTATCTTCTATTCTGTCCTGTTTACTTTTTTCTGTCTTCCAGAAATTTCTTATTGAAATCTCTCATCCACTGATGAGATTATTCTTGTGAATCTATTCCTTTTTAGTATCTTTACTATCATGTTAATGAATCTTGGGATAGAAAGGAGAAAAATAAGCATGATGTATCCACGAATTTAATTGAATTCCATTAACATTTTAGCTTAAGAATTCTCTCCTTTTAAAATAACTTTCAACTTGGGAATATACTTTGAAAATTAGACTCCCCTTTTTACATTTTTGTGAGACTGCAGAAAAGATTAAAATGGCTTCCAGCACGTCTTAGTCAAGTTGCTCCTTTCAATGTGACTGGATGCCAGGAGGGGATGATGAGCTGGCTTAGTTATACTCCCCATCTTTCAACTCCCAGTTTAGACACTGCCTCTGCCCACACCATCCTATTTCCCCTCTAATGTACTATGATTTCACATTTACTCTGTATATCCCACCAGCCCCATAAAGGCAGGCATTTCTGTCTTTTTGGTTGTTTTTGAACTGCTCTGCTTATTGCTTGACCTACTTTTCTGGACACTTAAATATTTCTTGAATGTACGGCTGCTATCACCTCCTCCTTGAGAGGAAGCTTTTACTCACAGCCATCTTTGATTTTCTTTGGATATAATTGCCACTCTTAGCTTTTACCTTCCCTATGGGTATTACAACCGTACTCATGAGAAACCCACTTCAAATGCTACCTGGTGCCTGAAGACTTCCCTAAGGAACCTAGTCGCCTTCCTCTGCTGAGGACCGTCAGGGTTGTAGTCGTAATTAGCACCCAGTAAATGTTTCCTGAATGAATAAACTAAGTCATCCAATGAGGATTCAAGTAAACTTTCTTATACTATGTATTTAAAAAATTTCAAGCTGCTGTCATTAAATATGGAGCAGCTGAAAAGGCTTGCGTGGTTAGCATCAAGCATCATCCCTAGCCTAGAAGCAGACACGCAGCAAAGGATATTTAACGTTTCCTCAACTGTTTATTTGGCACAGCAAGGATAATGTAACCAAATCCATCTGTTTCCTCTGACCAGGGATTTCAAAGGGTGACAAAAAAAATGTTATGCTGAACTTCTAATGACTCCCGACTTATCTCACCTGTTCTTTGTCAGAAACTCGTTAAAAATTTTAATACAGATGAATAAATTACTAGGACACAACCTGGAATAAGTATAGAGATTTTATATAAAAGTCAACAGCTTTGAAACAAAAAGATAAGCTTCTTGGCTGATTATCTGTTCTCATGACATGTGAATAGCTGAGTTGTTTAAAAAACTATGCTTTTATTATGTACTTGAAAAAAAACTTGATGTTAACCAGGAATTGCATAATTATAGGAGTCAGGGCTAAACGAGACCCAAGTAAGTTATTCCACTATCCAGCTTTCAGAGATCTCAAATAGCATGCTCCAATTTTAAAATTTAAAAACTGGATAAAGATTTACATTTATATATTCACATCAACATTGTGGGCCATTTTTATAAACGACATTGCTTATTCAAGGTCAGCTGGTGTTACCTACTCCGATACCTAAAACCCTCATATCTCAAGTCCTCCTTTTCAACTTATAATTATGAAGATCATTTTGCTTCCTCTGCAAGCTGAGGCAGTAAGTCTGTTTTATCTGCACTGCATACAACCAGTCCATGAGACCTGGAATGCTGTTACGCATTTCTAAATGTATCCTGTTATGAATTCAAAGAAGTCTCGCTGGACCAAAATTGTAGGCATGTCATTATTAAACATCATCATTTTCTAGCAAATCAAGGCCAAAGTCTATAAAACTGACTATTTTGCTTAGGTTTAAGTAACACCCATTTAATTGAGCTTTCTGTACAGTGTCTTTCCAAAACAGAGTTAGTGAAAAGATGCTCAACATCATTAGTCATTAGGGAAATTCAAGTAAAAACCGCAGTGAGAATCTACTCCAGCCCCTCCACGATGACTGAAATCAGAAAGGTAGACAGTAACAAGTGTTGGTGAGGACGTGGAGTGGTTGGAATCCTCACGCATTGCTGGTGGAAATGTAAAACGGAGCAGCACTTTGGAAAACAATTAGGCAGGTCCTCAAAAAGTTGAAACAGTTACCATATGACCCAGCAGTTCCATTTCTAGGTACATACCCAAGAGAAATGAGAATATACGACCACACAAAAACTCATATAAAATGTTCATAGCAGCGGGGACTGGCCCCTGTGGCCAAGTGGTTAAGTTCGCATGCTCCACTTTGGTGGCCCAGGGTTTCGCCAGTTCGGATCCTGGGTGCGAACAAGGCACCGCTCATTAGGCCATGCTAAGGCGGCGTCCCACAGAGCAGAGCCAGAAGGACTCACAACTAGAATATACAGCTATGCACTGGGGGGCTTTGGGGAGAAGAAGAAGAAGAAGAAAAGAAGATTGGCAACAGATGTGAACTCAGGCGCCAATCTTTAAAAAAAAAGTTAATAGCAGTGTTATTCACAATAGCCAAAAAGTGGAAACAACTCACATATCCACCAACAGATGAATGGCTGAACGAAATGTGGTATTTTCAAACAATGGAATACTTTTTGGCCATAAAAAGAATGAAGTACTGATACATGCTACAACATGGATCAACCTTGAAAACATTGTGATAAGTCAAAAAAGCCAATCACGAAAGACCATATTATACTTTATTTATATGAAATGTCCAGAATAGGTAAATGTATACAGCCAGAAAGATTAATTGTTGCCTAGGATGAGAGTCTGTGCCCTGCGGGGAGAAGACTGGGGAGTAACTGCTAACGGGTATAGCGTTTCTTTTTGGGTGATAAAAACAATCTAAAATCGACTGTGGTGATGGTTGCACAACTCTGTAAATAGACTAAAAAACATTCAATTGTACACTTTAAATGGGTGCATTATATGGTATGTGAATTATATCTCAATAAAGCTATTTTATGAAAACAAAGCATAACACAACAGAGTTCAGCACTCTTTCCACGGATAAAAGACACTAATAAAAAAAACTGGCTGATTTAGCAAAACAAGGGTATTTGGCCTTTATTCCCCTTCCAGACACTGTTGCTTTTAGTTCCTCTACAATTTTATCTGCTTATCCCATGTGATACGTAATCTGAGCTCAGAGCCTCAACAGGAAGTCCAAAACAGTTCTTTCAAACAAACTTAAAAAAAGTTTAATAACATTATCTAATAGTGTATTAAAGCACCGCTTTGATGCCGTTTTATGATCTTAGACTCTTGCTTTCCATTTTGAAGCAAGCGAAGGGCTTATACAGATAATGTAATTTAACTTCATGAAATGTCTTTTTTCACTGAAAAAAGTACCATATTTAGGACAAAGCACAAAGTAGTCTTAGGTGTTTTTAAATCCCTATGTAATCATAATAGCTCTATAGGGATTTAAAACACAAAAGCAGTCCCAAACATAACAGCAGCACTATACATAATCCAAGTTCGATTTATATTAAATGTGCTTTTTACAGACCAGTTCAACAGATGATTCATGAATCACTTAAACACTGCTTTGTGTTTCTAAATTAGTTCCACGTGCATCCTATTTCACCAACTAGATGATACAACTCTAACCTACCCCAGTCTCTCCTTTCTCAAGACATAAAACCACGCAACCTTCTTTCTTAAGTATTTACATGTGTTGGCTTTCATCCAGCCCTTTAAGGAAATTCTAAGCTCCTCTAAGGCAAGGACCTTGTCTTAAACTTCAACAGTTCACAGATACCCCATCATTATAATATGTTTCTCAAGGTTCAAGGCTTGGCCCAGTTCTCCCGTCAAGCTAGAATACATATACTGTATATAGTGTTCATATATACGTGTATGTATGTGTGTGTATCAATATCTATCTACCTCACTTTTACTTCATTTCCAAGACATAAATATATGTTGACTGCCCCTAAATCTTCATTTTCTTGAGAATATCCTCTAAACTCCTCAGTAATGGGTATCAAAGCTCTTTGCCATCCTCTCCCACTATCCTTTCTAGCCTGAGCTTCACACAACGACACACCAATTCTTCAAAGTCCCTCTTACACACCTTACACTGCCACAGCTCCAGGACTTTGCAGTCTCTTAGATTGCTCTCCAGTCTATGAAAAGTCTGTTAATCTTTTAAGGACCATATAAAAAGTCATCTTCTCCGTACACTCTTACTTTTCAGAATTAATTTCTCCCTTTTAAATGCTCCTATGGCACTTTAGCATTATAGCACTTATCCTGGAGTGACTTACATGGTGCCTAGGGACATGTCTTCCTCTCCTAATACTAATTCTCTGACGTTTGAGACTATTTTATTTACACACGAATCGGCTAACATAGCACGTCTGTATTACCTTCACTCTACAGAATAATCACTCAATAAATGCTTCCTAGATTAATTTCCCCACAACACCAAGAATAGTGGGGGGTACACAGCAGTTAATCAACAAATAATGTTGATTGATAGAATATAACTTCCTGGAGGGAGGATTCAAATAGTCAATGACTGATTTTAGTGACAATTAAACTAAAGTGACAGACCTTGACCAAAAAAAAGTGTATTCTCTAAGTTGTTCCTACACTGAGCTGGACTTACGTTACACACGTTTTAATATAACAAGTCAATCAAGGGAGTAGTTTCAATATATTTTTATCTTCAGTGGTTCATCTGGAATAAAACTATTTCCACCTGAGGAAAACACATAAAAGAATTTTGGAAGTCAAATTCTTAGAATGTAGATGGATCTTTCACTGTTTATTCAAGCTTCGGTCAAGCATTTACCATTTATTAGAACTGTCTTGGGACCAGATGGTGAAAAAGGTACTAGACCATAAAGTGAGTAAGATATGGACCCCGCCCTGAAAGTGTTGACAGCACCCTGTGGGAAGGCTCTCAAAGGAATCTGGGTTTTGGTGCTTCAGAAAAACTGGTACTGATTAGCTCTATATTGATGAATCTGGAAGTTCTTTAAAATGTACTCTCTTAAATTCAGGTTATAATATTTGTTTCAATGTATATTAAAAACAAAGTTACAGCAATATTTTATTTAGAAAACCATTTTGGATTCGCCAAAACAGCTAAAAAACATAATTAGATGGTAAGAATCAGGGCCTGGGACTAGGGTGAGGCAAAAGGGGTCTCCTAATGTAAAATTTAAGGAGGTACCCACTCTCAGGGTCATGCAAGTGCAGGGTCAGCCTCAAAAAGGAGGACTGCCTCTTTAAATTTTGCACCCTAGGCACCTCTCCTGCCTCACCCTAGTTCTGGCCCAGCTACGAATGTTTAAGAAAATAATCATTTTGTGTCATATTTGGTTTTGTATACTTGGTACACTCCATAACAAATGTTTTATAAATCATTTCTGGCTTGCCAAAAATGGAATTGTGGAATCATGGGGGAAAGATGAAACATAATTAGCGTATTAAAATGATTGCCAAGTTAAAAGCTTGCAACTACTCAGATTAGAAGTAATTCTCATACCTCAACTGTTCTACTCTTATCTATAACCATTAACTTATGATTTTGCTAACGTAAAATAACTTCTTTATTGGAATTTTTCTATGATCAATACCAAATGAACTGAATGAGTAGTAATAAAATAACCAGAAAAGTTACAAGCCAGCATCCATACTCTTTCAAGGCAGATCATTTGGGGTTTAGTACTTATAGTACTTGAAGATGATTCCCTTCTTAGTTCTTTAGTCTAGTTATTGATGGTTATTCAGGACCAAATAAGGAAATTCTTAATGTGTTTCGTCCACAGGAATATAACTCAATAACTGAACAAAGCATTAATTAAAGTTAGTTGTTCTGAAAACCAGTTTCATATTTAGGTACATGAATAAATAGAGAGTAAGTGATAAACAACTTAGATTTAAAAGGCATTGACATCACGTGGAAAAGGTTTTCCTGCTACATGAAAGTGATGAGAACTTGAAATCAGCCTGTCAAGTGTTACTGTATCTGGTAATTCAACGTTCAATGTCAGGTAAGATTGTAAAGAAGCTTTCTGAAAAGTTCTAAATACACTTTTAGTAAAACATTTTCCCCTATGTTGGCTGAATTCTACATTTCCTTCTCTACACGTTTAGAAGGTTCAAGAGCTGTCATCCCTTTCTTTTGGGTTGACGGTAGATTTCTTCTTCTTTCATTTCACTTTAAAATTGAAAATTTTTACCTACCAAGCGTTAGGTACTAGAACTAAGAATTTCATATACAACTCTCAACAGTCTAGAAAAGTTTGGTTGTGATTGCGACTCATTTATAAAACCATTTGAGATGGTCCCTAAATGAAGTTTTACATATTCTGCCATAATAGCAGCAAAACAAAATCATCCCAAGCTTCCATAAATGGTGCTGCTTGTGAAGAAAGATATTTTTGCATAAGATAATAAAAAGGCTTAGGCTGCTCTTAAATACATCTGGATTTTCAAAGCAAAACATTCAAACTTACAAAAAATCTTTTTACTAATGGAAAATGACAATTCTAGGAAAAAGCTATTACTCAAATAATAAATAAAAATGACCCTAAATGACTTGCCCATCTCTCCTATGTTAAAAATACCAGTATTTGTATACCATACAAAGTTTTTCTAATTATAACTCTTTTTTTTTTCAAAGATTGGCACCTGAGCTAACAACTGTTGCTAATCTTCTTTTTTTTTCTCCTCCCCAAAGCCCCCCAGTATATAGTTGTATATTCTAGTTGTGAGTGCCTCCGGCTCTGCCATGTGGGACGCCACCTCAGCATGGCCTGATGAGTGGTGCCATGTCTGCACCCAGGATCTGAATCAGTGAAACCCCAGGCTGTTGAAGCAGAGCACAAGAACTTAACCACTCGGCCATGGGGCTGGCCCCTAATTATAACTCTTTTATTTATTTATTTAGAGGAAGATTAGACCTGAGCTAACATCTGCTGCCAATCCTCCTCTTTTTGCTGAGGAAGATTGGCCCTGAGCTAACATCCATGCCCATTTTCCTGTACTTTATATGTGGGACGCCTGCCACAGCATGGCTTGACAAGTGGTGCGTAGGTCCACACCTGGGATCTGAACCAGTGAACCCGGCTGCCGAAGCGGAATATGTGAACTTTACCACTGCACCACCAGGCCGGCTCCTAATTATAACTCTTAATTAACAACTTATAAAACAATTTAAAACACCAAAATGAAACAAGTGAAAATAATTAAAGCATGTAAGTGAAGTCAACTGAGAATATAGTTAAACTTGATTTATTATCCATGTGCCCCTAAAGCTTTTCCTCCCCTGTGATCCCTACGACCCTTACCTCCATAACAAAAGATCCAAGTTATAAAAATAAAGTTCATGGAGAATACCATTATTCTGATGACTGAAATCCTTACTGAAAATAAATGATTTCATGGAAAATTATTAAGAAATCCCCAAGTTAATTTCATTGCTAGATGTAATGCAACAATACACATATACACACACGCATACATTCATTATGCTAGCCAATTTCTTATTCAAACCCCATAAAAATATTTTTAATACGCATTGGCCCCAAACTTTCAGCTACTTAATCTGTGTCAGAGAGATCAAGATTCATAAATAAATTATACAATCTCACTTAGAAAAAAATACTGCAATCTAAACTTCTAGTTATCTGATGTCTTGAGTAAACAGTTCAGATAAACATCATTCATGTAAACTTTTCTCCATCCTTTATTGGGTGATTATCTAGGCTCTCTGAATCATCTTTTTCAGTCACATGTTGAATTATTTTCATTGAAATTTTCGTAAGACTGCACGAATGTCACAGTTACAAATCCCAAAAACCGAAACACTATAGCAAATTTAAGATTAATTTTTTATTTAAGTAAACATATCATATAAAAGTTTTATCTCATAAAAAATATGCTTCATATTAAATAATTTTAAGGAAACATAATTACTTATACATAATGCTGTCAATCTAGTTTATCCATTACCGTTTTGGTCCCCGAACCTGCCTTTGTTTCCACTCCTAAGGCTGGATGCAGAACATAACTGCCCCCACGGGGAGGGGCAAGAGGTCCTAGGGAGACCAGTCTCAGTTATCACGGATGATGCTGAGAGGCATTCAGCACCATGATGTGTTATTCAAATGTAAATGAGAAAATAAGCTATATGAGTGACCTTCATGAGGTTTTTCACATAAAGTGTATTTCATATCACTAAAGATTTAACGACTAACAAGCTACACCTAAGTTACTTAATTACTTTTGAGTCCTTCGAGATAACATCAATATCCAGCTTCTAGTTTCCACTCTTTAAAATATTTCTCCATTGTGCTCCTCGATTTCCAGGTGCCGACATTCACGGTAGGTATGATTTTCTGCGGCTTCAGCCACTGAACAAAACGTTTCATTTCTAAGAAGCTGCTGTGTTCACTATAAGGAACTCCTGCAACAGAAAAGAAAAGATATGGCCTACTAAAAATCAAGTTAATAAAAAAAATGCACAAGCCCAAAATAAAATAAAATAAAAGAGAAAAGGAAAGCAATTTGGAGTATTTTTGTCAAGAACTTCTTGGTGCTTTATTTCTGATAAGAAAATCTGTTATTATCTCTTACAGATAAAGATTAAAACATTAAAATGATACAGAAACTTTGAATTAAAAAATTCTATTATTTTTCTATATAGACACTTAATAATATGCATTTCTATAGATTCTTCTTTATAATTAGGCTTTTCTTTTAAACTAATTCTTCCCTTTAAGTACTTTGCTGTGCTATGGATTTCAGGAAAATCTTGGGAGAAATGTAGTAAAATTTGAAGAATAACAAGGAAGAGAGTCTTGATTTCCAGAGCAGGTAAGCAGATTCCAGTCCCCAAGCTTGGCACATATAAAAAATAAGCAAAGAGAGAAAAATTAAATCCTAACAATCTCTTTATCTTCTTTACTGAAGATCAAGTACCTCAGAGAAAGGGAGACAGGGTTCTGAATCGAGTAATCTAGGGTCTTTAGAGACAAAGTCACCGGTCTAGTGACATATCACAAATGTTTCCATCAGCCATTATTACAATAAGCCAATTTCTGAGGACAATGGTAAACCTCCTCCAAGAGATGAAAAAATTAAAGTCAAGTCTGTAACTCTTGCTGTCACCACATCTAATCCATTGTCTCCTGCTCCCAGTTTCACAGCGTCATCTAAACTTCCAGGACACAGCTGCACTGCCCCTGGCTGTGAGCAGGTCTATGATTTCCTCTCCGTATCACTGATCACACAAACGAATGAGCTGCATTAGTCAATGTCTGTCTACCACAGTCACACGCCTTTCTATCAGCTCACACTGTACTAAAGATACAGGCTTAGGGTATGGAGACGATTTGATACCAGAATTTTTAAAGATTCTTTGGTGCCTATTTTTCTTGGATCTTAAAATGTAAGATTTTACAGCCTTTTAAAAAAATGTAATTACAAATACTAAAAGTGACAAAACTTAATAATTATACCATATATTGAAATGTTTCCTTTGGTCCGGGGAAGGACATCTGCTATACTAGTTAACTTATTAGAATGTGTCCATCCTGTAGGTCGAAAAGCCAAAATCCGATCATATTTTCCACCACACTTCTTCAAATGACTCTGTAAGCCCTGTTAAATAAAAATAGGATATTTATTTAATGGTCGGTGAAGATAGTTATGTAGAATAAAACAGAACGATCAAAGATGTTACATCGGCATACTCACAAGGAGTTTTCACTTGCTAAGCATTAGCTTGCAACAACCTGGGACAGTGATTCCAAAAAAATAAAATCACTGAAAAAAAATCTATTTTCCCCTTTACTTATCTAAAGTTAAACACGCTTAAGTACAGGGTGAAAAAAAGATGAGGCAAGGTTAAATGTAAATAATTATGTCTTTAAAAATTGCAATTCAGAGAGCTACCACAAAAACCCCTCTCCATATCCTACCACTTTTTGGGTATTAGATACACTATTAGCAGATTGAAGATACTAGCATCTAACAGTATCCCTATTAGACATACTGACATTAACACTTGCAAACATCATTCCAGACATATCCCCCTGCAGATAAAGCAACAGAGGACTGACAGGTGGCTAGAGAGATGGGAATAAATGTATGGAATGGCATCATACTCCACACAGACATACATTTTAAAGACGCACAGTAGCATTCTTTTCAGGTGTTTACTCCTTTTCACCTCTAAACATGAACTAGAATAACTTCAAAACTTCTCATGCTGCAACAACTGGAAGTAATATGCTTCCCTAATAAATCCTGAGTAGAATAGAACTTTGGAAACTGAAGTCATCATAAGTGATGACATTTGACACAATTCTCGGAAAATCAATGACCAAAGTTCAATCTTTGAAAGATAAGAGAAATCCAGATAAAGACAATAAGGGCATGAGGGATTCAAAAAGGTCTAATACTTTTGGTCTTAAGACTAAACCCAGAGTGTCAAAGGCTTATGGAAATCTATAATAAAATTCTAGTTTTATTAAAAATAATAAGAAATCTAAACCGTAAGTAGTGTTATCTTGGATTTCCAAAAGTCTTTTTCTTCCTTAATCATACACACTCTGAACTATTAAAGTATTCTAACAGGTGCTGGTATACAGTTCTGAAGAAAACTTAAAGACAAATCCATTCATTCATCGACCTATTCACTCCTCCAGGAAATATCTGCTCCAGGATTATGCCACGCCCTGGTGTCAGAGATGGATGAGAGACACCGTCTTTATCTTCTGGAAGCTTACAGCCTGGCGGGGAGACGGTCAATAAACCCTACCGTCTGGGTCTTTTTTAATGGAAACCCTCTGCCATTTCTTGACTTTTTCTAACTCTCATCATCTATTACACCATGAGCACTTAGGAGCCTTACAGATTGATCTTTCGAGAAAGGATTCATTTTTTTAGTATAAATTCCTAGAAATGGAATTGCTAAATTAAAGGATTTACCCCTAATTTCCACTACTATCCAAGCAGATGAGAGTGCCAATTTCTCTGCTCTCAGCATAGGAATATTACCTTTTTTAAAAGTATGCCAATTTGATAGAACACAAACATATTTTTTTATTTTTATGCTTGATTACTAGAGACTGAACATTTTATTGTGTTTATCAGACATTTATATAGCCTGGTGAATTGATAACAATCCCTTGATTTCTCTTTTGTACCAGTAATATTTTATTAATTTGATATTAATATTAATAAAATTATTTTACTATATGAATAGTATTTACCTTAAAATTTTATTAATTTTATATTAAGTTATTTTAAGATAATTAAAAATTTATCTTTTATTAATTTGAATACCTACTATTAAAGTCATATTTCTTACCAACTACCGCCTCCCCACAAAAAAGTTTAAGTTATGGATATATAACTAAGTTTTCATTACAATATCTCTGGCTCTGTACATTTTCAGGTTCTTGGCTTGCTAGTCTAGGATCTAGCTAATGTAATGCTCTTTGCTGAATTGCTAATCCTCCTCTTGTCCTCACAGAGAGAAGGAAATAATAGAAAAGTGAGGTTTAGAGCAATTATACATGTAATACCGAGCTCATCCATTCCTATTTGTGCAAAAACACTCGGGAGAATTAAATGAGAAGTAATTTCTACTTTTCATGAGGGAAATTTGAGTTACCACAAAAACATCATTAACCTGTGCCACAAACAAAAACATATTATCATATAAGCCAAACATACAGAAGAGATTGCCAACAGCCACTAGTCGTTCATTCACTACAACTGGAGAACCACCATCATGAGGAACTTTAAGAATGATTTAGTCAACATAAAGTTCCTGATCTATGACTTGTCTCTCTGTTTATTGGTAACCAGTTTGTCATAACAATGCTTTCAGTATATGCCACCAGAATTATTTTTTCAGTGTGCAAATAATCATGTATAACACAAACATATTGCTATAACATTTTACCACGTTCAATCAGGTTTAAATCAGAGATGATAGTCAACTACACATCACATATATGAACTTGGGATGTTGAAACAGACATCATGAACGGTATTATTTATACAGTTTCTCAGGCTTTTACGCCTGCCTTAGAAACCCTGAAAATTGCATCAGGCTTACATTTTCACAAAAAGTCATTAGCTCTGATGCAACAAAACTATTTTTGGCTGGTAAAAAACTGGCTTTAAGTACTAACTAAAATATAGCCTCATGGTAACCATTTGCTTCTGTTCTGTGTTTTGAAGATAAGAAATTGTCAAAAACGTCATCAATATCTGGTCACTTTAACAGAGGAAGGGAAGGGCTACTGAAGGCAATGCCAACAGCAGATGAGAAATACAGAGAAAGTAACAGACAATAATTTCAGATAATCATTTTTTTTGTCTTCAAGGCAGATAATTGTCTTTTTTTAAGTGCACAGGTCAGTGATTGTCAGTACATTTAGAAAGTTGTGCGACTATCACCACTATCTAATTCTAGAACATTTTCATCACCACAAAAAGAAACACTGTCTCCATTAGCAGTCATTCCCCATTCCCTCTCTCAAGTCCTGGCATCACTAATCTATGTACTGTCTCCATAGATTTACCTGTTCTGTACATTTCATAGAAACGGAATAACACAGGATGTAGCCTTTTGTGCGTGGCTTCTTTCACCTGACATAATGTTCTCAAGGCTCATTCACATTGTACTATATACTAGCAATTCATTCCTTTTCATAGCTGAATAATATTTCTATTTTATGGATGTTACATTTTGTTAGTCATTCATCATGTGATGGACATGTGAGTTGTTTCCACTTTTCTGCTATTACAAATAATGCTACTATGAAGTTTTTGTGAACGTATATTTTTAATTCTCTTGGGCATATACCTAGGCCTAGAATTGTTGGTCATATAGTCACTCCATGTTTAATTCTTTAAGGAAATTATCAAACTGTTTTCCAAAGTAGTTGTACCATTTAACAACCTCACTAGCACTGAATGAGGGTTCCAGTTTCTCCATATCCTCACCAACAACTGGCATTGTCTTTTTTATCATGGCTCTCCTAGGGAGTGGAAAGCAGTACCTCACAGTGGTTTTGATTCACAGTTCCCTGATGGCTAACAACGGAGATCCGCTTTTCATGTGCTTATTGGCCATCTGTATACCTTCTCATTCACAATATTGATGCGCTTTTCATGTGCTTATTGGCCATCTGTATACCTTCTCATTCACAATATTGATCCTCTTTTCATGTGCTTATTGGCCATTTGTATACTTTCCCATTTATTTGGCGATTTCTATACCTTCTGTCTTCGCCCTCTGCCATCTGGCTTCCTCCAACATCCCCTCACTTGAAACAGTTCTTGAGCAGGTCACCAAAGATGTTCTAATTGCCAAATTGCCATTTTTTCCTTATATGACCTCTCTGCAGCATGTGGCTTTTAAACACTTTTTCTTAAAAAGCTCTAGTTCCTTCATTTCTACAATATCCTGACTCCTCTGCTTCATCATCCTCCTAAGTAGACAATTTGTTCAAACGGAACACACTAAGTTAGTAAGAAATAAAACTGTAAAATAAAAATAATAAAAACACGCCATACCCTCCTCAGGATTTCAGTGTTCATTTTACAATTAATCAACATCTCATGAACCTTCACACAATTTGGATGTCTCCCAAATTTAAAATATGTTTGCAAAGCTGGCTTAAATACCAGTGGACAAAATTCTGACTTGATTAGTTTTATGAATTACACACTCATGAAAAAAGCCCATAAAAACTTTACCTTAATCTCATGAACAAAGGAGTAGTTATACCAGTTAGAATTTCCTTACTCAAGAGATAGACCTAAAATATTCATTTTCTTTACACCATACGTGTTATTATTTCTAAGACAGATACAGTAATCAACATCCTAAGCTATTTCAACAAGCTCCATAAAAGTTCTTTCATGAACATTATAGCAAAAGTGAAAATACATTGTTTTGTGTACATTATGTTCTGAATTGTTTTTAATAGTCAGGTTTGATGTATTCCATCACTAGGTGTCAAAATGTTAGTAAATGGAATGAATCTTAGTTAGTACATGAATAAATCTGACAAATAAGCCTCCAAATCACAGTGAGGTCATATCATACATATCTTAATTTATACCTCAGAACTAATATTAGAACTTCCTCTGAGGATGCACGGCCACCATTTCATTTAATCCTCACAAGTAAATTTCCAATATGAAGCAGCATCACAGGGGCTTAATATTAATACAGAATACATCTGAAGAGAAGTAAGAACTCCTCAGAATTCTCCACTCATTTCCCCACGCACCCAGAAAGAACTGGAAAACAATCTTCAAAACAGATCACACAGCTGTGAATGACCAGACAGCTGCATACTTTTGTATTTTTGTTTCTTCCTTTATGATAGTTCTCTAGTTCCTAAACTCCTGGTGGGCATACGAAATTACTCTACTCAGCTGCACACGCTAAAAAACTAAAACCATTTTATATTCCACCGAAAAGATTTTCTAGGACAAAGTTTACCGTAGGTGATGGCACTATAACTTAATTCCTCTAAGTTAAATGCGAGTAAAATGGAAATCCAGTTTACAATCATAGATCATCTTTTTCAGTTCATCCTACAAAGACACATCTCCTGAATGCTTACCTTAAAATTAATTTGCATCATTGGGAGAAGGTGAACCAGTGAATTGCACATGTCTGTAGTGATGAGGGAATTAATTTCCGGTATATTGAGACACTGTAATGTTTTATATTTTTCTTGGGACATGCCCACCTTTGAACCTAAAACATCAGCAATGGCTACAGGCAAAGGAAAAGGTTGAAAATAGTAAAATTATAACTTATGAAAAACATCATAAAATTACAACTTAATCAAAATTTAAAATAAGAATTTACTAAAAAAAGAAAGGAAATTCAAAACATTCACACTTTTGCCAGAATATCTTAAAAAGGCCAAATAATTTTGTTGGTTAACTGTGTGGAATAAATTGTGAGAAATTCAAACAATTTATTTTTAAAGACACAGTATTTAAAAACTGTAAAAGATGTATAGCAAGTGGTAGAAGGGAGGGAACCAAATTTGGAGGAGCTGAAACCCTGGCTTTACCACTTCATATCTTAATGTTTGCCATTATGTGACCACAGTTAGGAGAAATGGAAAGCACTCGGCAAAGCAGAGTAATACTATCTAGACAAACTGCAATTACATACCTAGCCATGATTTAGGAACAAAAATTACAACTGTTCCCCCAACATAATTAATTGATGGCTATCCTCCAAGAATGCAGCAATGCAACCACGCATGAGCCATCTTTCAAAGTTTACTGAAATACTCACGTAGCATGGCCATTTGCTCTATAAACATTTTGTAGCTATAAAGCCACCATAAACACACTTATCAAATGTTCCCAGTAAGCTGAGCCATTCCGAGTTTAAATGAATCGAACTCTATCAAATTTTCCTTCAACTTCAAAGGTAATATTGAACCATTTCAGGAAATAAATATCAAGTGCAGAACTAGAGACTGAAAGGGGTTTATGCAAAAGGAATCTGATCTTTATAATATATTAATGTAAATGAGATACAGCTACCACCCACCTAGGAAGACTTTCTCTTTTCCAATAGAATAAGTGCCACAGACAACAAGAGTACATGGGTTTAGAGTTACAGCCTCAAAGGCAGTGTTGATGACAAACTGGATAACCTCTTGCTGAGACGGAAAGGAGTATTCTGGGCTGCAATATCTGTAACATGGAAATATGGTACTTATTCAGAGAACAACAAGAAAGCCATAGCATTCAGTTGGATGCTATTTTAGAAAACAAGCTTTAGCAACATCACATACAACTAGCAGTCTAAGATATTAATACCACTGCAGTTATCCCATTGTCTGTGGTTAAAACATTTGTTACCAGGAATTGATAACTGATGATGGAATTATACATTTTGAATATACCTTTTGCATTATATTTCTTTTATCACTCTGAAATAAAGAAATTGCCTTTTTTTCTTCAAGACTATTTCTAGGCAGCCAGCTATTTTAGCTATGAATTATAAACCTCAACATCTTTTTTTTTTAACCCCAATTACCATCAACGAAAATACTATTGATAGGGATTATTTATGGATTAAAGAATTCCGATTTAGTGAAAAAAAAAATTATTAAAACAATGGAACTAAACACGAATTTAATGAAGCAGTTTTATATGAAACAGTTAATATTCACATAGTTGTTCTCTTCTGTTAGGAGACACAGGGATACATACAGTATTAGAGGAATACAAAAGATCCAGTTGGATGGACCTCAATACAATAACACCCAATGAAAAATTAACTCTAAGACTACGAGCTATATACATTTGAGATGAAAACTAAGTACTTTTTCACTAAAAAAGTCATAAAGTACAAAGAAACATATTTTTTCCGATTTTCAAAATTGTTCTTGCTGTCAGCCATAAGAATAGAGAAAAAACTTAGTCCTTTCTCCTATAAAAATCCACAAAAAAATTCAGAATTGTATGCAGAACAGAACTAAGTACTAACAAAAAAGGCACGTTTTTTGTTTTTTTGTGAGGAAAACTGTCCCTGAGCTAACACATGATGCCAATCTTCCTCTTTTTCGCTTGAGGAAGATTGTCACTGAGCTAACATCTGTGCCAATCTTCTTCCACTTTGTCAGTGGGACACCATCACAGCACAGCTTGATGAGCAGTGTGCAGGTCCATGCCTGGGTTCCGAACCTGCAAACCCCAGGCCACTGAAACAGAGTGCATGAACTTAACCACTATGCCACCGGGCTGGGCCCAGTTTTTTGTTTTTCGGGGTTTTTTTTACTTATTACTTTCTTAATTTATCTAGTATTTAAAGCATATATAAAAGAATGGAAAAATTAGCCATAGTGTTAGAAAACTGGATGTGGAAAGACCAACTTTTACTAAAATATGCCACCCAAATTCACTTCTCAAAACAGGTTGAAATAGCGAATAATTAATTTCTAACAAATTGATGAGGTATTTTAATATATAATAAACAGATAATGGCTATTATCCGTATGTTTACAGCATTTAGAAATTCAAAGTCATCACTTATAAACTACCTTTTGGAGAAAGGAACAAAGTAATTTTGAATATTCAGAAACAAAATTGCATGTTGGCCTCTGTTCTTTCCTCCACAATTATACTTAATAATTATACAAATACTTTGAAAGGATAACTTAAAAGCGTGTTTTCCTAAAGTTTGCCCCCCAATTTTCTTCCTTGTTTCAGTAACAGGGTTCTCACATAGACCATATTTTCAAAAGGAAATTACAAAAAAATTGAGTTGTAGTCAGTTAATACATGTAATCCCAAATTTGGGATCCCAAATCTCAAATGTAACCATAAATTCTTAAGCAAGTGCATTTTTTTTTCAAACAGCACTCCTCTCATAAATAGCCTTAAAATGATAATGAACAGTAAGCCATGCTTTTGATTACCTAAGCTAATGCTCAAAGTACTCATAATATTCAGGGTAAATGCTGCCTGTGGGAAAGGAAGCGCACAAAGAAAGCCCCTCTTACGTGGTGTCTAAGTAAAGCGTGTGGACTCTCTGGCTCGCGAGAAGAGAACGTTCCATGCTGGGATCTGCTCGGAAGTCTCCAGTGTGTAACATGACATTACCATTAGGAAGATAAAAAAGGATCATGACAGCACCTGGACAGCTGAACACAAACATTTCAAAGGAATATTCTTAATACAGGCAAAGCATCTAAAGGAAGAGTACTTATTTCAATGCCAACACGTAAATACAGTTTCTTAGCAGACCGCAACGACATAGCATTGCACCAGAGGAAATGGAGCATTTTAACCTACAGGAAGTTACATCATTAAAAAAACTGGTGTGCAGGAAAGGATTAATTTAGCAGACCAGGGTTGCTCAAACTCCATGTCCCCGAGAAAGGCCTGTCTGGAGGACTAGTCCTTGGCTGGCCCTTGGGAGATGAGTTCTGAGCCTTTGGAATATTCTGCCTAATAAGAATGTTTTGTATGTCTGATGCATTGGGCCACATGTTACCAGTCTGAGCAGAGTTTATGCTAACACTGTGATCTACGGTGAATATTTGTTTTTGCTCTAGGGGACTGCAGTCTGAGTGGCTGAGGTCAGTCACATGGGTACTGCATATGTACATGACTGACCTTCAATAAAAACCCTGAACACCAAGGCTCAGGTGAGCTTCCCTGGTTGGTCACACTTCACACGTGTTGTTACACCTTGTTGCTGGGAGACAAGTGCATCTGTGTGACTCTACTAGAAGAGGACACCTGGGAACACGTGCCTGGTTTCTTCTAGACTGTGCCCACTTTCACCTTTTCCCTTTGCTGACTTTAATCCGTATCTTTTCCCTGTGATAAGCTGTAACCATGAGTATAACAGCTTTTCTAAGTCCTGTGAGTCCTTCTAGTGAACCATTGAGCCTGAAGGTGGTCTCGGGGACCCCTGACACAATGGGTTTTGGAAATTACTACTAACACACATAGAACTTTTGAATGCTAGGAAAACACAAGAAACGATTACTTTTATAATTAAAAACTTCCCCTCACCTCCTCAACTCAAAACTTCAGACCCCAGTGACCTCACTGGGAAATTCTATCAAACACTTAGGGAGGAAATAACACCAATACTATATAACATCTTTCAGAAAACAGAGGAGGAGGGAATACTTCATGAGGCCAGCATTACCTTGATGGCAAAACCAGACAAAAACATTATAAACACACTCCAGACCTAATCCGTTATGCAAACAGACACAAAATTCCCTAACAAAATATGAGCATATCAAATCCAGCAATATATTTTTAAAAAGGATAATACGTGAAGACCAAGTGGGGTTTATCCCAGGGATGCAAGGCTGGTTTGACATTCAAAAAGTCCATCATTGTAATTTACCATGTTAACATTACACAGGAGAAAAATTATATGATGACTTCAACAGATGCCTGAGAAGCATTTGACAAAACTCAACACTCATTCATGATTACAAACTCTCAGCAGATTAGGAACAGAGAGGATCTTCCTCTACCTGATAGAAGGTATCTACGAAAAAGCTACATCATGCTTAATGGAGAAAGACTGAAAGCTTTCCCCTTAAGATCAGGAACAAGACAGTGTGTCTGCTCTCACCACTCCTATTCAACATTGTACTAAAGGTGTGAGCCGGTAAACAAGAGGAAAAAGCACTCTGAATGGAAAGTAAGAAGTAAAACAAAATTGCATGTGCAGATGACATGATCACATATGTAGGAAATTTTCAAGATTCTACAAAAAAATCTATTATAATTAATAAGCAAGTTTAGCAAGGTCTCAGGATACAAGGTCAATAAACAAAAATCAGTTGTCCATCAAGAGGTGAATGGATAAAGAAATTATAGTGTGTCCATACAACAGACGCTACTCAGTGATAAAAAGCGACAAACTACTGAGACACACAACAGCACGAATGGATCTCAAAAACACGATGAGTGACAGAAGCCAGACACAAAAGAGTAGACACCATATGATTCCACTTAGATGAATCCCTACGAAAGATAAAGCCAGTCCATAGTGATAGGAAACAGATCAATGGTTTCCTGGGCCAGAGTGGGGGCTGGGGACTGACTGGGAAGGAGCACAAGGAAACCTTCTGGGGTTGGGAGAATTTTCTCTATTTTTATTGTGGCAGCAATTACATGGGAGTATAGCTTTGTCAAAACTCAGCAAACACTTCAAATAAGTCAATTTTATTTATGTAAGTTATACCTTAAAAAAGTTGAGTAAAAGAAAAAAGTCAGAACTAGGAGTTGTCGTAATTGGGAATTAAAAAAAGAAACAGCAACTAAGTTAGCAGGCAAAAACTTAAAGGCAACCTGAAGAAACAGCACTGGCCTGGGTTTCAGGAGACAAGTTGATAATTTATATAAGTGATATTAAAGAAAACGGCAAAGGTTCTCTCTTCAAGAACAACAGGACACGTTAAAATATTTTCAAAAAAATAAGATGGAGCTTCACATGTCAAGCATAGTAATTAAAACTGCATAAAAAATGGGTTACACAACATTTAGGGGATCCCTGTACATTTAACTCTGATTCTGTAATTGGGTACATCACTTTTTTCCAAAAGGAGAAACGTTTTACTCAAGTTTTAAGAAATATCAAGCATATTGGTTCCTATTATAAAGTTCTTAAAAATGCCAATGCGTTTTCCTTTTGAATATTTATAAAATAGGCTACTATTGAGGTAACTTTAATACTTACTGATTGGCATCAAGAAAAACAACTTTGACACCATTCACTATACAGCCAGTGTCCATTGGCAACGGATGGATATACTGTTCTTGCACATGAAGTTTGCACTTCAACAAATTGCCAGTTATCTGCAAAACAGAACATGCTTACTGCTGATATGGTGAAACACTAAATAAGTCTTTTATTTCATATCTAGTTTAGAACCCAAGCATCTTAATAATCTCTCTCTTCTCCCACTTAGATTCATGTAAAGGCTTCAGAATGCCAGGAAGAACTTCCTAAAATGATTGTCACAAGTCTGCTTAAACACTATCACTGACTCTCCCTCACCTGTGAAAAGTCCATCACCACCACACCCACCCCCACCCCCCCACGCCTAGCACAACACAGAAACCCTTTGTGATCTGGCCCCTGCCCATTTCTGTGGGTTTATCTTCTGTTATTCCCTATTTCATGTTTAGCCATTCCGAACTGTCTGAAGCACCTGGAATGCGTATATTTCTTAGCTGTCTGTGCCTTTATACAAACTCTTCTCTTTACCTGGAACGCTCTCTCCTCTTTCTCTGCCTGGTTCTGGAATCCAACAGACTTGCATTCAAATTCTGGCTCTGCAGTGACTAGCTCTGTGACTGTGGGTAGGTCACTTAACTTCAATCCTCAACTGCTTCATTAATAGAAAGAAGGTAACTCAAGAACTCTGAGGATTACATCGAATTCTAGCCAAGATTCTTAGTAGTAGGCATTAAAGCGTTCACCTTTTAACAATTAGTTCAAGTACCTCTTTCACCACGAAACTTTCTCTAACCTTAGGCTGCGACAGAGTAAAGCACTCCCTTCCCTCTACTTCTAGGCATTCTGCCCACTTTTCTATTACATTACCGATCCCATGACAGCATTATTTGTGATGTGTTCTCGAAGGCTGTAAGCTCCTTGAAGTTAGGTATTTTGCCTTGAATATCTTTGTAGGCACTTAATGAATATTTACTGAATGAGATTTAGGTGTTTCAGTACATTGTGAAGTAGTTTATCGTTTCCATATAACAAAACGTATTCTTAAAAAATCTATTGTAACTATTGACAATAACTCATTTAATTTTAGAATCTCAATGTGGAATCTGTTTTCTCATATCTTTTCTAGTAGAATGATAGATCTTACAATTTATTCTTTTTTTAACCGAATAGTTTAAAAATTTGCTGCAGTCTACAAATTCAGAATTTAGAATACTAAAACTTACCTCGCTACAATACACTGGAAATGTGAAATTTTTAGACAATCCAGCATAATGATCAGAATGAAAATGTGTGAGAAAATAGGCTGTGCAACCTTCAACCAAACCATACTGAAAGGCATCGACTGTAAAGCCCGTTCCTGGAATGAAATGCCAAGACAGCTGCTTGAGTGACAGCAAAGTCAAAGAAACCCAGTTTGATTATAAATAGTGAACCCTCTAACATCTTTACATCTCACTTCCAACTTAAATTTATAATTTAAAAACTTATACCACATAAATTCAGCAAAAGGTGCCAAGAGAGATGAAAATGAGTCTTTTAAGTTTCTAGTAAATACCCTGTGTAGGCTTTTTTAATGAACTGTACCAAAAAATCAAAATATCAAGCTACAAACCAGTTACTTCTTTATTTTACTGAATATTTTCGTGATACCTATGGGCACCTAAAATACTTCTGCAAAACAGCAAAAGGAGAATGTTAACTTTCTTCTAAAACATGAATTCTCAATGGGGGTGATAGTGTTCTGCTTTAAAGAGGGCAAAAATAGTTGAAGGCCCAAATAATCTTACATATTACAGTGGTCTGTGGTCCTCCAAAAGGCCATGGTACAATAACAGATAAACAGTATATCGGTAGTATTTGAATTTCATTGTGGGAGGCTAGGGGGGAGGGAGGGAAACAAGAAAAAAAAAAGTCTAATAAAGGCTCCCTAGAGGAGTAATAATGAAAAAAAAAAAGGTTGAGCTGTTAAGAAAGGTGTTTGCAAAAGAAATAACAGTGTGCTGACTGTGATATGCAAGTATCATACCTTATAAATAAGCATAACTTCACATTTCTATTGAGGCTTATCAACACAAGGCATACTAGTCTTAGGTTCACTTAAAATACAGAAAAGTAATCAAAATAATTACTAAAAACAAAACTGGTGCTATCATGTACACAAATGCTATCCTCTACATAAATATTTTGAACAAATTATAGATCTAGAATATCAATAAAACACAAAAATATTTCTGAAACCAAGTGTATTTTGGCAGTTATACTTTATATTCTTTTCAGAAGAAGAGTTACTGGTTTCTTTATTCTTAAGGAATACTAAAATTCACTTTGCTACACATTTTTCTATTAACTCATCTATTAAGGCATGAGAAATTACGAGAATATGAGAAGGCTGAGAAACTAAGTTATAATACGGTTTAAAAATGTTTGGCATTTATCATGACCCATACAACCTGTGCCATTTTCCTTATTTGAAGCTTTTTAGTACTTGGCATTTCTTCTAAGTGCTTAGAAGCTGTCTTTTATTACAGTTACTTACAGAGTGTGTTTCCTCCTTCCATATTAAGCTGATCTTTACTAATCTTTGTCAAGTCTGTAATATCTACCTAACTAGTACATTATCTTGTATACAGAATATGTTTAATAAGTTTCCTGAATCGAATGGAGTGAAAAAGATTAAATAGGCAAAAAATCTGTTAGAGGTCAATGAACTATCATAAAAAGCAAAAGAAACATACAAAAAATTGCTTCATACATACCGCAACATGGACAACGAACATGAAATTCAAAAAAGTTGATTCTTTGTAGATACATCAAGCACTGATAGTTCAACTTACCAGGTATTTTCTTATAGAATGGACATGTCTTTTTTCTTAATTCTCCTGCATTGGATGACTCCGGGATTTTCGTGTTCCCTCTCTGCAGCCTGCCACAAGCTGATTTGATGAAGACTTTGTCTTTACTTAAGTTGACTATTCCAGATTCTGTCTTGTTCACCCGGCGATCTGACCTCTTCTGACGTGCTCCTTCCTGCAGGGAATGTGACTTTTTAAGTCTCTTTCTTTGACGCTGTGACTTCTCACTAGAAAGTTCCACAGAAAGCTGACTCTCATTTAAATTCTTTGCATCAAATTCTAAGTCACTTAAAGATTTTTGGGCTTTCCTCTTGCGCTGCCGGGACCTCTTTTCATTAGGACTTACAACTGGATTTAAGTTCATCCCTTCCAGCGCACTTTTCCCCAGCAATTTCTCTTCTTTTCTTTTGGGTGGTAGTCCAAAGTACACACCTATATCCATTTGCTTCATGACCTTGGTAGAAGGCTGTGTTGCATTACACTTAGGACTAGATGGCAATATTTTCAAAGACTTAGCAGCAGTAGGTGTACTACAAAATTTCCCTGTATTTGGCGCTGCAACTTTCCTGCAGGAACATGTTGAGTTAGCACTGTTCTTAGCACTGAGGTTTTTACTTGATACTTCTCTAATTTTACTTTGGGTTGGGTGGAAAGAAAGACAGTCTCCTCCCTGGCTTGCAAAAGGTTTAGACATTTCACTCGTAAGTAACGGAAGGGAAGTTTGATTGCAAACAGCTGATTCTTCAATTACCTGTTTTTGTTTATTTGATTGAGATGAGTGAAATTCTGGCTCATCAGGTTTTGCTTTAGTGGCTTGGTAACTAGAAGCAGGACCCCTTGCTAATGCAGGTGGGAACAACCTAAAATCAGCAGCAGCAAATACTGGATCACCACACAAAATATTCTCATTTTGGAAAATAATTTGAGACGAATCATTTACAGCATTGTATTCGGACAATTCTTCATTGTATTTATCTTGAGTTAAGAAGCTATACACTTCAGGGCGGCTCTCCTCCTGGTCCTTCAGAAAGGGACCATGGAATTTTTTAAACAAAGGAGAGCTGTTGTCATCTTCTTCTTGGCTGCCATCTTTAGAGCTGTCTGTAAAAAATAGTTCCTGTTGTGAATCACCCAGCTTTTCATCTATCTCGTAAGTTTCTTCATCACTTTGAAGTGGAGAATAGGAAATTTCACAGCTGCTAACGTCATTTTCTGGCAATGGCAAACTTATGTGCTCCGAGTTGTTTTGGCTGTCTAATTCTTCAGCAAGAGGCAAACCAACTCCTACCAGTTTGTAATTATTAACAAATTGTTTGAATTGTGGAGGGTGCTGGGATGTTTGGATATTTGTCAAAGAGGAAATCTTTTTATTGGTTTCAAGTGGAGCCTGAGATTTTCTTAGACACGGTGTCACCAACAAGGGATCAGCTGAAACATTTTTTAAGTTCTCAGATTGTTTCTGATACAGAGACCATTCTTCCTCAAGGCTACAAAGAGAGCCCGAATTAGTCTTACTGAAACTACCATCTGACCCATGTGAGGGACTGCTCAAAGGACCATTACCAGCCCTGCTTTGAGCTAGCAGGAGGTGTGTGTATTTCTTGTAATGAGAAGGAATTGCTGAAGTACACAGAAGACCTTCAGGACACTCTGAAAATTGTAATAAAGAAAAAAGTATTACAGGATCAAAGCACAGACTAAGCTCTGACCGCATTAGCACTACAAATTAACATGAAAGTGGAAAGTTGTCAGGCCTACTTTGAGGCCTTAGGACAATGGCTATCTTTATACAAGCAAAAGATCAGCATAAAATAACAGTAATCCAGTATGGCTTTGCAAGGGGTTAGTTATTACTTTTAAATCGAATACTCTTTTAAATTTCTTTTCAAATATTCTTAAAAAAATTTTTTTGTGACTAACACCCTCTTTTTCCCTACGTAACTCTTACAAATATGAGCTCCCTCAAAATGCATGTCATGCTTGCATTAGCTATTTCTTAAACAGGTGTTACAGATTGACACCTTCAGTTTCACTAGTTCACTAACACTCAGGCAATAAAGAGTAAAGAAGACTAGGATATGGCTCTCAGAACTAACACTCTAACCCAATTTTTATCTTATCAAGCAACACAGATTTATGAAAATTGTAGTATTGAATTAGATGCCATTATTTAATATTCACATCTATACAATAACAATAAAAATTTTAATTAGTTACGGGTGTTCATACCCTGAACATTTTACATACTGTTCTAAGATTTGAAATTCAATTTGATAAACTGGTTAATAATAAGGCTTTAATAGTCTGGAAACGATTCTCTATTATACCGTTATGATTGAGAAGCATTCTGTAAGCCATTTGGCATATCCCCTTGTATGTTCATTTCGAAGGGTATCAAAAAATGATTCCCTCTCCCTCCAAAAAAGATGTTACATTAAATTAGAAGACTTCATTGCTTAAAACTTAAAACCACCACACAAAAGTTATTTGTTACAGAATAGAATTCAGTTCCAGAAGAGGCCATCTGAGATTCTATTCAAAGGAGTTTACTCGGTGACAAACCAAAAGAAAAAAATCTCTTTGAGGTGGCTTCCTTGTAAGACATTTCACCCTGAGATGCTCACCATGCCACTGCAACTTCCATTTCTGATTTTCAAGCCACTTAAAAGCAAATTACTAGCATTTGATGAGGCTTTCACTTGCTATACTTTTATAAGAAAGGTTAATGCTAAATTAAAAAACAAAAAGTACTTTTGCATCTTCATGGAGAACTTCGAAATAACTAGAGGTTCTAGATATCTGTATATCTCTCTATATTTATCTGCATATCTCTCCATAATATCTGTATCTCTATATAGATCTCTCTATATATCTATAGCAAAATATCTTCTGAATCATAGTTACCATGAAGGTCATATTGAGTATTATTTTTATTTCACTGAATTTTAATTCCTTGAGATTTAAAAATCTATGTATGGTATAAATGATAACTTTAAAACATACAAATCATCATAATAACCCATTCTCCAACTACTCCAAGCTGAATTTTCTACACGCTAAACATGACACATTACATACTTTAAAAGATGAAAACATAGCATTACTTCAGTTATAAATTGGCACATTTTTATTACTAGAATCTTAATAATCTAAGACTGCCTCCCAGTTCTTCTTCCTGTACATTAGTGTGATAAATTCAGCACAACCAGATTTAGAAGACTGGACTACAGTCACAATTCTCTAAAAGCCTGTTTCATAAAAGATAAAATGGGCAAGTTGTTTAACTTTTAAGAACCCCCATCTATAAACTGTCAATACCACCTACCTTAAGGGCTCCTTGTAAGAGTCACATAAGTAAACAAAGTATCTAGTCTATGTGCTTAGTTAACAGGAAAAATAACTGAGATGTTCAGGGACTTATGAGATTAATAAAATACACTTAAGCTGTTTTCAAGTTTGCAACATTCTTTACAATTGTACCATTGACTGTTATCATTTTACCCTTCTCAAAAAGAGTAAAGTGCATTTACCTTGTTTCCTTTGAGGATAAGTCATTTATACCTCTAATGCCTCATCTGTCTTTTGGTTTACTGCTTGCCTTGCTTGTTTCACTGAACTGATGTATCTGGCCTAATGCAGGTCTTTTAGACTATTTAGAGACCACTATGTTTTTCGTAATCTTACCTGTTTCAGAGACTGGCAGAGAATCCAGACACTCAAACACATGCCATCGAGGAGTTTGACCTAGCAATGAAGAAAAAGGCATCTGGCATTTGGGACAGTATCCATCATAAACTGGACGTATCTTTGGAGACATGTGTTTGTTTTTGTGAGTCCTACAGTGCTTTCCTGGAGTGGTCTCCTTGTCTTGGGACGGCTGGATACCAACTCTACAACTAGAATTCTCACCAGAAGCTACAGAAGTCTGACTAACTGTTTCTCCAAGGCACATTTCAGGGTCCTTCACCTTTTCTTTAGCTTGTACAGTCCTTTTTTTATTTCTGTTTCGTTTTGACTGGTATTTTCCATCTGTTACTTTTTCAACAGATTCAGGAATAGTCTCAGAGCGATTATTTGGATGTCCTGGTTTTGGTTTTCTTTTGGATTTGTATTCCCAGATGTCTTCTTCCAAAAAAGCGTCTTCTAACATGGCAAAATGACTTTATCATTAAAGAAGCACTAATATTAAGTAAATTGACAGCTTATTTCTTGTTACAAAATTTTTTAACGGAATTATTTTGCTAAGAAAAAAAAGTAACAAAACCCCACTAATTTGATGGGCATCTAATGCTATGGTAACGAATATATTGGCAAACTACTAAAGCTTATACCTGAGAACCCCCTGTGGTTCCATTTACACCATAATAAAATTAACAGAACCTACTACAGAAGTAGCATCTGAGTTTTCCATTGTGGCTACTATTTTATTCAGGTATCGTGGTCTCTTCCAAGACTTGATTCATAAAAATAAGAATCAGTAATACTTCGAAAATTAGGCATTAATGGGAAGTATGGGCTCAACAGCTTAGTCTTAGAACAAGCTTTGCAAAATTGTTGTAAAGTGCCTGTCAGTTCTCTTTCAACTGGGACACTGTCCAAAGAGTTCACAAATGCAACGACAGTCCCTGGGCAAGTGGCTCAGCAGGTGTCCCAAACACTAAATGGTTACCTCCAACACTAGTCACACCATTATCAGAGGTATGTGATTCGCAAAAAAAAGTTAATCGCCCTTTTCCTTGACTCGTGGATATTCAACAACTTCAGTTTCCCGGGTGAGTCCAGCATCTTCCTCCAGCAGCAATAAACCACCGCTGCAGAATGAACAAACAAAATTCAAACATGTGAAGTCACGTTTGCCCTGAGGCCACACTCCTAACTCCAGACCACAGAGATGGTCTGCCCTGGAGGTGGCCAGCCCCCTGTCCACCAGCCTCAAAACCAAAGTTCACCTGCCTGATACCTCCCACTCGCTCTACCTTCTGTTTGGACATAGAAGGCTGCAAGGCCAGCGAGTGGGGCCGTACACCCCTTGCCCAGGGAGCGAGTGAGCTGCTACCACAACCCGCTCCACAAAAAGTCACCAGAGCCCGCCCCTTCCGAAGACCCACAGGCCGGGCCCTCAGGGATCCTCGCCGCAGCCCACCTGCCACACCCGCACCCCCGGGAGCAGCTCCAGCTGCGTCCGCTCCCCTCGGCGCCCCCTCCCCCCTGCTCGGCTGACAATCTATTCGCACCCGCACTTTCAGCACTCCGGGGCGACAAAATACTGTATTTGTGTATAAACCAAAGCCACTGGCCAGTCACTCCCAACTTTAAAAGCCTCCTCCCTTGAGGATATCTCTACCCCATTACCTTTCCTGCCTTGGCGGGAACAGCTTCCCGCTGCCAGTGCTGTGTCGAATCGGCTGATCCTGCTGTAAGAGCGGGACTTTAAATAAAGAGCGGAAAAAATGTGATCCTTTTTAAGTCCTACAGATTTCTTTTATGTTTGTTCCATAACGCGCTCATTCTCAAAGTGAAGGGTGGGGGAATGGTTCTTTTAGAGGTTCTAGAACGCTGACCCAGAGGCCTTTCCCATGTTGAATCTGGCGCTCTGAATGTCCAGACCTAGCTGTGGCGAGAGGATGGAGGGGGCGGGGTGGTTTGGGACGGTAGTTTACGTGCCCGGGGAGTTGCGACGACTTGTACTTTAGCACTTGAATGCATGCTTAAAAAGTAAGAAGTGTCGTTAGTGTGGAGTGAGGCTGGTGGAGCGTGCGGTGAATGTGCCGTTTTGAAACCGAAGGACAGTAAACGCGTCCTCTCTCCCGGAACGAGCCTCTCCCGCGGCCCGGCGGCCGCCTCTGGACGGTCCGGAGAGAACATGGCGGCCCCCGGCCCCCGGGGCTGCAGCCTTTCGGGCCTGCTCCCGGCTCAGACCTCGCTGGAGTACGCCCTGCTCGACGCCGTCACCCAGGAGGAGAAGGACAGCCTGGTCTACCAGTATCTGCAGAAGGTGGACGGCTGGGAGCAGGACTTGTTAGTGCCCGAGTTTCCGGAAGGTGAGGGGCTGGCTTTGGGGTGGGCAGCCCTCACGGATCCTCCCCTTCCTCGGGGCGGGGGGCGAGGCGGGGTGGCGCCGCCGCCCCAGGGCTAGGCACTGCGGCCCGCCTGGGCCTCGGCTCGCGGCTCTGCAGTTCCCAGGTGTCTTCCCGGTGTCCCGAAGCAGCTGCGACGGCGGGTGTGGGAGGGCGGGCACCTGCACGTTCGTCTCTGTATCCCGAGCCCTGTCCGGTTAACCAAGCAGACATTCCGTGACTGTTTACCCGGCCCCGGTTGGCGATGATTGAAAGGTCCATGCCACCCTGTCCTTTCACTCTGGATGCTCAGCATCGTCGTCTTCATCATCTTTCTGCATCAACCCAGCTGACATTTATTGATCACTTTTTATGGGCCACACACGCTTCTGAACACTTAGGGGGTATTATCTCATTTATCCTCCCTGTAACCCATCGTGGTGCTCTTCTTAGTCCTATTTTACATTTGAGGAAACTGAGGCACGGGGAGGTTAAGTGACTTGCCCAGGGCCTCACAACTAATATCTATCAGAGTCGGATTTTACAGACCCCAGATTGGCCGGTTTTTCAGCTGAGCCAGACTTCTCCGTTCAGAGTCCTGAAACTTCTAAGTTTTAAAATCAGAATCAATTATGTCCCATCTCCAAGGTTCGGATCCTGGCCCTGCGAGTGTTTGGAACATGAGGGAACTGACATTCCCAGCAGTGCTATTTGTCAAGCACATCTTGCTATGATAAATGAAACGGTACTTTACCTTCTTGGTTGGGACTGGCATTGTTTTGCCTGGTGGTGTTGGCCTGTCTCCTGGCATGACACTGAAACCACATGTATAGTTAATTGGTTGGATGTGGCAGGCAGGGTTCAGTATTTCATGGGAGGCATATCAGAACCTTGCCTCTGACGAGAGTCTTGTGTGTCTTTTCAAGCCTTTTGCTCCCTCCTTGAAAAGTGTTTATTTTTTGTTACTAATCCTATACTGGATTTGAAGTCCTGTGGAAGTCTTACAAAAGAATTGGACGCATGAATGCTTAGCCCATCAAAGAAACTTGAAAAGATTATATACATATATGCATATTTTTTACAAACTTGGGAATAAGTTAGTTATGTAGTCCACTGTTTTAAACGAGCAGGCCACCAGCTAGGATTAGGGCCAGTGTTTTTATTTTCTAGTCTTGTTTATATTTACAGTGCGTGTATTTTATTACCATGAGATTTGACCTCTGTGACTTGTAAATAATGTAATAAATATTCAGGCTTCAGATTTGACGTAGTCAGATTTTCTGCTGGACCTGATTATCGAGGACAGAATACTACAAATGAGTTTTTTCTTGGATTCTCTATCAGTAAACTGTAATCAAGAAGTCATAAACATAAGTCTATCTCAAAAACAGTAGGCTTTGTTTATTTCCTAAGAGAAACACACGTTTATGGGAAGCAGTGTGGTATAATGGATGGATTCAGACAGACCTGGGATTAAATCCCACTTATTCCGTTTGTTAACTATGTGATTTTGAGCAAGTCACTTGACTTCTCCAGGCCTTACTTATCTCACTTATAAAATGGAACCAGTATTTACCTTTCGAGTTTATTATGTTGATTACAAATAATATATTGAAAGTTCTTAGTTCATAGGAGAGCTCAGTGAATGTTAACAGCTTTTTAAAAAATTATATTCATTGTAATTATTGTTATAAAATTTATTATTATTACTAAGCCCAATAAGCACCAAGCACAATAACTGACATGTAATAATAGTTTCCCTACCCCGCAATCCAAGTCACTCTTGACTATTTACAGAAAAAAATTTAAAGGACAGATTCATAAATATTTTGCAATTAGAATATAAAATATACATTAACTAGTTTAAAGTTTTGTATAGTTATTTGATCTGGTATACAATTAACACTTTATTAAAATGGATAATTAAGAGTTCACTATACTCTAAAACCTCACTAGGTTGGACTAATTGGCAGAAATACTAGCTTAATTTGAGGTTTTTTGTTTTTTGGGTTTTTTTAGTATGTTATAATCGAGTAACTCTAGTTACTATTGTTAGTCCTTCACTGTTATTTACTTGTTCCGGCTAACTTTGGCTTTCAGTTTCTATAAAATATTTACAAATACCTGCTTCAAGATATAATTAATAGTTTTCGTAGCTGCATTTATTTACTTAGCAGCAACAAACTCATTATTTTTGTTTTCTTAATTGAGTAAATAGAGATGCTGTACTTTTACGATTAGTTTATAACAAAATGTTTCTTCACAGTGCATAGTTAAAATTGTAAATCATGGTTAAGTAATGATAAACTCTGATTTTCAAAAGTACAGGTGAATGAGGTTCTATTTTTCTTTTTTTGGAGGGACGGGAACGTGCTTTTCATGGGTATTGATGTTGCTTCCATGAAATTTATAATAATAACATATTTTGCTTAACTTGCATTTAAAATGTTTTGTGTTTAAGATCTCATTCAAATCCATAGCATTTCGGCTCTTCGGAAATTAGCCTAGGCATTTTGTATATTTTACTCCTTTTTGATGTTTAGTCATCCCTTGCTGTTCTTAAGGTTGACTTTCGTTCTGTCGACGAAAATAATCCATATCCAATCTATAAATGAAAATTTGGGTGAGTTTATTCTGAGCTTAAATCTGAGGATTATAACCCGGGAGAGTCTTTCCACAAAGGAACAGAGCACTCCAAAGAAGTCGGGGTATAAGGGTGGTTATATACCCTCAAAGAGGATGTTTCACATAGGATTGAAATGTCCCTTTTACAATAGTCGCGAGACTGCTCTGTCGGCACAGCGATTGATGGAAATAGCAGGTATGTCTTCTGTCTCTGTGAACACAGCAGGGTGGCAGTCTGTTGTCTCCAGCTGGGTGGTCACAGGTGAGCTGGGAGGTGAGTGCAGCAATCAGTTCCTAGCCTAAAGAAAAATGCTAACGTCGGGGGGAAGTTGCATCTTTATCTCAAGGGCCTTTGTTCTGGCCAAAGGAAATGTCTAAGCAGATATGCAATGCGTGCTCAATAGCCAGTCAGGCCCTTTTGGAGGAAAAAAAAAAAGAAGTCAGGCCGAATTAGGTTTATACCAAATGGCTTCCTCATATACTCCAATATATCCTATTGCTTGCCATTTTTATTTGTCAGTTCTCAATAGCCCGTTTGTACCTAATTGTGTCCTCTTAATATGTTATCTTTCCTCTGGTTTTTACCTAAATGTGTTGATTCTACTTCCTTTCACACACAATTATACTATTTCAGAAAGAATTAGTAGCTTTTCCTTGCTGTATTTGCAGACTGCCTCATAATCGCACCTTTCCCATCCTCTTCCCCCCCCACTCCTTCCTCCCCTCCCCATCCTGTCCTTAGAAATCACAATGGTTCATATTTTAGTGGAAAGTTTTAGATCAATTATCTTTATCTTTTCCTTTAATCATGATAATTTTGTGTAAATTTCAGGATTAGAATGGTTGAACACAGAAGAACCTATTTCTGTCTATAAGGATCTATCTGGAAAAGTGGTCGTCTTTGATTTCTTCTCCTACTGCTGCATAAACTGTATTCACCTGTTGCCTGATCTTCATGCATTGGAACACACATACTCTGATAAAGGTATCTGCCCCTTAATTGGTTGCTAACACACTGTCCTGGCATAGGCACTGGAAGAGTCGCTGACTCATTCTGACTCATTTGTTCATAGGAGAATGACCATTTGGCACAACTTAATGATTCTAAAAGTAATTTCTAATCTATGAATTAAGGACTCCATGTGCCTTTTCGTGAAGAGTTAAGCTTAGTGATAGTGGTTTGCCTTCCTAAAGAACCAGCATTTAGCATATGGTTTTTCCTCTAGGATAAGGACATAATTTACTATTTTCATGATCAAGTATTTTTAAAAGGTCATTTTGTGTATCCAGCCTTACCTAAATGTGTTCTGTGAAAAAATGAAACATGTGTCTCTAATTCTATACTCTTCTCAATGTGATTTAAGGTTTAAAATTCTTGTTAGGAAGTGTGATTAGGCTTCCTTTAATTTCAGATGACGTGAACTACAATGCAATGCAAAATGTTATAGCAGATACGTTTTCTTTCACTCTGCTTTATTAAAAAATGATTTATATTGGGGCCAGCCTGGTGGCATAGTGGTTAAGTTCACGCGCTCTGCTTCAGGGGTTTGGGGATTTGGATCCTGGGTGCAGACCTACACACTACTCATCAAGCTATGCTGTGGTGGCGTCCCACATACAAAATAAAGGAAGATTGGCACAGCTGTTAGCTCAGGGCCAGTCTTCCTCAAGCCAAAAGAGGAAGATTGGCAACAGATGTTAACTCAGGGACAGTCTTCCTCATACACACACACACACACACACACACACACGCACACACAAAAGATTTCTAAAGGTTAGTGTTTAGAAAATCCAGGAAATCCTTCTTTATGACATTACAAATTCTGAAGTTGTGAGAGATTATACTTAGTATTTGCTTTAGAAGTTTGAATTTTTTTCAGATCTTTTTTCTAAAGAGAGGATGGGGGTAAATGAAGCTAATTAAAGGTTCCACTTAATTAAGTTTAAATTACTTGAAGCTCTGCTGTTGGAGTGGATGAAAAGGAGAGGGGGCACTGATCTTATGAGAGTGAAGATGAGAATAGAGTATACGTGTACAGTCATGGGTTGCTTAACAGCAGGGATATATTCTGAGAAATGCATCATTAGGCGATTTCATCGTTGTGCAAATATCATAGAGTGTACTTACACAAACCTAGATGGTACAGTCTGCTACACACCTAGGCTATGTGGTACTAATCTTATGGGACCACCTTCACGTATGCAGTCTCTGGTGGGCTGAAACATTGCTATATGGCGCAGGACTGTGCAAAAATGAAGGATATCTTAATGCTTAGTATAAAAAAGGAGTGATAGGTAAAATCTTCTGTGCAAGTGAAAGTTCAGATGCTTTTAAATTGTAATAGATTGTATCTTGAAATTGTCAGTGAGACTTATCAAGACCTCAAATATTCCCAAGTAGCTAAATCATCTGTGTTGATGTAAGAAATGCGAGTATCTCATTATCTTCTAGGTTTTGGATGCCTGTGGGTCTTGTTCAAGCCCATGTAAATAAAGGCATTTATGGAACACGTGTTATGTGCAGGGTGCTCTGCTGAGGAATCATGTAACAGAGTTGAATAAAAAGCATTCTGGAACCTGAGGAAAGGAGTAACTCTCTTTGCCCAGGAGCATTGGAAAATATTTCTCAGAGAAGGAGACAAATAAGCTGCATTTGAAAAATGAGCAGGAATGCAGCTGAAAATGAAAATGGGGCTGGGGGGGGGGGGTGGCACTCCTGGCTGAGGAAGCAACAGGTAAACAAGCAGGGAACCATGGAAGAGTGGGTTTCTTGGGAGAAGTGAAAGGTGTGGTGAGACTGTGGGAGCTCCTGGGGAAGGTGAAGGAGAGGAAGGTAGCTTAGGTTCTGAGCACGTTGCAAAGGGCTTTGTATAACAGTCTCAATCATTTAGGCGTCTTCTATTGACAATACAGAGATGTTTAAGGTTGTTTTTGATGTGTTTGTTGAACAGAAGGATGACATAATAAAATTTGCGTTTTAGAAAGGCACTACAGACTGGGTTAAGAATCCCAAAGTTAACTATTTCCTTACTTAAGATCACCCCAGAAGACTATTTGGTCAACTTAACTGCTTAACCCTATACCTGAAGCAAATTCAGTGACTTCTTAGAATGGATCCTTATAATCTCTTTATTAGTTTACTGGAAACATCATTTTTATAGCACATTGTGACAAAAAATAAAAATTATTTTTGTATACAAATACAATTCTGAAAAGTAAAATGCTTTGTAAGTGGTGTCAACATTTTAATGTCAAAGAAACATTACTTCAGTAATATGCTACTCTATGAAAATACTAGTAACTTAGAAATAAAAGGTTTTTGTATTGCTTAGAAGATAAGTTCAGTTCACATTCACAAAAGGCATGCTCAGATTATCACATGAAAGTTCAATAAGCTGTCACTAAATGCATTTGCTTTCTTGCAGCTAAGCATCTTGTCTCATTATCTGATATGTTTCTGAACATATTTGCAGCAATGCTATGTATGTTCTTGAAGTGACATTCAGCAGCATGGGTTAAATTTCATGTAATACTCAGTTCATTTTATCAGTAAGCCAGACATGCGCAGCTGAGTGAGGAAGTGCTTTTTACTTCAGAAACACTCTGAAAGAGGCCCATTTTAATACCCAGTCTCGTTCCTCTTGAAAACAGCTTCTAAAATCAGCTTTTGGTGACCAGTATCACTTTCACAATAGCTAAGACAAATTACAAATGCCAGAGAGTCAAAAGCAAAAAGTAAAAAGATACTTCACAGAATGAATGCTTCTGATCTTCAAACATTTGTTAAGAATGTAGCTGTTCCATAAGGTTGTTATTAATTCATAATAATTTAGCGTATTTTTATAGTAAACTGACAGGTACCTTTGTGGGGTTTTTTCCTTTTCTACTTGAGGGTTTCTAAATATTCTTACGTGTTTATGCTGGATACATTAATGTTATATTATTATATAATACCCAAATTTAGCACAGTGGCCGTTAGCTAAAGAAAAGCACGCTTGTTTTAATAGAAAACATCTATTAGGAAAACTTGGCATATTTTAAACTGTGATTGCAAGGTGTATGTTAATGTATAAATAAATCAGACTTTTAAAAACCTAAATGCCATAATGCTACTGAATAAATGCTAGTATTCTCTCTGTTTGGACTTTTTCTATTTTATACTTTATTAAAAATTAGAAGAATATCCTTCTAACTTCATAGTGGGACCTTTAAATGAGTCAGTATATAATTTCACTGTGTGTCAGGTTCCCACCCCCCTCCCCACTCCCCCAACCCCCTAGCTTTGCTTTGGTAATTCTTTCAGAGGACTCATAGGATTCAACATGTAGTTGTTTGTACTTATGGCTGTAGTTTCTTACAGCAAAAGGATACAAAGCGGAATCAACAAAGGGAAAAGACTCATGGGGCTAAGTCAAGGGGAGACCAGGCATAAGCTTCCAGAGTCCTCTCTCAGTGGAGTCACAAAAGACGGGCTGAATCCCCCCAGCAAGGAGTTGTAAAAAACACATTTGAGATGTTGCCAACCAGGGAAGCTAGTTAGAGACTCAGTCCCCAAGGTTTTTATTAGGGGCTTGCCACACAGGCAGCTTCTATCCGTTGTCGTGTACCAAAATTTCAGACTCCCAAAAGTAAAGCAGGTGTTCAGCAGAAACCAGCTAATTTGTATAAACAGTTTAGGCACCGTGAGCCACTCTTGCCAGTTCTGGGAATGGTGGGAACCTCCCAAAATCCAGGCCGGCGCCAGCCTTTTGAGCAGGCCTTTGAAAGCATAGCAGTCAGGCCTGCTATGTTAACTCTTTTATGCACACACTTTATATTTTCTTTGTTCAGCAGTCCACATATTTATTATTCTCTGTTCTTAAATAGTTAAAATGTGATGAAAATATTTACCAATTTATGGCAAACTTTCCGGGTGTTTAATGTGGACAATTTTTAAAAGTAAAAAATTTTCAAATTTGTTTCTGACCTCTGCTTCAATTTAGTGTTCATGATTCTGATGCTTTCATTTCACATTTCCGTTACTCTCAGTATGAAACCTAAAATCCTGCCTCTCCACACCCTTCTTTTCCATACCTTTGTCTGCTTCCCTCAGGGTGCTCTAGCCCCCCTCGCCTGCCTTCAGTTCCTCAGTAGTGTTGTTCCCCTTTAAAGGCCGGAGTTCCTTCTGCCTGGGATGATCTTCTCATCGTTTCTCGCTTGTAAAGTCATGCTTGTCTTTTAGATCTCAAAATGTCTCAGTTTACAGTTTTTGTGACATCTGAAACTCCTCAAATATTTTCAGGCTGCATTTAACTAGGTTATTATAGTGCCTGTGATTAAACTCTACCTTCTGCTGTATCCTATATTATATATATAAAAATGTTGTGTATATTACTATACACAATTGTGATCTAGTACAGTTGAATCTACGTATTTATGCCTCTGAAAAATAAGACCTTTGAAGCTTTTAAAATGATTTCATAAAGTCATTTTATTACTACTGTTTCAGAAGTAGTTATTCTTTTTATATGGTGTCTTCTTCCTTCAGTCCCTCCCTTCTTGCTCTGTCTCCTCCTTCCTTCTCCCTCTCTCTTCCTTTTCTTCCTTCCATTTTTAATTTTAAATGGAGTAGTTTTGATCCTTGTGTAGGCAAAAGATTCATAAAGGGAAGAATCTTTTACACTCTGCTTTTTATTGTGTACAATTAATAGAAAAAGCAAAATATTTTAAGAAAAATTTCTGTATACTTAAAGGTTCTTGACACTGAGAAAATAGGAGGCATCATTTTTGGCGGTTGTCTTTGTATGGACGTCAATATAGATATTCTGTTTTAGACAGTATGATATGGTTTATATATCATACAAATATGTAAGTTCTTCAGTATTTGTGTCCTATCTATTCAGTCTTTTATTTCCTGCTATCTACTAGATACTGTACTGGTGAATAATAAAACATGCATGGTCCCTGAATAATTAATAGGAATTACAGTCTAATGGGGGAAAACTTATAATCAAATAATCACACAAATACTTTTATAATTTCTGATTAGTCCTAAGAAGGAAAATTACAGAGTGCTATGTGCTGTGAAAATAAATAATGGGGTTTACCCTCATCTGGAGGAATTAAAGAAAGCTTTCTTAAGAGTGAAAATTGAGCTTGAGATCTGAAAGACAAGTATGGCTTTACTAGGTGAGAAAGGATGAGAACATTCCAGGTCAAGGGAACTGTCAAGGCCTTAAAGCAAGAGGAATAATGAAACTCTTGAGGAACTGAAGGAATGCCAGGTTGCTGCAACACCCTGAGCGAGGGGAAGAAGGATGTGGAGAACGTGCTGTGAGGTGAGATTTGGCTTTTATACAAAGAACAGGGGATTTCTGCAAGAGGGTGACATGATCAGATTTGTGTTTTTTAAAAGATCAGTCCAACTCTAGGGTGGCAACTAATTAGTAGAGAAGAAGGATGTAAGATCTGTGACAAGGCTATTACTGTGTTCCCTGTGAAACATGATAGTAATAGCTTGAAACTAGTTATAGATGATAAGATCAACAGGACTTGGTCATGGATTAAATATGAGTGATGAGAGAGGGCTTGTTGGTTGTTAGAGAAATATCCTAGGTAGGTTTCTCGCCCTTATAATCAGACAGGTGATAGTGCCATTCACTCACAGGAAACACTGTAGAAAGGACAAAGTTGGAGGGGAAGGTCATGAGTTTAGTTTGAAGTATCTTTGAGACTTACACTTCGTTCTCCATATGACTTCCATTGCTCTTAAGGATAAAGATCTAAATCCTTAGTGTACTTAGAAAGCTGACCCTATCTGTGTATCTCATTTTGTCCCCTGCCCCGCTTTGTTCTCTGGGCTTTGTCACTGACCTTCTTCAGTCTCTCTCTCTTTCATGCACCCTCTTTTGCATGCATTGTTTTCTCTCCCTGGAATCTCCTTCATTGCTCTCTTCACCTAGTTAATACTTTCTCATCATTCAGATCTCACCTCATTTATCACTTCTTCAAGGAAGTGTTGGGGTATATTGATCAGAAGGAAAATAAATATTTTTTGATGTAATATGATATATATTGTGTGTATGTATAATACATATATAAAATATACATGGACTTGGTTCATGGATACTTATTTAATTCATTGGCTTATAAATCATCACTGTCATTATTTCTTTTGATGTTTGCACCGTTCCTATTTGACTAATGGGATCCCTTTCAGGCTATCACTTGTGGCCTTTTGACGTGTCCTTTTCATTCTTTGAGCACTTCCTTACTTGTCACAACAAAATAGTTCCAGGTTCATCTTGTGCTTTCCCAGCACCATCCCTGAATTGGCCATTTCTCCAGGGAGTTCTGATTCCTTTGAGTGTTGGGAATGGTTTTGAGAAACCACATCTGGGCACTAGATGTGCTCATTGTTTCTGGGGTGTCTTTGCTTCTAGTCCCTCTCAACTAATTCAAAAATTACTTAGACTAGTCCCTCTCACCTCCCCCCAATGAAGTTATGTTATTCATTTGAAGTATAGCTAGGTTCATTTTTGTTTGTATTTTTATCCCTCCCATTTTTGTTGATTTTATTTGTTTTTGAGTATGTAAAATTTTAATGTGGTCCTGAAAGTCAGAACTATACAGAAAGTATGGTTCCATCCACCCATCTCTTCCACCTGTTCCTACCTTCCATTCTTTTAATTGTTTTATTTCCTCCTCTTCTTGTTTTCTTTTTTCCAAAAAATGTGGCATACTATAGGCATTTTTGTGCACTTTGCTTTTTTCCCCTAAAAAATTTGTCCTGGCATTCACCCCATATCAATTCATAGAGAACTTCCTGATTATTTTTAATAGCTGCGTGGTACTCCTTGTGTGTGTGTGTACCATAATTTATTGAGCCACTCTCCTATCTTATATATTGGCCTTTAGGTTGTTTCCAATATTTAGCAGTTACAAACAATGAATAATCTCTTGGATCTATTTTTGTATTGCTGGTAGTATATCTTAAGGATAAATTCCCAGAAGTGGGATTGCTGGGTCAAAGTTAAATGCCTATGTTGTTTGTTAGATGTTGCCAAATTTTGCACCAGGAGGGTTGTACTAGTTTACGTTCCTACTAGTGATATGTGAGTGTACCTCTTTCACTGCTGATCCAGTAAAATATGTTGACTTAATTTTTACTGATCTATGAGGTGAGCACTGGTAACTTAGTGTAGTAATAAATTGCATTTTAGAATGGGATTGAATGTCTTTTCATACGTTTATGGCTGTGAGGTTTTGTCTACCATTATCTCCTCCAACTGATTGTTGTATAGGTGTATAAAGGCTATTGATTTCCATGTGTTAATTTTATATTGTTACTTCTTGAATCTCTTATTATTTGGTTTAGTTTTATAATTGATTCTGTGAGGTTTCCCTAATACACTATCATTATCTGCAAAGAAATTTTCTAATTCTTATGTCTGTGACTGATTTCTCTTGTCTAATTTTGTTGGTAAATACCCCCCTCCCCATCCATTGTTAAATAGTAGTAGAGACAGTGGGCATCTTTGCCTCATTCCTTATCTTATTGGAAATTCTTCTAGTTTTATCCATTAAGTAAGAGGCTGGTCTTAGGACTCAGTTATATTTATTTAATTAACAGTATCAAAGGACAAAGTTTACTTTAAGTAAATTTTAGCTCGGTAAACCGGATGGTAAAAACGAGAATCTATCTCTGCTACTTCCTAGTTTGGAGAAGAATGGTAGCCACCTGATTTTGAGTCTCCCACTTGTCTTCTCTTTCCTGCCAAATATAAAAACAACAGGGAGAGTAAACAAAACCACACTTGATCCTGCATTCAGCAATACTAGGAGATAGAGAACATCATGGCCTTCGAATTACCTGTAAGTTGAGAAATAAACTGAATGCTGTTAAAGGTACTGCTGCCTCAAGCCCACAGGTGCTGAGAAGAGGAACGGGGAGGTGTAAGAGACTCCATGAAAAAAACTAGAGTGGTTCAGAGGACTTGCAGAGCACAAACCGAGTAACCTCCTTACCTACAGAAAGAGAAAGCCCAACACTAAGTGTAAAATACTGAACACTGGTTTCCTAGCACCAGCTCTTGAAAGAGTGCGGGACTAGAAACGGAAACCTCAGAGAAGCATTGCTTCTGGGAAGGAATCGGAGATATAGAGGTGTGGTTTCCCTTGGAGAGAGTCTACTGAAGGGAAAGAACAAAATAAGAGGGAAAAGTTAGGGATCCTGCAGAAACAAAAGAAAAAATACACATCAACCCCTCCTTCCAACAATGCTATCCAAAATGAAACTGCCCAGAAAGAGGGAACTATCAGAAGAGGTCGCTCAAACTAGTAGCCCTGTCCACAAAATGAAAAGGAATATTAGAAAGCAGATCATATCTGTATGAAACTGTAAAAAGCATTCCCAGTTGAAATGCTGATGAAAATTCTCAATCACAATGTTGACAAAAACAGTAACAATTCTCCATATGGAATTACATATCCTCAGACAGCCATTAGGAATAGTGAAAATCAGTTTGAATCAGAAATTCAAAAACTAAGAACAGAAATGGACACAAAAAAGGAAGAAATAAGTGTTGACTGAACTCAGAAAAGATATAGAAGAGAAAGGTCAGAATTAGCAATGAAGGCTAAATTACAAAGTACCCAAGGGGCAATAAGTTCATATAAAAATGTAATAAGGAGCATTGAAGTAAAGCAGGGGAAGAAAAACAAACAGAAAATGAAAATAAGCTAAAGAAAGAAGTAAAAAGAGTTAGAAAATGACTGAATTGGAAGACATGCAGAAGTCCAACATAAGACTACTTGGAGACTCTGAAGAAGAAAATCAAAACAATTGACTAGAATATCTAAAATTAGAATCCAAGAAAATAGTCTAGAAATAAAAGAAACCTCACATCTTTGTTTTGAAAGGGCCTACCAGATACCAGGGAAAACAACCAGAACAGCCCAAGGAGTATCGTAGTCAAGCTAGTACACTTTCAAGATGTTGAAAAAAAATCCTCAGGGCCTCCAGGAGAAAAGATGACTTTCAGAAGCATGTAAATTAGACTGGACAGACTTTTTGCAAATCCCAAAAAAAGCAAGAGCAACATTTTCAGGAATCTGAAGTGGAGAGAGTACAAATCAAGGCTATTGTATCCAACCAGCTGTCTGTCAAGAATCAGTAAGGGTTATAGAAAAACAGTTTTGAATGTCCAAGAACTCGGAGAATACTGTGCACATCTGAATCTACTTTCTGGTGACTCTACTTGAGGGAGAGCTGCTTGTAACCAGGGGTGACTGAGGAACCGGCCAAATGGAAGGATGAAGATTTCATACAGGTCTTTGTAGAGCTAAGACCAAAACGAGGATGTGGAGTTTTGGTTGTAAGTCAGGGTTTGATTAGAGAAGCAGAACCACTAAGAGTAATGAGAAATAATAAAGGGTTTATGATAGGCACTTGGCCTTATGTAATTGTGGGAGCTGATTAACTAGTGTACATGTGAATGTTGCTTCTATGTCTAGTACCTCAACTTGGAGTCAGCTGGTCAGGCAGCTGAAAAGGAAAGATGGCTGTGAAGTAGGGGAGAGCAAGGATGGACTACAGCCTGCAGGCATGAGCTGGAACCCACGTAAATTTCCAACATAAGTAACGAGGGGACCAGCGGAGGAAGTTGGTGTCCTTTGTCTTGGAGCTAACCACTCACCTGGCCCAGGAGTTGAAGAAGCTGAGGGAGGAGATCTGGCAGGAGCTGGTGCATCTGTGGGGCCCAGTTGGCTATCCCACGGCCAGCAGCATGAGCCAGCAGATAAGCTATGAAGTATGTGAACTGTGCAGTAATGCCTGGTGCCCTGTACCAGTCTTCCAAGCAAAACAGAATGTGGCTGCTGCTTTCTTGTACACCTTCCACTTCTCTCTCAAAATATCTCTTGTGGTCCAGGATACCCCAGCACTAGGGAGGGAATAGAATACTGGAAAACAATTCCAACTTAGCTAAATTGACAAGATACAAATCCATCACCCATGGGTAGAAGAATAGTATAAAATTATATATTCTGACAAAAGTAGAAAGAATGCAACTAAAGGAAGATGGAAAGCAAAGGGAGAGAGCAAGGAGAAGTACAAGACTATTGATGATTGTATAGCCCTAGGTGGGAGTTGAAGGATCCCATTTAAGAATGATAGACTAGATAGTAAAAGGCTATGAAAAATGGGGATTAATACTTTCATAATAGTATAAAACGTATTAATACAAGGATTACCGCTGGAACAAAAATACAAACCTTTCTAAAACCCAAAAGAAATTTTTAAAAAAGGAAAAGGGACACACCAAATAAAGAAGCACAATCAGTCTAATGTAGCCAGTAAGTACAATATAGGATAATATGAGAGAATTGAGATTAGATATACCAGTTGCATTAATAAATGTGAATAAGGTTTACTCTCCTATTGAAAGAAAATATCTATCAATTCCTATTTTCTTTATTGGGAATGGATGTTGAATTTTGTTTTTCTATTTTGTATCGATTAATTCCTGGTTTTATCTTTATTTCCTTCCTTGTGCTTTCTCTTGATTTATTTTGTTCTTTTCCTAGATTTTTTTTTAGTGGGAATTTATTCATCTGTTTTAATTTGTATTGATATAAATGTTTAAGGCTATGAATTGAAGGCTATGAATTTTCTTCTGTCAATACATTAAATATATCCAATTGTGATATATAGTAGTATTTTTTAGAAGTTCTGTAATTTTGACTTTTGTTTCACTTATCACTCAAGTTGATAGAGGGTTTTAAAATTTCTAAATGGAAGGTTGTGAGACAATAGAAAATATATATATTATTCTCTGCCCTGGGTTCCTGGCACAGACCTCCTAAAACCCTTGTAATTTCCTAAGTGGTAAGGGCACTAGGAGTGTCTTTTGTTCTAATATTTGGTCTTTGCCCCTAATTCCTGACAGCGTTCCAAAATCTCCTGGAATTTCCTGGGTGATGGCAGTGTCTTTTGTTCTGAGATGACCCTTGGTGAGCTCCTGGATGGGGGCGCTGGTCACCAGAAAGACCAAGCCATGATTAGAAGCTTGGAATTTTCAGCCTTATTCCCCGTTCTCCAGAGAGGGGAGAGGGGTGGGAATGGAGTTAATAATTAGTCATGCCTATGTGATGAAGACTCCATAAAAAGCCCAGAGCACTGACGTTCAGAGAGCTTCCGAGCTGGTGCATGCGTGGAGGGGCTGGGAGAAGGCACGGAAGCTCGGCGCCCCTCCTTCCCACCTACCTGGCCACCTTGTCTCTTCCGTCTGCATGTTCATAATAAACTGTGAACCTGTGTTTCCCTGAGTTCTGTGAGCCCTTCTAGCAGATAACTGAATCCAAGGGAAGGGTCATGGGAACCTCTGATCTGTAGCCAAGTGGGACAGAAGCTGTGGGTAAGCTGGGGACCTGCTGCTTGTGGTTAGTGCGTGAGGCGGCGGGGCAGGTTCGTGGGACTGAGCCCTTCACCTCTGCGTCTGTGCTAACTCCAGTTAGCGTCAGGGTTGAATTGTACCATACGAGGCTGGTGTCATAGATAGTGGCTTAGTGTGGAGAAAAAACCCACACATCTCGTGTCAGAAGTATTGTGAGTGTGGTGGTCGTGTGAGAGTAAAGGAGAAACACACAGGAACAGTGTAAGTTTTTCCTAAACAAAAGGTATTTTTCGTTGCCAGTTTCTGGTTTTATTGTATTGAGGTTAGAGTGTAATCTTTATAATGCTTTCTTTGTGGTCCATGTTTATAAGTGTTCCATGTACACTTGAGAGGAAGGAGACTCTTTATTATCAGAGTATAGTTTGATATGTGTCCATAAGATCAACTTCATTTTACATTAATTAGGCCTTCTGTATCTTGTTATCTGTCTGCTGGGTCTGGCTCGTACTCAGAGTGGTGTGTGTCTGCTTTATTAAGCTGCTTCCTTTATTACTTGGTACATGGATATTTGTATCTTTGTCGTGAATGTTTTGAATGTTTTTGCATTAAGATGTTTCTTCCTTTGTCATATTTAATGCTTCAGGGCTTGAAATCTACCTTCTCATCAGGATCACAACCCTTGAATAGGATTACCTTCATTTCTGTGGTTCACCTTTGTCCATCCCTTTATTTTTAGCTCTTTTGATTCACTTTGTTTTAGATGTTTCTCTAATATATAGAATGTATCCCTATCTTTTTCTTCTAATAGATGAGTTAAGCCCGTTAACATTTATTTATGGTTATTATGTGTTAATATTGTGTTATTATGTGTATTAGGTTTTATTTGTGTTTCTCAACATGATGTGCTTTCTTTGCTGTTGTATTTTACTAATTTCTTTTCATATTTAGATAAGGTTATATTTTTCTTTTATTGGTTATCGTTGTACTTATAAACAAAAAAATAATGAGGGAACATATTTTGAGCTTTTACAGTATACTAGGTACTATGCTAAATGCCTTATATACATTATCTCTTTTAATCCTTAAAACTGACATATGAGGCAGTTATTATTATTTTCCCCATTTTACAAATAAGAAAACTGATGCACAGAGAGGGTAAGTAACTTGCCCAAGGTAACTCAGCAAGTGGTACAGCCAGAACTTGAATACAGGGAGTCTGAGTCCAGAGCCCTTGCTGTTTTTTTGAGGAACTCTATTGTGGCGTAATTGGCATACAGTAAACTGCACGTTTCAAGTGCATAGTCCTTCCCACTCCGCGGCCCGCCCTTCCCCCAGTCCTCAAGCAGCCGCCAGTCACTGTCTTTTCTGTAGCTGCTTTCAGGATGTGTGTGGGGCTTTTTGGTTTTATCTTTGGTTTTCAGCAGTTTATGATGTGTCTAGCTAGACATGGTTTTCTTTTAATTTATCCTATTTGGAGTGTACTAACCTTCTTGAATGCTATAAATTTATACGTTTAACCAAATGTTGAAAGTTTTGACATTATTCAGATATTTTTTTCTGCCCTGATCTCTTTACCCTCTCCTTCTGGAATTCCAATTACACGTATATTAGATCTTTTGAAACTGTCCCTGTGATTCTGTCCGTTTTTATTTTTTCCAATCTTCTTTGTTTATGTTCTTCAGATTGGATAATTTCTGTTGAACTATCTTTAGGTTCATTGACACTTTTTTCTGACATCTCCTTTTTGCCATTGACCTTATGAGTGAATTTATTTCAAATATGGTATTTTTAAGTGCTAACATTTTCATTTAGCTCTATTTCTGTTTCTGTTTATAGTTTCTACTTTTCTGTTTCTATTTCCTGTCTTTTTTTACTTATTTCAAGGGTGTTTTTGTTTACCCTGTGGAGCACAGTTATCATAGCTGTTTTAAGTCTGTTCACCAATTCAAATATCTGCCTCGTTTTGGTGTTCGTATCTGTCAGTTGTTTTTCCTTTGTGATAGGTCACATCACCTTGTTCTTTGAGTGTTAGGCAATTTTGGATTGTATCCTGGACAGTGGAATGTTATGATATGTAGACTCTGAGTTTTATTATAGTCCTCTAGAGTATATTGAATAATAGGAGGATATTGATTGTTTTAGTAGGCATTCAACCCTTTCAGTTCAAACCCTAAGTTCTGTCTCGTCTTCCGTGTCTCTGTCTCTCCTTCCATCAAACAGTAGTTCAATTCTCAGTTCTCCAAGCATTTGCTCTACTTTTTTGGGACTGTCTCCCACATGCGCAGGTTAGGAGTTAAGCGAAGACTTGCACGTGTTCCTACTCAAAATGAGGAATCGTCTCCTCCAGCTCTCGTCCCCTCAGGGTGTCCGCCACACTCTCCACTTTCCCTGGTTCCTTGGGCCAGAAAGGTAGTGGGGTTTCTACTGGAGTTTCAGCTGCCTGTGTTGCTCCAAAACAGGCCAATCCTCAGTGCAAAGCCGAGAAAGGGAAAGTAAAACTGGAGACACCCTCATGTGGTTTGCTTTTCCAAGTTTTGCCGCCACCCCAACAGTCTACCTGGTTTTGTTTGGTTTTCTCAGTCCTCAGGTGTGTGTGTGTGTGTGTGCATGCGTGTGTTTTGTTTCGGAGTTAATAGTTGTAGTGGAGGGATGGGCTGTCAGCGAATTACACCTTCCACTTTGCGTCGTTTTATTTCTTCTTTATGCTGGTTTATATAGTTTTTGATGGGTGTGTTGGGAGATTCTAATTTACAGAGCTGTTATTATCTCTGCTACTGTGGTGGTCAATATTGAGTTTTCTCTCTGAATCTAAGCCAAACACTTCTTACTTTTTTTTTTTTTTTACCTTCTTCTTGACATACCATATTGATTAAGTAAAGGAAATATGTTTTTAGTTTTTAGTTTTCAGCAGTTCTACTGTCTACAATGAGGTTTTTTCTAAGAACTATATAATAAGAATTTTAAATAAGTCAAAGACCTTATATTATGGAACATATTGCTTGTATTCATTCTGTTATCTGTATGTAGGTAGGTCATAAAAATTTAGGAGGCTAGTGAATTTCAAAGGGTTTTACACGAGGTGGAGAAAAACGTTACAAAATTTCAACATCTTCATAAGAAAATAGTGTTGTTGTTTTTTTCCTGAGGAAGATTCGCCCTGAGCTAACAGCTGTGCCAGTTTTCTCTTATTTTGTACGTGGGATGACGCCACAGCATGGCCACTGACGAGTGGTGTAGGTCTGTACCCAGGAAGCGTACCCGGGCCCCTGAGGCAGAGTGTACTCCACTTAACGACTAGGCCACAGGGCTGGCCCCAAGAGTGTATGTTTTAAAGCTGTGTCTAGATAAAGGCCGTAAAGAGTTTTAATTCTGGAATAGCCACATGATTTTGATCATCTGTGTTTTTATGTAGTAACTAAGATTGTCATGAGATTTAAATGTTAATTTCTTATACATGTGTTTTAAGTTGATACTAATTTAGTTCCACCTTTTTTCTTTTTTCTCTCTGGACTGTTTATATTTATTAATGACCCAAAACCTAATCCATGGATGGTGATATTCAAACTTTAATCCTTCATAATGTTTAACTTATAATGTTTTCCATTTAGATGGCCTTCTGATTGTTGGTGTTCACTCAGCTAAGTTTCCAAATGAAAAAGTCCTGGATAGCATTAAGAGTGCTGTTCTTCGATACAACATCACCCACCCTGTGGTTAATGATGCTGATGCCAGCCTTTGGCAAGAGCTGGAAGTTTCCTGCTGGCCAACTCTCGTCATACTGGGACCCCGTGGAAACATGTTGTTCTCTTTGATTGGAGAGGGACACAAAGATAAATTATTTTTATATACTTCAATAGCTTTAAAGTATTACAAAGACAGGGGACAGATCAAAGATAATAAAATTGGAATAAAACTCTATAAAGATTCTTTGCCGCCTTCACCATTGCTATTTCCTGGCAAAGTAACAGTAGACTGTGTTACTAATAGATTGGTGATAGCAGACACTGGACATCATAGAATTTTGGTTGTCTGGAAGAATGGACAAATTCAGTACAGCATTGGAGGTAAAGTTTGCTTCTAATTATGATGTAAAATGTCTTTTACAGTAAAAAAAAGTAGCTCAAGGTAATATATTAAAATTGAAATTTATAATTAAGAATGAATTATAGAAGGGCAATATACATTGACGTTTAACTTCATCATGAAATTATTTTGTTAATTCATATATGAGATCTGAATTAATCTCTTCTCACTCTCTCAAAAACCAAACAAGAATACTCAAAAAGCTCCATTCAGATCAAAAGGAGGAAATCTTTTAAGTTATAATTTTTTAATTTATTTGTATATCCCTTCTTGTTTTTTAAAAAAAACTACCACACTTATTGTATCTTATGAAATTATTGTATGCATTTTGGATTTCAGGCTTAAATGGAGTATTTCACTTTCCATCAGAATATACCCATATCTTTTTGAAGATCAGGACAGTACCCTAGGAACTTGAGACTTAGATTATAAAATAAATAACCTAGGATTTGTACATAATTTTACGTCTCTCTTCTTCTGTAAGAACTTAAGCATACTCTGGATCCATTCCCTTTGGGTATAGCAAAAATACAAGTATCATACAAGCATAGATCATTTTGTTCCCTATCTCCCTGGTCTTAGATTTAAAAAGGGCTCTTACTGACACCTACATAATTAATAAAATCTGTTAAGTACATTCTTATTAATCCAGGCTGAATTGACGTCTAACAACATATTAGTCAAAGAGAGAAGTCAGTCAGCTCTTTGCAGTTCTGCTTTAGTAATACATACAGCGTTAGTACATAAAGTAGGGATATCTACGTTTCTAATGCAAATAAATTAATCATACACTAAGCCCTGGTGCTTCTTAGTATGCCAAGATACTATTCCCTTAGCTCTTGAATTTTTTATGTTGTTTTTGTTAGAGTATGTGTATATTTTATGTTTTTTAAATAAACCCACAGAAGCTACCTTTCCCAAACATGTTTCTAGGAATACTGTTATCTTGTGATAATAGTTACTTTACAATTTTTTAAAAGCAATTCTTTTGTCAGATACACTCAGGAAATACTGGTTAGGTGTAGTTTAACAGATCTCTGTTGGTGGTGGTGTCACTGTACTGCTTAGATCTTTTACTCTGCTAATGTGCCTCAGGAATATCCAAGAGGGCATTATAGTGCACAGTATTTTCTGATCTGAAGTGACCACAGTATCCTCCCTTTTTTTTTACCCAGGGAACTCTCACCAACAATAATAATATTAATAATAGTAAGCACTTATGCATGTGCCTGGCATTATTCTAAGCTCTTTACCTGTATTAGTTTATTTCGTCTCACAATGCTATGAGTTAGGTATGTTATTAGTTCCATTTTACAGAAGAGAAAAGGAGACACAGAGAACTTGCCCCCATCGTCAGCTGGGGTTTAAACCAAGTCTGCTGGGCCTTGAGTGCATGTCCTTAGCTGCTGCATCATACCGCCTCTCTTACAGCTGGGACAGTGGAGTTCTTTGAAGCGTAGTTTGGGAATGCTGGCTTAGAGGCTTGAATTGCTTGTCCTCTTGTCACAGAAATAACAATTATATTTTATTATTCTGTGTGCTCTCCACCCTTGAAACTCTACATGTAGTCCAGAAGCTGAGAAGTAGGCCATTAGAACAGAATCACTCTTTGTCTCTCTTAAAGTGTGCATGAGATAGAACTTTGTGGCCAAGTGACGTGGTAAATATGAAGGATTCTTAACCTGGGGTTTATGGACTATTAAGAAATGCTTGAATGGTCCTTGGGATCTAAGACCCCCTAGAAATTGTTTGTGATGTTTTATGGGCATGTGTATTTTTCTTAGTGAGGAGTTCATAATTTTCATTGTATTATCAAATTGTATTGTAGATCTTCCAAAATTGTTAAAAATCATTCATCTGTATGCTAAAAGATTAAAATTATTTTTTAATTCTTTCTAGTCTAGATAATAGGTAATTAAGACGCTTTTAAAAGTGTGTTCTTCTGATATATACTACTGTACTTACGTGCACTGGTGAGCATTGTCCAGTAAGCCCTGTCATTTGCAGAACTCACTCTTCAGAAAAACAGATTTCTTGGGAAACATTTTAGTTTTTAGGTAGAAGTATCATGCTATTTATAATAAAATCCCAGCTATAAACACGAGTTTTATCTTTTTGGTTTTACTTTGAGAGAACTTTTTAAGTGGAAAATTTGTCATGATTATCTTGTCTTTTAGGACCCAACCCTGGAAGAAAAGATGGAACATTTTCAGAGTCAACTTTCAATTCACCACAGGGTGTGGCCATAATGAATAATATCATCTATGTAGCAGATACTGAAAATCACCTTATCAGAAAGGTAATTTTCCATTTTAAATAAGGCTTTAGCAATTCTAATCAGAAAAACTGATAATTACTTGCCGCCTTAAATATTGAAGTGAGAGGGTGATACTTAAATACCTCAGAGCATTCTTACTCAGATTTTTTCAGAGGTACTCCTTTAGTTTTATCCCTGGTATCTTGTTTTTCGTCACAGAGGACAAACCCACTCAAGTCCTTTTTTTTTATCCTTTATTTCAAGGTCATAGTCCTAATTCCCGAAAGCTCCTCATTTTGAGTTGTTTTCCTAACCACTATTTGCAAAGTGATGCTTTGTCCTTTTCAGTTAAGTTTTCTCAAACCTAGAAAAAAATCATATCATGCCTGCGTTCCTTCAGCTCTTATGCTTTGCCTGAAAGTTATCAGTCAGTTAGTCTTAAAATTTGTTTTATCTCATTATAAAAGTAATGTGTGATCTTATTGTTTTAAAAAATGGATTAATACATAAAGGTAAAAACGTCCCCTGATCATCTATCTATTCCAGTTCCCCAGATAACCAGTCATTGTTAAAATTTGTGCCATTTCAGAAATTTTCTTCTCATATACAAATAAATTTATATTAAAAAGACTGCCTCTAGAGAATCTTTTTTTTTTTTTGCGGTGGGGAAGATTATCCCTGAGCCAGCATCTGCCAATCCTCCCTTTTTGCTGAGGAAGATTGGCTCTGAGCTAACATCCGTGCCCATCATCCTCTACTCTATATGTGGGACACCTGCCACAGCACAGCTTGACAAGCAGTATGTAGGCCCACTCCCGGGACCCAAACAGACGAAATCCAGGCTGCCGAAGCGAAATGTGTGAACTTAACCGCTGTGCCACCCAGCTAGCCCCTAGAGAATCATTTTTAAAACAAATGGAATCATACTGTGTATACATAAGCCTCTACAATCTTTTTTTAGCTTATTTTTTCCCTGTTAGTCACTTGAATGATATGACTGCATAGTATTCCATTATAGAAGTACCTAGTTGTTTTAAACATTCTTTATTGGTGAATATTTTCACTATAATCCATTGGTCTTTAAGTTGCCATCTATTTGGAAAATAAGTAACTAAGTTCATCTAACGTCCTTCTGCTTAAACATACTGTTTCTGATACTTCCTTGCTTTTCTCGCTGTTTCTCTCTGTATGCCAATTTATCTGACAATATCATCACCTAATATAAACATAATAGGAGAAACATGTATAGAACATATGACAACATCCACTGTAATGTAAGTCTCCATTAGGGCACGAAATGTGTTTTCTTTGCTGCTGAAATCCTAAGCGCCTAGAACAGGGCCTGGCCCACAGTAGATGTTCAATAGATATCTGTTAAATGAATTTATGGACAAATGACATCTGTCTAATGAAGCATTTTCTAAAGAGAATATTCTTCTTAACACAAAAAGGTGTTACATGAAGAAAGGATTTTGTGAATTTATAAATTAAAGCAGATTTATTTTTTGAAAGTGTTAGAGACTTTCTTTTTGGAGACTTTAATATACTAATGGATTGTGAATACATCAGTCGAGGGATATGTGTGCAGTATTTCTAAAGTTACTTGACCCGGGAACCATTTTAGGCAGAACTTTCATAGGACTGATGATTTCATGGTATATACTTTGGGAAAAAGTGGTTTTCTGTCACTAAATCCTTAAAGGTCACTGTTTGTTTATCAGCATCTTTTTGGGGTTGTATGCCTCTATAATTCATCATAGTGTCCTAGACATCTAATGGAATTAAAGTAGTAAGATATTTAACCTACAACATTCAGGAAGTACTTGTCTTTTTTTAATTGTACGTTATTTCTCTTGCTTTAGAACTGAACTTAACAGGTTTTGGAGTATTGACTGTTTTTCAGATACTTTTTAAGTAGCATAATCACAACAAATTTAGGTTACCTGGAGTTATTTTTATATTGTGTGACTTAGTGTCTGCAAAAATAGGAAGTGAAGTGAAATTATTTCTTCCTCTTCTTTTAAAAGTATAAAAATATTTATTGTTTTACTTTTGTTTTTTCTTTTTTTCTTTTTTTTTTTTTTTGGAGGAAGATTAGCCCTGAGCTTACTACTGCCAATCCTCCTCTTTTTGCTCAGGAAGACTGGCCCTGAGCTAACATCCATGCCCATCTTCCTCTACTTTATACTTGGGACGCCTACCACAGCATGGCTTTTGCCAATCCATGTCATGTCCGCACCCGGGACCCGAAGCGGCAAACCCCAGGCCGCTGAGTAGCGGAACATGTGCACTTAACTGCTGCACCACCAGGCCGGCCCCTTACTTTTGTTTAAAACCTTATTTGCAGAGAGTTAGTCATACTCTCACAAACGTCATAGCTCACAAACATCACTGTTTCATGCAGACCTGTCTCGTTTAGAATTTATTTTTTATAAATTTTTCTTCACACCCCATTCCCCTACAATTCCCCTTACATAAACACACCTGTACACAGCCATTTTGATATGTTTAATTTGTATTATTTTATTTGTTTATGACCTTGTAACATGTAGTGTTTCATGTGCATGCTTTTTTTTAAAATTGAGGTATAATTGATGTACAACATTATAATGATTTGATATTTGTATATATTGCAAAATGTTCACCACAATGTCTCGTTAACATCTGTCACCGTACATAGTTACCAGAAAACTTTTTTGACTTATGATGAAGACTTTTAAGATCTACTCTCTTAGCAGCTTTCAAATATGCAATACAGTATTAATAACTACAGTCACCATGTTATACATTATATCCTCATGACTTACTTATTTTATAACTGGAAGTTTATACCTTTTGACTTCTTTTGTAGGTGTTTTTTAACAACTTTATTGTGATATATTTTACGTGGCATAAAGTTCACCCATTTCAAGTATACAAGAATTTTTGGTAAATCTAACCTGTTATGCAACCGTAACCATAAACTGTTTTTGGAAAATTTTCATTCCCTTAGTAAGAACCCTTGTGACCAATTACAGTTAATACCCCTTCCTCCCCCAGTCCTAATCTACTTTGTGTCTCCATAAATTTGCCTCTTTTGAACTCATATAAATAGAATCATTCTGTATATGGTCTCTTGTGTCTGGGTTCTTTCATTCTGCGCAGTGTTTTTGAGGTTTACCTATGATGTAGCATATCATAGTTTATTACTTCATATTGCTGGATGGTGTTCCACTGGATATACTACATTTTGTCTAACCACTTAGCAGTTGATGAACATTAGGGTTTTTCTAATTTTGGGCTATTGTGAATAATTCACATGTAAGTTTTGTGTGTATATACATTTTCTTTTCTCTTGCATACATAACCTAAGTACTGAAATTGTTGTCATGTGTTTTATATTTTATGTTTAACATTTAGAAAAACTGCTAAACTGTTTTGAACAGTGATTGTACCATTTTACATTTCCACCCACATATTTCTGCGTTCCAATTTCTGCATATCTTCACCATTACTTATTTTCCATTTTTTTAATTCTAGTCATCCTACTATGTGTGAAGTGGCCTCTCACTGTAGTTTTGATGTGCATTTCTCTAATGAGTAATGATGTCAAACATCTTTTTCTATGTTTATTGACCACTTGTGTATCTTCCTTTGAGAAATGTCTATTCAGATTCTTTGCCAATTTTTTAATTGGGTTCTTCATATTTTTTATTATTGAGCTATAAGAGTTCTATATATATGCTGGGTCCCTTATCAGGTATATGATTTTCAAATGCTTTCTCACATTCTGTGAGTTGTCTTTTCACTTTCTTAATCACGTCTTTTCATTCATAAAAGTTTTAAATTTGATGATTCCCAATTTATTTTTTTCTTTCATTGCTTATGCTTTTGGTGTCACGTGTAAGACTCCATTGGCAAATCCAAGGTCACAAAGATTTACTCCTATGTTTTCCTCTAAGCATTTTATGATTATGGCTCTCTCAGTTGTCTTTGATCCATTTTGAGTTGATTTTTGTATATGGTGTGAGGTAGGAGTCTAACTTTATTCTTTCACATGTGGATATCCAGTTACTTCAGAACAACTATTTATTGAAGACTCTTTCTCCATTGAATAATCTTGGCAACCTTGTAGAAAATCTGTTGATCATACATGCGTGGGTTTATTTCTGGACTTTCAAGTTTATTCCATTGATCTGTGTGTCTTTCCTTAGGCCATTACCACACCGTTTTGATTGCTGAAACTTTTAATAAGTTTTGAAATCAGGAATTATGAGTTCTCTCACTCTCTTCTTTTTCTTAGGGATAGCAAGGGCCCATCCCTAAGCTGCCTTGTTTTGGCTCTTCTGGGTCCCTTGCAATTCCATATGAGTTTTAGGACCACCTTATCCATTTCTACAAAAACTTCTGTTTGTTTCTCATATAAATAATTATGTTGTCCACAAAAACAAATAACAGTTTGATCTTTTTATTTTTACACTTTTTCTTTCCTTTTATTATATTGCTGGCCACAACCTCCATTGCTTTTAACAGTGATAGTGGCTATCTTGTCATACTCAGATCTTAAAGGGAATGCATGTAAATTTTTTCTAAAAGTTTAATATTTTCTATAGCTTTGGGAAATAAAGTAGTTATGAAGTTAAGAAACTTTCCTTTCATTCCTAGCTGCTAAGAATTATTTTATTATATAATTTTATTAAATGTGTGTTCTGCATTTATGGAAATAATTATATAATTTTTTGCCCTTAGTGTGTTGATGTGATGAGTTATATCAGTAGATTTTTTTCTTTTTTTTTTTTGTGAGGAAGACCTGAGCTAACATCTATGCCAGTCTTCCTTTGATTTGTATGTAGGACGCCACCCTGGCATGGCTTGACAAACAGTGTGTAGGTCCACACCTGGGATCTCAACCCGCAAGCCTTGGGCCACTGAAGCAGAGCTTGTGAACTTAACCACTATGCCACCAGGCCGGCCCCTTAATAGATTTTTTTAATGTTTAACCACCTTTTTATTCCTTGGATAAACCTTATCTAATCTTGAATTTTTTAAGCAGTCCAATTGGATTTGATTATCCAGAATTAGATTTAATATTTTAAAATTCATAAAATTCATGTTTATAAATTAAATGGCTCTATATTTTCTTTCTTTTTTGTTTTTTTTGGGGAAGATTAGCCCTGACCTAACATCTATGCCCATCTTCCTCTACTTTATATGTGGGACACCTACCACAGCATGGTGTGCCAAGTGGTGCCATGTCCACACCTGGGATCCAAACCGGCGAACCCCAGGCCGCCAAAGCCAAACGTGTGCACACAACCGCAGTGCCACTGGGCTGGCCCCTCTATATTTTCTTATACTGTTTTCCCCTGATTTTGCGATCAAGGTCACAATAACCTCATCAGATGAGCTACTTAATTTTCATTCTTTTTCTCTTTTTTTTTGAAAAATTTATCTAATGTAGGAATTAATGGTTTTTGAACATTTATTAAAACTCCTCTATCTAATCACCTGGTCCTGGGGCTTTTTGCAGGAGGAATTCTTCAATTATCTTATGAGTTTCTGTGATACATTTCTTAAATCAAGATCTGTTTCAAGGCCCCATCCCTAAGCTGCCTATTGTATTTAGGCATATTGGTTTCAGTAAAAATATAGATAAGGTTACGTGGATGAATATTCTTTACAGTTTTAGGAGATTATAGAGTAGCTATTAAAAATAATGCAAGGAGGGGCAGTGGCCGGCCCAGTGGTGTAGTGGTTAAGTTCGTGTGCTTCACTTCGGCGGCAAAATATCGAATTCTTTCCCTCCAAGACTGGGAACCAAGCAAGGATTCCCACTCTCACCCCATCTATTAAATATTGTACTGGAAGTACTAGCCATTGTAATAAGGCAAGAAAGGCATACAGGCTGAAAAGGAAGAAGAACTGTCTTTATTTGCCAGTGACTTGTCACATATGTAGAAAATTCTAAGTCTATGAAAAAGCTACTGGAACTAATTGAATTTACGAAGGTTGCAGAATACAAAGTCGATATAAAAGATCAGCTGTATTTTTATATACTAGTGACAGTCAATTGGAAGTTGGAATTTTAAAATTCTATTTATAATAGCAAAAAAACATAAAATACTTAGAATAAATTTAACAAAATAATACGAGAACTGTATACTTCAGACTACAAAACATTGCTGAGAAAAATTAATCCAATACTGGATTGGAAGGCTCAGTATTAAGCCGTAGATCTCCAAATTGATCTGTAGATTCAATGCAATCTCAATCAAAACTCCATCAGGCTTTTTTGGTAGATATTGACAAGCAGTTCCAAAACTTACGTGAAAAGGCAAAACAAAGTCTTATTATATCTAAAACAATCTTGAAAAAGCACAGTTAAAAGACTTATACTGCCTGATTTCAAGACTTACTATAATGCTGTGCTAATCAAGACAGATACTTTCATAAGGACAGATATCAAAGAATAGCCTAGAAATAATCTCATACCTGTACAGTTATTTGATTTTCAAAAGAGCATCAAAACAATCAAGGGAGAAAGGAAAGTCATTTCAGCAAATTGTGCTTGAACAACCAGATATCCACATGAGAAAGAAAAGAAACACGACTCCTACCTCACACACTTTATATAAACACCAATTCAACATGCATCAGAGACCTACATGGAAACACAAAAACCATAGAGCTTTTAGCAGGAAACAGGAGAATAGCTTTGTGACTTGCAGGTGGGCAAAGGTTTCTCAAGACAGAACATAGAAACGATAATCATAAAAGGAAAAGATAATAGATTTGAATTTATCACAATTTAAAACTTCTCGTTAAAATTTGCTATTAAGAAAATGAAAAGACAAGCCACAGATTGTCAGAAAATAGTCACAAAAATTCACGAAATGTAATCTATTGAGGGACTAGTATTCATGAAATATAAAGGTTCCTACAACTTAAAAATGAGAAGACAGCCCAATGAAAAATGGGCCAACAATTTGAACAGACATTTTTCAAAAGCAGATATAATAATGACCACAGCAAGGCTAGCCCAGTGGTGTAGTGATTAAGTTTGCATGCTCTGCTTCAGTGGCCCAGAGGTCACAGATTTGGATCCTGGGTGCAGACCTACATACTGCTCATCAAGAAATGCTGTGGCAATGTCCCACAACAGTATATAGATTGGTACAAGATGTTAGCTCAGGGCCAGTCTTCCTCACACACACAAAAAAAGAATGACCACAGCACATAAAAAAGTAATCAACATCATGAGTTAAAAAGGAAATGTAAATTAAAACCACAGTGAAACTCCACTATACATCCACTGTAATGTTAAAAGTGAAAAGACTGACACTATAGGTTGGCAAGGATGTGGAGCAGTTTGAGCTCACATACATTGTTGATGGAGATATCAAATGATGGACTACTATGGACAACTTGCAGGCAGTGTTATCAGACTAATCGTATCCCTGCCCTATAACAGCAGTATAGTTCTGTGAATTTACCCAAGAGAAGTGAAGACTTATCTACCAAATGGCCGCTGCAGAAATATTCATAGCAACTCTACTTAAACTAGAAACATCCGAGGTGTCCATTAGTAGGGAAATATATAAATAAACCATGCTATATTCCTATGATGGGATACTGCTTGGCAATAAAAAGGAACAAGCTACCAATACATGCATAAATCTCAGAAACATGAAGATAAGAAGCCTCACACAAGAATCCAGTCTTTGATTCCATTTGTCTGAAGTCCTGGAAGAGAGAAAACTATTCTGTGATGGAAAAAAACTTAATACTGTTTGCCTCTGGGGGCAGGAACGACTGGAAAGAGGCTTGAGGGAACTTGCTGAGATGAAGGTGACATTCTATATCTTTTTGTAAGTTGGGGCTCCACAGGTTTATGCGTTTGTTACAGTTCATCACATGATATGCTTAAGGTTTGTGCATTTCATTATAAGTTTCGCCTTAAAAAAGGAACTCTAGTTAATGATAAGCATGCTGAGATATTTAGGGACAGTGTACTGATGTATACAGTTTACTTTCAGATGTGTCAAAAAATATAAATGGATTGAGGGATTGGTAGCTGGAGAAGATATGTGATAAAGCGAGTAAGTGAAATGTTAATAGTAGGTGGTGGGCGTATGGATGTTTGCTGCAAAATTCTTTCAGCTTTTCTGTATGTTTGAAAGTTTTCCTGGTAAAATGTTGGGAGAGGATCTCGGGATGAAACCGGAGCATCTGGTTTGCAGTAGAGTGCATTAGTTTTCAGGGTATGGCCTAGAGCTAGAAGTGCCTGGCTGAAATCCCAGGTCCTCAGCGTACTAGCTCTGGAATCTTGGGAAAGTTACTTAAGGATCTAGGCCTCAGCTTTCTCTAAAATAATCAAAATCACATATTAAGTTCTATATGTGTCAGTTACTAGCTGAGCATAATTAGAATATATACATTTAATTTTAAGAAACATACATTTTTCTAGATTGCCCTTTTAATTTCCAAATTTCACTTTCTTTTAAATTATTTTGTAGTTAAAGTGAGATCAACACCAGTTTTGATAAAGGCATGATGAGGGAGTAGGGTAGGAGGAAAGTAGGGGAATGGACAGGTGGGGAAATGAAAAGCACTGAGTTTGTGCATTTGAATAATAAGGTGACACTATACTTGATTAGCCTTTTTTTAAAAAAAAGAAAAGAAAAAAAGAGTATTTGTCTGCAAATGCTCTCTATGTGTTCTATTGGAAATCTTCATATGCCAAAAGAAAAAGTAAAAGTAACATGCATTGCATAAAACGTATTAATTTCTGTAGATTGACCTGGAAGCTGAGATGGTGAGCACTGTAGCTGGCATTGGAATTCAAGGTACAGATAAAGAAGGTGGAGCTGAAGGAGAACAGCAGCCCATTAGTTCCCCTTGGGATGTGGTTTTTGGAACATCAGGTATGTAAAGTTTAATATTAAATATAAGTGAACTTTGCTTAATAAAAATAAGATTTTAAAAATATTCTTGGGACATTCTATTGGATTAATTCTATTGCAAGTTATTTCATACTAAAAAGACAATCCAGGAATTTTAGTACTCGTGTTTTTCGTTGGCCCGCAGTGATGCTGAGATGGTTATCTATATGTCTAAAACCAGATTCATGAATAAAGAAAGTTAGTATAGTACTTTGAAAATGGAATTTGGGACTAAATGGTATGTATGGTCTTAATATATTTATAGAGTGTATAAGCACCAGCTTAGCTGAATGGCTTTATGTTTGAGATTATTTTCTATTATACCAATTTAGTTACAATTCAGTGACCTTGATCTTTTCCACTGTCATTAACTTTTTTTATAAAGCTTTTAATGTCATAAAATAACCAAATGAACTACTAGTATTACCTATACTTAATGTATTTAACTTAGATATTTTGTGTGAGTTATTTTTGAGAATTCTGGTTTTGGCATTCTGTGTGCTAGTAATTATGACTTGTTGTTGTGGCTCACAGGGGCAAGAGGATGGGAGGTAGGGAAGCAGTGCGTCCCAGGTGCAAGGGGATTTATTCCATGTGGAGAATCTAAAAACAGTAGTAAAACCAACTAAAACTCAGCCTTCTTCTATCACCAGGTTCCAGCAATTGTAAATAATTTCAGGGTTAAAAATACTCATCCCCACCAGGACTTGTCACTCTTGCCTCTCTGCCTTTGGTATGCCACTGAGCTATTTGAACGTAAATCTTGTAGATGGAAAAATAATCTGAAACACATCCATCAGTTCAAATACTCAAAGTGATTGAGATTTGTTACTTTGGTATGCTGTTACCCTCCCTCAAGGAAAACAAAAATTTCTGGCCTTAGTATGTAAGCCCCCAGTGATTTATAGCTGATAGTGGATATAGCAGTTCAGTTATTGATATTTATATTTGCAACTTACAGCCTGTATATACTGTATCTGTCAGTAATTGCCACTTATAATAATGCTTCATAAGAAACCATCCCAAAACTTTATTTCTCACTCACATACAGGGTTGGGGTTCAGCTGATCAAGGCTGAGCCTGGGCTGGGTTCCAAGCTGTTTCTTGGGTTGGATCTACTCCATTTGTTTCTCATCCTCCTTGGACCAGTAGTTGTCTGAGGCATATTCTTTTGGCAAGAGGCAGGAACACAAGAGCGTGATCTCAGTTACCCACGTTTTAAGCCTTTGCTCATGTCATATCTGTTTACTTGCTGTTATTAAAGCAAGTGCTATAACTAAGCTCAGAGGCATGGGGCAGAGGCATGGGATCTGCACTTTACCTACAGTGAGGCCATGGCGAGGGTGTGGATGTATAATATGACTACAGAGGAATTAAGAATTCAATTACCAGTAGTTCAATCTGTCACATATATCAGAATTTACATTGCTTAAAAACAGGATGTACTTTTCTAGATGCTTTACTAAGTTGGATTTGGATGGCCAAGGAGTAGAGGAGTACTTCATTATTTTTCTAGGCTAATATTTTTTTAATCATACTTTACGGTGTGTGATTTCTGGTGGTTTATCTCTGAGAATGTGCCCAAATTGCTTTCCAAGGAAAACCTTGGCTGTCTTGACAAGTACTCCCTCAGCTTCCTACTGGAGTGATGTGCTGTCTGAGACTTGTTTCTTGATTAAACTGTTTACCATAAAGGAAGTGAGTCCTACCTTAGTTCAACAGATCATTAGAAGCATACGGCTCTGCATTTAACTTACAGCTTAAGATAACTTCACTCTCGCTACTTGGCAAGAGGAGTAATCTTGAATGCACATAAGTAACCCCTTTCAAAATGTTGGCTACAAGAAAATGTTTTTCAAGCACTGTATGAAGGACCTACAATCATGATGACTACTCTAGTCCAAGAGTTCTTAACCTTGGCTTATAGACCCAAGGCATTCATGGTTAGGCTTTATGAGGTACTTAAACTTCCCAGAAATTCTGTTTAACATTTGGAGGAGTTGGTCAGATTCTCACCAGAGTTTGACAGTGGTCTGTTACTCAAAAATGTTAAGAACCACTGCTTTAAATTACTCTAGAATCTAACCCTGGATTAATGTATTTTGTCAGAGTATGAGGAAATAGAATCCTAGAATATTGTTCTACTTAGAGTTGTTTTTACTAAACTGCATTTTGGCATGACATCATTCATTAAAAAATATATCGACACAAACATATCATATACATTTATATTTATATGTGTGTTGTATGTGTTTCATATTATGTATTTCATCAAAATACGGCCCTATGGGACTTGTTACTGTTTTTACTATAGGGATTTCCTGGTGGTTTCAGTTATTAACTTCTAAATGACCTCTCTGATTATCTACTGGAGAAATTTTTTTCTGGTTGCTGCATTATAGATAATTATACTTTTTCCTAAGTATCAGGTTTGTTTTTAAGCTCCTGGGTAATTTGAGTATCATAACTGATTGTGTTTGCATTGTATTGATTGCTAGGAAACTAAGACAGATTTATCTTTAGCAAAGTATAGTGGATAACGTGGCATTCATTTTAATATTAGCATGGTTGCATCGTCCTTTTCTACCTTGTTTACTTATTGCTCCAGTTTTTTTACTTATATTAAATTTATTTATCTTGTTAGGGTTTGTTTCTTTGTAAACTACCTGAACCCTTGTGAAGTAAAAGTAGAAGTATATAAATACAGTAGAATCCTTTACTGAAGTGATTAGAAGTATGATAGTTGATCCATATAGAAAAAAAATCTGTTAAATCTGGGAATAGAAAACTAAAAGGCTTTATTTTAATTTAAGAATTATGAATGTACATTTTTTTAGCCAATCTTTTGATGTAGGAACAAAGTGTTTTCTTTAAGTGACCTTGACATTCTCGCACCCCTAAATGTATTGTTTTTGGTTTTCTTAAAGCGTGATGCGAACTTTAAAACACCTGCAAAGAAATCTGAGGGTGGAAATTTTTTTAACTTATTTTTTCCCATTGTCCTCCCCCACCTAATTCAATAATACTTTGACTTAGCTACTTGTCTTTATTGAGTCTTTCCAAAGTATTCAACTTTGTTTTCATAGAAACAGCTTCTTTTTTGCATCCATATTGAATTGGTTCATATATATTTAAATTACAAAATTGTACGACTGGTTTAATCAGACATGGGAATAAGCACAACTTGAAGAGGACCGTATTGAGAAAAATTGTTCTTTTAAACACTTAAGTTTTTTAATACTTCAGTAATTTTCCATAATATTTCTGATAGTCTACCATAGTTAGGAATTTGAAAGAAGATGGAATTATCAGGAGGAAAGCATGAAAAATTAGGTATTGTGATATCTTTATATACTAGGCTGCACTTCAGTGCCAATAATGGACCACAGCTACACCAAGCAACGTGGACAAGTTATCAGAAGGCATCTGTTGAGTGACAAAAGCAAGTTACAGAAGAGACCTACAATATGATTTATTTTATAGGAAGTTCCTTAACAAGCAAGACTAAATAGATGTTGAGAGATCCATCCAGACATGGTAAAATTAAAAAGTAAAGCAAGAAAATGAAAAACACAGATTTTTAGGTTAGTGGTTCCTTCTGGGAAGAAGTGGGGCATATGGTCACTGAGAGATGCACAGGGTTTTCAAATATTCTCTTCGTTGAGCTAGGTGGTATGCACATGGATGTTCAGTTATTATTTAAACTTTATATATAACATACATCCATTTGTGTCCATATTTAATTAAAAATTAAACCTTAAACAAAATAGGTAAAGAGAATGAAAACTACCAAGAATAAATACACAGTTAAATATATACCCTACCAAGAGGTGCAGTTAATAAACAACATACTTCAAGAAGAGATTAAAGAAAGGGATTTGACATACCTCTGATTATTTTAAATATACATATAGTATATAAATATGTATGTATTTTAAATAGCGCCTAAATATTTAACCTAATTATGCCATTATAGTGATAAAAGCATAAAATAATTAACATAAAGTGATTTTTTACAAAAGTGATTGTTTCATCTTTGTTCATTCTTTTTGATTATCACTATAAATATGATTAGAACTTCATAATGCACTAAAAGTAATTACTAACTACAGTATATTTGTTTTTTCAGCAGAAATTTTACCATGTTTCTAAAATGCATATCAGGTCTGTGCTGACTCCACTCATGCCAGGCAATAACCTGAGAGATTTTTTATCATAAAGGTCAAAACCCCTGCTAGTCTCTAAATGCTTTAGCCTTTGCTGATTTAGAATCATTTATAAAAAAGGATAATGTGCCCAAATCCCATTAACCTTCCTTAGCCCTTCAATCAGCATTTTCCTTAGATAGAAGTTTGGCTGTTCTTACCTAACCTTTAATGATTGAAATCCAATTATTTAGTATGCTAGTCTGATAATCTACAGTGTTGGTACTTATGTGCTTCAGTAATGTGCTTCTCTGAACTTCTGTTAATATGCTATAAAATACCATAAAAGCATTTGTCCTCTAATGATAATCAGATGATAAAGAATTTTTTTGAGGAATAAATTTTATGCAGTGTGACTAGTGTGTTTTTGTTTTTTTAAAATAAAAACAATTATAGTATTCTTATATCTAAAATTGAAGAGAAGATTCTTATATTATCTTACTACATTGACTTGGTGTTTATAAGATTTTTTTTTTTTAGTCAGGTTGATGAGGTATAATTTACAGAAAGTAACATACACCCTTATTAGGTATAGGTTCTGTGAATTTTGACAGACATATAGCTTACAACCATTATTACAATCAAGATATAGAAAATTTCCAAAAAGTTCTCTTGTGACCCTTTGTTCAGTCTCTCTCCCAGCACCTTCACCATTCACTCTAGCCACTGGCAACAATGATCGGTTTCTTTTTTTTTTTTTTAAGATTTTATTTTTTCCTTTTTCTCCCAAAGCTCCCTGGTACGTAGTTGTGTATTTCCAACTTCTATGTTGGTCCTTCTAGTTGTGGCATGTGGGATGCCGCCTCAGCATGGCCTGATGGGCTGGGCCGCCAAAGCAGAGCACGAGAACTTAACCACTCAGCCATGGGGCCGGCCCCAACAATGATCTGTTTCTTGCTCCTCGGTATAGTCTTTTATGTATGCCTTCTTTCATATAGCATAATGCTTTGGAGATTCATCCCTGTTGTATGTATCAGTAGTTTGTTCTTTTTTGTTGTTGAGTACTATTTCCATTGTACAACTGTATCAGAGTTTATTCATTCACAAGTTGATAGACATTTCAGGTGGCAATTATGATTAAAGACTCTATAAAACATTTGTGTGCAGGTTTTTATGTGGACATATGTATTCCTGTTGAGCAAATGCTTAGGAATGAAATTGCTGGTTTATATGCTAAGTGTATGTATAATTTTCTAAGAAACTGACGAACTGTTTTCCAAAATGGCTGTTTTCTGAAGAGTCCTATGTGTCCTTCTGGAATAATATTGCTTCTACATGAAGAATTTCCTTTAACATTTCTTGTAGCACTGCCTGTTGACAGTTATTTCTCTTGACCTTTTTTTGGTGTGTGTGTAGGGGGTGGTCTGAAAAAGTATTTAGCCTTCATTTTTTAAAGATATTTTTACTCCGTATATGAAGTCTGGATTCGTTTTATTTTTCTTTGATACTTGAAAGATGTCCTTCCATTGTCTTATAGCTTACATAGTTTTAAACAAAAGGAGTGATTTAATTCTCTTCCTAGTTCCTTTGTATATAAAGTGTGTTTCTCCTCTGGCTGCCTTCAGGATTTTCTTTGGTTTTGAGCAATTTAACTGATATGTCTAGGACTTATTCTGTTAGGATTCTTGAGTGTGTGGTTTGATGTCCTTCATTATTTGTGAAAAATTCTCATTCATTATCTCTTCAAATATTTTTTCTGCTCCCTTTCTCTCCTTTCTTGGATTTTAGTTACCGATATGTTAAACTTACATTATATCCAGCAACTCTTACATATTGTGTTCCTTTTATTTCACCCTTTTTTAACTTTGTTTCAGTGTGGATAGTTTCTGTTGATTTGTCTTTAGGGTTATTGATTATTTCCTCAGCTGTGTCTAGTCAACTAATGAGCCCATTGATGGAATTTTTCATCTCTGATATTCTTTTTTTATAGCATTTCCATTTTACTGTTTCCTATAGATTCCATCTATCTGCTGAAATTTGTCATCTGTTTGAATATGTTGGCCGCTTTTTTCTCTAGATTCTTTAACACAGTAAGCATAATAATTTCAAAGTCCGTGTCATATAGTTCCAAATTTCATATCATCTCTGAGTCTGTTTCTGTTGATTGCTTTGTCTCTTGAAAATGGTCTTTTGTTTTTTTGTTGGTTTTTTGTTTGTTTGTTTTTTGCTTATTTTTTGCTTATTTTTATGTGTGCCTCCTCATTTTCTTAATTAAATTCCAGTCATCTTCTGTGGAACTGGGGCACTGAGATCAGTAGCATTTCTGCCATTGTTATGGGAGGTTGTGTCAGTTTAGTCAGAAGCTGGGCTGGGTCTGGCTTTTATTATTGCTGTAAGTTCTGTCAGTTCACCATAGCTTTCAAATTCCTCCAGCAGTGGGCTGGTGTTGCCTAGGCTTGGGGGCCTAGATGCCGGAGGGTTTTTCTCAATGTTAGTATTCCACCCTCAGCTTTCAGTCACCTTGCACAGCTAAGCCACAGAGTGGTTCTCTCTCTACACTCTTGCAGCTCCCCAAGGGGTAGACTGCTGCCGTTTATCATTCTGTTGTGGCTTAAGGCAGTGTTCTCTATTGTTCTGGTAAGCCTGTCTTAGGGAGGCCCTGTGTGCCTTTTTCATCGTTCCTGTTCCTTCTCTCTCTAGCAGCTGAGCTCTGCCTTGCATCTGTGAGTGGTTTTAAAGAGTGTGCTGCGTCTCCCCCAGCAGTGGGCAGCCTCTACTTGGTGACAGTATGGCCAAAGACTCTTCTCTGCTCCTCCCCCAGACGTAGAGAGGTTTCTTTTCCTGTGCCCTAGGGGTGACGGGCTTTGTGCTTATTCCTAGTGGCTTAGGCTTTGCTACATAGGAGGTTTTTGGAGAGTGCAGAAAAAGCTATTTACACTAATGGACAATTTCACAGATGCTATTAAAAGGATTCTTATTCAGTGGGATCTATTTTGATCTTAGTTGTTTAAAATAACAGAGAATATTTAAAAACTGGATTGCAGGTCATTTTCATTTCATATTTCATTTGCTGATTTTTTTCCTCCTTTTTGAAACTATTTCACTAGTCCTTGTTGACAATTATGAGGGGTTTTGCCTTTAAAAATACTCATTCCCAAAGCCTTTTTAGCTTGTGGCATTGTCCTTTTTTATTTTTAATTTGTGACTGTTGAAAGTCAGTGATACTTAAGTTCACTTTTAATTTAAAATTGAAATGTTCATGATTGCAACATTCTTGTTAGAAGGAACAAAACTGATACCCATACTCAGTGATATAACTGTGTGCTTTAGATTTTAAAATCCAAGGTAAACAGCATAAATTATTAATATGACTCTTGTTAGTTTAATAGACATTGTAATTGCAGACTACTTTTTTTTTTAACTCTCAGTTTATTTGCAAAAACAAACTCTTCAGCCCTCAGTGAAATGATCTGGCAGGGTAAAAACTTCTTGAGAAACTGTGTAGCGTGGACTACTTGGGTCCCTAATTAGTTTCACATCTTATAGTGTGTGACTTGGGACAAGTTACTCAGCCTCTTTATGCCTCAATTTCCTCATCTAAAGTGAAGATACTAATAGTACCTACCTCAGGCTTATGAGAATTAATATATGGAAAGCACTTAGAATAGTTCTTGGTATATAGAAAGTACTACGTAAGTGTTATTATCATCGTTTGCTGTAAGATAGGGTCACCTCGTAAAAGTCACAAAAAGATGTTGATAGGCTGAACCAAACCAAAAATGGAAAAGGCAGGGGACTGGGAAAAAAACTAGTAAGACATTATTCAGCCATAGGCTATTCCAGGGGCCACAGGGAAGGAAGGGCTGAAGGAGTGAACCTAGCCACACATCATGGAGCAGAAAGCCATGCTACATTTGATCAGATCCCTGTTTTTCATCACATCTCAGAATGCTTGGGTACTTGAAGCCTGAGCTAAGTCCATGGGGCAGAGGCAGAAGGGAAGGGTAAGAGAATGGGCCAGAAGAGCACAGCTCACTTCTAGTTCCTTCATTCTGATCAGAACACTAATAATCTGGAGTCAGACTCACTAATTATTGGATTCAGATTCCAGGTTTACCTGTGTGAATTTCAACAAATTATTTAACCCCTTTGAATTTCAGTTTCTTTGTAAAATAGAGATAATAAGACTTCCTAAGGTTGTTAAGTTAAAGGAAATAATCCAGGTAAGGTGCTTATTAGCTCAGTGCCTTAAACATAGGAAATGTTCTGGATGGTTATCCTTTTCACCACCCCCCCAGTCCCCCACCGTCATCGTCATCATCAGTTGATCTGAGAATCGCAAACACGTGAGTCCTGACCTGATATAGCACCCACTTCTATACTTTTTCTCATTCCTTGGGCTTCTACAGGAAGTAAGTACACAGAGACCAAGCCCAGACAAATGCTCACACTTTATTGTTGGCAGCTTGTGCCTTCGTGTAGCAGACCCTGCTGAGCTGGTCTGGCCTCTTTGGAGGACTAGGTAACACAGACCTGATGTGGTCTTTCACTCAGATATACCCCAGCACAGCTCTCTTTCAGCAGAAGAGAGGCTTTAAGAGCATGGCACCTTCTAATAGTTACAGTTTTACTTCTAACCTTTATGCCTTTGCTTCTTTTTCTTACTTGTTGCACAAATTAGGACCTTCATATGGTGCTAAATAAAGATGTTGATAGCAGATATTCTTGTCTCATTTCTAGTCTCAGGGGAAATGTCTTAGTCAGCTCAGGCTGCCGTAACAAAATACCACAGTTCTGGAGGCTAGAAGTCCAAGGTCAAGGTGCCAGCATGGTTGGTTTCTGGTGAGAGCTCTCTTCTGGTTTATAGACAGTCACCGTCACACTTTGTCCTCACATGGTGGCGGCAAAATAAAATTTAAAAATTATGAAAAGCTTTTGATCTGCTTTTAAGGTGATTAAGTACAGACGGAGTCCCCAGAATATATAGATGGCAATGTCACTTTTAATATGGTTTAACTTGATAAAAATATTTCACTATGAAAAATTAAATTGAAATAAACTGCTTTCCTTTAGATTTCATAGGATAGCAATTAAGAACACCGAGAAAGAGAGAGCATATGAAACAGGTATTTGTGTTGGACTGCTGGGTTCAGATTCCAGTTCCTTCATTCCCTAGCTCTATGATCCTGCCAAGTTGCCTAACCTCTACTCCTCAGTTTCTTCATCTGTAAAAAGGGCCTGATACCACTGATCTCCTGGAGCTTTTGAGAAAATTTAAGTGATAATCTCTGTAAAGTAGTTGGCACATAGCAACCACAATTTATTGAGAACTGTCATCATTATTTTTGTTATTTTTAAATCAAAATACACTTGAAAGAAATAAAGATGAAAAATTCCTTCTAGACATAAACTATTTGACGTTAAATAAAATACAAATGAAATAGCCTTGCCAAGATACTTCTTTTAGCATAAGATATGTCAGACCAAATTATTTTAAATTGTCTCGATTACATGTAAAAGTACCCTCAGAATACAGCTTAAATTAAAATTAAATATTTTAACAATAGAATTAGTAAAACAGCTTTGTCACGTTGTAGTAAGTTGTAACGTCAGTCTAAAAAAATTGTCATTAGTTTTAGTAAACAGAGCTTGTAATTGTAATATATTGTACTCCTAGCTTTTTTGCATGTCAGCTGTATCTTTGAAAAAGTTTCACAACCAATTAGTGTATTTTTTTTATTTTGCTCCTGAGAGAGTTTTTTTTTTTTTAAAGATTGGCACCTGAGCTAACAATTGTTGCCAATCTTCCTTTCTTTTTCCTTCTCCCCAAAGGCCCCCAGTACATAGTTGTACATTCTAGCTGTGAGTGCCTCTGGTTGTGCTATGTGGGACGCAACCCAGCATGGCCTGATGAGTGGTGCCATGTCCACGCCCGGGATCCAAACCAGTGAAACCCTGGGTTGCCGAAGTGGAGCGCACGAACCTAACCATTCAGCCACAGAGCCGGCCCCAATAATGGTTATGATGTATGTCTGAGTCTAAAGGCTATCACTGGTGGAAATACACATTTATTAAATTATTAAAAGATATAGTTTTTTCATGAGAAATTGTTCAAAGAACCTATTATTAAAGCATATAATCTAGGTGATTAGTGCTAGGTATTTGACTAGCACAGTTCCTTTGGAGAGTATGTATCAACACATTTCTTCTATCACGTAAAATAAGAAATCAAATATTTTAAAACATTGTGTCCAGAGATGCAGTGGGACATATTGTTATTAAAAACACTTTGGATTTCTGTGAAATCATTACAGGTAAGTTTATAAGTCTAAAGAACTTTCACAAGGAAAATGGAAAATTTTCAAAAACAACTTAAAACATTACAAATATTTATATCAGATGATTTACAAACATATTGCTGTCCTCCCTTAATTTAAATTTCTGAAACAATTGGAGTGTTTGTATGAATCAGACATGTGTATATAATAATGACTATTTATTTTTTTATAAAGGTTCAGAGGTCCAACAAGATGACATTCTGTGGATAGCCATGGCAGGGACTCATCAGATATGGGCACTCCTGTTGGACTCTGGCAGACTACCAAAGAAAAAGTAAGTGGCAACATCTCCTTTTGGGTAACTGCACAACTTGGAGTTCACGGACTTCCCTTTCTCAAAGTCTCCATCCTCACAACACCCATTGTACTAGTCAGGATACACGCTGGGCTGTACTACGATAACAAACAACCCATCTGGTGGCTTAAGACAGGGTTTGTTTCTTGCTGACTCACGTGGCTTCACTGGGGAGCACTCCTGCCCCCAAGGCTGCTGAAGCAGGCACCATCAGGAGCTTTGCCAGGCAGCCTGGCAGAGAGAGAAAGGTGATGATTTGCTCACTGGCTCTTAAAGCTTCTACTCAGAAGTGATGCCTCACTTCTGCTTACATATCATCAGCCAGATTAAGTCTCATGGGCGCACCTAACTTCAAGGAACCTGGGAAGAGCTGTCTCCCAAGCATCCAGAAAGAGGACGGGAAGTGTTTGGTGGGTGCTCGTCTCTTTAATGCGTAGTTCACATATCCCCGATCACTAATTCAGATATTTGAGTACTGCGTAGCAGGGTAGTTAGTGGCTCAGGTCTGTAGTCAAGCCTGAGATTGAATCCTGGTTTTGCTACTTATCAGTGTGAGCTTAGGAGAACCGCTTTAACTTTCTAAGCCTCAGTTTCCCTATTTCTATCTACCTGATAGACTTATTTTGAGGATTAATATGTGTGAAGAGCTCAGCCTGGTGCCTGGCATATATATACACTAACTGTAGGTGGCTTTGCAGCCACTGTTGGGGATATAAAGATGAAAAGGCAGCGTCTTACAAAGTGTCTTACATCTTTTCTGTAGAGCCTCTCCTCTTTTCCCTCACACCCCAGGTAGATCGACCATACTCTTCTCTGTGACCTCACTGTGCTCCCTATGAGTTCCGTCACTGCACTAAGTCCATTCTCTCTCCCCTCTCCTTCCCTCCCTTCCTTCTCTCTTTTTCTCTCTCCCTCTCCCCTCTCTCCCCCTCTCTGTTTTCAGTTGCACTTATTTGTTTACGTAACTATTTCCTCCTACTAGACTGCCTCTTAAAGGAAAGGACCCTTTCTCATTCGTTTCTGTGTCCCCTGTGCCTAACACAGTGTCTGGTACCTAATAGCTCAGGAGGGGTTTGCAGAATAAATAGATGAATGAAAGTCATAGACCATAAAGACTGTTAAATCACCATAGAAAGTAAGTGCGGGTCATCTCCGTTACCTTTATCAGTAGAAAGGAGCAGTTGTGTAGTAGATAATCAGAAATATCAGATATTCCAAATAGTGTGTGTGTTGCTTTATATGACGTTTTGTAAAATTTAATCATCTAACAAATTTTTATTAACTATGCTATGTGCTAGGCACTATGCTAGGTATTAAGGATGAAACATGTTCGCTATGTTAAGAACAAAATGAAAAGACATGGTTGCTGCCCTCAGGGAGCTTACAGAGGAAGAATCAGATCAGCAGACAAACAAAAATAGTTGGGAAGAGCAGGTACTGTGTATAGAAGGAATCACTACAGTAAGCCTTTAAGTGGAAAGTGTCCCTTACGTAAATGAGAGGAACACTCAGTATCAATAAGAGTTGAAGTATCAAGGAAGGCTTGCTGGAAGAAGCTACTAAGCTATCACTGATAGAAGAGTAGGAGTTAGACAGGGAGTGTGGAGGTTTTCCAGGCAAGTAAATGACACTAGTGATATCACTAGAAGCCAGATAACGGAGTGTCTTGTGAGTCCTTTTAAGAGATTTGAATGTTATTTTAACATTATTCTACTTGCTTTTATGGAAAGTTTTAAGCTGAGAAGTGACATGTTAGACTTGTGTTTTTGAAAGAACACTTGCAGCATTTGGAGTGGGACCATGCTAGAGACAGAGATACCACTGAGGAAGCTATTGCTGTTATCCAGGCAAGAGATGACAGTGGCCTGACAGTGAGGTGACCAGTAACATTTTATGTGAGCGAAATGGCCAGAATATGCTGTTCTAAGTGATGGCTGTTTTGGACCTAGATGGTCAAGAGTGGACTTAATTTCGAAATAAGTAATGATCACTCTTGTTCGTAGTAGAAAAATGTCCAATCAGATCACGTTGACCTGTGTCATAATTTTAAGGATGACTTATCTTTATTTGTTGCTGATCTTCAAGTGGTAATGACTCCTAACATTTTAGAAGTTCCTGTTTCTCCCCACTCTTCCTACCTTTTATTTGGTTAAGGGAACTCTTTTAAATTGTGAAGACTCCCGTAGTAATTACCTTTTAATTATTTGTTTGGCATGTTAGTTATTACACGTATTTCTCTGACTAGATAAATTCCTTGAGTAAGTGGCCATGTTTTATACTCTCTGTATCGCTTGCCTCCATCCCCTGCTCCCCACTTAACTTCGCAGTGGGAACATATCAACCAATAAGTGATTAACGGTCATTTTAGACTTCTGCATGTTGTGCCGTATTTGGAAATGATACACATATAGTCTCTCATTATAGTGCATCCTAGGTCAGCTTCTTCCCTTCCCTCAACACAAGACTCCACCATGTCTTCCTTCCAATCCCTCTGGCATAGACTTAGAAACCAAAGTGTAAAACTTTCTCTGCATTACAAAAGGAATCACTGCGACAGACCTTTAAATAGTGATTTCTCTGGTGTATTTAAGAAATGGTTTTGTGCAATTGATTAGTTGAAGCAGCATGATCATCCTACATCAGTTTCTTAAAATGGGTAATGCTTGACCTGACTACCTTTCAAAAATGATCTTTTTAATTCTTTTTGCTAGTCTCTACATATATACAAGAAAACCAAACATGTTTAATGAAAATTTAAGCTTTAAACCATCCAGAGCTAGGTAATCTTTTGAATCCCCTTTCAGAACTGGATTTTGCATGAAGCTAAGAAATTAAGGTGGGATTCAGCTGTACCTGTCTGACCATTTGGAGGAAAAATAAACTATCCCATCAATCATATGATCATTATTATAATTCTGACATTGTCAGGGATTACCTGTGTGGCCACTGAGAATAGTTTCAGTTTTGTGTATGTCAAGAAAAAAAACAGTAAGAAAGGTCTCTACACAGTGGATAAATAAGTTAATGATTAGAAAAACTACACTGAAATCTGACTTGCACAGGTTAACTAGGCTAAGATCACTAGATCTTTTGTTGTTTATAAGGCTTATCACCACTGATTTCATCACTTACATTCATTTGTTTCATAACTAAGTTGAGCATAATATAACAGTGTTGATTTCACCTATGAACTTGTCTTTCTAGTGAGTTAAAAAAAGGAACCTGCCTTCGGTTTGCTGGAAGTGGAAATGAAGAGAATCGAAATAATGCATATCCTCACAAGGCAGGTTTTGCCCAACCTTCAGGTCTTTCTGTGGCCTCAGAAGATCCCTGGAGCTGCCTGTTCGTAGCAGATAGTGAGAGCAGCACCGTGAGAACCGTCTCACTGAAGGATGGAGCCGTGAAGCACCTTGTGGGAGGAGAAAGAGACCCCATGGTAATGCAGATCACTTCTGCACAGTATGCCCAGGCTCAGCAGCTTGCAATTTTCTGAATTGTGAAAAGTGATTAAAATTTAGGAGGGAGTGAGTTCTTGGCCTATCCATAAGTTAAAATGGAAGCCAAACCAAAGGAATGTGAATATAAAGAAACACAAGTAACAAAACCATCTAAGAAAAGTAAACTGACTCTACTTGATTATATATAAATGTCAAGGCTTCAGGGAGAGAGGAAGGATAAAATACTGATTACCAAGAGAAGAGGAGATGTAAGTTAGATAGTTGGCTGTAGGGTGGAAAGAGCACCAGATTAGTAGACTTGACTTGTTCCTGATCAAGTGTGTGATTATAGTGAATAAAACTACTAAGCACTACAAACTAATACAGGTTTAAAATTCTGTCATTTTTATCTAGTCTGAATCAAATGCCCAGCCCTGTTTATATGAAATCAGACCTTTTCCCCTTTACCTTAAGTAGCATCTTTAGCCATCTTAATTTTCTCTTTATACCATAACAAAGTACTGTAAAAATTTTAATTCATGCTGTTTCTTTCTTTTAAAAAAAACATAAAAGAACTTATTTGCTTTTGGTGATGTTGATGGAGTAGGAATCAATGCAAAGCTTCAGCACCCACTTGGAGTAACTTGGGACAAGAAAAGGAATTTAGTTTATGTGGCAGACTCTTATAATCACAAGGTGAGTCTTGACAAAATTATATAATACCCTGCTTGTCATTTGTGGTATTTAAAATACTGGAAGATCTGTGAGCCTCCTCCAGCTGCCACTCTGAAATATAGAGAGGAAGAACAGTCTTTGACAAGTATAAGCCTCTTCTGTTCTTGGTCCTTTCTTTGCAAAGAGGATATGGTGGTAGTCTGAGCTGGGGAAAAGACTAAACAAATTCCCAATGCCTATAGCCAAAAATTGTGAATTGCAACCCATCAAAGCTGCCTAGTAACGCATTGAGTAAATAAGGAAGAGGCAGGTAGCAGGGAAATTAATATATCAACTAACAAATGAACATTTTTGAGTTCTTGCAATGCCTGTTAGGAAAAAATTCCACTTTCAGCAGCATTTCCTTTTTTGGCTCTCTTGTATTGACTATTCAACTATTTTTATTGCATTTCTCTTTTATGAAAATCAGTGGAAAGTAAATGTTAATATTTTGTGATGAGGGCCTATAAATTTAACATGAATCATTAAGTTTAACGTAAGTAGCAAATCCTCAGCCAGTGTTAGATGCTCATGAGAAGAAACACAGTTCAGCTGTGTCCCATTGTGAGGAAAGAGAGTAACACTTAAAAGTTTTTTTAATTCCATAAATAATTTCATCAAAGATTGCTTCTAGAAGACAAGATGTAATTGAGGATTTTATGTAGATTTTAGCTCTCAGAATGGAATATCCCCTTTTAGACTGTAATTTGAATTTTTGGCTTTTTAAGAAAATATGGAAATGGCACTTCTTTTTCTGAGATTTATTAAGAATACTAATAGCAATCCGAAATTCTCTGGCTTGCTTAATACTACACTTTTCCATACCATAAACACGAGATTGAGCTTCAAATGTATAATTTTTTGTTCTTTCTTTTTAGATTAAAGTTGTGGATCCCAAAACGAAAACCTGTACAACATTAGCAGGAACTGGAGATGCAAGTAATGTTATCAGTTCCAGTTTTACTCAGTCAACTTTTAATGAGCCAGGAGGCTTGTGTATTGGAGAGAATGGTCAGTTATTATATGTAGCAGACACCAATAATCATCAGATTAAAGTGATGGATTTAGAAACAAAAATGATTTCTGTGGTAAGTAATCTCAAGGTGTAAGTTAAAGGGTGTCGATTTAAGAAAGATACTGAGATCTTCACAGCACTGACAGATGGTTACAGGCTGTCTGGGTGAAAGTGAAACATGGAGGTGGAGTAGTAAGAGAGGGTATCCTGTTGTTTTTAAAATAAAAATTCATTTGTGCCGAGAGCATTTGAGAAAGATAATGGAAGCTGGACAGAATTTAATGAACTTTCAGAAAAGAAAGAAAAAGAGGAATCAGACGTGTTCTTAGGTGTATGGACTTACTGACACACACTACACAGACGCACTGTGGGTTGCGTTGTTTAGTCTTGTTTTGTTTTTAATGATCCTTAGATTAATGTGTAACCTTCGTTTCCTATGGTGAATCTGTTACCAAATGATCTTCCAGAGGAGGCTCCAGAAGCTACATTTCTCAAGACGTTGAAAATAAGACTGGAAGAAACTTAAATAAGTTCTAATCAGTTTTTAAAGATAGGGACATGATCTCCAATAAAATTTTCAAGCTACCCCTTGATGTGTCACACTTGCCTAAAAAAAATGCAAGAGTTGTTTTTCTAAAATTCTAGGAATTTTCATGATATGTTTTTTAAAAGAAAAACACAGAGATTGCCATCATAACATTAGTGTCATTTCTCTTGACATAGATCTCTGATATAAGATGAATGACATCTTATAGTTGGCAATGAAAATTATAAGAGGAGGTATACTATATCCACTACGTTTAAATTGGTAAAGTTTTACTTTAATTTCCTGCCATCCATAAACGTACTGGACAGTTAATTTAATTCTTTTTCATTCATAAGTGTTGGTACTCTCTTTGCCAGGGTGAGATATTTTTCTGAACCTACAAAATAATCATGAGTACATGTAAGTAAACATATTGTAATTCAGACTAGATGGCAATTAAGTTTCGTTTACATCAAACCTCATTTTTCTTGCGAAGTCTAAAAATAAGCTTTCTCACATTTATTATAAAGTACTTGTGCTTTAATAAACAGATGTTCTTATTTCCTAGCTCCCACTCTTCACATCTGAAAACACTGTGGTAGATGGCCCATTCCCAGAAGAAAAACAGAAGACATTACCCAGACTACCTAAATCTGCTCCAGCCGTTAAACTCTCCCCAGTGGCTGCATCTCCAGGACAGACTCTTCAGTTCAAGCTGAGATTAGACCTCCCATCGGGAGCAAAACTAACTGAAGGAGCACCCAGTTGCTGGTTTCTAACAGCTGAAGGTATGAGAATAATCTTGCAAATGCAAATATTCCATAAACTTGATGTTTAGCCTAGTGATTTTTCTTATTTGTTTTGTAATATTTTACTCTACAGTTAGGCAGGATTTGAGGGAGGTCCTATGAAAAAATAGATCCAGATCTAACACCACTTTAGCGGTTTTCTTTAGTCTCTGAGATTCTTTCCTCTCTTTTATCAAAGAATGGTGTAACTCACCCAGAGTTACTCAGTCATAATTGCACTGTTTGCTACCAGGCAAGTCCATCACATGAGGCAGACCGCGTGGCCTCAGAATGATAGGCCTTTGAACATTAGAGCCGAAAGACACCATCTATAACAAGCTCTTATTTTGTAAGTGAGGAGAGTAATGGCTCAAAGAGGCAAAGTGATTTGCTCAAGGGCATATATTGAATTAGGTCAAAAGGTTTGGAATTTGACCCCAGTTGTGCTAGTTCTTAGTCTAGGGTCTTTTCCATTGTCCTGCTCCATCTTAAACTAGTTCTCAGGGTATTAGCCCTAAAAATGAAATTATTTTTTTTAAAAAGACATATAAAATTCAAAGCCACCAATTACACATTTGTGTGTTGTAAAAGTTTCTAAACTTTCCTCTCAATTTCTGTACTTAACTCGTCATGGGTTAAGGACCAGCACCAGTCCACAGACTATACTTTGAGTGGCACTGTTCTAGAGTACTCCAGCATAAAGAGATCAAGGAGAGGAGGAGGAACCAGCCAAGAAGACTGAAGAGTGAATAAGCAAGTAGGAGCAAAACCAAGAGACGGTGGTTTTTTGGAGTCACATGTTTTAAGGAGGAGAGAGTGATCAGCTGTGTCAAGTGCTATTGATAGATAACGACTAAAAATTTAATGTCATAGAGTTAATTGATGTCCTTGACCAGAGATGTTTCAGAGTGATGAAGGAGATGCCTGATTAGAGCAGGTTGAAAAAGAATAGAAAGTAGGGCCCGCCTGGTGGCATAGTGGTTAAGTTCACATGCTTTGGCTTTGTTCACAGGTTTGGGTCCTGGGCAGGGACCTACACACCATTCATCAAGCCATGCTGAGGTGGCATCCCATATATAACGTAGGGAAAGATTGGCACAGATGTTAGCTCGGGACAATCTTCCTCAAGCAAAAAGAGGAAGATTGGCAATAGATGTTAGCTCAGGGCCAGTCTTCCTCACCAAAATAAATAATATATGGAGAGGAACTGGAGAAGGCAAATATAGACAACTCTTTCAGGAGTTTAGCTAAAAAGATAAGAGAAAATAAAGCAGTTGCTGGAAGAGGAAAATGAAGTTGAGAGAACAGCATGTTTGATATATTGAGGGCAAAGATCCAATAGAGAAAAGAATAGATGATATGTGGGGTGGGTGCCCTTCAGGATGTGAGGGGACGGGATCTAGCACACAAGTGGAAGGCTGGCCTCTGCCAGGAATGTGGAAATTTCCACAGTGAAGAGAGAAGGCCCAGTGTGTGACCTAGAAGTCTAGCAGCTGTGGAGGTCAGTGCTTGTGGAAGCTCTTTCTGAATGATTCTGTTTTCTTAGTACATTGGGAAACACAGCCATCAGCTGAGAGCGAGGGGAAAAGGTTCTGGAGATCTGAAGAGAGAAGAGGGTCATCCAGGCGGGTAGGAAGGTGACTACACAAGGAAAATACAGCGTGATTGCTGAACATCCTGACAGCTGCACTTGAGGCTCGCTGTCACCAATTGGAAGGCAGGCTAGTCCACGTGGAGGCGGTTTTTCTCAGCCAAGTTTAGCCACAAGGGTGCAGTCTGTGTGGGGAGAGTATTGACTGAGTTGCGTTGATCAGGAGGTCTGCTGCAATGCCAGGCGATGGTCCGTCAGCTTAGATCTCTGCAGTCCCGATCCTGCGTTAGGTGTTCACCACTGTGCCTTCCCACAGTACAGTGATGGAAATCTCACAGATTCTAAAGGATTAAATTGATGTTCCCCTTGAGTATGCTGTTTTTTAAAAACACATGCTTTCTTTTAACAGAGGTAACTTGACGTAGGCACTCTCCAATTCAGTTCCTTGGTTGTGTTATTTATTGTTTACTTTTCCAGATACTGTCTATCAAATGCTTTAGAGCTTTCATTTAGTTGCTGCTCATTTTATTCAGTAGTATCATTAAGACTTGATTTACCACTTTTAAGCCTGAAGCTGCGGTTTCTTCTTTAGAGATGCCAGAAGTAGAATTTGAGCCCCATTACTTGCTTACTACAAGAAAATGGATGCCAAAGCCATATCTTAAAAGAATGCCATTCAAGTAGAAGAAGAAAACATTGTTGGAGGATGTGTAACTGAATACAGATGAATTACTGTGATCAGAATCCAGGCAGAGCCTTTGTCCTCACTCACTGATTTGTGATCTTTTAATCTAAGAACACTTCCTGTTTGAGTCTATTCTCAGAAGTATTCAGTTACAGTAAATTATGTAGGTGTGAATGAGTGTTTGAGTCACAGTGTGGACTTATTTCATTAATTTATAATAAGGAATCAGAATATTACTTGCCGTATAGCAGTGCTTTCCAACATCTCTAGCAGAGTGGACAACAATTTTAAAGTAAAATATTAGTGGTCCAGAACTAAACTCTGACTTCCCTTCTCTCGTGATCTTCCTCTGTCTTACTCTCCCACGCTCTTTCACATGTTCTCACTCAATCTTCATTTCCTCCCCGACTCCTCCTCTTTTGTCCCCTCTCACACACTTTTCTTTTGTACATTACCCAGATCCAGGCTTTGTGCCTTCTTACCTTGGTACATTCTCGGGGCGGCAGCTCCTGTCCTGCAACTCTCCACTTGGAGTCCACACCCAGAGCGCAGAGAGATCTTGGTAGACTAGCCAGGAGGAGCCTGCTGGGTTAGAGTTTGGGAGGCTGGCTGAGTGACGGAGCCTGTGGGGAAAGCAACCCCTAGTCCCCATAAGGGAGAGGGCTGAGCCTCGCTGTACCAGGAGGGTGTTTGGAGCCAGCTTTGTGGACAGGAGAGTGCTCAAACCCTAGCCAGGCCTCAGTCCTCTGGAGGTCATACCAGTCCTCGACTGCCATTTTAACTGTTCTGCTCGTGTCCATTTGTCTGAAAGCATTGCGTCAATTGGAGATGACTGTTAATTTCTCTCTGTGAAATTAAAGAGCTGTGTTTTGATTTTTAGAATAGGTTATTGACAAATTAACATGTTTAACTCTGTCAAACACAAATTAATTAACATTGAGTCATTGGAATACAAAATGTAGATAGTATCAAAGGAAAAGTGAAGTAGTCTGCAGAGAAAATTCTCAGCCATTTTATCACTTGTCCAAGATATTGGCTTCATTTTTACTGAAAGCAAATGAGCTTTCAGGCAAGAGTTCTAAGAATTTAAGTTTTTGAAAATTCTTTATTTTATAGGGTACATTTGTACACCTAGGATTAAAGGACATTTTTTCTTCTTGGCCAGTTATTTAGAGACAGAAACACTTATTTTTAGCTAAATTTTGGTCTGTATAAAGTTGTCAGCATATGTGAAGGTTTTAAGCCAAAAAAAGGCAGCATAAAAGCACCACTAGCATATAACTTCACAAATCCTGCCTGTGATGTATCAGAAAAATATCTAAAGGAACATTTTCTGTGTTTTATTTCTAGAATTGGACATTAAAACAGCACAATTTATTATTTTCCTGTTTTGGCTTAAAGTATAAGAAGTTCCCCACTAATATGATGTCTAGGTAAATCAAACATTAAATAAAATAAAACATCCTCCTCAGTCCAGAAATAAGCAAAGAAGTCCAAAGAATTTTAAAGAGCATTTGTAAAGAATTGCTTAAGGCTCCTACATAAAAACTTTGCACTTAACTCTAGATTCTCACCTTCACTTTCTCCTTACTCTTATTTGACATATTTTTCTCAAATTTGATTTTTCAACCAGCAGAATATTAGCAGCAATAAACTAAAGGAGAGGTGGAGAGGACCAGTAGAAGCAGCTGCCTGAGTCTGCTGACTCTTCCTAAGGTCAAAAGAAAGAGACAGAAAAGCTAAAAAGTAGACACACAATTTCATCACTACTCAACAGATGGTCCATTTTTTTGTCCATGTGGTCCTGAGTCGTTGATAAGTCATTAGATTATGTTCAGTGTATTCTATTTAAGATGGCAGGAGCACATGTCCTGCATTTCCCAGATGCTGGCTCCATGTGTAACTCCCTCTAAAGCTACGTCAGGGTAAGTATTTGCTTCCTCAATACAATATGTGTGTTCCTTCTGAGAGAAGGCACTGGATGGATAAAGACATTTAAAAACTTTTTTTTTTCCCTTCCCAAAGCCCCAGCACACAGCTGTATATCCTAGTCTAAGTTGTTCTGGTTCTCCTATGTAGGACGCCACCACAGCTTGGCTTGATGAGTGGTGTGCAGGCCTGCCCCCAGGATCTCAACTGGTGAACCCTGGGCCACTGAAGCGGAGTGTACTAACTTAACCACTCCACCATGGGGCCGGCCCTGATTTAAAACTTTTAATACTAGAAATCTTCAAGATGTTTAGTGGTTTGTTAGACTTTTGTTATATAGATAATCTTTGTGTTTAAGTCTTGGAAGAGTTTTATGTATTAAAATGAGGTAGACAAAATCTCTTAGTTTTTACGTTATTTGAGCCCATCGGAATTATGCAGTGTTAGTTGTTTCTAAAACAGTTAGTCTTATTTTTTGATTATTACGTTTGGATATTTAGTAGTTCGTCAGTCTTAACTTGAAAGTCACTGCGGAGTTGCACATACATTTGTATTCCCTAGATTGTTTTACAGTTTTAGTATTATATTCCTGAAAAGTTTTATCTGGTAAAAATGATCTATTTTCTGAAGCATCCTATGTTTATTTCTAGAAATTAATAGGTTTCATTTTTAGTTTCAGGAATTAAGGGTCTATAAACATATTTGCAATATTCAACTTGATTTCAGTAGACACAAATTTATAATCTATCTTACAGTGAGTGCTCAAAGGAAGAATTTTAATAATTTGATATCAAGATCATTAGACTGGGGACTTCTCACGGGTGTTGTTGTATCTTGTTTATATTTATGTCCTTCACACAGAGCATAATGCCTGGCATTTGAGGCTTTCTGTAAATATTTGTTGATTGAATGAATGTAATCCTCGTAAAGTTTGTCTAATCTCCTACTTGTCTTCTTATGCAGTCTTAATAATTTACCTTTTTATTTGCTAGGCAATGAATGGCTTCTTCAAGGACAGATACCATCTGGAGAAATAGAGAGCATTTCCAATCAACCCACAATCTCACTACAGATTCCTGGAGATTGTGTATCGCTTGAAGCTGTTATATCTGTCAGCGTGTTTCTTTACTACTGTAGCGCAGACAGCAGTGCCTGTATGATGAAGGGAATTTTGTTCAGTCAGCCTTTACAAATAACCGCTACGCAACAAGGTTGCATAGCTCCAGTAGAGCTCAAATATGTATTTTAGCAAGCAAGCTAGCAACTCACTCGCCACAGGCACCTGTTCGCCATCCTTCCCATCACTGTATCTTATGAAAAGAAACTTTATTTCTGCCTCTGGATACCAAGAAACCCATTGCTGAGTTCTAGCCACTGATCTTAAAATAAAGCTATGCTCCTTATTTATTTATTATAAACAGATTCCTTCATTCTGGGTGTGTTCCAGCTGAGTCGTTGACCATTATTTGAACCATGATTTTGTAATCGATGCTGCTATTTGGCACAAGACTTAAGTCCACACTACAGTATAGGATATTGTCATGAGATAATTTGCAGTGGATACTGATAACAGTAACGATACCAAATATCTTAACTAACTTTTTCTACCTTTATTAATTGTGAACAGCACATTTGAATGTGTAAATTTCACATTCACCTCACAGGGAACGTAAGATCCAGTCCACATGTCGGTATAAGGACACCTGCCATTCAAGGCATAAGGTCTGTTTTAAGCCAAGACAAAAAAGGTCTTTTCATCACAATAGGGGTTTAAAGAGTACCTAGGTGGTAAATATGTTTGTTGTTCTCTTCTATGGTTTTCTCGGTTGAGATATATTTAAAAGAGAATTTCAGTCTATTTTTATTATAAATTATTTGCTATTTTAACATACCATTATTAATGCCTTATAACTCTATATGGAAGAAGTTAAAGATAGAGTCTCTAAAGACATACAGACTCATTCCTTTTACTTTCTTCTGAATGAACACAGTCTTACCAGATAGTGAATGCGTCCCCAGAAATATTATGAGTTTCAAGAAGAGAGGGCCCGAGGGACACATTTCTGTCTGTGATACTATTTAATGATAAAGAATTAATTGTGACAGCTGAATCTGATGTAAATGGGTATGTATGTTGTCTTAGAAATTTACATTTCACCTGTAAGAATTGAATGCAGATTTGTTGAATTTTGGGTTTTTTGGTTCCCATATTCAGAATTTAAATTATGATCATTTATTGTGATGTCTTTAAAAATCATTTTTAAGCCTTCAAAGTGAAAATTTCAATGTGAAGCACTTTCATGGTGTTAATGTGTATAGTAATCCTAATATATTACTCTTTAAAATATTTAGGCTGAAACATACAGTGACTTGATGACACTGTTTCGGGGTTTTTTTTTAAACCCCAAAAGAAATAGCTACTAGAAGTACTGAAAGTTTTTTTATTACCATAATTTTTCTTTATGACTATTTAAAAGCCTATTCTTGTTTTTACTAAAACTGATTCAACATGTTTGTTATTTAATCAGCTTTACAAGATTTTAAAAATGTCAAGTGAACCATATTTATTCAATAAATATTTATAGACAATATGCCATAATATGCCTTCCTCCCCCCTTCAAAAACAATGCTGAATTTGAAGTGTAATCTTTGAAGCATCATCATCTGCCCGTTTCTTCATGTTTTTTTGAAATATAGTTTTGAACATACTGTTTGCTGCTTTTATTCAGGTTACCTAAATCTCTGAAGGAGGGAAATACATAGATCATGACTCTCATTTAATTTGCACCCCGCTAAAGCTATTTTTAGAGAGAAGTATAAATGTAAAGTTAAAAGCAATCCTATTTGAAATTATATATAATTACCTCATAAACCTTTTCTCTCCACAAAAAAAAAATGTGTTGTTCTGTAATAAAAGGATATATGATATTAATATTCTCTTTTATGGAGAATAGGCCGTAGTCATTTTTTAATCTCGTTTGATTATTATACTTCTCATTTCCAGTTGGACAAGATGAGAATATTTTGGCTTAATCTTTTCCTATTGAAGGACATAAACAGTTTCACTCTCTAAAGGAAGTATATCTACTTTTAACTTGCTAATTCAGAAATACCTGATAATTAATTTTTCAATATTATACACAAACACACATACAGTATATATTTTCATGTACACTAAAAATCCAAAATTATTTCTTATAATCTATTAGTATTCCCTTTGTCTAGACAGTTTTAGGTTAGTATTAAGCTTATACTTAAGTTAACTTTCAAAGTACAATTTTATTGAACATTCTTATTCTTAGTCACCAGTTTGCATTGTTTACATTCAAAATATTATTTATATGGGTTAGTATGATTTTTTGTAAATCATGCTAAAGCAATATAAATAGGTTCCTAGAATTTCTGACTAATACAAACCTCTTACATAGAGGAAGCAGCAGAAAGTTTATTTTGAAAAACTTCTTAATCCTTGTAGGCCTTCAGTTTTCTATAAGGACTCCTGTATATTTTTTTAACTTTTGCTTTTATTCATGCATAAATTTTTATGTCCAATGCTAGTTTGAAAAGAGTAAAGTTGTAGTGTAAGTCACCTTAATCAAAGTGCCAGTAATGTGGCATTACACGCACTTTGACATAATACCTAGAATCTTTGCCCTAGATTATTCTGCTGCTTTGTCACTATTTTTTCTGTCACTTTTTGTGGTATCATTTCACAAGTAGAGTTGTTTGTTCTGAATTTATGCTCAGGATTGATATGGTCCCTGAAAAGAGTTGTGCTTATCTTGAATATGCTGTCCCAAGCAAATATGTAAGCTATTCACAAGGGAAAGCTACAGTTTCATCACACGTGAGGGTCACTTTGGCAAAGTTCAATGACTAAAAAACAATTTTCTCCTTAACTGTGCTAATAATATATTTAGTTATAGTATTATCAGGCCTGCAGAAAGCTATAAATCTTAAGATAGCCAAAAAAAAGTTTAATGTGTGTGGATCAGCATATGTGTCTCTGTCTATAAATGTATGTGTATATATATATATACATAGACAGATACAAAAGAATTTATCACATAATTTTCTCTCATGGCCAACGTACTGTTGAGCTAATACCACTGAGTTTAGTTACTCTCTGCTTGTTTTTCCACAGTTGGGAAATTGGGGAAGAAATCAAAAATATGTATCTCTGTAATATACTTTTATGCTTGCACAAAAGTTACTACTAGTTTATATCTGCCAGTTAAGACTTCAGCCTAGCCATTGTATGTGGCTTTCTGTTTAAGAACAATCATCAAAAACTAAATTCCATAGTTCACAGTTACATAAAAATATAGGCGGAGGGACTGTGTCTACAGTGGTTCTCCTGAATGGTGCAATTATGGCTATTTTTATTTTAATTCTACTTTTTTGTATTTTTTTTCAGTGAGCCATGTGTTATTTTTCCAGAATTAAAGATTCACAATGAACTGCCTAGGAAGCACTTATTTTGAGTACCTCTTTCTTCTAGAGTCACTTGTTACAAAGATCAGAACATAGTTTGGAGCTCTTTGATCCAGCAGTTCTCTGAAGTATGTGATTTGGTGAAGACAGGAGTGCTGATGGCCCTTCTTCTGGTGTTTGCTGGTGTCCTGTGGTGTAGTGGTAAAGGGCGTGGGCTTTGCAGTCCCTTGGATTCTAACCCTATAATTGGGGCTACTCTACCTGCCCCTGTTGCTTTAAGGATTCAGTGAAGTCGTGTTTGTAAAGCATTTAGTAATTAATGAAACTGCTAGTTAATGGTTTAGTTAATAATAATGATAGTATTAACTTATGGCCATAAACACATGGCTTGACATTTTTCTTGCAACTGCAATTTCTAAAGTAAATTCTTTCTCTACCAACTATTTGCTATGTTAATGCTCTCCACAGAGTTGGGATTCAAAACAAGAAATACAATTTTATAATAAAGCATATTACTATTTTATAAAGGATATTATTTATAAAGAAGCATACTTACAGTTTTATTAATTTTTTTAAAAGGCCTTCTGGACCTGTGAGTAATAAACTTCCTTTGAGAGGGTCGAGACATACTCCCCCTGAATCACATGCCTATCCCGTACTCTGATGGTGCTTCACAACATCTTCCCAGTGCCTTTATGCATTTTGCCTCATATGAGCTTCGAAGTAACCTTATGAATCAGACAAGTAGATGTTCTGTCCATTTTACAGATGAGGAAACAGCTTTAGGATGTTGGTGGCAAATCCCAAGATCTGAGCTCCCAGAGCGCCTGATGCTGGGCAGCGCCTGGGACGAGCAGCTGTACTCAGCCCATTTTGTTGATGACTGAAGGGTGAACAGTGAGTGGCGGGTCTTTTATTTGAACACAGGTCTCCTAATTCCTAGCTCTACTCCTAGATGTGGAGAGAAAACAAACCGTGGAATTAAGAGACTTCTTCACTTTGTGACTGCTTTCTTATTAAGCCTTTGCAGTATTTAAATAAAGGGATAAGAATAATAACCAGATTTATTGACTGCTTCCTATGTGCCTGGCACTTTCCTGAGTGTTTTGTATGTAGTAACTATTTAATCCTCACAACCGCCTTATGAGGGAGTTACTATTTTTTCTTATTTCCCTGATGAGGAAACTGAGACACAAAGTTAAGTTATAAGCAGTCACAGCGACATAATCAAGATCACGCATTTAGGAAGTGGCCAAGCCTGGATGAGTCCACTCAACCGCCATGCTGCATAGCCTCTCAAAGTACAGTTTTCAAAACATAAATCTTTCATAGTTATATATAGTAACTATTCAAAGAACCAAAAAAGTCCTAGTGATGATTGTTTTTAAAGTTTAAATTAAATCCATTTAATTATATTAGCCTTTGACTTTTCATTATACACGCTTATCCTTCAGGGCTTGGAACAGTCTGTATAATTGTTGTTTCCCAAAAGATTTTATGTAACATTCTTTGTTAAATTCAGATATTATCCGGAGTTTTTCTTGGCAGATGGATGTAATAAAGAATTAAATAGCTTTTCAGTGTTAGTTCCAACACTGCTATTTTTAATTGGTCTTCAAAAGGTAATTATAAGACCTTGTCATAAAGTGTAACTGAATTCTTAGCACAGGACTGTCTCAGACCCTGAAAAGCTTATTCATAGTTAAGAAAATTTTCTTTTAATAACCAAAGTGAGCTCTAGAAACATAATATTTGGCCAATCTGTTAACACACAACGTCCTCTGCTTACTTCATAAATAACACTAAGGTATGTAGACCTCCACAGCAACCTAAATCTGTGCAATCTATTGTAATGTTCTCACCGGGTCAGCCTATTGTTCCGGCTTTAGATGCTATTAAAAGGAGTGAAGTGAAATGCTACATACTACTGATTATGATTCACGATCATCCAGGTACAGGAATCTAGACATCTTTTCGTTGTTAAATAGTTTGCTAACTTAAATAATATTATTAGGATTTGTTATAAAATCCCCTTCCTGAAATCCATAAGGAAATGTACATCAACTTAAAAAAGGTAATAATGTCGTACTTCAGAAGTAGAATTCACTGTTAATCACTAAGATTTGCCCCTTTTTCTCCTCCTGTGGCACATACATAGTTTATTTAAATGAAGAATTCATGCTAATCCTAAATCACTGTTTTGTCCTGAATAATTAAAAGTTTGCTTGTTTCCTGTCTCCTTGCAACAGAGTAGTATAAAGAATGATATTGAAAGTTAGAGACTTGACTAATCCGCCCATGTATAATCCAAGACCAGCAAACCATGGTCCTTGCCCGTGGTAGCCGGCCAGTTAGACTGGCTGCCTCCAGCTTTCACTGAGCACGGAGAGCCTGGGTGAGTGGAACGGGAGGCGGCGCTGGTCAGCTCTTCTGACTGCACCCAGTCTGTGTCTTATGGTGCTGATTTGGTTTAATTATTTTCAGAGGTTAGAGTTGGCAAGTGAAAACCCTAGAGACTTGTGGAATCTTTGCCTAGTTATATTTATTCATTGTCTGGTGTGTCCCTCTTCTTCCCTGGCATGTCACTCTCGAGTGTACCAAAGGATGTTTTGTTCTGTTGAAAACCCCACAACCAAAAGGAAAGAATCACAGGTATTTCCAGAGCCTTCCCAGCCCGTGCCAGCAACGGTGTACTAAAAAGCACTCAACAAGCACACAGCCGGCCGAGCAACCGCAGCATCCAGAGCATTTCCTAACTGTCAGGGCCTCCTATGAATTGCTTCCCCTTTAAGCCACAACCTGTAGACCTGCTGTTGTCCGCTGATACAGGGTTAAGCAAAATAGTCCGATTTTTTTAATGTTGAAAATTTGAAACTGCGTTAGATGGACAAACAGAATTTATTATCTTTTGCTTTTACTACACTTGATTACATATTTACATTTGAAATAAAGTGAAATGAGACCTCATAATACTAAGAAGTAAAGAAAAAAATCAGCCCTCAGATTTAAATGTGCCCAGTTTCAACAGTATTTTTATGATTCTTTATGTGCTATGTTCATGAAAAATATATATTCAAGTATATAGGGCAAAACATCAGTTGATAAATTATGGTAATGAAGGATAAAAATAGACACGAGCCTTTCTGAAAATGTAGGACTCTGCCATGTATCTATCTTCTATTTTTAGAGATTGTAGTCATTGTTCTCAGTCCCACCATAAACATATTCGTTCTGCAAGCATGTACAGGATGGGCTGCTGTTGTGTTCATTACACGATTCGAAACACACACATTGTTGTTCATGAAGAGTTGGAACGTCCTGTCCATGCATGTCTGTGATAGGCATCGTCCACATCTGCCTGTAGAACACGTACTCCTGTTCCTCTCCACACCATGGGCTTCCCTCTCTTTAGCAACAGTAGTTTCTGTAGAAGTTTCAGTGAGGAATGATGGCTATACAAAAAACATGTAATTTTGTGGTAAATTTTTTTTTCTAGAATTCCTACTAATATCTCAGTTTCCAAAGGAGAACAGTACCCTATGTGACTTTAAAATTAATTTCTCTCTACTTTGCAGTATGCCTATTATATTTGACATAGGTTAATTAAAAAAAGTTTGAAATTCTCACTGTTAAGAGGTATTGAGAGCCAGTTTAGAAATGTTTTCTTTGCTGTCATTACTTTACATGTAGATTGTGGACAAATAAAAGTTTGCTGTGTGATTGAGATAGAGGTATATATATAATCACTTTCAAATTGTAACGTTTCATAAATTTGTCAAATTTTAGGCTCTCATCTTTTGTGTGGATAAAGTCGTGACTTTATTTCTGAGAACAGAGTTGGTCTGCTGTGCTGACTTCATCTCTGTCATTGCAAAGGATTGATGACATTTGTTTTTTTCTCCAAAGATAAAAAATGCAATGAAAATCCAATTTACAAGTTCATATATTGATATTTCCAGACATGGTCTAGTTCTAAAAGAATTTACTTGGTCTGCATTTTTTAATTGTTTCTTGTAGACAGATTAATATATTTTTATACAACACTATTTCTACATTCATTTCAAGACTATTTTCAGTGACTTTTTCAAGTGCATGTGTTAACAGCAGATCGTTTGGAATGAATGTGCAATGGCCTTCATTACCAACTCAAAAGAAGTGTAATACATGTGATTATAGAAGGAATGTGTTTATACTGTACACTGAAACCTAATGCCTCTTTCCTAAAGCTTTGTACATTTTTTCACAAAATAGATTAAATATTTTCTCTCTAAAACCATGTTTCTGTTTTTAATATGCTGTTTTAGATAATTTTAACTGCTTAGAAATTTGTAAGTCACAATTTTTTATTTGAACTTCTGGGGAAATAAGGAGCATAATACTTAGTTTTAAAAATAGCTCTGGGGGCTGGCCCCATGGCCGAGTGGTTAAGTTTGCACTCTCTGCTTCGGCAGCCCAGGGTTTCGCTGGGCGTGGACATGACATCACTCACCAGGCCATGCTGAGGCGGCATCCCTCATAGCACAACCAGAAGGAGCTACAACTAGAATATTCAACTAGGTACTGGGGGGCTGTGGGGAGAAGAAGAAGAAAAAAAGATTGGCAACAGATGTTAGCTCAGGTGACAATCGTTAAAAAAGAAAAAAACTGCAAGCAAATAATTCAAATAAAATCATGCTATCATAATTACAATAGAATTTTTTAATACATTTGGAAAAGATGATCTACTTGGTTAATGATGTTGGGAACATTTAGAAAGAAGAAAATGGATCTCTACTTGACACTATACATAGAATTTGAAAGGAATTAATGACTTAACATAAAAAATACAAGTGCCAGAAGAAATAAAGGAGAATGCATTGTTGGATTTGGGGATGGCATTTCTGAGAATGACCTAAAACCCAAAAGCAAAATGGGAAAGACTGATATGAATGACTACTTAAACATTTTGAGCATCTATATAACAAATGAGAACAGAAACGAAAAACTGAAAGAAAATATTTACGAAACTTAAAATGAACATAGAATTCGTATAATATGTGAGGAGCTCCTGTAGGTCAAAAAGAGAAAGCTATCCCAATTGGAAAATAGGCAAAGAATATAGGCATACAATTCATAGAAGAGATACAGTAGTGAAAAGATGTTCCATCCCACTAAATCAAGAAATGCAAGTCCATTCATTCAGCTATTTATTGAGCACCTCTTTTATGCTCTGTTCTAGGTCCGGTGATAAATTATCCAAGCTCTTACTCCAGAGCTTGCGTTGTAGTTGAGAGGAGAGACAAGAATGAATAAGTAAAAAAGGCTCATTGCTATAACAAGGCAAATAGGAGAGTCAAGGCCTCACATGGAACTTGAATGATGAAAAGGAGGTAATCACACACCCACCAGCAAAAAGTGCATAGGCCACTAGGCCACTGTTTCCCAAAGTGGTTCTACCAATTTACATTCAGGGCAGAGTATGTGAGAGCCTCTGGATGCACATTCTGTCCAATACTGGATTGACAGACGAGTCTTTGCCATCCAAATGTCAGATATCTCATGGCGGTGTTGATTTACATCATGACCTCCAGTGAAGTGGAACGTTATTAGCCATACATGTTTCCTCTTCTGTAGAAAAAAAAAAATGCCTATTCATGTCTTTTGCCCATTTTTCTGTTGTCTGTGCGCTTACTAACTTGTAAACATTCTTTCTCTATTCTTGATTGCAAGTACTTTCTCCAAGTACATAAATTACCTTTTCATTTTCTTTAAGGCGTCTTTTGTTGAGAAAAGGTTAATAAATTTAATATAGTCAATTTTTTCTTTTTAAAGTTAATGTTTTTTGTGTCCCATTTAAAAAATATTTTCCTACACCAAGCAATAAAAGATATTAACTCATCTTCTACGAAGAATTTTAAAGTTTTTAGGTTTTGTTTCGAGTTTTCTGACATTAAGTCCTTAATCCACCTTGAGTTGATTGTTGTATATGTATGAGATAGGAATCCAGCATTGTTGATTTACATGAATAAACATGTTTTCTGCCTCCATTTATTGAAAGGTATTTCCTCATTAAAATGACCTGCTTCCTTTGCCACATGCCAATGCTTCATACATGGATGGACCTGTTTTTGGGTATTAGGACCCAATGATTCCACTCATAGGCATATATACAAGAGTGCTATATTCCAAGATTCATATTCTAGAGAGTTCACAGCAGCCATGTCATAATAGCAAAAACTTAGAAATAACCATTGTCAGAAGAGAAGATCAAACCAGGGTCGGCCGGGGGCGGGGGGGGGGGGGGTGTCCCCAAAAGATTCCACTCAGCTGATACCCTTTCCATAGAATTTTAAACAACTAAATGTACTTTAGGAATACATAAGATAAAATTATGTCAAAAAAGAAAAACAAGGAAATAACTACCAGATTAAGAATAGTGGTTACCTTGGATGGGAGGGGGCAGGAGATTAGATGTGAGTTTTCATCGAGATCCTAGCCTTTGTGTTGGGCAGGGGTTTCAGGAGTTTTTATTAAGTGTTAAGAACCAAGGATCACAGATAATACAATTTCGTGCACCTGCATTCCATTAAGAAACAAAAGGCAATGAGGCAGGTACAAACTTGCTGCACTGAATGGGTGCCAGGAGGATGGAGATAACCTCAGAGGGTAGAAGGCAGCCAAATTTTGAGTGATAGGGTTCTGATTTCTCAAAGTTCAACTAGAAGCCAGTGAGGAGTTTTAAAAAAGAAATCATGTAATCTATGTTTTAAAAGAGCACTATGGCACTATGTGAAAAATGGATTATGAGGAATGGGGCACGGAGAGTGGAAGCAACTAGGAAGCTATTGTTTAATTAGTCCAAGTAATAAAGAGCTAATTATGAATTGGGCTAGTATGGGAGAAGTAGATAGAAGTGACACACTTTGGAGGTAAAACCCATAGGATTTGCTGATAGATTTGACTTTTTGCCCATGAAATTGGCAATATTTAAGAAGTCCTGGCGAGGGCACATGGAAATAGACACTTTTGTAACTGTTTGAAAGAATATAAATTGTACATCTCTTTCAAGGGCTATTTGGCAATATCTATCAAAATTTTAAATGCATAAACATTTTCACCCAGTGGTTGCACTTACAGAAATTGATTCATTAGAATACTTGCATATGTGCACAAAAGCATGTCAGCATTATAAGAGTGAAAAGCTGGAAACAACCTAAATGTCCATCAGTAGAGGAAAATTAAGTTAATGATCCATCCATACAATAGAATGTTATGCAGCCATTAAAAAGAATTTTAGACACCTATTCGTACCCATGTTAGCCAAAAAACGTTTCAGAATTAATGTAAATATCCTATTTTTGTTTTTTAAAAACTATATATATTATCAAAAAGGCAAAAAATAACAAGTGTTGGCAAGAATGTGGAGAAAAGGGAACACGTGCACTGTTGATGCAACCATTATGGAAAACAGTATGGAGTTTCCTCAAAATATTAAAAAATAGAACTACCGTATGATTCAGCAACCCCACTTTTGGGTATTTACCAAAAGCAAATAAAAATACTAACTTGAGGGGCCGGCCCGGTGGCGCAGAGGTTAAGTTCGCACGTTCCGTTTCGGCAGCCCGGAATTTGCCAGTTTGGATCCCGGGTGCAGACGTGGCACTGCGTGGCAAGCCATGCTGTGGTAGGCATCCCACATATAAACTAGAGGAAGATGGGCATGGATGTTAGCTCAGGGCCAGTCTTCCTCAGCAAAAAGAGGAGGATTAGCAGATGTTAGCTCAGGGCTAATCTTCCTCAAAAAAAAAAAAAAAAAACTTGAAAACATATGTGCAACCCCATGTTCAAGGCAGCATTATTTACAATAGCCAAGACATGGAAACAACCAAAGTGTCCATTGACGGATGAGTGGATAAAGAAAATGTGGTATATATACATACAATGGAATATTATTCAGCCATAAAAAAGAAGGAAATCTTGGGGCCAGCCTGGTGCCGTAGTGATTAATTTCGTACATTCCACTTTGGTGGCCTAGGGTTCGCCAGTTTAGATCCCGGGTGGTCAAGACCATAAAAATGATCATGCAAGCTGAGACTTTGCAAAGCAAACTTAATAAGCAATGGGGGAGAATATGCTTGTTCCATGACCTTTAAAAATGTTTGTTAAAACATTAAAAACTCTTAGTGTCAAATGTAAATATATGGGAAAATGAAAAAAATAAAGCTAAAATTTATTTAGCACAATGTAATTTAAAACATTATAAATATTGAGAAAGTTTTTATTTCTTTGTAATAAAACTTACCAACAGTATTTGAACAGTGCTTACTTGCTCATCATAAAATTTATGGTACAGAGCAAGAATCTTTTCTCTGTCCCGGCAAATTGTCATACTCCTTTCTAAGTTTGGATCAGCTACCGACATTTTAGTCATTGTGCTTTCAATGTTGTGCTATATCTCCAAGAGTTCCTTTCATGTGAAGGTTTTTTGCCAGAGTCACATCCTCTAGGACATCATCATCCTTTTCATCGCAGCCCCTTTCCTCGTTTATGTCGAGAAGTCCACCCTCAGTAAGTTTGGCTGCATAACTAAGAGTCTAGCAGACAGTGACCACCAGCATTCCCACGTCAGCCATTTCCTCTGGAACTCCACTTACATTCGATTCAAATTTCACTTCCACTGTTTCTACTTTTCATTTCTTTGCTGTACTTTTTGTCTTTTAGGCCAATTCCCTCTTTTGATTATCCATTTTTGTAAACTGTCACCTGGCTTTGTCACTAGGAAACAAGAAGGCAAAACAACTACACACTTTGCTGTCCGAGCATGAACTGAATAACATGCAGTGACCAGCCACCAACAGACTCTGAAAGAAGTGACCTTCTTGGTCACTGCCCGTAAGACACGTCTGTTATTCTGTGGTGATTTGTGGACTGAAGAGCTAACAGTGAAGGCCGTACTCAGGTAGTTTCTCACGGTTAATAATAGACAGTGGTAACTGAAATCGGAATCCTGCTGTGGGGCACCGGTGTTAATTAAACCATAGTAAATGAAATTGGGCACATCAGCATTGCTCAAAGCAGAGACTGCCTGCATAGGTGGAGAAAAAAAGAGAAATAAGTAAATGGAAGAACTCCTAATAGCAAACTCCTAATAACTATAAAATAGAGTTGAATAGGGGCTGGCCCCGTGGCCAAGTGGTTAAGTTTGTGCGCTCCGCTGCAGGCGGCCCAGTGTTTCGTTGGTTCGAATCCTGGGTGCGGACATGGCACTGCTCATCAAACCACGCTGAGGCAGCGTCCCACATGCCACAACTAGAAGGACCCACAACGAAGACTACACAACTATGTACCGGGGGGCTTTGGGGAGAAAAAGGAAAAAAATAAATAAATAGAAATAAAAAATAATAGAGTTGAATACAGGAGATAGGGAGGGACTAGTATTTATTTACCCTATATATTTTTGTTTTGTTTGACTTTTTACGAATTAGTATTGTGATTTTTTAGAGCAAACTAAAACAGTAAAAAGATTACTTTTGGTGCCAGTCCTGATGGCCCGGTGGTTAAAATTCAGTGCGCTCTGCTTTGGTGGCCCAGGTTCAGTTCCCGGGCACAGAACCACACCGCTCATCTATCAGTAGCCATGCTGTGGTGGCATCTCACACAGAGGAACTAGAAGGACTTACAACTAGAATATACTATTATGTACTGGGGCTTCGGGGAGGGGGAAAAAAAAAAGAGGAGATTGGCAACAGATGTTAGCTCATGGCGAATCTTTGCAAAAAAAAGTTTACTTCTGTTTCCCGCAATCATATTGCTTGCTTTGTGTGCATCCTGGACAAGGTAACCAGATGAGAAATGAGAAGTAATATGAGAAACATTGAATAAATAAATGTTTGTTGCTGGGGAAAAAAGCCTATGACAGTTATCTTAAAATATGTGAAGAAAATCCTGTAAAATGAGAGTAAGTTTGTCACACAGCACAGTGTCAGGTCTAAAACACCAACTTTGTGCCAGCTGACCTGACACTATCACTTAACAACAGAATAGCCTTGAGTGAATTACTTCACCTCCATAAAATTCAATTTCCTCATCTGCAAAGCTGGATATTAATACCTCACAGAATTATTTTATGATAATGTTAGAGAAGCACTTAGCCCAGTGACTAACAACTAGTAAATGCTCCAAACGTTGAGTCATTCATGCCATGGAAAGCTCTGAGTTCTCTGCCTGTGAATGGCTTCACCAGAGGCTATAGGAGAGTTCATCTAAGTCTTTATCATAGTAGGTGGGAAAGCAGGTGACCTCAGTTCTGAGCCATTCTAAGGTTCTGTGATTTTGAATATATATGGAAAAATCTATTTGTTTCATTTTACTTCAAAATAATAATAATTTGTTACTTATGCCTTAGGACTTTTTAAGATGATATTTTTTAGAGTGAAACCAACTGAACCAACTGAAATATTGCTACATTTAAAGACACACAGGGGGCCGGCCCAATGGCCTAGTTGTTGGTTCGCACACTCTGCTTCGGTGGCCTAGGGTTTCACCAGTTCGAATCCTGGGTGCAAACATGGCACCACTCATCAAGCCATGCTGAGGCGGCATCCCACATAACACAACTAGAAGGACCCACAACTAGAAAATGCACAACTAAGTACCAGGGGGCTTTGGGAGAAAAAGGAAAAAAATAAAATCTTAAAAAAAAAAAAAAATTAGGGGCTGGCCCCGTGGCCGAGTGGTTAAGTTTACACGCTCCCTGCAGGCGGCCCAGTGTTTCATTGGTTCCAATCTTGGACGCGGACATGGCACTGCTCATCAAACCACACTGAGGCAGCATCCCACACGCCACAACTAGAAGGACCCACAACGAAGAATATACAACTATGTACTGGGGGCTTTGGGAGAAAAAGCAGAAGAAAAAAAAAGAAGATTGGCAACAGTTGTTAGTTCAGGTGCCAATCTTTAAAAAATAAAAAAACAAAACTTTGGATATTTTTAAACTCCATTAAAATGAGGGTTCATAAAAACTCATGGGCTATCCAACATGCAGTAATTGTGCTATTTTTCAGATTTATAACCTTGACTGTAACAGCTTTCCAAAGAATATATTGCTCTTTACTATGTGATTTTTCTTATCACACGTGGAATGCATCTAGACATTGATATTTTGTCCTCAACTCTTATCTCATCAGCAGCTAAGGCACAGATATACTAAGGAACTTGGATAAGTGAAATGACAGGCAAATGTATTTTCAGACTCCTGCGATCCAAAAATCGCCTTTCAGTATGTGAAGTGAGGCCTCATCAGCACTCAGTGCTGTCAGTGCTGGCGATTATTTCCCAAGAGGGGTATAAAGCTCTTAAAATAAATAAACAGGATTGCTTCAAATCAGTTTTTAAGTCATCAGTTTTCAGTAAAACTAAGATAAGAATTTTTTTCACATTAATGAGTATCATACTTCATTTTGCTATTTATCAAAGCACCTTCAGTGGACTGTCTTTTCAGGTAGGGTTCAGCTTTTTAGCTTAAACATCTCTCTATAACCTTTAAACTATGCTATTCCTTAGAATTTTATAAATCCTTTTGTCTTAGGACTTTATAATACTCCTTAATGTGAAAAAAATTCTTGTCTTAGTATATGTGTGTGTTTGTATATATATATATATATATATACACACACATTGATCATTTTCTATCACTATATATATATAAAAATTGTGGCATACACATATATGATTTAGTAGTATGTGTGCATTTGACCAGTTGTAGCTTCTAGCTTCCCCTTTTTGACCCAAAAGTCAGATTCTAGTTAATTGTAGAAAACAGCTTAAATGAGCAGTAACTTTAATCATACTTTGCAAATTATGCTTTAAGTCCGTGTCCAGCATACTTTAGTTTCGTTGCTGGGACAAGCTGACAGATAGCACTGTATCTGTTGTTACTTCTTCCTGTTATTGAGGAAATTACTGAACTGCCATTCGAAAAGGAGGAGGAGCCCTAAGAAAGGCCAAACCTTGCCAACACACGACAGCATTCATTTCCCCTAATATTTTTAAGATTTTCATTGGAAAAGAGGCATCTCGTTAAATAATATCTATCTCTTTCAATTAAAACTGTTCTATATTTGGCATTTTGTTTGAAGTGGCACACAAGCAAGTCCCTTATCAGAGTAAGCAAGCTAAGGAGGATAAATATTTGAAGCGTAGTTTATCTCCCCATCCTGGGAAGGACAAAAACAATAGCCTGCCCCTGTTCAGGAAGCCGGCATGCCCTAAGAATTCAAGCATTGGGATCGAATGAGGCTGTTTACCCCGTGCCCGGTCTGTGGGCTGTAACACACCTCACCCGCTTTGCAGAAAGCCAAGGAGAAAAAAGACAGCTGCTTTGATTTGTTTAACTTTCTGGAGGAGGAACAAACTAAGCACCCGCGTGGCCCAGAACCTTATTTGGTTTCCTTGCACCTCGCTATTACAAACTTTAAAAGATTCTTGGGTGTTTTGCTGTAGTTCAGTATTGTAGGGGAAAGGTACAGCCCTGAAGTTATTTGGATAATTTGCGTTAATGAAATGCCTCTGCAAATTCCATCATAATGAATGAGGTGACGGAGAGCTGCATTTGAGATCAACCATCTAAAGATAAGGATCTAGCCCGTTCTAAAACGTTATTCTGCAACGTTTACGGGCAGTACATGCTACTGTTAAAACCTTGCAAAGAGATTACTCCTTGTGTCTAATCTATGTACCTTGCTCTGCATTGTAAGCATTCCACTGGTTTGTTGCTCAATGCACCTGTATACTAGCTCTTTATAACCGTAACCTTCTCTTTTCAAAGTTAATCATTTTATATTTTAACATTTTCTTCAATTCAATATTACCAACTTTTTTTTTTTTTTTTTGAGGAAGACTAGCCCTGAGCTAACTGCTGCCAATCCTCCTCTTTTTGCTGAGGAAGACTGGCCCTGAGTTAACATCTGTGCCCATCTTCCTCTACTTTATACATGGGGCGCCTACCACAGCATGGCTTTTGCCAAGCCTTGCCATGTCCACATCCAGGATCCAAACCAGCGAACCCTGGGCCTCCGAGAAGCGGAATGTGCAAACTTAAGCGCTGCGCCACCGGGTCGGCCCCCTCAATTCAATATTAATTCCCCACTTATATGCCTCCTAGGTTCTCTTTCTCAGTCTCCCATTTTCTCTCAGCCCTCCCTGAACTGTTCACAGCCACCTGAAGTTAAAAAGCCAGGAATTAAACAACACCTTCTGTGGAAAGGATAGCCAATGCCGGACATTCGGCTTCCGGAGTAGATGTTTAGGATAGATTAGATGCTTCCAGAATGTCACATGAGGAGCTCTGAGGACACTCCTTCCAGTGAACAACCGTAACTGATGAAAATTATTTATAAATATCCATCTAAAATCTCTGTAAATTGTCCCAAAAGCATAAAGCACATGAACAAACATTCTTTCAAGAAAATCTACTAAAACCTGGAGAATCTGTGGCACGAGAGCCATGATGCACTCCCTCGCTCCCCCTGCCCAGGATCAGTAGGACAGAAGCTCCACTCCAGGTGAGTGTGGCCAGGAAGCTTGGACTCCCTCTCCCCCAGTCCCAGGGCTACACTGGTTCCCCAGGAGGGCAGGCTGCAAGCATCCTGCCACCTGCTCCCACCTCTGTGTTTAAAAGGCTAAATCCCAGGTCAGTGCAGCCAAGAGGTCAGAGGGTCCCTTCTTTCACCCAGCCCCACGCATATAGTGGAAGCTCCACCCCAGGCAGGGCGAGCTGCAAATACTGAGGCCCTGGACGCCCTCACCCCAGCTCACCCACAGGGCAGACTCCCATAGCAGGAGACGCTAGCCAAGACCAAGGCCACTGCCCCCACCTGGTGCCCTGCTCACAAAGAATGGGTGTCACTCCAAAATAGCAAGGTGTTATCCCCACTCTCATCTCCAGAACAAGATGCAGAGAAGCAGAAATGAAAGAGGGAACATTACTACTGACATTACAGAAATAAAAAGGATTATGAATGAGTAATATGAATAATGTAACGTAGATAAAATGGACCAATTTCCATAAAGACAAAAATGACTGAAATTGACTCAAGAAGAAATAGAAAATCTTAAGAGATCTATAAAAATAAATAGATTGAATTAGTAATTTAAAAACTTCCCACAAAAAATTCCCAAGAACAGATGGCTTCACGGATAAATTCTACCAAATGTTGAAAGAGGAATTAATACCAATTCTTCACAAAACTCTTCCAAAAACCAGGAGAACACTTCCCGTTCTATGAGCCTGATACCAAAACAAGACGAAGACATCACAAGAAAACTACAAACCAATGTTTCTTATGAATACAGATACAAAAATCCCTAATAAAAAATACTAACAAACTGAATCTAGCAATATGTAAAAAGAATGACATGCCATGACAGTTGTCTAATAAGGAATTTGTCAGGTCTTTGCCCAAGGTTCCTGGCATGGAGCTTCTAAAACCCTTGGAATTTCCTGAGTGATGAAGTCTTTGTTATTTATGAGCCCCTTGGATCAACTAAGTTTATGTTAATGAGGTGACTCACCCTGACCCCCTAGGTAGCTCAGGATGGGGGTTGGTCATGCTGGAAGGACCAAGGTAATTAGAGGGCTGGAGCTTTGAGCCACATGATATCAATGTGACCTCCTGACCTCCAGGGAGGGGCGGGAAGAGCAGGGCTGGAGACAGAGTTCAATCGCGTGGTCAATGTTCAACAAATCATGCTTACGTAATGAAATCCTAATAAAAACTCTGGACACAATTGATGGAGCTTTCTGATTGGTGAACACATCAATGTGCCAGGAGGGCGGCACATGTTGACTCCACGAGGAGAAGGCACAGAAGCTCTGTGTTTTGGGATCCACCCAGACCTCACCTGACAAGTCTCTTCATTTGGCTGTAAATATAGGGTTTTCCTGAGTTCTGTGAATTTTTCTGGTGAATTCACAGAGGGAGGTCATGAGAACTCCCCAGGCTTGTAGCCAGCTGATCTGACATGAGGTCAGTCTTGTTATGGGCCCTGCCCTTTAACTTGTGGGACCTACTAACTCTGTCTGATTGACGGTTTTTGTCTTTGAGCACTTTGAATATGTTATTCCACTGCCTCTGGTCTCCATTGTTTCTGCTGAGACATTGGAATTCCTCGTATGTGACAAGTCATTTTCTCTTGCTGCTTTCAAGATTTTTCTCTTATCTTTGACTTCCCTCATTTTTACCATGATGTGTCTATTCATGGGTCTCTTTGCATTTATCCTATTTGGAGTTCGTTGAATTTCCTGGATGTGTAGGTTATTGTTTTTTGATAAATTTAGGAAGTTTTTTACTTATTGGGTTATTTTTTCTGCTCCTTTCTCTCTCTCCTCTCCTTCCAGTACTCCTATTATGTGTATATTGATGTCTTCTTGGTGTCCCCCATGTCTCTGAGGCTCTGTTCATTTTTCTTCCTTCCTTTTGTTCTCTGTTCGTCAGCGGGCATAATTTCTATTGACTTATCTTCAAGTTCACTAATTCTTTCTTCTGCTAGTTCAAGCCTACTGTTAAGGCCTCTAGGAAATGTTTTAATAGACTTTATTTTTCAGAGTTTTAGCATCGTGGCAAAATTGAGCAGGAAGTACAGAGAGTTCCCAAATATCTCTTGCCCCCACACATGCACAGCCTCCCCTATTATCAACATCCTGCACCAGAGTGGTACATTTGTTACAATCTGTGAACCCACATTGACACATTGAGTGATGATGATCACTCAAAGTCCATAGCTTACACTAGGGTTCACTCTTGGTGTTGTACATCCTATGAGTTGATAAATGTATAATGATATATATCCACCATTAGAGTATCATACAGAATAGTTTCACTGACCTAAAAATCCTGTGTGTTCTGCCTATTCATCCTTCCCTCTTGCCTAACCCTTGGCAATTCCTGATCTTCTCACTGTCTCCGTGGTTTTCACTTTTCTAGAATGTCAAATTGTTAGAGTCACACAATATGTAGCCTTTTCAGATTGATTTGTTTCATCTAGCAGTATGTAGTTAAGATTTTTCTGTTTCTTTTCATGGTTTGATACCTCATTTCTTTTAGCACCAAATAATATTTCATTGTCTGGATGTAACATAGTTTATTTATCCATTCACCTACTGAAGAGCATCTTGGTTGCTTTTAGTTTTGGAAATTATGAATAAAGCTGCTACAAACATCTCTGTGCAGGTTTTTGTGTGGACATAAGGTTTCAACTCATTTGGGCAAATACCATGGAGTACAATTGCTGGATTGTATGGTAAGAGTACATTTAGTTTTGTGAGAAACTGCCAAATTGTCTTTCAAAGTGTCTGTATACCACTTTGCATTCCCACCAACAATAAATGAGAATTCCTGTTGGTCCATATCTTCATCAGCATTTGGTGGTGTTAGTGTTTTAAACTTTGGCCATTCTAATAGGTGTGTAGTGGTGTCTCGTTGTTTTAATTTGCATTTCCCTGATGACATGTGACGATGAGCATCTTTTCATATGCTTATTTGCCATCAGTAAATCTTTTTTGGTGAGGTGTCTATTCAGGTCTTCTGCCCTTTTTAAAATCAGGTTCCTCATTTGCTTATTGCTGAGTTTTTAGATAATAGTTCTTTATCAGATATGTCTTTTGCAAATATTTTCTCCCAATCTATGGCTTGTTGTCTCATTCTCTTGATTTAGTGAATTTTAAAATTTCAATTATTATATTTTTGCCAGAACTTCCATTTGCTTCTTTTTTATAGTTTTTATTTCGTCATTGATGTTCTCTATTTAACTCGACATTGTCTTCATACCTTCCTTTACTTCTTTAAAAATGTTTTCGTTTAGTTCTGTGAATATATTTAGTGGCTATTTTGAAGTCTTTTTCTATCGCTCTCCCAGGCAGTTTCTGCTGCTTTTTCTTGCCTGCTTTCTCCCCAGTGTATGGGTCATACTTGCCTGTTTCATTTCATGCCTCATAAGTTTTTTTTTTGGAAACTGCACATTTTAGACAACATATTGTCGCAACTCTGGATACTGACACTCCATTTGTTATTGTTATTGCTTGTTTAATTCTAGTGACTGGCTCAATTATTTTATTGAAGTCTCTCCTCCCCATACATAACACATTGTGCTAGCATTATGTTAACATAAAGCACACCTTAAGCCTCTGATGTTGCTCTTCCTTTGGCTATGCCTACCTTCACCCTGGGATGACTGTGGCATTGGTAGGGGTCTCTTCTCTTTCCCTCACCACACCGAACTGTTAAACTCTACTAATTTCCAGCTGATTGCTCAATTGTTTTTAACAGTGTACTGAGGCATAAATTGCTCTGTGAATGAACTCAGTCTAATTGTGGCTCCTTTGAAGGATTAGTTTCTGAGGTCAGTGTTTGGTATTTGTTCTGACCTCAGGAGGGCTTCTCCCCAGCTGTCTCACTCCTTAGTTCTCTCCTGCAAACTGGCCAGCCTACAGTCTGGGCCATATCTTTTTAGTGTAGGCTGTCCATTACATCTATGAATCACCTCTCAATTGCCTTTAACCACAACCTCCACTGTTATTGAGAGTGCCTCTATATTTTAACTTTTTCACTCTGGTGTAAATGAAATCAGTTGCTTTGGGAAGAGAGTAGGACCTAACTGCTTTAAGACCCACTCCTCCCCATCTCTCCCATGCAAAGTCTCTGAACCAGGGCCCTGGGATTTGCAATGGCATAATGGCAAGCTTCTCCCTGAGTGACATTCCTGCTCCAGAAGCTGAGTGCTCAGTGCAAGGTCAGGGGGCAGCAGCATGAGGTCCTCTTGGCTTGCCTCTTCTGGCATGGAACCACCGCCTTATGAACCAGGGCAAGGACAATTGGGGCCCCAGTGTTCTCAGTGCACTTTATCCAAGGTAGAGCCTCCATCCCATGAGCGAGGGCTGGGCAGAATAAGAGAGGCCCCATCCTTGACCACAATTGTCCAGGACTAAGTCCCAGAGACAGGTAGCTGGGAGTGGGAAACACTAAGTCCTGCTCCTCCAAGGAAGAAAGGGGGCTGGGGGTGAGACAGGCCTGTGTGCTTGGCAGCGGTCTGGAGTGGAGTCTTCACCTTGTCGAGCTGGAGAGATGCAGGAGAGCACAGGCTTGTTTCAAATACCATAGATTCTCAACTTTTTACCAACTTTTTGTAAATTTTTCTTCATTAATTGTTTGCCCTTAGGACTATTTCCAGAGGCTTTAAATGGTTGCTTTTTATAATTCTAACTAGTTTTGTTGGGTAGCAGATCAGCAGAGCTCCTCACACTGTTGTCCCAGAAGTCAACCTCCTCTCCCATATCCTCCTGTGTTGTGCTCTAAGCAAGGACCGTCATTCCCTGCCTTGTATTCATGAGAGTTTTCCTTCCTTTATGATTGTCAGTTGTAGCCATCTCCAAAGTCATCGTGAATCTTTTAATGTTGTCAAAGAAAGGTTTTTATACAATCACTAATGAAAATGTTAACCAGCAATTGTAGAAATTCCAAAACAGCCCCACTGAAGCCAAAAACTCACCTGGCATTCAATCGTTCAAAGTGTGTGTGTGTGTGTGTGTGTGAAGGATTAGGACTTAAAGACAAGAATTTCACTTTCTTAGTCCACTCAGGCTGCTATAACAAAATATCATAGACTGGGTAGCTTATAAACAACATAAATCTATTTCTCCCAGTTCTGGAGGCTGGAAGTCCAAGATCAGGGCGTCAACATGGTGGGGTTCTGGTGAAGGGCCTCTTCTCTGTTGCAGACTGCCGACTTCTTGCTGTGCCCTCACATGGTGGAAGCGGGGAGCTAGCTCTCCGGTTCTCATTTATAAGGCATTCATCCCATTTATGACGGCTTCACCCTCAGGACCTAAGCACCTCCCAAAGGCTCCACCTCTTAATACCAACATCTTGGAGGTTAAACATGAATTTGGAGGGGGTGGGGGGACACCAACATTCAGACCACAGGACTTACGTCTCTAGTTTTATTATTTTTACTTGATACACAGACCAAATTATTAAACTGATGTCTCCCAAGGTATGTTCTAGGAAACACTAGTTTGAAGAGGTTACATGAAAAAAGATTCCTTGCTTAACGATTTTCAGATTATATAAAAGTAATTCCAGTAGAAGTTTGGCTTCCGATCTTACAAGATCTCGGGAGTAAGACTCAAAGAATGAGTCTTGTTGGAAAATGATTAATAATGTATCCATTGCACTAAAACCAAACATGAACAACCAATATGATTCCCATTTTATGGATGGAGAGACTGAGCCAGTGAAATGATAGCTGTACTAGGTTGCATAGTGTCCCTCCCAAATTCATGTCCGCCTGGAACCTCAAAATATGATCTTATTTGGAAATAGGGTCTTTGCAGATGTTATTAATTAAGATGAGGTCGTGATATATTAGGGTAGTCCTAATCCAATGACTGGTGTCCTTATAGGAAAAGGGAAATTTAAACACAGACACGCAAGAGACAAGAAGGCCATGTAAAGACAGAGGCAGAGATTGGAACGATGCATCTACAAGCTAAAGAATAGCAAGGATTCCCAGAAGCCACCAGAAGCCATGGAGAGAGGAATGGAACAGCTCTTTCTCTGGAACCTCCGAGGGAGCATGGCCCTGTCAACACCTTGAGTTTGGATTTACAGCCTCCAGAACTGTGAGAGAAGAAGATGTTTTTCAAGCCACCATGTTCCTGGTGCTTTGGACAGCAGCTTTGGGAAATTAATACAGTAACTATTTAAATGAACTCTCTGGGAATATTTACTATTTAAAAAGTAATAACAAGGCAATGTTGAATTCTAGTTGGCTATTACTTGCTTACTTGTTAAAATTTTACGTGAAAAATTCAGTTGCTCTACAGCTGCCCAATCCCATAGGCACCATTGTTATTATTCCCAGTGGATCTTGAACTATGTTCTTTGAAAGAATTGCGAATATTTGTTTCTTGGGGGTTAAATGCTCATGAATTTGAAGTAAAATCTATGTTCTCTTTCCAGTCCAGATTAATTTTTTTAAATTTTTATTAATAAAAAAATTATTAAGCATTTTTCCAGACATTTCTGCAGTTGACGTTTACTTATTTTTTTCTCATTTTCTGGCATATTGCCAGTGCTAGTCCAGCTTGTTCTGAAAATAACGCCTTCTAATTAACTAATCCTGCAGAAACAACATATGGCAACCAGATTAAAGATTAAAACAAGGACATAAAATTGGTCTTTGTCAAAGGACCATTGGCTTGCTTTCTCCTAGTCTCAAACTTTATCACAAATGAACATCATCTCCCAACCCACAGGCTGCTGGCCCCCAAAAAAGTGAGAAAGGCCTAGAAGAAGTTTCATGAGCGTTTATCCCACCTACCTCCTTCCTTTAAAATATTCCTTAGGAAATTGTGATTCTGTGAGAGACAGAGGGGAGGAAAAGGAAGAAATATTTTAAAGGCAACCTTAGGCCCCAAAGGAAAATATTTTCTTTAAAAAGGTGGATTGTCCCAAAGGCACAGGAATCTCTCTGTTGCTCTTGTTTCTGGTGGTAGTGGCAGCTCTTTGTTTTTAGAGGGAAACTCAGCAATGGTCTCTGCTTAAGAAAGAATCGTGATTTATCTACTGTGGGGTAAGGAATAGGTACAGACTATGGTAAATATGGGCAGGGCCAAGTATGCCGTCACTGGCTGATAACTCTCTCTACTCTCACCTCAGAAGCACTCCGGGGTTTTTCATACCTTCGTATCTACAGACACAATTCTCCTCCCTCAACTCTTACCTAAAGACTTGCCTGCCTGTGAGGAAGAAGAGCTAAATTCAACAGAAAATCTTTTCCTTTTGTTTCCCGGGTGCCTTAAGATTCGTAAAATATGATAGATAATTTGTTATCTGTTTACATACACTTGTCTCTGTAATGTCAGTCGGGTTAACGTTTTGGTAGAATGCACAGTGAGCTGTGTGGTTTTGCCAGAAAGAACCCAGGATGCTAGGTATGGTGTGAATCCATGCCGGGAACGCTAGACCCCTAGCTGACTCAGAAAGCTACAGAAGGGGGACAGGAGCATCTCTGCCGTGGGCAGTCAGTGTCCTTCCCCTCCCCCCATGCCCCTGGCCCAGCAGCATCTGGTGGTTCTGGTTGTGGGGTTGGCAGAATGATGGCCCACTGTGGAAAGATGTCCACATCCCAAACCCCAGAAGCTGTGAATATGTCACCAAGGAATACGGGCAGCCTCTAGAAGCTGGAACAGGCAAGGAAACAGATTTTTTCCTAGAGCCTCCGCGAGGAACACGGTCCTGCCGATTTCTCGATTTGAGCCCAGTGAGACATTGTGGACTTCTGGCCTCCAGAAGAAAATTGTGTTGTTTTAAGCCACTCAGTTTCTGATAATTTGTTGCAGCAGCAGAAAAGTAATACAGGTGGGAAGTTCTGGTTTAGAAAAAAAGACGAAGAAGGAAGAGAGGGAGGGAGGGAAGAAGAAAGAGAAAAGCGGGTCTCAGAGCCTTCCCCGTCTTAGCCCAGCAAAGGCGCTGGTATCTCGAGTCAACCTGCTCCATGAAGTTGCTCTCCTTGAGAGGGGTGAGGGGAGTGTGCTCATAGACTAGCACCAGGCCTGGGCAGAAGGCATTCCCTGATTCGTGGATGGTTTGTCACAGCTCCCCAAGTTCAACGCTTTCTTTTTAACCACCTTCCTGGCCCTCTCCCAGCGTATAGGCTGCCACTTAGAACTGGACATTCAACTCTAAGTCTCGATACAGCCTTTGGTTTAAAAATGGTGGACGAAATAAAGCCTTCTTTCTTTAAACTCATGTCTTTTATGTAGAGAGTGAAAATAAGTATAATAAAGAGAACAGCAAGAGCATCACTCATTTTGTAGAAAGCAAGCCTATTGTGGCAACAAATCCTGGGGCTTCTCGTGGGATCCTTACTACAGATGTCCCGGTTGCTGGGAGCTAGTGGAAGGAAGACACCTTACTTTGGGAGCGAATTACGAGGGAAAAAGGCATTCTTCATGTTAACTCTTGTGATTTGCCACCAAGTTTTTATTCTCCTTACCTAACACTTTAAAAGGATCTCTCTACCTTGACAAATCGTGAGCAATTAAACCAGACACACGACTGAACTGGAGGCCCATTTTCCAGCAATAGGCAACTTCCTCATCTAAAAGCAGCAGATCCTCATCTGATTTTCAACTGCTTCTGGTGAGGGCGAGTGGACTCTGCTTTCAAGTAAACCCACGTCAGGAGGAAACAGCAGCACAGCCTCCCACTGAGAGACAGCTGGCCTGCTTGCAAAGCGGAGACAAGGACGTGCAGTTTGGAACTAAATATGGAAACTTCTGCAACTCCCTGTAAAGACCTTCCATCACTCTGATGGAGCACGACGTGGGTTTGGTTGGCCATCTGGGTAACCACAGCAGGCCTCAGTTCAAGTTGTTTCTTCTCCAAACAGAGAAGCCCCCACATAACCAGAGCTCCCTTCGACCTCATATTGGGTGAGAGGGCTGAAAGGAGCATTCTCAAATGAATCCCCGTGAGAGGTGATGGCTGGCCTGCCTCGCGTCACCCAGAGCACAGCCCGGCGGGGTCTTTCCCTTGGACTTAATTATCCAGAAGGAAAAACATATCTTGCCTTGGGCTTCTTTGTAAGGTAGCTTTTATGAGCTGGGCCTGCCGCTAACATAAAATGCCTTTATTAATCCCCAAAGTGGGACATGACAGCCTGTGAGACCTGGTTTGAGGACTCAGGAGCTCCCAAGACTCTGAGGACTAACTAGTTGAGCCATCATATACTCAGGGGGAATCTGGCCCACGGAGATTGTGACTTAGCCACAGTCCCATGAGTAGTGGCAGAACTGGGCTTAGAACGCAGGCGTCCAGAAGGGCCCGTCCAGGGCTTGCTCTTCGCAGTGCACACCATCACGGTCTCATTTGTTATATCACAGGGGCCTTGAAGGCTGCTGAGATGCTCACACTGCCATTTTCTCACCTGACCCATCAGAAAAGTTGGAAAAATGACGTCCTTTTATCTGCTGTTTACTTTGTCTGAAGACTGATAAAATGTTTCCGTGCCCATAACAAAATGCGCTCGCTTCCCATGAGATTAAATCTGTTATTTACTTAGGGCTTAAACCTGGGCACAGCAGAAGGTGTCCTTGCTCTCTGATTTCCTCCTAGGACTGGTGGTGGAGATCAGCAACCGTGGCAGATGTAGGCGTTGGCCTGAGGAATGAGAAACTCTCAGTGCCATTTTCCTTAGAAATCCCTGAACACCAGCTAATGGTTTTTACGTGATGTGCCCAGCCCTGGTACAAGCGGTGACGTGCATCATGTCACCTTATCTTCCAGCACCACCAGGAAGGGAGCACTGTCATCATCCCCATTTACCAACGAGGAAACGGAGCCTGGGAGAGGTTAAATGACACACCCACATCACCCAGACGGCGCGGCCGAGCCAGGACTCAAAGCCAGGCCTGCTCAACTCTAGAGCCACTGATATGGCTTCATAGTGGGCAACAAAACCCTTTTTATTAAAATGTTGTCAATTTAGAATCTGACACATTTTAGATAGAGATAAATCAAAGCAGAAAAAGGTCTTAGGAGGTAAGGTTAAAATTGCATACGAGAATAAATTCAAAACATGTCAGTCCATAAAAAAGACAAATGACATGTTAATTACGAATATCTGTTATTTCTGCATTTGAGCAAATCCCCAAAAGACCTCCCTCTCCCAGCAATTGTTCCATTTCTCTAGGTTGAAAGTAAGGAAGCTGCATTTCCTTTGCAATAGCCTGCTCCTGACTTTGCCGCTTTCAGGTCGTCCCTGACATCTTACATGAAAGATCCCTTTTCTTTATTAAAATACAAGAAAAAGTTTTAAAGAGGAACAAATAGGACAATTGATACATTCTTCCTTCCCAGAAATAAGGAATCTTCAGAAACAGACTTAACAGGAGTTAGAGGAGGACATAGCAAAGCCACACCCAGCTCTCATTAAAGTCACTAATTGTCCTTGCCTAAGAAACAAACATCGGGCTCCAGAAAAGCCAGATGTCTTCCATGTCTCTGCCCAGCACTGATTTCTGTTTGCCATCCAAACTAATTCTTTCTTTGATGTCCCTTTCTCTTGCATGTGCAGGTGCAATATAACTTAATTTGAGGCATCACCAACCTGGCTCTTAAAACCATCTCCAATAATACTGCCACAGTCTACAACCAGGGTTAGGCCCTGAAACGGTTCTTACATTTCACTTGAAAATGGATATCTGTGGTGCTTGTTCATCATCCTCATTACAATTACTGGGAATTTCAAAGAGTGGGATTGCTTTTTCATTTGGAGGAAAGGATAAGCTGATTTTCATGATGCTTTCTTCCCAGGCAGGGCATTTTCGTGGTATCTGAATGGGCTGCTCTCATTTAGCCTGGGGGTGAGAAGAAAGGGGAAGGAGAAGTTCACTGGAGAACTAGAAGATAGAAACATGCCATTGGGGCAGTTTAAGGGCCTGCAAAGCTTTCTGCTGAGGTACTTCTAATCCAGGGCAAAGAGGGGTGAAGGGAGTGGGTTGGTGAGAAAATGGAAAGCACATTTTAAACCAGAAAGAGTTCTGAAATCTTATTTATGCTGAGTAATTACAGAAGGCTTAGAAAGCACTGGAGTGCTTGGGAGATTCCATTTCAGATGAGAAGAGTGATGTGATAACGCCCCATGCAGAAGTCCAGCAGCCACAGAGGAACCACAGAAGCAGGCCTATTTATCACATGCTCTTGAAATCGCTCCTCCAACTATGGCAACGTGGGGCTGTGTCTGTGCTGGCCCTTGAAGTGACCAGATGCTTAGGCCAGCAAGGAATCCATTCAGGAATTGGAGGTAATGGGCAGATGTCCACAAGACCTCGAAGAGGCTGCCCTGAGAAATAAGGAAACCCAGAACACCCTCCACTGATCCCATCTATAGAACCCAGAAGGATCTGAATTCTTCTCCTTCCTGTTGAGATACAAATCCAAATAGCTTTAAAAACTGATTAAAAAAAATTTTTTTTTAAAGGCTTAAGAGTCCATAAAGCCTCTGGAGTCCTGGTGTGGAATGCAGCTTAATGACTGGAACATCTGAGCAGGACGTCCCTTAAAGAAACTTGAGTGTTTACTGAAGGGCCGCCTTTTGGTCCGCTCCTACTCAGATCCGTATGCTTGAATCCAGATGACTGACAATCAACACTTCCTCTTCTTTCACTTCACCTGCTTCCTCACTAGGTTAAGAGAAGAAAAACCTCATAAGCTGGAAATGTCAAGGCCAATTACGTGTACAGCTCAGGACTTCATTTTTCTCTTTTTCAGGAATCCTCTGCATTATCATTAGTCATCGCAGAGCTGGCAACATTGTAGCTATGCGAGAGTTTCATAAAATCATTTGGTCTCTGATTTTTTTCCTCTTTGTTCCTTTTCAGTTAACTTGAAAAACATTTTTTTCCCCAAACATCTCCCACTTCAGGAAAGACTTTGACAACCCCTCATAAGCCTGCATATTTTGTGACAGATCTATGATTATATTTAAGCAGGCTTGTCAGGGGAAGCACACTCAAGCTTTTTTTTGTTTGTTTCCCTGATTTCAAATTGTGCAGTGAACTCGCTGACATTCTAATAAGAGCCTTCTGCATCTCAGAAAAGGGGAAAAAAGGGATGGGACCTATAGAAGGTGATGGTTATCGTTAACAAATAAAAGCAGGGGGCTGGCCCCGTGGCCGAGTGGTTAAGTTCGCGCACTCCGCTGCTGGCGGCCCAGTGTTTCGTTGGTTCGAATCCTGGGCGCGGACATGGCACTGCTCATCACACCACGCTGAGGCAGCATCCCACATACCACAACTAGAAGGACCCACAACGAAGAATATACAACTATGTACTGGGGGGCTTTGGGGAGAAAAAGGAAAAAAATAAAATCTTAAAAAAAAAAAAAAAACAAATAAAAGCAAAATAAATAAACATACTGAACACTAAGCCATCCAAAGAAAGTCGGTGTGGACCTAACCTTCCTGGGAAACTAAGGCAGGACAAGCTGAAATATCCAGTCCAGTAAAGAGATCCATGGAGAAAGCCACACTCCTGGGATGCACAAAGCTCCGGGTTTTGTTCTGGTAGCTCTAGAAGACAGTGGATGCAGCAGGAAAGAATCCCCTTGACTAGAGAAGAGTCTGACAACAATCAGACGTGTCTATAAATGGAATGGACAGAAAAAATCATGCACTTCTCACTGCTGGAAGCGTTCAAGCAGAGACTGGGTGATCATCTGGCAAAGAGCACGTGGAAAGTGTTGCTCCTTTGGGTTGGAGGTGAAACTAGATAATATAAGGCCAAAGGTGACTTCTAAATCTAAGAATCCATGATTCCACAGCTTTGGACAATTAATAGCCCATTCTGGGTCTTGGTTTCCTTATCTGAAAAACAATGGCCTTGATGCAAAGTAGACATATAAGGTCCTTCTCAGCTGGAGACGATGTAAATCTATCACCTGAGAAAGTAGCATGTGTTGGAAGCCATGCTCAGGCCCCCTAACTCACTGCCAAACCGGGACGAGGTCACTGAACTTCTAGGTCTTGCTTGGAGGTCTTTCCTACAATCCACAGACAAGATCGAGGACCGAGAGAGCACGAGCCAGCCAAGGGCTTGAAGCACCACTGCAAAAGCAATTGGTCAAATGACTGAAGTCAGAACATTTACAGCACAGAGGTTTTCTGAACAACATCAATCAAGGTGAGCACTGGGACAACGCCTTAGGGTTCCTTGTCGTGGGATGTAAGGGGCTCCCCAGGAAGCTTATGTTGATGACTTGCCTTATGGAGTAGGTTTCAGGTCTAAAGAGAAAACGCCCCCAGACGGAGGAAGCACAACTTCTGCTTCATTCCCAGAAGACTTCCACCACCCGCCTCATCCCTGTGACTCCTGGCTTCAGCCCCCTTCGTGTTTGTATACTGTTGGTGCTCAAAGTATGTTTGGAGGAACAAAGTAAGTTTTACTGAGGAAAAATGTCCTTTTATAACAAATCTATTCTAAACTTGTATATCCACTTCAAATACACATTATAGAATGCATTTTTTAATTACCTTGACGATTGGAGTTGAAACACCAGTGAGGCAAAGGCTTTAGGGGAATAAGGACATCTGTGATGGCACAGGAACATGTGTCAGGGCTACCAGGCTGGGTGAAGCCCTGGATGCTTGAGGCCATTCCCTGACGTACTCTCTAACTTTTGGTTAAATTTGTCCATGACTGAGTGAACATTTGCCTCTCAGGGAGCCATTTGTCCCCGTACAGAGAGAAAAGGTGTTTACACAAATCCAAAGAGGAATCTTGACTTATTTTTCTCTCTAAGCTATTAGGAAAAGAGAGAGCAGGACTGCCTTTACTTACAAAACTGAGATGCAAAGACTTTAAAGACTCTTTCTGCTTATAATGGTCTGGGTCTCCAGGCCCCCAGCCAGCAAGCTCCTGTCTAGCAGAGCTGACACTGGATAAAGTGATGAAACGACTGGAACAATCTCTCTGATTCTCTCCCACGCCCCAGGATCTTCTCTCAGTTTCTTCCCACTCATCCCCAATACTTCTGCCAAGTCCCAGTGGTCAATATATCCCAGGCATTCTCTTGGTGCCTATTTCATGATATTCATAATATTCCACCTTCCATTCACCTCAATAGCCCAGTGCTCCTGGACACACTTAAGCATCTTTGTATCACCTGTGCAGTACTCCATCCAAAGTGGGGCTCCAAGTGATTGGTGAAGATATAGAAGTTGCTTAGGGTGTTACCCTTCTAAGGATAGATACGCTGTAATGAGATTGAAATCCAAAGCCTGGATCTGTCTGAAGGAGAGAAGGAAAGTAGCAGAGAAGATGGATTGGGTATGGAAAACCCTGACTGCATGACATCCACCTTTTCCTGACCAATAGTCAGGACACATGAACTGGAAACAGGATAGAATTTATTTATTTATTTATTTATTTATTTATTTATTTTGCTGAGGAAGATTCACGCTAACATCCATTGCCAATCCTCCTCTTTATTTTGCCTGAGGAAGACTAGCCCTGAACTAACGTCTGTGCCAGTCTTCCTCTATTTTGTATGTGGGACACCTCCACAGTATGGCTAGTGAGTGGAGTAGGTCTGCACCTGGGATCCAAACCTGGAACCCTGGGCTGCTGAAGCAGAGGGCGCAAAACTTTAACCACTCAGCCGAGGAGCTAGACCAGAGAACAGAATATTTTTCATCAGAGTTACTTTGAAAAATTCACGATGTCTAGTTGCCAGATATGTGTTCCACTAACTTTTCAAATTATGTAGGTCCATGGATGGCACCTACTTGTAAGATTGACTTTGTCCTCTAGTGAGGGTGTTTTCTCCAGTTCTTCAAAGAGTTTGCTAGATGGAGATCTAGTTTGTACTCTATTGAAGGAATCCAGTTTGAAGCCTAGTTATTTGTATATAAGTTTTATCTCTCTGACTACACTACAAGCTCATTGATAGCAAGGATCTTGTGCTAATAGTCTCCACATCCATAGTGCATAGTGGTGGACCCACAGTGGTTGCTCCATAAATATGCGATGGATGGATAGATGATGGATGGAAGGTTACACCCCACTGGAGCCCACAAATTAAACTGCAGGTACCGCAGGGACAGAGATTGCACAGGCAGATAGGGATTTAAGAAGAAGACAGCCAACAGACAAGTAGGGAGAGAAACAGAGAGTAGACCCCTTGGGTCACCTGGGTGTAGGGGTTAGAGAAGGTTCTGGGTAGACTGGAGAGGGTCTCTGTGCCCTTGCTTCTCTCTCTGCCAAAGGAGAGGATTTAGGTAATCTCTAAGGTCCCTTCCAGCTTGAGAGCCTTTGGGACCATAAATTGTGAATTACTAGCCATTGGGTGCTGATAAACACAAGTCATACAGCTACTTTCACCAAGAGATCAGCCGGAGAGTGGCAGACACTTTTGAGCACTATTTTAAGGATAATCTTCAAACCTCAAATATAATTCACATAATGAACTATTTGTCCTCCTACAAGAGGAAACTCTTGCATTTCAGAAACTCTGCAAACATAAGCACGAGCCCCTTGCCATGGCCCTGCATCTGAAGAACATCCCTTCAGCCTCCCTCTCCATTTGCACAATGCTGCTGATTCCTCTCTGTGAACCTGCCAACTTGGATGCACAGAATGTATCCCTCAGCCATCTCACCACACCCATCCCTTTTCCAGCTAAACCCTGACCTCTGCTTCTTATTTTAAGCCATCACAATCATGAGGCAGCCGAGACTACCCAAAACTCTACCTACACATAACACAGAGCTGCTGTGAGCAAATTGCTCCAAGGGCAATCAACTTCAAGAGCATGAGGGGGAGAAGGGCAGAGGGATTCTAATCTTTGGCCTGTCACATGGAAGAAGAAAGGAAATCTCACATGCCCGTGCTTGTGTCCTGTAATGTTTCTCATCTGAGATCACATGCAATGAATCTCTTTACTGCGTCCCTTTTCCTCCCCAGGCCTGGGTTAGGGCTACGGGCTTGGAATTAGAGAAGGCAGGCAGTGCTGGCCAGGGGAGGAAATGGGAGACTGCATTCTAGATGGAGCCTCCACGGGCTGGTAGATGGGGCCTAGCCTGAGGTTGCTGTGCATCTTGACCCACTATCAGAAGCCCCTTCAAAACCCTGTAGACACTAGGGAAGTCTGTGGCTGGAGTCTTTTTCTAGTGAGAAATACATATACCGTTTTCCTAGGGCCGCCATAACAAATGACCACAAACTGGGTGGTTTAAAACAACACGAATTCATTCTTTCACAGTTCTGGTGACTAGATGTCTGAAATCAAGGTGTTGGCAGAGCCACACTCCCTCTGAAGGTTCTAAGACAGAATCCTGCCTTGCCTCTTCCTAGCCTCTGGTGGTTGCTGGCAATCCTTGGCATTCCTTGGCTTGTAGGTGCATCACTTCAATTTCTGCTTCCGTCTTTGCCTGGGCGTATTTGCTCTGTGAGTGTCTGTGTCTTCACATGGCCTTCTTATCAGGATACCAGTCATTAGATTTAAGGCCCACTCAAACCCAGTATGACCTCAACCTAACTAAATAAATCTACAGAGACCCTAGTTCCAAATAAGATCACATTCTGAGGTTCTGGGTAGACATGAATTTTGGGGGGGCACTTTTCAACCCAGTACAATATGGCAAAGGGCAAAGGCTACAGCCTAGAACTCAGGAGACCTGGGTTCAGAGTCTGGGTCTTACTTAGTAGCTATGGGGAGACAGACAAGTCATTAAACTCACAATATCTTTGCTATAAAGTGAGACTAATAACAATAACAACAACAACAATAATAGTACCCACATCTCAGAGTCGTGAGACTAGAGTGAGATGACTGTGAGAGTTGTAGTGTGGGAATTACCTTGATACAGGGTGGTCTCCAAGCCTACTACCAGGTAGGCTAAGCCAGAAGTCACAGAACTTTATTCAGTAGGCAGCTTCTAAGACAGCCCCAGTGACCTCCCCACCTCCTGGTATTCACATCCTGGTGTAATCCCTTCTCTTTGACTATTGACAGGATCTAGTGACTTACTTCTAAGGAATCCGGCAAAATTGTTGGGCTGTCACTTCTGAGACTAGGTTATAAAGAGACTCTGGCTTCTCTCTGGTTCACCTTCTCTTGCTTTCTCACTCCTTGGCTGTGACGGAATGCAGCTGCCGCACTGCAAGCTGCCCTATGGAGAGGACCACATGGCAAGGAACCGAGCGGGGCCTCTGGCCCACAGCCCGTGAGAAACTGGAGGACTGTGCCAATACCACTTCAGTGAGTCAGAAGCGGATCCTCCCCCGGGGCAGCCTCGGGATGACTGCAGCCCCGCCAACACCTTGATTACAGCCTGTGAGGGACCCCGAGCAGAGGACAGGGTCCAGGTTCCCGATGCACAGAAATGATGAGATAATAAATGTTTGTTATTTTAAAGCCACTAGTATCAGGGTAATTTGTTACACAACCATAGACAACTAATTGCTACAGGCTGAATGTTTGTGTCTCCTCAAAATTCATATATTGAAACCTAATCCCCAGTGGGATGGTATTTGGAGGTGCGGCCTTTGGGAGGTGATTAGGTGATGAGGTGAAGCCCTACACAAATGAGATTAGTGTCCTTATAAAAGAGATCCCACATTTCGACGGTTCGGATCCTGGGTGCGGGCATGGCACCGCTCATCAAGCCACACTGAGGCGACATCCCACATACCACAGCTAGAAGCACCCACAACTAAAAATATACAACTATGTACTGGGGGGCTTTGGGGAGAAAAAGGAAAAATAAAAATATTTTTAAAAAAAGAGAGGCCCCCACAGAGCTCTCTTGCCCCTTCCACCATGGGAGGACACACCAAGAAGATGGCCATCTATGAACCAGGAAGCAGGCCCTCACCAGACACTGAATCTGCCAGCACCTTGATCTTGCAATTCTCAGCCCCCAGAACTGTGAGAAATAAATTTCTGTGGTTTATAAGCCACTCTGTCTATGGTATTCTATTATAAGTAGCCCAACGGACTAAGACACAAATTCAGTTTATTCGTTCAATTTAAAATTGAGAAACAAGAGGAAAGAGATGGGGTAGGGTACAAGGGGAGTGAATGACCACATTACCCTAGCCCTGGATTATGCAATATTCATATTTCCAGTCTCTCTCTCAGCCACGTCAGCCTTCCCTACTGATGGTTTGATTACGAGGACCAGAGTTGAGACTTGAGCAAGAGGGCCCCCAGGCGGAAGGTACCTGGGCCAGTAACATACACTTGCTCCACGAGAGAACTGCAGGGGCAAGTACTTATGGCCACAGCTGTAGCTTCTCAATTAGTTTGTTCAGCAGCTTTGAACTTTATCCGGCAGGGGATAAATGGGACCAGAACGGGTAACACCAATATGTGGGCATTTTAAGACCTTATGAATACTGAGTGCCTAGTATGACTTATGTGTATTTAGTATATCATGACTATTTGGTGCCTTGTATGCTTTATGTGTATTATAAATATGTAATGCCTACTTGGTCTTTCCATCCCTTCTGGTTTTGTTTAAAAAGTACGTTCTTAATCTTAAAATATTATAGAAATAGGAGAAACCCTCATTGTTGGTACATGTGCCATCTGCTTTACTGGCCACACCTTTGCTACATATTTTACCTTACCTACAATGCCTTCGGCCAAGCCTATCAAACTCCTATCTATCCTCCAAAGCTCAGCTTGATTCTCACCTTCTCCAGAAAGCCTTCCCTGACATTCTAGACCGTGGAGTGCTAGAGTTGGCTCACAAGGGCCAATTGGTAATTTTTCAGGAATTTTGCTAACTGGTTAATGAAGATAGGCATTATTAAAAATTAAACTATGTAAACTTACAATAAAATTGATTTTATTAAAGATCTAGGTAGTAAATGCTCAGAACTCATCACTTCTAAATTATTCTAATACTATAATCTATGCTCGAGTTTGTTTACACCTATTGCACCCTGTGGTGGAACTACTTTATGATGGTGTGCTCTTGTGCATCCCTTCCCAACTCCATGTTTCGTGAAGTCAACTTGGCGACTTGAAATTGACCATGGTGGAAGTATGGTGTTTACACCGTGGAAATTGGCAAATGTTGCCAAGTAGAGCTTTTATTCTCTTCCCAGGGAGTCAGTTGTTAAATATTTACCAGTACCACCATTGACTCCACCCAAGTAATCACTCTGAATTCTAAACTCTCATAGGACTTTCTGTCTTTTCTGCTCAATAGATGGACAATTAGCATTTGCTGTCTGAGCCACCAGGTACATTTCGTGTGTATGTGCATGTGTGCACACCTTCTCCCCCTAACTTGGGAGCCTTAGGGGCAGGAGCAGTGTCCCCTTTAGCCTTCCTGAGTCCCCTTTCCTCAAATACCTGAAAAAGGCATCCTCCTCCCTGGTGGGAGGCCCAGCACCATCTCCAGACTTCCTGGCACTCCCAAGGGCTCATACTCTTACCATCTTCCCTGCTCTTGTTCTGGGTCGTGGCCTTTCCCTGCTGCTGCTCTCCTGTTTCTGCTCCCCATCAGCCCCTCTCTCTCCTCTTTTGTTCCCCACAGCACCATGGATACAGCAAGGATTTGGGGCTAATGGACTGGAGAACAGCACGGGAATCAATAATAATTCAACATCAGGCATCACTCACTGATATATCATTCCTATCACTGGGGCTCTCCCCCTGCCCTTTTTCCTCACTGGGACCCTTATCTCCATGTTTGAGGGTCCCCAAGCTCCGGTTTCCTTACCCACCAAGGGAAAATCACAATTCATCTAACTTTATGATGCCAAGAGATTTGCTCTGAATCCCTCCCCAACTAAGGACACATCTTTGCACATTAAACAAGAAAAAACATGAGAGAAACTCTCAACAAAGTGGATCTAGAGGGGATGTACTTCAACATTTTAATAAAGGCCATATATGACAAGCCCACAGCTAGCATCATACTCAAGGATGAAAAGTTGGAAGCTTTTTCTCTAAGATCAGGCATAAGATAAGGATGCCCACTCTAGCCACTTCTATTCAACATAGAATTGGAAGCACTATCCAGAGCAATTAGGCAAGAAAAAGAAATAAAAGGCATCCAAATTAGAAAGGAAGATGTAAAACTGTCTCTATTTTCAGATGACATGATGTAATACATCATGATGATGATGTGTGTGTGTACATATATATATATATATATAACTATAAAGACTGCATCAAAAAATTATTAGAACTAATAAACAAATTCAGTAAAGTTGCAGGATACAAAATCAATATACAGAAATTAGTTACATTTCTATCCACTAATAATGAACTATCAGAAAGAGAAATTAAGAAAACAATCCCACTTACAATTGCATCAAAAACAATTAAATTCCTAGGAATAAATTTAATAAGGAGGTGAAAAACCTGTACAGTGAAAACTGTAAGACATTGATGACATAAATTGAAGAAGACACAAATAAATGGAAAGTTATTCCATGCTCATAGATTATAATACTACTGTTAAAATATCCATCCTACCCAAAGCAATCTACAGATTCAGTGCAATCCCTATCAAAATTCCAATGGCATTTTTCACAGAAGTAGAAGGAAAAATCCTAAAATTTGCATGAAACCATGAAAAACCCCAAATAACCAAAGCAATCTTGAGAAAGAAGAACAAAGCTAGAGGCATCATGCTTCCTGATTGCAAACTATATTACAAAGCTACAGTAATCAAAACAATACGGCATTGGTACAAAAAGACACATAGACCAATGGAACAGAATAGAGAGCCCAGAAATAAACCCATGAGTGTATGATCAATTAACTTACAACAAAGGAGTCAAGAATATATAATGGGGAAAGGAGAGTCTCTTCAATAAATAGTGCTGGGAAAACTGGACAGCCACATGCAAAAGAATGAAACTGGACCCCTATCTTACACCGTACACAAAAATTAACTCAAAATGGATTGAAGACTTGAAAATAAGACTTGAAACCATAAAACTCCTAGAAGAAAATATAGGCAGTAAACTCCTTGACATTGGTCTTGGCAATAATTTTTTGGATTTGATACCAAAAGCAAAGGCAACAAAAACAAAAACAAACAAGTAGGACCACATCAAACTAAAAAGCTTCTGCACAGCAAAGGAAACCATCAACAAAATAAAAAGACAACCCACAAATGGGAGAAAATATTTGCAAATCATATGTGTGATAAGCAGTTACTATCTAAAATACATAAGAACTCATACAACCCAATAGCAAAAGTAGAAACAATCCGATCAAAAAATGGGCAGAGGATCTGGATAGATATTTTTCGAAAGAAGACATACAGATGGCCAGTGGGTACATGAAAAAATGCTCAACATCACTAATCACCAGGGAAATGCAAATCAAAACCACTGATGAGATAGCATCTCACACCTGTTAGAATGACTATTATCAAAAAAATGAGACAACAAGCATTCGCAAGGATGTGGAGAAAAGGGAACCCTTATGCACTGTTGTTGGGAAAGTAAATTGGTGCAGTCACTATGGAAAACATTATGGAGATTCCTCAAAACATTAAAAATAGAACTACAATATGATCTATCAATTCCACTTCTGGGTATTCATCCAAAAGAATTTAAAACAGGATCTCCAAGAGATATTTGCACACCCATGTTTGCTGCAGCATTATTTACAATAGCCAGGAGGTAGAAGCAACCTAAATGTCCATCAACAGATGAATGGATATACAAAATCAGATATATATGCAATGGAATATTATTCAGCCTTAAAAAGGAAGGAAATTCTGTCATATGCTACAACATGGATGAACCTAGAGAATATTATGCTAAGTGAAATAAGCCAGCCACAAAAAGACAAATACTGCATGCTTCCACTTATATGAGGTATCTAAAGTAATCAAACTCATAGAAACAGGAAGTAGAATGGTGGTGGCCAGGGGCTGAGGAGAGCGGGGAAGGGGGAGTTGTTCAGTGGGAACAGTTTCAGTTTTGCAAGACGAAAATGTCCCAGAGATCTGTTGTACAACAATGTGCATATAGTTAACAACACTGCAACATACACTTACAAAGTAAGAGAGTAAATTTATGTTATGTGTTTTTTACCACAATTTATTTTAAAAGGAAAGGAATAGACTAATCTTCCCATTCTAAAACTAGATGATTCTGTAATGGGACTCTAGAAACGATAAGACAATCACATGTGTGTCTGATATAAATTATTTTGGACTATCTGTGGTTTTGAAATCTCTAGGTCACTCTTCACTGCCATCATCGTGGCTAAGTAAGAGGTACGTCTAACGAGGTGTCCAAGTGTTTTGGTGAGCCCACTTTTAGCCCTGGGACATTCTGCACACTGCATAACCTTTGTATGACTGGAAGGAAGTCTTCTCTCATGTCGCAAATGCACACGCACAGGGTAGACACATTAAAGAGATGGCCTCACGGAGGGAGTGTTGGAGAGAACTGGTCACCCGTTATCACCACCCGAGGCTGACCTGGTGCCTGGCCCAGCATCTGCTGCTGCCAAACCTTGCCCTATGCATCCAGAACCCAGACAACAACTGCGCCTTGCCAAGCCGGGCAGATGGACCTCTTTCCTGCCTGTGAGCCGACTGTCGGGAAACCCCACCCTACTGAAATGAACGTACAGTAAATCCTTTAGAGGAGTAAAAAATCCTCTTTACCCTTCACTCTTTATTTTGTGAATTAACATCTTTGTGAAGAGTGTTTTCTTAAAGCAGAATTCCCTCAACAATCACACCCACTTGTCTGAAGCTCAAGCAAAACCATGGCCACCCATGGTCATGGCTGCTTGGATATTCCCCTACAAGAAAAACCTGTTTTCACTTTACCCCCTTTTTTTGAAAGAAGAGCAGCAGATGTGTGAGTTGGGGGTCAGATGCTGCTAGAGACCAGTTTTTCTGCAAGACTGTTCTCATGTCAGAGTCATCTTGTTTCTCCCCTATGTCTCCAAAGCACAGTCGCTGAGTCCATTCTGGCAGCTTGGGGTCTAGCACATCCCCTGGAGGGGCTTTCACGTTCTTGACAGACTATTAAAATACTTGCGTCCTCATTTGGAGGATCCGGTCTGAGTTTGCACTGAGCCCCATCCAGCTAAAAAAGAGAAAGAAAATACCCGATGTGCTTTTTACTGCAGGGTCCAGCCAGATATGGACCAATCTTTATTGCCAGTGGCACCAAATTCTGCACTATCTGCCCAACTGGAGACTCCATGTGGATCCCCAACGTCACGAGCCTCATGTAGGCTTGGGGTTTGGAAGAGGGCAATTTGAATCTGGCAAGCGCACCGCAGGCCACTTCCCAAGCCTGAAAACATTTATCAAACATTAACAATGATTTTAAGTCCAAATTAACATCAGATGATTTTAACAGTACCCTCGTTTATGTCATAAAATCCTGCATTTGTAGAGCTAGAAAAGACCTGGGAGATCTTCTAGCTCAACGCCCTCATCCTACCAATGTGGAAACTGAAGGGGAGTGAGTTGAAGGTCATCAGAGGACACACGGCTGGTTGGTAACAGAGCTGGGCCAGAACCTCACCGGGCCTCCTGCCTCCCCACGCTTGGAGCTTCCCACTACAGCCCATCAGAGTTTCCAGATAACCAAAACATTGACGAGACTCTCCCAGCGGCCCACCAATTTCAGTCAATATTTGCTACGACAAAATTCCAGCAGAACCTGGAGATTTTGAAATTTGTGTTCCTGGGGTTTGATGTGTTCAATCGGAAAAAGATGACTTTTGACTTTTCTATAAGTGATCTGTTTATTTAGTTCGCACCAGTTGAGTGTTTTGTACTCCTTTACCAGATTGAGGCTCAGTAAATGTTCCACAAACATCCAGCCCTTTTCTCCTGCTTCTGCTGCCCCAAAAAGGACCCACAGGACAAACACCTTCTGGTCCCCTGAGGCAGGCTGAGTAGCAGATTAGAGCTAGGCTTTTCCGGTATTTGGTCCTGGGGGCTTCACTTAATGGAACCATTGAATCAAAAGTCAGTGAACGTGGGTTTGAGTTTGGGGCTGGTCAATCCCTGCCTGGCTCCCTTGGAAAGGTTCAATCCTGGCTCTGCCTTTAGCTCTCAGCCTCAACTCATACCAACTGCCCATTTCCTAAGTTGATATCCATGCTATGCTTTTCTGCGCCCAGGAAATAACCTGCCACGGTGTTGTCTGCCAGGTTCGCTGCTTTGTTCTCCTCCACACACTCACTCACTCACTCTCCCCCACAACCCTATGACAGACATCCCTAGTGCTGGGCTCTGGATTCCCTGTCCTGTGTCCTGCCCACCTTTGGGACGTGGGACAATCTTGGGTTAGACTTCTCCAGAGCTGAAGGCTCACCTGGTTGGGCTGGGGTGAAGCGCCTGGTGGTTCTGATTCTATACGCCTGTGCACAGTCAGATCCCCAAGCTGATGCCCCAACAGGATTGGGGACCACTAACTAAACAGCTCTCTGACTTCCCTCCTAGTCTCAGAAAGGTCCCCTTTTCTGCCCTCTCACCTCCCATTCCTCCTTTAGCCCTTGGATGAGTCCAGTTCCAGAGTAAGCCTATCCTGTCTTACGGAAGTCAGGGGGGCCAGGCTGGACACCCATGACTTAAAGTGCTGTGCATACACACCTGTGCAAGCCCATGGATCATGTCTCTGGTTGTTGGCATGAGAGACACACAGGACAGGGTGTGAAGAATTGGGCCATTAGAAAACAGGGAAGCTGGGTCTCATAAGGTCAGTTTGATTTTCATTAATGTCTGTAAAGTGATCTGGTTTTGAAAGGGAGTTGAAACGTACCCACTAAATGAGGAAGATGAAAACTCTGAGGATCTGAACATGGTGATGGGTCCATCCTGTCCCCAGGCTCACGTGGATGTCACTGAAACATGGAAACTCAACAGTCATAGGAGACATATAAAAACAAGCCTGAATTTTGAGAAGCTATTTTTAAAGCATGTATGCATGTGTTCCTTGTTAAATAAATCTGATGAGATAATGAATGGTCTTTGTTTCTATTTAAGTTTTGTTGATCAAAAATCTGGATTCATGATTTGCCCCCTTGACAATTTCCAAAAGCATGGCCTTCCTTATACAGATCTCAAAAATTCCTCTAGCCTGGGCCCTTGTCCTAGGCTCAGGACTTTGGCTTCTTCAGGAGCCCTGAGAAAGGTCACACAGGGAGTGTAGTGGGAACAAGGTGACGACCCCTGAGTGGAAAACAGCGCAGGCTTAGCGACAGAGCAGTGGTGGCGGCCCCCAGAGGCCCGGGAAGATGAAAGCTGCCTGTCGATTTGATGATGGCGCGGCTCGCACAAAGCTGGGAGTAGGGTAGTCACTGAGGCTGACTGTGCTGAGTAAGTTACAGAACAACTGGCTTCAGGTCTCCTTTTGACCTCTTGTTCTGTCCTGAACCCCGTCATTGAGAGATGTAAGATTTGTACAGTCAGTTCTGTAATTATTTCAAATAGTAACTCTACAAGTCTATGTTTCACTTGCAAAGTTTCAAAATGCTTTTGTAAACAGTCTTCAGCTGGGTTCCCCAGAGGTAGGCTCAGGAGAAGGCTCACGTGCAAGTGATTTACGATGGAGATGCTCCCACAAGAAAGCAGCAAGGAGGTGGGAGAAGCAGCTCCAGCAGCCCAGGGCCCCTCCTCCAAAGCAGCCTTGGGAAGCAAAGCACTCAGAAACCGGGGGAAGGGCACACAGAACCGGAGACAGGGCTCCAAAGCGGTCGGGGTGCGGCACTGAGGGTGTCTGCTACACGCGGCTGGCTCACTGGGTCCCTAACCAACTCGGGGAGGCAGGAGAGATTAGATCCTGCTTGCACAGAATGGGGAAGCCAAGGTAAAGAGAAGTTGTGCCCAAGGTCACACGTTCAGTGTAAATAACAAGGCGTACAGAACTCAGCGGGCTGTGCTCAGTGCTCCAGGCTCCCCTCCCCACCTCATAAATGGTTTCCCACCTGGCCGCAGTGATATGCATCCTGGGGAAGCAACGTAGTTAGGAAGTCAAATCAGCTGCGTTCCAAAACCAGCTGGAATTACTTTTGAATTTGTTGATGTTGTTGATTATCTAGCTTTTTAGCCCCCTAAACCAGAACAGAGAATCAGGATTTGGGAGCAGTTTCACAGTCATTCAATACCTCTGGGAAACAGACTTCAGAATAGAGTTGTTTTTGATAAACTCACCATTCTCCTAATGTCCCTGGCATTGTCCCACCCTGTACCTGTGCCTTCCCATTGACATGATGCCCTCCCTTCTACTCACATCCTCCTGGAAGTCGACACCCCCTTAAGCCTCTGAGCAAGCTTCGCCAGATGTCCCCACTGCCCCAAGGTGTCTGACCTCCTTGGACACTGGCTGTGCAGCCTTTTGGTGGGATTTCGTCCTGCCCACCTTTTTAATGAGTTTGCTTCTTTCTGTCCAAAGCGAAGATCCGTTTCTTAGGTCTGGGTTCGCATCTAATGCCACATTTGTGTATCCTCTAAAAAGTCCTGCTTGATGCTTCAGAAACAGATGTTTGAACAGCACTCAGTCACTCGATTTTGGAGACAGAAAAATGGAAGCACCGAGAACAAGCTACACAGATAAATCATGTGTCAAGGGCAACGCTCACAGAAACGCTTCCTCTCGATTCTCCTTGTTGGAACCGGGAAGGACCTAAGAGCTCCGTTCAAGACCACCCCGTTCAGGGCTGGCAAAGAAACTCCACCTGCCTGCCTGAGCTGTTAACTGTGTGACCTCGGGCAAACTTCACTTTTCTCTGCCTCTGTTTTTCACTATGTAAAATGGGCTTAATAAGAGCATCTGTCTCATAGTGTGATGGGGATTAAATGGATTTCATGCATGTAAAGAACTTCCAAGGGTGCCGAGTAAGCATGCTAAATAGATTTCTTCTTATTATTGTATATTTTTAAGAGTCCAGCAGGGTAAGGAGTTTGCCTAAACATTCCCTGTCTGGGAAGACTGTGCCTACATGTCACCTTCTCAGAGAGGCCTCCCCTGACCACCCTATTTAAATGTCACCCCTCCCCCTTCTCTGTACTTATCTCCCTTCCCTGCTTGTCACCTAAGCTACTATGTAATTTACTTATTTTGTTTATTAGCTCCCTCACTAGGGGGAAGGCAAGGGCAGAAGTTTCTGCCCATTTTGTTCACTGCTATATCCCCAGTGTCTGGAACAGTGCCTGGCACCCAGTAGGGGCACAATAAATATTTATTAAATGATGAAGTGGCAAATCTGGGATATGGTGTTGCTTTGGTGGCTGTGAGCACCACCCCACGCTGGCCTGGGTGGTGACCTGGGGCTTGGCTCCCAGTGAACAGCCCGCCCTCACGAAGCCTCCACTCCCAACACCCACAGATACACAGTGACTTTTCAGCAGCAAATCCCAGAAAAGGCTCTACTTCCACGTGCAGGTGCTGCAGGAACGAGAAGGAAAGAAACTGGCCTGCCAATCAGAGCCATATGCAAGCCCGGCTTGGCCTCATCGGGCTGTGTGACTCGGGCAGGGCGCTTGGCCTCTCTGGACCCTCTTCTCGGGCATGGTGGTCTCCAGGCCTCTCCCAGCTGCCTCGGTCCCGACTTCAAGGCTTGCTTACTTGCAGAATCCAAGAACATCGAGGTCTTCCTGGCGTTCCTTGTTACCCGTGATCCAAAGGAGCAAGGGCGGCCCTGGCCCGCAGCAGAGGCAGGGAAGCGAGCAGGCCTCCCTGGCAGCCTGGCCCATGTCCCTGGACCAGCCCTCGTGCATTCCGAGCAGCAGGGCCTGGACACTTGCTGAATCCTTTGAAGCTGGAGAGTTGCTTGGGTGGGGGCTGTGTCTGCGTGGGGCACATTTTTTTTCTCATTGCCAAGAATTTCCGCTTCCAACGGCATTCGTCTTTCCCAGGAACTCCCTTCAGCAAAAAGAGAAAAGAAAAAGGAAACAGAAGAAACCCTCCCTGAACAAGGAGACTTTCTTTCTCTGTCAGTCCCTGATAAGAAAAGTGTTCTGCCAATCGTGGCATCCTGTTCTGAACCTGCCCTGCTCCTCTCGCCCTGGCCAGGCCCTCGGGCTTCTCTGGGTGTGATTCACGACAGTGGGGGCTCGGTGGCCTTTGGGTGATTGCTCCGAGGTCAGCCGTAGATGAACTTTTGGGACTTGGGGACATGAATTCAAGCTGTCAGCCAAGTGTGCAAAATTGCTCCACTGAGGCTGATTAGCTTCTTCTCTCAAGCACTCTCTGAATCTCTTTCTCCCATCGTAATAACAACTTAGACACATTGCCGGCTAGACATTTAACAGAGATAGAAATGACCATACCATCTTTTCTATTCTAAGATGCCTCTTCCACTTTGGTAACAAAACCCACAGACACGGACCCACCAGGGATTGAATTTTTGCTATACAGGGCTCTGCTGTCCTACATGGAAGCCACTTGCCACATGTGGCTATTGAAGACTTGAAATGTGGCTAGTCCAAACTGAGATGGGCTCTAAGTGCAGAGACACACCAGAGTTCAAAGACTTAACATGGCAAAAAATGTAAAATAGTTCAATAATACTTTTTAAATTGATTACATGTTGGAACAATAATATTTGGGATAGTGAATTAAAATATGTTACTGAAATTTTTACTTTTTTAATGTGACTATGCACCTAGGAAATTTAAAATTATGTCCCTGGCTCACATTGCATTCTATTGGATTGTGCTGATATAGAACCTCGTTTTCTTAGAATTCTAAGTCGCTAATTTCAAACAAGGAAGACCAACAATTTGTCTTGCCCATCTTCCTTGGATACTAAATCCATTTTTCCCAGGTTTCAAAAGAAGCAAGAGCAATGCTTTACTTCTCACTAGGTGTTCATTCCAAAAGTCCTGAGCAGGCAGTGAGCACGGGCCTGTCATCCGTCAGTCAAGGGCTCCAAAAGGAATTAAGTTCTCCCTTTTCTCTGAGGTCAAGCCTTGGCAGTGTCTGTAGTGGGGGTTCTTCATTTCCAGCTGTACCTCTTACTTAGAAATACTCATTATTATCAGAATCCTCTTTGTAAAACCACTCTTGTCCTAACTAAACAATCAATAAAAGGTGCTTGGAAAGCCATTTATTAGCAGCAGAGTTAGGGATGTCCTGGTAGGAAATGTTTAAGACTAAGTTCTATCCTTACCGCCATACGCTGCCGTAACTTGAATCTCATAAGAGAAATTTCTATGACTGCTACTCAGAAGACGCAAATGCCAAAACCAGCTCTTTGACTAGTAGCTGCAGGACCTTAAGAAATCCACTTTCCTGGGCTGCAATTTTGTCACCTATAAAGTCGGCGTCTAAAATTCCTTCTCTCTTTTGTACTACCTTTAAAATACTAGACAAAAAAAACGCTCAGTTTTTCAGTATTGCATCTTGACTATGACAAGCTTAATGATTTGTGTCATAATTAAGATGCAATCACAAAAAAAGTGAACTTTTTTTGTAGTCAACTTTCCAATATTATGCAGGAGTTTTCTATCTTATAAAGATTTTTCTTCTTTGAAGTTTGGGGTTATCAAATCTAAGCAGTGAAAGGACCTGTGGCATGTGCCTGATTGTTTTATAGTAAAACCATCCCCAGTCTGTGCCATCATCCCAGGGGAGCAGTTTGGTGATGTCTGTTAAGAACCGCAAAGTTCATCTCCCATGATCCTGTCATTCCCTTCTTGGGACCTATCATAAGGAAATTGTCAGAAATTTACACAAAGATTTATAGGGAAACTTAATAAGTCAGGCTACTTAACATACCATCATCATGATAATAATTGGAGTCAGATGTCCAGTAACAGGTGAATGGTAAAATAGATAGAAAGTAAATCCATACAGTAGAATATTCTTAAAGGATTAAAAATCATTTTAAAAAGCCACTTTACACCATGGGAAAATGTTCCTGATATATATTTGAAAAATCAGGTTGGAGAAAAAATGTTTCAATCTTAACAGCAATTCTCCCCAAGCAGTGGCATTTATGAGTCATTTTTATTTTCACAGTCATGTTTTTCTATATATTTTCCAAATTCCAATGACTTTAGAGTAATTAAAGTAAAATCATCAGAAAAGTCATCAGAAAAATGATGCCTTTTAAAAAGGAACTCATCACACTTGTCTCAGCCCTGTAGCGTTCCTGGCTTTATTTGGCCCTGAGGCAGATTCATAGCTGAACTTGAGAATCTGGCCATCTACTTGCTTTAGAACAGGACAGAGCAGTGCTCTATAAAGATTTGGTTAGTGATTGAATGAAGAACTGGAGAGAAAAAAATAAATCCTGAAGCGCCCAATAAAATAATTTTAAAACATCAGGTTTAATTTTCAAATGAATGGTACAGAAACTAATTGTGATGAGTTGAGAGGACGAACGATTACAATGAACTTCAGCTGGAAAGCAAGTCTTTCTGGAGGACGCCTGTATTCCTTTACTCGGGCTGCCGTAACAAAATACCACAGGCAGGGGGCTTAAACAACACAAGTTTACTTCTCACCGTTCTGGAGGCTGGAAGTCCAAGACTAAGGTGTCGGCAGGTTTGGTTTCTCCTGAGGCCTCTCTTCCTGGCTTGTACGTGCCTGCTTTGTCTCTGTGTCCTCACACGGCCTTTCCTCTGTGTGTACCCCTGGGGCCTCTCTGTGTCCACATTTCCTCTTCTTATAAGGACACCAGTCAGATTGGATTAGGGCCCACCCTAATGGCCTCATTTTAACTTAATCACCTCTTTAAAGGCCCTATCTCCAAATATGGTCATTCTGAGGTGCTGGGGTTAGGGATGCCACATGTGAATTTTGGAGAGACACGATTCAGCCCATAACAACATCCATCCCAAGTGATTCCACTGGCCTTAAATCTTCCAAGTAATCCCACTTGATTCCTGGCCTCTCAGAGACTGGGAAGGTACTCATGCATCAACAGCCGTATGCTATTGGTTGAGGGCTGCTAGTGAAGGAGTGGGGGATGGGGGGAGGCACCTGGATTTGACGCACCAGTCAAAGATTTTTACATGGAGCTGAAGGTCCCTTTAGGGAAGTTTTTGGAGGAAAAGTGAGGTACCAAGTTAGAAGAGTCGGAATGCAGCAAATCATTTCAACCTTGGCTAAGAAACTGCACTTGGCCCTGTAGATAATGGAGAACCATTAGACACTATTAATACAATACTTCTGGAACTTCATTTTTTATTTGTTTTGTTTTTTAATTCTGGAGGCTAAAAATGACTATTCTACGTGAAACTACAGAGGTGTTGCTTATTAATACAGAGCATTTAAATAAAGATAATCTTGACAGACAAGTCTCGGAGTTGAAAGAAAAGATCGCCTTTGTTCGATCAAATAAATATATCACAGAACTCAATAAACACTATTCTGTTTCCCTGTGCCTACACAGCCAAAGCAAAAAGTCAATTATCCAGATAAGCCTGTTTTGTTTATGGAGATTTTAACTTTAGTGGAGGATGCCTACCTAGTCTTATTCCCTTTCAGAAAATAATTAAATCTTGAGCCATCTAAATGCTAGAGGTAAAATGGATATTCCTTCCAGAATTTTCTTTTTTGAGTTCCTGTATTGTACAGGCTGTCCAATTCTTTCTTAACCTTTGACTTCCTCTGCTACCCTCACAAATTGCCAAGTTCCCCACCAAAAGATCCCTAGAGGAAGGCAGTTACAAGAAAACTGTCAACTTGCTGTGATGGAGCCCGATTTTCTTATTGAAATGGAGATTTAAGGTCAGGGAACCAAACAAAAAACCAAAACAGAACAAACTCATCAAAATGCAGGCCCCTAAATTGAGACTAACACTGCTTAACTCTTAATTTAATAGAGATGGAACAGAATGCCACAGCCTTCCCAGGAAACATGGCATTTTTCCCTACTGAAGGAAAAGAGAGATTTAATTTCCCTTCTATTTTAAGGTTTGGCGATGTATTTTGACCCTACCCTTGTTGTCCTTCTACCTCATCTCTTTGACTGCTCTGTAACACTTTTACCTCTGCCAGACACCTTAAAACCTTTGTGGAACAAGACACACACACACAGACACACTCATCCCAACAAATGACGTTGGAAGGCCCTCATTGGTCGTACCACTGCTCAGGCTTGTTTCTTCCTGCCACTTTGTCTCCTGAAAGCCTAGAAACAGCTCAGTCTTAACCACCTATATTCTCAACTGGGTGTTGGCAAAGGTGAAGCGGAGAGAGGATCCCACAGAGGATCTATTATCTGTGCCCACCGTGTGTTACGGACTGAATGCTTGTGTCCGCACACATTCATGTATAGAAGCTCTAACCCCCAAGGTGATGGTTTTGGAAGTGGGGCCTTTGGGAGGAAATTAGGTTTAGATGAGATCATGAGAGTAGAGTCCCCACGATGGAATCAGTGCCCTTATGAGAAGAGGAAGAGACACCAGAGCACACTCTCTCCATCATGTGAGGACAGGGCAAGAAGTTGGTGCCCTGCAAGCTAGGAAGAGGGCCCACACCAAGAACCGAATCTTGCAGCACCTTGATCTTGGCCTTCTCAGCCTCCAGAAGTGAGAGAAATAAATGTGCGTGGCTTAAGCCGCCCAGTCTGTGGTATTTTGTAACAGCAGCCGGAGTTGTCTGAGATACCGTAATTGCATTGGCCAGGCCCGGAAGTAAAGCAGCAAACCTTTCAGTGGGTCTTGCCTCCCAGCTCCCTGGCAAGTCACGTGCATGGACCACAAACAGCTCTGATGGGTTTCCATTAGCTCCTTGCTGAGGGCCTATGATCCATGCAGCCCTTTTCAGCCCTGAGGGTTCCCGAATCTTCACCATGTCATTTCTCCCTTAGAAAGACTTGAAGCACCAGTCATACACCTGAAGCTCACATCAGTATTTCTTACACTCATAGGATTTGGAGATGCTTCACGGGAAATAAAATTTTCCTCTTGTGTGTTCTGGGGAGCTGGCCCTTCCTCTGACTGCTAATGTTGCAGTTTTCATAAAGTTTTACCGTGTGCCATCTCTCTAAATTTATGGCTAATTTACTTTTTTTTATCCCATTCAATGAAAACCAGTCACAATAAATTACACATTGCGTTTTGCAGACATTCCAGTTGGCGACAATATGTTAATTACAGAAGCTTGCGCCGTTCATCTAAATGAGGACTGATAGGGCCTAATTGCCTAAATTGGGCTGGAAGAGGGTGGTTCTGAAACCTGTGCCATTCATTGCCAAGATCTTTGCTGCCTACTAAGCAAGCTAGTCACGTTTCCCTGAAGCGGTTTACACAGAGATCAGAGGAGCGGAGGTAGGATAATTATTCTGAAATTAATCTCTATGGAACCTATGTAAAGTGGCATGACATTTGAATTATAATCAAAACACGACTTTTACTTTTCCTCTCTTCGTCTCTTTAAATTTTATCCAGGAAGAGTGTTCTTCACCTGCAGCTGGGTGGAAACTCCAGCAGTCACTCAGGTCATTCGCCATCCTACAGTCCCTTGAAGGCCCAAAGACAGTCTTGATTTGGTAAACAGTATGTCCTCCCTCCTTCCCCAGTGTGGAATTATTTTTGGGTGGGAAGCCTGATGGGAGGGGGGCACGGTTCTTCTGATCTTTACTCTCTCTCCACTCACCTGCCAGGTGGCGGGTCAAAGCGGGTAGGAGGGAGAAGAGAAGCAGAGGCAGAAGACAGTCCCTATTACGATGGGGGCTCCTGAGCTGGGTCCTGTTCTTGGGCCTGGCGGAGTTAAGGCAGACCCTCTTGCAGCACCCTTTCAGAAAGTCTCTTCTCGCCCTGCTGTCCTGTAGCTCCCTTGATAGGGCAGATGCGGGCCTACTCCCAGTTTCCCTCTTCATCAGGCCGCCCTGACTTCCTCTGAGTTACATCTCCAGGCTCTCTCTGCTGGGGCCTCCTGGCCCCTCAGGCTGCCATTTTGGACAAGACCCAGGATGGCCCCACGGCTATCCTTCTGGTCCCACGGCTGAGGGTGGATGGGACTCACAGCACAGCCCCTGTGTCCTGTAAGCACTCATTCCGCCATATCTGATCCCCTCTTTTTCATCATTGTTCCGGCTTTGGGGTCTAGGAGTTGTAGGGCAGTTGCTAGGGTCACGTCCTTTGGAAAGTTACACGTGGGGAGGGACCTATAGCTCCCCTGGAGTCTAGTGGTTCTCAGTCGGGCAACATGGACCCCTAGGAAGCACGTGGAGATGTGTGTGGAGCTTCTGGAGGATTGCTGAAACAACAGGGTGGGGGATTCTCTTAGCACTTAGTGCCTGGGAGCAGGGCTGCTACATGTCCTGAAATGCATGGGACACCCCTACACACTGACCCAAGTGTCAATAGAGACCCCCCTCCTGGAGAAATACTGGTCAGGAAAACTAGAGCACAAGGGCCTCCTTCTAACAAACTGATGTATTCTGGAGACCCGTTTCTGCTTATTGAGAGCTTCTGCTAGGACTGAGTCACCAGGCCAAGTGTGACTGGGGAAGAATCCTCCACTTACCAGCTGTTTCCTTTTGCCCAGACCATAAGCCTCTTAAGAGCAGATGCTGTTTCTGACCCTTTGAATGTCACTCTCGACACAGTGGGTTCCAGTAAAGTCTACTGAATTTGGTGAACTGAATTGCATTCCACCACTTTATGAGAATATGAACAAGGACCCAAACACATAAAACCTGAGAAATAAAGGACAAAAGCTCTGACTGGACAGGAAAAAACTACATATATATATATATATATACACTGGATAGGACGTGTATTCACTCTCCTTTAGAAAATGTGTTCACTATCTCTTACCCGATGGCCTCTATTTCCACCCCAACCCATCCCTCACCCCCTAGTCTGGCCAAGAAGAATTCAGTAAATCCTAAAAACCAACCTCTGGGCCTTATGCTCATCAAGTAACCAATGAGAGCCGTGACCAGTGAGAGCAAAGAAAAGATGTGCTTTAGAAAGGGCAAAAGTTAACATCCTAGAAGGTAAAAGGGACTCCAGAGGAAGGGAGGGACAGGAGAGATGGAATGAGGGCTGGGCCATGGCGGGGAAGAGTTTGGTGGGGGAGGAGACGGTTGGGAGCAGCCTCAACATTAGAGAATTTGGAGGCAGGTTCTGAGGCGCATCAGGCCCTTTACACTGGTTTCTGTTTGTTTTTTGAGCTTTTCTCTTAGGTTTGGGAGATCACAAAATGAATGTGTGCTCTGCAAATATCAAGTCAACAAATAAGTTACTACTGCGTGAGGATCTGCTACGTGAAAAGCCCAAATTGTCTTTGAAAAGCCTTTTTAATTGCGGTAAAGTACACATGACATAAAATTTACCCTCTTAACCATTTTTAAGTGCACGGTTCAGTCGTATTAAGTATATTCACATTGTTGTGCAACCAAGCTCCAGAGCTTTTTACTCCTCATTAAACAACTGCCCATTTCCAGCTCTCTCCAGGCCCTGGCAACCACCACTCTACTTTCCATTTCTATGAGTTTGACCTCATCCAAATGGAATCATGCAGCAATTGTCTTTTTGTTGAAGAGTATGCCTGCTCAAGTCCTAGTATATGTCCATTACTCTGTGTGGTTGGAAGGAGGGGAAGTTTAAAACTGAGGTTGTTGCCATCACCACCAATATTATCAGCAAATCTGGGAAGAAGCCAGACCCGGCTGTGGCCCTCTCCCATCGCCCAGGCCCATGGCAGAAGCGCCTTCATCCCAGCTTCTATTCTGGTCCTGGTTCCCCCACCCCTACCCCATCCAAAGCTGCCTGGACCAACTGTCACACTGGACTCTGGGACAAACTAATTCACACAAAGCTGCTAAAAGCTGACAGCATTATAAATCACACTGTGTTTCAACACAAAGGACTAAAACTCTAAAACGAGAATTTCAGATGACAGCCTACTATAGACTGGACGTTTGTATCCCCACAAAGTCCATATGTTGGAACGTAATCCCCAATGTAATGGTATTTGGAGGTGGGGCCTTTGGGAGGTAATTAGGTTATGAGGGTGGAGCACTCATGCATGGAATTAGTGCCCTTATAAAAGACACCTCAGAGAGCTCCTTTGAGCCTTCCACCATGTGAGAACAACCATCTATGAACCAGCAAGCAGGCCCTCACCAAACACCCAGTCTGCCAGGGCCTTGATCTTGGACTTCCCAGCCTCCAGAACTGTACGGAATAAATTTCTGTTGTTTATAAGCCAGCTGGTCTATAGTATTCTATTATAGCAGCCCGAAGGAACTAAGACACAGCTGTAGTCTGATAAGAGAGACTCCATTCACAGCATCCCTTGAGATGTCTGTACAGGGTGACTGGGTTTATCTCTGTCCATCACCTTAAACCTGTGGGCTTCACGTCTGAAACACATAGACTTGTGGGTGCATCTTAGGAAGAATTAATCTCCTGAAGCCAAGATCAGTTTTCAGAGCACTTTCCAAAAATGTGCTCTGCTCCCTCCCTTCTCTGTGCTGGAGTGGAGCGGCCATGATCCATCTCCGCTGCCCAGGGAACATTCTGAAGGGAACTAGAGAAGTCAGATGGGCTTGGGGGAGCCATCTACGATACCAGGTGAGATCTTGGAATGCTAGGCTCTTCAGGGCCATTGATGTAGATACCTAATGTCTTAGTTCAAGTTCCAGAAAGAGAGCCCAAGACAGGAATTCAAGGCATGGGATGGAGGGAGTGCCTTTCAGGAAAACCTTTATGGGAGTGAGAGAAGAAGGGCAGAGCAAGGATGGGTCTCAGGTAAAGGTGAGCTGTGACCTGAGCCACAAGGGCCACTGAAGCATTTCTATATGGCAGTCATGCTGTCCTTTGAGGCAAGGGGCCTGGCCTTTGTGTCCCCTGCAGTTCGGGGCTAACCTCCCAGGCACAACAGCTTGGCAATGAGGGCCCTGGCCTGGTCAAAGGCTGTCACTGGTTCTTTCAGAGGAACGTAACATCTGCATGACTCAAACATATGCAAACCACCCACGTGCTAGCAATCTGAAGTGGTTGCCCCTAGAAACAGAAACAAACTATGGTCCAAGTATGAAGAGATCTCCCTAGCTAAGAGACAGCTGTAGTGAAGAACATTCTAGTGTGGGAACTGAGGCTGAGGTGAAAGGTAAGTGATAACTTACGTAAAGAGAATGTAGCTGTTACCTGCTACATGGTAAAATATGGACACAGCACTTTTTAAGAGAGAGAAAAAATAACTCAGTACGCAGTTTACTGCCTGTAAAAGCCAACATCGTAAAATTCCCTTTGATAAGAATCGGCACCAGACATGCCTTTAAATACTTAGCATCTTCTTCTGAGATGTAATTACCACTCGGCTATGCACATCTGTGTTTGCTGTACCCTCCGAAGGGAAGAGGATGCCATTTCACTGACTTGGCAGATTTATCTGCTGGCTTTTGAGCAGCTGGTCATTTTTCAGTCTGGTGACAAATGCCTTCGTCCACCTACCTCAATGTACAAGCAGGTCTCCCCACCTACCGCAGTGCCCAAATCCAAGAGAAAAGCTCAAAGAGAACTCAACAGAGGAGGGTTGGCTTTTCCATTGGGTGCCTGCTTTCTGATCCTTCCAGAACATGCAATGGCCAATCCATTGTGACATTAGGGAGGACAGATCAGGACTCCAGAAATGACATATGCCTAAACGACATATCCTAAGAGACAGCATCTGCTTGTTGACAAAGTGAGGATCACAGTGAGGTGTGGAAGGACAGAGCTGGGCTGGAGCCGCTGGGGGGCCTTGGTACACCAGACAGAGCCAGCTGGCAGGAAAGCACAGCCACTGCCATCTGATGGAGCTTGAATCTGACCTTCTCACCTGACGTCTCATCCAGGTTCCCCTTGGTTTCCTGCAGGATTTATTATCATCGAGATAGCGCTGATTTCAAGGAAATAACTTCTCTGTTTCTTTATGGCCAAATACTGTGTCAACCAAGGGTTTGCCTAGCCCAGAAATTCCAGCGTGACAAGACGAAGCCCTTCAGGGCGGGGTGTGCCCTTCAACCCCCTCCAGCTGGTGTGCAGATGTGCATTAATCCCAAGGAATCAGCCTCTGTGTGTGAGTTCCCAGCACCAGGGGCACAGCCAAGAAGAGTCTAGATCCCCTACTTATATGAAAAAATGAGGCTTGTCCTCTGCCAAAGTTCATTGCCAACCCTGTCCCAGGGTCCCAATAGCACAGCCTACCCCCACCCCACCTCCTTGCTCTACCCTGTGGAGCAGGAAGGTGAGTCATAAAGTGTTGTGGCTGGCAGGGATGAGGACGTCACCCAGCTCCGGGGGCCTCACACTTGCATTTGTTTAGCAGTCTTCAAACAAAGGTAAAATGTAGACATGGGACAGCTCAGGTCAGTGCAGAGGGGAGACCTGACTCCCCATTCGCTCGCCTAGCCCCATCCACAGGCCCCGAGGGAGCACAGCAGGAGCCCCTGGGATCCCCAGAGCCCTTTGGCAACCACTGATCTGGTACAACTTCTTCTGTGAGTGAAAAACCCCAGGCCTGGATGGGAAGACATGTCCAAGTCACAGGGCAAGTCTGTGGGAAAGCTGGGCCTGAGCCCCTCCTGAGTTCCTGAGCAGATGGCCTGTCCCACAGGCCTGAGAAGGCTCCTGCCAGGGCCATATCCCTTCCCAGGTCAACCTCTCTCCCTGGTCACTGCTCAGCACTAAATCCAGACTGAGTTTTTATTGTTCACAGACTCAGGCCCTTGTCCCGCTCAGCTCCGCAAACCCAAGGGCCCTGCAACCGCCCCCACTCTCCCAAGCCCCCGGCTCCACCCGTGTGTGTCCTAAGAGGGAGGCACCAGGCTTGGGCAGCGACTGTTTGCCTTGTCCAGCAGAGAACAAGCGTGACTTCCTTTGTTTGATGTTGGTAAGTTATTAGAAAAACTAAAACCACAGGCTCCACAGTGAGGTTTTAGGTATGACTGGGCAGAGCCGTCTCCAGGGCTGTGGGGGTTGAAGCCGGGGCTGAGGCTGGGTGATGACGATGACAGTGACCGGGGCATGAAGGCAGCAGCGGTGTGACAAGGAGACAGAATAATGGTGACAGAAGACACTGCTCTTCTGGGAGCTTCCAAGTCTGCCTGTCTCCCCGAAAGGGCATTTCTTAACCCCGGAAATGATGCAGGCCAGCACATCTGAGGCTCTCCTCTTCTGTCTTGCGCTCTCTCGTCTTTTTCCTGTTTTCTTGTTCTCTGCCTTAGCCCTCTGCCACTTGCTTCCCCTCTCCTTGCTTCTTTCACTCACTCATTCTCTCTGTATCTGCCCTACATACGTTTATTTCTCAGCCTTTTTCTGTTGGCTCTCTTTTCCTTCTGTGCTTCCGTCTCTCTGTCTTTCTCTGTTTTTCCTTTGGTTGCATGCATGCACACACACATACATACATATAAGCATGTGCAATACACACATGCACCCACACAAGTTCACACTCACAGAGACACACACTCTCACATCCATGCACACACCTGCACCCACACTGATCCCTCCTTCTCTAGTCAAGCTAAGTAAATTCAGAAGAAGACCAGCTGGCTATCCACAGGCTTGTTGACACCTCTTTGTATCAAGAGGGATTAGTAACCATAGGGGTGTGTGTCTCAGTTAATCAAATAAGTCCGAGGCTCAGAGCCAATAAGCTGGGAGGCTTTGTGTATAAAACTGGTTCCAGCCACATCATCTCCTGGAAAGGAGCCTCCTCTCTCAGTCATTTAAGCAGGTGGTGACTTCAGCAGCTGCAGCCAGACTGCTAAGAAATCGGACGTCTCATCTGCCTTTTGAAAATGCTTGTGGTTGGAGTTTGGAGGATTGTGTTAGTTTAGATTTTCTGGAACTCGTTTAGAAAGAAAGCATTATTTTGAGGAGAGGGATGATAATCATGCTGGTTTGTTTGGTGGGTGGCTCTAGGCTTGTTGAAAAGACCCCTCAGGAAAGACGCAGGCTTTGCTACTTAAGTTGAAAGCAAGATGGTAGATTCACCAGGTCAAGGAAGAGAGAGAGACCTAAGGGATTCTGAGTTTCCTCCATGGCCCCGCCACAGATGAACTGCTTGACATCGTTGCCAGTTAACTTCTCGTGGCCTCAGTCACTTATTCTCACCATGACAGCAGCCCAATATGAAGGATACTACAAACTAAAAAGCTTGTATAGAAAATTCTTTATCAGGATTGAAAGGTAACAAACAGGAAACCTCAAAGTATTTGTATTTCTTTTGGTTCAGGATTCCCTGTTGGATTGTATTTGGGGCCATTTATTGCGAAGGCAAGTAGCCTTACAGCTATAGTGACTGTGGTGCCTGGGCCAAAAGTCAGGAAAGGTAGCCTGACAAGAATAAGGAAAGCAGGACAGAATATTTAAAATTGGGATCTTTCCAGAAAATCTGCAACATGTGGTAGTTTTCCAATACTCAATCATCCCCAAGGATGATGCTATAGAATTGGGTAACAATTAATGCTCAAAATAAGAAATTCCCCATGAATCATGAAATGTTAAGAAAAGTTTAATGTATTCCATTTAGGTAGAAAGGAATATACATGGCTATGTATATATCCGTATATATCTGTATCTATATATGATTTATAAAGGATTTAATCTTCCTAACAATTAAAATGTTAAACTTGAATATTTAACTTAAAACGTTAAAATTTAAACTTCCTTAAAGTTAAAAGTGTTTTTCATCTTACAAAATGTTTAAAATAAAAAGTCTTTCAGGTCTTAAATGAGTAAACCCTCAGCTATTTGGAAAAACTCAGTTATCACCACAACATATTTTGCAAGAGTCCCAGGTAGCTATTTCCCCATACGTGATTTATAGTATTATGAAGATTTGGTTGCTTTTATATATTTTGAAGGCATGCCAATCTGGACTAAGGCAGTGTATTAGTTGTCTAATATTGCTATAACAAATCACAACAAACTTAGCCATTTAAAACAACACACATTTACGATCTTATGGCTCTGTAGGTCAGAAGTCCAAAAAGGGTCATAGTGAGCCAAATTCAAGGTGTCGGCAGGACTGTGTTCCTTTCTGCAGACTCTAGGGGAAAAATTATATCCTTGCCTTTTCCAGCTTCTCGAAGCTGCCCCCATTCCTTGGCTCACAGCCCACTTCTTCCATCTTCAAAGCCAGCAATGGTGGGCTGCGTCCTTCTCACGTTGCATCAATCTGACTCCTTCCTTCTACAGTTGCATCTCCTTCCCTCTACAGCCAAGGATTCACGTGATTAGATTGGACTCCCCTGGATAATCCAGAAAAATCTCCCCATCTTAAAGTCCTCAATCTTAATCACGTTTGAAAGTCCTTTATGCCTTGTAAGGTAACATATTCACAGGTTCTGGAGATCCAGAGGTGGCTATCACTGGGGGACCATTATTCTGCCTACTACAAGCAGGTGGAGGCCAGCATCCAAGCCTTGGAATTAACAGAGGTCAAGTCAAGCTTAAGAAAGGTCAGCAAACTGTTGCATGACTAGAGGAAGGCATGAATTGCTCTGAACTTTTGCTTTCTCCTCTGTTCAGATAAGAAAAATAGAAGGGGTTCTCTACTTCATTTACCACGTCACACAGCAATCTGAGGCTGTCACATTCCTAAAGCATTTTATGAAATCCTGGGACGGGGATGCTTGCGATGTCCTGGGGGAAGCAGGACACAGCTAGAGCCCAATGCATGTCAGAGCATGTCATAAACAACCAGCTTCTGAGAGTTGCCAGATCAATATGTCGAGTTTGACATCTTTGAGCAAGGTTGTAGAGTGACCTGGCCTGCATTTCAGGAGACTTGGGCTCCAACGCAGTGACAGTAAGGGAATGATGATGGGAGGTTGGGAGGAAACAAAGATGATTGAGACCCTTGAATCCCTGAGTTCAAGCTGTATGTAACTTAGTGAAGGCATCAAGCACATGCATAACTCGACGCAGGGCAGGATGAAAATGGGGCTGCAATTTCAGGAGGAATGTGCTACAGGGCTCATGCCTATGGTCCATCCAGGCCATTTTGTGTCTCTGCTACAGACACAAAGAAACTGTTTTGAGGACAGCTCTGCCAAAGTGAGAAGGCCAAAGATATCTCCTAAATCTGCCTAATTTCCTTCGAATAGTCTATTAGAGTTCTATCTTGCTTTAATTTATTTCATCGCATTTTTACAAATCTAATGCAGCTGTATAGACCTTTCAGTGCCCCCAAAGGATGCACAGGAGATGTGGTTCCCTTTTTTTTCCTTTTAATAACACAGAAAGAAGTTTGCGAAATGCTTTTGTCTTTGTTCCCACTTGGGATCACGATGAACTTGCTGTCTGCCTCTCAGGGATGAGGAGGCTATGGAGAGACCCCTGCCTTTTGAGCTTAGTTTTGGGAAACATGACTAATACCCAATGATGCAGGTGTTTATAAAGTGCCTACACTATTCTTAGCAGTGAGCTTGTTCACCATGTTCGAATGAGATTATCAACATGGAGTTGTTGTGGGGTTTTTGTTTTGACACATTTAAACTGATGGAATGATATCAAAGTAAAGGCACAATGAATACTCTGAGGGATGGGAGGTGAGTGGAAGAAGTATGGGAGAGGACAGACTATCAAAGTCCCATCTTACAGAGAACCAAGAGATGATAGGGATGGTGGATGGCACAAAGAATGGGGATCGAGGTGTACATTTGAAGGTGCAGAGATGCCTAGGGAGGAAGCCAGGGTAGCATATCTGGCAGGAAGGAAGGCAAAGGGCAAAGGCCACGGTGAGGGGGGTGGAGTGGATGGTGGGTGGGGATCATGTGTGGGAGCCAAATCCACATCTCTCAGGACAGGAAGTCAACAGACAGTGTCTAAAGTTGATAAAATGAGAAATAGCAGTATAAGCATTTTAGTTTAAGATAGAGAAATAACCACCAGAAACAAAGAAACAGAAGGGAGGAAGTGCACTTAGCTGTGGGGAGGGGAACCGGGGCTGCAGAGGGTTGAGCAGAGGTCAGCTGGTATTCACTTTAAGAAAGCTTCCACCCCAAAGGATTTTATAAAAACCAATGTGCCTGCGTTATTGATGGAAAATGTTAAGCAAATTAATGTAATGAAGAGTCCCCTTTTATTTCTACAATATTCTACTCTTGGAGAGGTTTAATTTTTATAAAAATGTGCCACAATGATATACATTAGCTACATATGTATGGTATAGGTATCATATGTAGAGTGCATATATATAAACCTTAATTACTACATTGATTTTTTCATTCTTTGCCAACATTTTATTACGAAAATTTTCAAACATATAAAAACTTGAAGGAATTTTACAGTAAACACTCATATACCCACTACCTAGATTCTAAAGTTAACATTGTATTATTCATTGTATTATAAAGTTATCACCTGTCTGTCCATCTATCCATTCCTCCATCTGTCAATCCATCTTAGCTTTTGGAGGTGCTGATTTTTCTTACTGTGGTAAAAAACACATAACATAAAATTTATCATCTTAACCCTTTCTTAGGTGGACAGCTTAGCAGTGTTGAGTGTATTCATTGTTGTAAAGGAGATCTTCAGAACTTCTTCATCTTGCAAAACTGAAACTCTATCCCGGTTGAACCACAGTTCCTGTTTCCCCCTCCCCTAACCCCAGGGAACCACCATTCTACTTCTTCTCTCTAAGATCTTGACCGCTCTAGATACCTCATGTGAGTAGAATCATATAGTATTTGTCTTTTTGTAACTGGTTTATTTCACTTAGCATAGTGTCCTCAAGGTTCATCCATGTTGTAACACGTGACAGGACTTCCTAAGGCTGAATAATATTCCATTCTATGTGTACACCACATTTTGTTTCTCCGTTCGTTCATCATTGGTGGACATTTGGGTTGCTTCTCCCTCTTGGCTATTGCACTTAGTGCTGCTATGAACATGAGTATGCAAATCTCTCTTCAAGACTCTGCTTTCACTTCTTTGGGGTGTATCCCCAGAAGAGAGATTGCTGAATTATGTGGTAGTTCTATTTTTAAGTTTTTGAGGAACCTCCCTACTGTTTTCCACAGCAGCTGCACCATTTTACAATCCCGCCAAGGGTCCCCATCTCTCCAACATTCTCGCAAACACTTGTTATTTTCTGGTTTTTTGGTAGAAGCTATCCTAATGGATGTGAAGTGGTTATTACACTGATTTTTTAAAGTTAACCTTGGTTTAGGTAGCTGAGAAAATAGGATTCTCAGGAGAAATTGCACTACTAATGATTAGACAAAGCCAGACTCTTCTAAGTAAAAACTTTCTTTGGAAGTGGATGGTAAGTCAGGAAGCTCTCAGGAGAAATCCAGGGATGGAATTTCTCTTCATAGTAATTTTCATTCTTATTTCCTTTGTTATGTCAGTGTCAATTCATAGTCTATTTAAAAAGCCGCAGGTTTCTCACCGTTGCAGGTACTAAGAGAACTATAAATTCTTTCTATGTTTTAATAGTCAGATTATGCATCTAACTAAAGCAAAGTTCAATTGTTTCATATCCTGAATTTTCTAACTGATTCTGAACCACAGAGCTCTTTGCAGTGTCTACACCAGAGTAAGGCTTTGTTTGCTGGTGAAAATATCTTTCAGACTGAAATCATATTGGCTTTTGAGCCAAAGTTGCCTTTTCAGGCTTCTGGAAATTTTGACTCCATCTTCTTTATATGGAAGAATTTGTCCCTCAGCTAGACGACAAGCGTTCTCTTTCTGGTTCTGTATGTGCGAGTAGCCTGGGGATTACCTTTTTAATTAACTTGTGAAGAACTCAGAGACAAGAGGCACTCTGGCCTCCTGATATTATCACCCTGGAGTTGCATTACAATTGGCTGATCTCAGATTAAATGTGACCTTGGGATATTTGTGAAACTGGTAAAGAGATTAGCAAACAGACACTTTAAGAACAATTAATCCATTTCTACATAAATGCCTAGGGGTTGCTCTGTAAAGGCAACTCTAAAAATGGATTTCTTGGTCATTTCTAGCTCTGTGCTTGCATCTGTGGCAGATGGAAAGCCTGAGGATGAGAAAGTGTGTGGGAAAGCAGGTGATTACTGCTCCTCAAATACTGCGCGACACTCAGTCAACCCTGACAAAGCAGCGGGCGAGTAATCCTACAGTAATTGGTTGACCCTTGGCTAATCTTGTTTCTAGATCATGTTGACTTGGCAGGTCATTTCAGTCTTCTAATTAGCATTCTTCAAGGTTGTTCCACCCCCTGAATGGACCCCTTTGGAATATCTTATGCACCTTGAGGCTTGATCAAGAAACAAGATGTATGCTTATGGTATCCCTCTCTTCTTTGATTACTAAATAAATCAACTAATTAATACTAATTAGCCAGGAGAGCATTTAGCATGTTTTCTAGCCCTCTGTGAACATTTTAGCAGACAAAATATTAATTAATTTTCACTATCCTGTGACAGAGGCACTTATTATTCCCATGTAGATAGGCAAAGTGAGGCTTAGAAAGGCTAAGTGACTTGCCTGAGGAGAGCTCGGCTTTGAACGGGGTCTGTCTGAGTTGGAGCACCTTTTAACCATCTCCTGAATTACTTTTATTTGTCCTCCTGCATTCTTAGAGCTATCCCACCCCAGTGAGCTAGTTCATTGCTGTTTCCCATGTTAATGGTAGCCCCCATGCAAACAGTGAACTCTCCAGGAAGGGACTGTGTCTTCTCTTCTTCATCTGACCCATACAGCACAGTTCTGGGCACCTAGTAACTCCTGGTGAGAACTTGGTGATGGAAGAATGTGCCTCCATTCGATCCCTGCACCTAAACTTATGACAAATAAAAATGGCAAGCAATAGGATATATTGGAGAATATGAGGAAGCCATTTGGTATAAACCTAATTCAGCCTGACATTGTCTTTCCAAAAGGGCCTCACCATGGCTGTTGAGCATGCATTGTATATCTGCTTTAGATATTCCCTATGGCAAGAACAAAGGCCCTTGAGATAAAGGTGCAACTTCCCTCCCCCTCCCGACATTGGCATCTCCTTAAGGATTAAGCATCTTTCCTTAGGCTAGAGACTGATTGCTGTGCTCACCTGTGACCGCCCAGCTCGAGACGATAGACTTGCCTCCTGCTAGGCCCTCTGAGAGAGCAGACCACTACCTGCTGTGTCCATCAAGTGCTGTGCTGACAGGGCAATCTTGTGACTATTGTGGGAGGGACACTTCAATCATATGTGAAACGTCCTGCTTGGGGGTATATACCCACTCTGTACACCTTACTTCTTTGGTGCCCTTTCTTCCTTTGGGAAGAAAAGCTCCAGGCCATGGTCCTCAGATTTCAGCTCAGAATAAACTCACCCAAATTTTCATTTATAGATTGGTTATGGATTATTTTCGTCAACACGTACTATACCAGCTTCCCCACACAGTCAGCTCAGCAGCACAGATCACTGGATGTGGTGAGCACCCTGGGCTCCACTTACATCTCTGTCCACCAACTAGAAGCGGCCTTGGACAAGTGGCTCAGCCTCTCTGGTCTCTTTTTCTCTCTGGCAATTTGAGGATGTTAGAAATATGATCTCTCTGGAGGTTTCCTGCAATGAATTGCTGCATTTGAAAATATAACTTATAACAAGGTGTTGACGTGACTTGGGGCCCCAAATGGTAATGAGGGCCCAGAGATGAAAACAGATGTACCCCATCCTCTGAAAAGAGCTATCACATATGGGGCCAGGCACCTCCTCCAGCTTTTACTAAGAAATGGTAAATCTTTCCTCCGTCCTCTCACACTCAGCCCGCAAAGGGCATGGGAAGTGCAATGCCACTGTGGCCTTTGGTCTTTGGGGAGATCCAGTGTTTGGGATTCTCTTCCCTATTAGGGAGGAGAAAAGAGTGTTTCTCTCTATTGTGGTCTGAGCTAAGCCAGTTTGATGGTTCATAATTATTGAGTTCTTTTTCACGTATTGGAAACTTGTAATGGTTTGAGATAGTGTGGACTAACGGCCTCTCACTCCACAATCCAGAAGTCCTAGCTAAATTGTGAAATATATGCTAACTTTTATAAGCAAGCAGGCATAACAAAATAAAACACACTTATCCAATCTGCCTATAAACTTGATAAAGTCCCTGCAAACGTCCTTGTCTTACAAACGCAAGAGTGTTCTACTGACAAGTTTCAGCCAACTGTCTAGTCATCACCAAGATTCCTATGTTTAAGGGGCTAAATAGTTAAGCGGATCTTGGACCCAAAATGGCAATGTAGGAGGAATAGGCTATTAAACTTTCTAGGTTCTTATATTCTCTTTATGCAAGGGCAGAGGTGCCTGTAGATCATTTCTAGACAATTAATTCACATATCTTGAACACTGCTCATTTCACCAACATAAAAATCATTTCCAAAAATCCCTATGCTAATTAATAAACCCTTTAGTGTTGGTTGAAGATGAAAGTATTTCTATCTGGGGCTAGCCCCAGTGACCTAGTGGTTAAGTTCAACATACTCTGCTTCAGAAGCCCGGGTTCAGTTCCCAGGCGCAGACCTACACCACTTGTCTGTGGCCAAGCTGTGGTGGCAAAGCACATACAACATCGAGGAAGACTGGCAACAGATATTAGCTCAGGGCAAATCTTTCTCAGCAAAAAAAAAAAAGTATTTCTATGTGTCAAAGCCCTGGCAGAAAACAGCAGGCTCAAACAAAGGAATGGAAGAAAGTATAATGAAGGGACTATTGCAAAGGTGTGGACAGGGTTAAGAGAAACTAACAAAGGATGATGAAGCGCCCAGGGCTAGAAACCATGAGAGCCTTTGCCTCCTCTTCTGCTAAGCCTGAAGGGACATAGGAAGAAGAGGTTCTCAGAACCCGGAGGGAGCTGTAGCTGAAGCAGAGGGTTCCCCCAACAGCAGCTGCAGCCTTAGATAGAGGAATGTTGCCACTGCCAATCTGTAGACCAAAAGCACTTGCTTGGGCTGCAGCTGTGGGTGGGGAGGAGGGATAAACACCTCAGCCTCTCTCTGTTCCAGCCTCCAATCTCCTGCTGTGCCTCTCGTTAGCTGAACCCTATGGGAAGCCAGAGGCAAGGGAGCTATGTTGATGTAGTTCACAAAGGTCAGCTCTTAGGGCCCACATAGAGCAGCATGGAGCACGTAGAATGCACCTGGAGGTCATCCAGCATAATAATTGAAGGCTTGGAGTGACCATTAGAGTTTTCAAAAGCAAATGCACCATCCCGAGAGTGTGAGTTCCTAATTAGTGTACTCCAAATGTTCACTAACTTGCCTGAGTTTAACACCAGCATCCATGTATATATCATACTGTGTATGGTATTTTACAGTAAATTACGGATAATCTTATATCTTCTCTAAAGTCAAATAAATCATTCTTGAAAATAGGGGGTACTGAAAAAGGGGGACACTAGCATATCATTCTCCAGTTGGGTATCTCCTCAGGCAGCTGAGTTGGTGATCTGTACTGGAATAGCCTACCTCCCAGAACGCTGGATCAGCCTTCTAGAGATGGAGCAGAAGTGCCAGCTCAGAGGAAACTCTAGAAAGGATGGAGTGCATCCTTCAGGGTACAGTATGATTAAGTCAGAGATATCTATATGGCACTGTGTCTCCAGTAGGAAGGATGCATGAGTTAAGAAACCAAGGGGTGGAAGCAACAGTGGCCCCACTTATCATCACTGCCAATGACCCACTGGGGATCTTTGGCTTCCTGTGCCTGCAACTCTGAACTCTGCCTAGTTGAAGGTCCTGGTCTACCAAAGGGGTCCACTCTTGGCAGGGGACACAGAAACTGTCCCATTGAAGGGGTCCCATTAAGCCACCAGTGTGCTTTGAACTCCTTGTGCCCAAAGACCAGTAGTTGAGGAGAAAAATGATTATATTGGCAGGGGTTATTCACCTTGGTAATCCAGAGGGCAGAGGGATGCTTTCACATGATGGAGGCAGAGAGGAATATGTGTGGAATCCGGGTGATCCACTAGGGTGTCACTCGGTACTCCCTTGCCTCTCTGTAACTATGAGCAGACATGAGCTGCAACTCCAGCCTGTTATGAAAAGAGCATGTTATCAAGGGTTCAGATACCCCTGGGAAAGAAGGTTTGGGTCATACCCCTAAGCAAGCCACCAAGACCTGCCAAGGTGATAGCTGGGGGTGAGGGAATTTAGAATGGATAGTGGAGGAGGGAGAGGATGAGTACTAATTGTGACTCCAAGATCAACTGCACTAAGGTGGCTGCGAGAATGTATCACTCAACCTCCAACTACAGGGAGCATAATCGCCCAAGGTTCCCAGCTGCTGCTCCTGAAATCCATTGTTGGCCTTGCACAGAGGCCACACATCCCATGGGCTGCTCTTGGCCAGTGAGTGATGTGGTGGGGATTCTAAGGTAATCCCCTGCCTGGGAGACACAAGACTCCTCTCTCAGCCAACCTTGGCTGGGCTTCCCCCAATGTACACAGCCTTGCCGAACCTTCCTTGGACTGAATAGCAATCTAAGACACTTCCACTCAGCCTTCCACTCAGATCAGACTTGCATGACGGTCTTCTCCAGCTCTCTCCTCATTTTCCCACATTTAGGTGTTTTCTCTAATAAAATCTCTACATGGTGAATCCTGTCTTGGAGTCTGCTTATTGGAGGACCAAACTAACACAGGGACCACAAAGCCTTGGGTAAAACACTTATCTCCAGGTCTCACTGACCCTTATTGTGAAATAAGGATGGTGCTCAGATGCTCTTTAAAGTTCCATTGTGCTCCTAGTTTAGCTGGTCCAGAGGCTATCCCACACTGACTATCCAGCTGGGGCTGGGCCCTGCCCTCTGGGCTAGCCCGCTCTCTCAGGCCTCATTCTGAAGGTTCTACATCCTGATCTGGAGCAGAGTAAGTGCTTAAAGACCCTTTTGTCTTGTTCTAGGATCTGTGCAGAAACAGTGGCCAGGTTCTTTTCTAAATTGCCTGGTTCGGTCTTTTGCGTGTGACCACTCACAATACCACTGGACCACAAGTTAACCCACAGCCATCAAGGGTCATTGTGCATGTCTAGAGAATTCTAAGTAAAGCCTACAAGTACCATCCCTGGAGACACCTACACCCTTAGAAACATACCTTTCGATTCAAGGTCTAATGTCCTCCCTGCCCCAAGATAAAGAACCGAAATACAAGTCTTGGGAAAACTGTGATTTTTGCTCATGGAGCCTTAAAATTTTTTTTTCACCCTGGGAAACGTAGACTATCCCTTTCTGCTCCCAGAACAAAGGGTAACTGGTTCCTTGGAGGAGAAAAGACTTACGTTCAGCTCTATATCAAAATGTCTCCTAATCGTGAGATTCCATCTAAGACTGTCCATATTTTCAAGCTTTAGTTCAAGTTCACGTCCTTTGGTTGCCTTAAATTCAGCATTTGCCCTGCTTGCTGACGCAGGGGGAAACATGTGCTTGGCTCTCAAAAATAAAAAGGGAAAAAAGAAGAAGTTTTCTTCTTCTTAGAAAGTTCACATCTCAAGGATTGGATTTGTTCCAGATTAGGTACTGATCAGAAATGTTTTACTTCAATTAACAAAGGCAATTTGGATTCTTTCTCTCTCTCTTAGCTCAATCGACTATACCTGCATTTTATCTGCTTCTGCTTTACTGGTTTTCTGCCTCTATAGAGTTCAGTTTCATACCAAGGGAATCAATGGAACTAGTAGAAAGCAGGCATTTCGGGAGAACAAAGATGCAACTGGATCTTGGTCTGAGCACTTTCCTTCCCAAAAGGGCTCTGAAGGGGCTGTGTAGGTTGGCAGGTGGAAAAATACTCTGCTGAGGCAGAGAGGGGTGGGAGAGCTGCCTCACCCAGACAGCACCTCAAATATGGAGACAACAAATAAAAACCAATGACAGGGGCTGCAGTGAGGTTTTCCAAAGTCTAATTCCCTCTGCTTCCACTTAAGCCTTGAGCAAAGCGCTGACTGCTGACACCCCGTAGGAGGGAATGTGCCATCAGGCAAGGACAGGTCCCAGGTACCATTTGCATTCTCTTATTTTATCCCCTGTCTGAATTTCTGCCTGCCTTCTCCCTGGCTGTCAGTGCTGGTGGGCTCTCAGTAAATAAGAGAGTGAATTATAAACCAGTGAACTTGCTGTTTTGCTGTTTAACAATCGTACTGAACCCTATGACCAAGTAAGTGAGGCCTTCTTCAAAACAGTCACCCTGAGAAGCCACACCCTGCCTTTGTTTAAACAATGTTAGGGTTGTTCAAAGTAGTTTGAGAATTCTTTTGTAACTTCCCTGCAAGGCAGTTCAAAGAACCTTGCAGGACAATGGGCTGCAATAACTTGTACTAAATCTCTCAGTAGTGTGTGAAACACAGGTCATCACCCGCTTTGAAGCTGGCACATTTCTCTCCTTGCACATTTCATGTAAGGAATCCTCCAAACCTTTTGTTACTGTTTATGTTACCATCAGGCAGTTATACATGAGCTGCCCTAGTGCATTTCTGGTGCTAGAGCAGATTGGGTTACACAGCAATCAGTAACTAATACAACCTCAGAGCAAGAGTGAATTAGAATTAATCCAACCCACTCTTCCCCTCTTCTCTGTTGGGAGACAATTCTCCGGATCTCTTACATTTCTGCACATCTTTTGAGAAGAAGCACTGACTACCTGCATTCTGGATTATTTTTTCAAGGGTGTTTGCATAATGAAGAGCCTTAGAAGTATAGTTTCTCCCTCCAGAGCAAAGAACAGATTTGCTTACAGCCTTAGAAAATAAAGCTGGTGTCTTCCGCCAGAGCCAAGGGCATGCAGACTTACTATGCAATAGAATAAAGATAATGTCTCCTTGCCATACAGAAGGTAGGCAGGTTTACTGAGCAATGTAAAAGACTCCATTCACAAAATTCAAAGTTTCTTTCCTATAATAAAACCCACTGTGTGTGCAGGTATTATTTGGTCCTCTTCATGTCACTCTATGGGCATCGAGGTGCAGGGAACTGATACAAATGCTGATACTCTGGCTAGTGCTGTTTCTGTGAGTAATAAACTCTCCTTAGTCTCTGACCCAGGAATCTTGCATCTTCTGCCAGCATCCGTGAAACTCTGGCAGGCTAACTTATAGGTAAAATAGCCTTCACGGTTTTTGACATTCTCTACCCCTAGAGGACAGCAAGGAATGTTGTCTTGGTGCTAGGCAGGGCAGGAAGGGGACAAGTCCTAAGAAGTTTTAATAACAGGCCGGTCCTTCTGTGGATTTGGAGCCTGTTTTGGTTTCCTGTGGCCGCTGTAACAAATACCACAACTTAATGACTTCAAACAACAGAAATTTGTTCTCTCAGGGTTCTGGAAGCCAGAAGTCTGAAATCGAGGTGTTAGCAGGGCTGTGCTCCCTCCAGAGGCCCAGGAGGGGACTCTTTTCTTTTCCTCTTCCAGTCTCTAGTGGCTATTGGCACACTTTAGCTTGTGGCTGCATCACTGTAATCTCTGACTCCTCCACTGCATGTGTCCTGACTTTGTGCGTCTTTTATAAGGACACTTGTCATTGGATTTAGGACCCACCTAGATAATCCAGGATGATCTCATCTCAAGATCCTTAGCTTAATTACATCTGCAAAAACCCTTTTTCCAAATAAGGTCACATTCATAAGTTCTGGGGTTAGGAAGTGTGCATATCTTTTTGGAGGCTGCCTCTCAGCCCACCTCAACAGCCCAAATTCACATCACCTGGATGGTCAAAAAATCTTAAGCCGTTAATATAAGTGAAAAAGGTCCTGAACTGGTAGAGTTTCTAAGTACCTGGCAGAAGCAAACACTAATCCTCTTTGAAAAAATGCATCCCTAATCTAGGCCTCAAAAAAGTCCTGCAAATAATTTCCCAAGGAAAATGAGCAGGTCACAGTAAAAAATAACCAAGAATGCAGGAAAACAAAGCACCGTGAATGAAAACCAGCAAAAAAAGATCTACATGAGCTGTTCTAGGTACAAGGATGTTGTAATGTAACTAAAATACTAAGGCCAAAATAAATCCCCTAACACTGGGATTTTTAACCAGGGGTCAGTGGATCCTTAGGGGTCTATGAATGGGTCTCAGGAGTAGGTGAAAATCCCTTGGAGTTTTATGCCAAAAAAAAATTTTGGGGGGGTGAGAAAGACTAGCCCTGAACTAACATCTGTTGCCAATCTTCCTCTTTTTACTTGAGGAAGATTGTCGCCGAGGTCACATCTGTGCCAATCTTCCTCTATTTTATATGTGGGATGCCACCACAGCATGGTTTGATGGGTGGTGTGTAGTTACCCACTGGGGATCCAAACCCGTGACCCCCAGGCTGCCAAAGCAGAGCACGCACACCCAACCATTACACCACCAGGCTTGCCCCTATGCAGAAATTGTTAATGTGTATATACACATTTTTCTCCAGAGAGAATTCATAGATTTCATGAATCTATGATTAGATTTTTAAAACCCAATGTAACCCAAAAAGAGTTTTAAAATTTTTCAGGCCTACCATGCACCAAATAAAAGCTAAAGGAATTTTGGAAGATGTTGACGATTGTTGGGTTACTGGCTTATAGGAAGAGCTTTTAAATCATAGAGAGTAAGATGTTATGAAACTCAAATTAGGACTACTCTTAGCATGATCAACTCCCTATTGGGAATGGGTTTCTCAGTGATATGGAAACTGTGAGAATAGCACTGAGTATTTCCAGGATACCAGTACTATCGATCTTGGAATTAGTATAAAACTATGATAGAGATTGCTGGTGATGGGAGGGATGCAAAAGAAATAGCCCACACCCTGAGAGAATTTCTATTTGAAAATCAGTAGATGAAATCAACCATAAGAAAACAATGCTGAAATAATAGTGTTCCCACTTTTATGTCACGCTCATTCCCTCTTTCCTACCTTGTCCCGTGCTATTTATTTCACTGAAAGTCTCTCCCTCATCCCCACCCTTTATGTTTTCACAATCCATCATCAAAGTCAAGCTCAAGCCTCATCACCATGAAGTCCCTCCTAGATTCTTGGGACAGTGCTGCTTCCTCACTCTCTTTCTCTCTGTTTCTCTTTCCTTTGAACTTGCATAACTTTCAGATTTTTGTTCATTTAACAAATGTTTTTTAGTTTAAATGACCAAATTTAGCATTTGTTTAATTCAGAACTACCTTGGTTGCAAGAGAAAGTCCACCTAAATTAGTTTAAGCAAAGAGAGGAAGCTGGGAGACAGAAAAAGAGAGGGGGAGAGAGAGAAAGAGAGAGACAGAGAATTTATTGAACCTCTGAGCCGAACACTGGGAAGAAGAACAATGGTGGAATTCACCGAAAGGCAGTTAGGATGAGGGCTGTCAAGACTCTCTCTCAGCCGCTTGTCCTCACTTCTGACTGATTGATATTTTACTCTTTCCTTTGCTTGATCGAGGACCTGGCTGCTGGCAGCTAGCCTCATAATCCAGCAGCACCACAATCAGAGAGAAGTGAAGTTTTGCTGTCTTCTAGATCCATTGTTAAAAACTTCAAGGAAAAACTCTTATTGACTTGGTTGTGTCACATGCTTACCCTTGACTCAATCACTAAGGCTAGGGAGTTGAGGTCCAGTGATTAGCCCCTCCTGGGTCACATGAACTCTGCTGTGGCCAAGGAAGACATCTCTTATAAGAAGGGAGGAAGGGTTGCTAGATTGGCAACAAGAACAAATTCTATACTGATTAACATTGATCTGCCTTGAAGTCTGTGGGAGATCAGAATTGGCTACTCCAAAATCTGTCTCTTTGCCTTGCACTGATTATTTTTAAGAACAAAATACTCTGAAAGAAACTTTGACCTTCCCCATAACTACCTAAAAGGAATTTAAAATAAAGGCCTGTCCCCAGGACAGGCCATCACCATGGAGAACTCTGGGTTTCGGTAGACAGGGAGGATCCTTGCTAAGCCCACTCTTATCAAAGTTCTATTTATCAAACATTTGCTTTTTCTTCTCCATGTGAATTGCCTTCCTCCGGTTTGAAGACTCAAATGACCACACCCAACATCCTCCTTTGTCTTTAGCTGAAGTTGGTATTTAAGATGAGAACCTCTGTCATTTTGGCAAGTTACTCAGTTTTCCTGGGTCTCTCCCATGTACACATGTTATAAAGCTTTGTTTGATTTTCTCCTGTTATTCTGTCTGTCAGTTTAATTCGTAGCCCAGCCAGAAGGACCTAGAGTGGGTAGTGGAAATGTTCTTTCTCCCCTACAAGTCTTGTTTTTTTTTTTTTAAGATTTTATTTTTCCTTTTTTCTCCCCAAAGCACCCCAGTACATAGTTGTGTATTTTGAGTTGTGGTTCCTTCTAATTGTGGCATGTGGGATGCCACCTTAGTGTGACTTGATGAGCGGTGCCATGTCCACACCCAGGATCCAAACCGGCGAAACCCTGGGCCACTACAGTGGAGTGTGCGAATTTAACCACTCAGCCACGGGGCCTGCCCCTCCCCTACAAGTCTTATCTCTCAAGCTATAGTGAGTTCTTTAGAGACTATGTCTTATTTTACAAGAGAGGTCAAACATTGCATGGCACACTCATACTCCATTCTTTGAGAAACAGACCCTTCTGCATAGGAACCTATGTTTTGAACCAGTTGACACTGACCTCTGTCCTCCACTTCAGCTGATAGCCAAAGGGGGCATCAGGCTCAAGGACAGTCAATCTTCTGGTTGACTCATGACCTATGACCTGGTACAAATAGATGATCTGGCAATTGGTTTTCTCTCTCTCTTTCTATCTCTCCCCCTCCATCTCAAGAATTTGAACTAATAAATTAGGATAGAATTGGTCAGTTAGTGGAAGCTAACTGACGAAAGATCATAATGGAGAAGAGGTTGAAAAGACCATGATGCATCAGGTGCAATCCAGAGTTTATGGGAGAAAAAAGTGGGTAAGAAGAGGAACTAGGTGAGAACAGACTTGATAAAAGCAGACACACAGAGTTAACTGGTCATTGAAATGGTAGAGCACAAGGTGAAGATCCATTAACTCATTGAACAAAAATACAAGGAACACACTCTGGGGTGCTTGTTGGGAACATAGCTGTGAACCAGGTGAACACCTTTCTTGTAGCCTAGCAGGATATAGAACTCAGTAAACACACACATTTCTAGTGAGTGGTATGAAGAGGAAGAAACCTACTATTGACATGCCTAGCATGAATCTAGAGTCATTTCCCACCTCCATTCTCTGTGACGCCCAGTGTTCAGGCAGCCCTTTTCTTGGATCGCCATGAAATTGTACTGTAGGAATCTGTATCTGAGCTCACCTAGGTAGGTCTCTGTTCCATGCAATCAAGAGTCAAATCAAAACAGTCTCCTCTTCTATTCCTTACCTAGATCAGCACAGGAAGAAGTCAATAATTATTGGGGTTTTAGATGATTGGAAGCAATGCAAATTGACTCTAGTCAAAACCCCACTCCTTGGAATCTTGGTAACAGGCGATTTACTGAGATGGAAAGGAAAGAACTTTTAGTTGCATCTGTTTGCTGCACCAACTTCAGCCCTGATGCAAGATTTTAATACTGCAGGATCCTATCCATCTACTCCTGAGTTATTACAAGTCCAAAACTATTTTACGGACATTGGCCTTCTTAGAATATGCATCAGGAAGACGAGGATTTTCACTGGGATGTATGCCATGTGCCCAAAATGGGGAAAAAATGAGTTGAAATCAAAGAAGAGCTGAGTGGGTGATGGCCCAGTGACAACAGATAAACAGTAGCATCTTGGGGTGGGGGTATGTAGGAAGCTGATGCTATTGTCCTCATTGGGTGCTAGGGCAGAGATTGTGAACATCTGTTATCTCTGCCCTATCGTTCCTCTTCCCCTTTCTTCTGGAACAAAAATTTGGGGGTGGGGAGTGGGGAAGTTGCCACTTCCTAGCTACGTGACCTAATATCAATATCAAGCCCCCCTTCCTACCCTTTTTGTGTGATCATAAATTAGTTTAAATTTGCTTTTTGTCACTTGCTACCTAAAGAATCGAGAAAGTTCTACTTGGTCTGTCTGTGCCTTCAGGAACCACACACTTAAACAAAGGAAGCCTAGGAGCCCTGTGAGTGGGTCCCATGGGATTAACAGAGATTGACTTCCACATGGATTCTTAGCCAGGTGCCTATGCCCTAGGTGTGAATGTGGGGCCTGGGCAGGCTCTCCGGCCGCATGTTGACATAAGAGATTAAGCTGCAGTAGGATACTCTACTTAAGGGTCATTTTGATTGAAAGAGCTAGTTTGATTGAAAGAACAAACTAAAATAATAATAATAATAATAATTACAGCTCATTTCCTTCACTGAGTTATATCTTTTTCCGAAGGCGACTTGCAAACAAGAATCTCCCCTTTGTATGCAAATGGAAATGAGATATGAGAAAAGAGTGCTCACTATGGGTCACAGCTTCTGGCATTTCCCTGTTTGCTGCCTTTATTGCTCGCAAAAGAACAGAGTGCCTACATTTTTCTTTGTTTATGTCACAATTCCTTTATCAGTGATTTCCTTTCCAAAAAATAGTAAGTCATTTGGTTTTTCTTTATTTGTTTTTAAAGAGACCAGTAAATTTCAAAACCAGCTTGCAACTCAGCTGACCACTAAGCTCCCACTATTGCTAGCCCCGCCCAACCTTGCATGGCTCCCAGGCGTCTTTCCCTCTCCGGCAGCACTGGGCATTTTCACGTGGACAGACTGTGAAGGGCAAGGCTCTCCGGAAGCCATGCAAACACTCTGAAATGCTGTCTTGCAAAATCTCGCAATGACCCATATGGAGTGAAAAGTCCAACTTTCATTTCAGCCTGCATGAAAGAGCCCTGTGGTGAGGGACAGTGACCCCTGGTGCCCTAGACAACCCCTGCTGTGACCGGTAAAGGCCCCCTTCTGTAAGAACAGTGGGAGAAGCCAAGGGAAATATTCATCTGGCCTCCTGGGTAATTCACAGCCTGTGTCCCTTGCCTGCTACTGAGCTGGGCCGGAAGTCCAAGAGGGAATCTTTTCCAACTCTGACTGCCAGGCCACACGGGGCCTGCAAAGTCATTCCAATGCTCCATGAAAGAGCATAGAGCAGCCATTGTCATGTAAAATTAGCCTGGGCAAAGCCCCAGAGAACATGCTGTTGGATGCCATCCTGCCCTCCCCGCACAAGGGTATGTGAGAGATAACAAGGGTTCCAACTCTTGCTTTGGGTCATCAGCACGTTCCCAGTTCTACACTATCCCTCTCCCACTTTTAATCTCCCTCCTGCCCTGGATTCATTGACCATTGCATCTCCTCCCAGAGGCTGCCCAGGAGAAGGAAGGCCCCTGGTGGCCATGGAGGACACGGAGAATCCAACGAATGAATCCAGTGGCCTCGTATTCGCCAACGCTCCATTGAAACCACAGCTACGCTCCAGGTTAGCAAACTGATTTGGCTCTCCTTCCACACTCGCCTCTCTCCGTCAAAGGTCTACTTTGCCCAAGATCACCCTCCAAACTGATAACACAGAATAAGGCCACTGTCTGGTTGTCCCCTTGAGGCCTTCCATTCAAAGCCAACACTACTAACATTCTGCATAGTACCTTCCCCAAAGAAGGCTGCAACTTTCTCTCCATGCCTATGCAAAACATGGAGCTTGCCAATAGTAAATTGTTCTGATCCATGAGAGACAGCTAGAGCCAGGATGACTTTAATGCAGGCTTCTCATCAATTACTTCTTATTTTCCAGGCTGGACACTCCCTGTGGAGCAAGGCTAGAAGCTGAACTGTGCTCAGATGATATCCCGGCAGTGAAAACACCAGAGTGCTAAATGAAAAATCTATGCTCTCCCCACCAACTTCTTCAACTAGTGGGCCGCACAGGCTCCAGCAAGGATTAATTTGAACACTGTCATTTCTTGGCATCCCAAGCTGAATTTTCCAGGACACAAAGGCATGAGGTATTCCATCATCTTGATAATTTTTATAGCCGGTGGGGAGGTAGAAGGGAACAAATAATTGGATGCACCAAGCTATGGAACAAATGAAACTATGAAACGTTCACGATCAAGTCCTGGATCAAAGTGACTGGCTCGTAGATAGGCAAGAAATTTGGCCTTCTTCAAAATAAGAAATGAGGGTGGAGCCTCAAGCAGTGGGTCTAAAAGTGAGTCTTTCACAGGCTTGAGGAAGAATACAGTGTTTCCCATTAACCACTCAACACTCAAGAAGAAATGTCACCTAAGAAACTGACTTTGGGTTACAAACTAGGGGCAAATACTGGAAGGAAATAAATCAAAATATGCACACTGGTTGTGCTATAATGACGGGATTACTGGGTATTTTTTGTTCTTTATTTTCCTAACTTCCTGTACACCAATAACTTATAGCATATATTTTTTTAGTTTCTTAAAAGACCTTCCCTTTTTTTTAGCATATCAGCCACCAAAACACCCAGTTAAAAAGCTTAGCACCCATTCTTGACTCCTTTATTTTCGTCTTAAATATCTCAGTTCATGCATCCTCTCTTCTCTCTCTCTTCTTTCTGGGCCTTAGTGCAGATGCTTGGTGTCATTTCACTCCTCTTTCTGGTCATTGACATCCTCCCCTAAATGGCTTCCCCACTGCTGGTCTTACTAATCATCCAGTCCATCCTCCAACGGCAGCCAGAGTGACTTTCTAAAATAGAAACCCCTTCATGTCACATTCCTGCTCAATCTCTTCAATAGCTCTTCGTTGCTTCCAGGAGACAATTTAAATTCCTTTCCATAACATGCAGGGCTCTTCAAAACCAAACCCGCCAAGGTCTTTAACTTCATCTCTCCCTCCCAAACAGCTCTCCCCACTGCCACTACCCCAGGTCGCTCATTCCACCTACAGGCCTTTATACAAGCCACTACCTTTGCTGGAAATGCCCCACCTCCCACCTGTGCAGCCTCCCAGGCCTCTGTGAAGCTCAAGCATGCTACACTTCCCCACCCACGGAATCGCTGATGGCCACCCACCTTGTCCTGACGCTGATCCTGTCCACGTCACAGCACTGTACACACAGTTTTGGGGCTGTGCACCCCACATTTGCCTCTCTCACTAGACTGTGGGCTCTGGAAAGCAGGGACCCTGTTTGACTCATTTCTGGATCCTCAGCACCTGGCTCCTGTAGTGCCCAGAACAGGGGAGATGTTTGGCAAATATTTGTTAATTTCATAAAAGGAGGAGTCAATCAAGGAATTAAAATGTGGCTTTCTGCCATACTTATATTATTTAGAACTGTATCATCTACTTTACCACAATTAAAAATTAAAATTTTTTTAAAAACCTAGATCATCTAAAATACTCAAGAAAAGCCAAATCACATCAAATGCCTTTTGGTTCCTAGATTCTAGGCTTTTTGTCTCTCCCACTTCTTACCCTCCCAGGCGCCCTCTCCCCTTCCAACAAGTGTTTGTAAGGAAAATACAAAGAGGTACCTAGAGGAATTTTGTCGAGTTTTAGTGTAGCTGTGCTCAGGACCACAGTGGCAAAAGATTGTGGGTGTCAACACTGAATTGCAGGAGGGTTTGTGTTTTGAAAAGCGGTCTCCTTATCAAAGTGTCCCTCGCAATTACAGAAACCCTGACTCAGTCTCCTCTTTGTGCAGTTACAGCTCATTAACTACGACAGAGGGTAAGGTGAACTGATAGAGAAACCTAAAGCCAAAGTGGTAGAAGTCCCTGCCCAGTGAAGATTAGCTAGAATGGAAGATAAAACATCCCTGAGATTATGATGTGAGTCAGGAAATAAGAGTTTGCTTACACACAGCTGAAGAGTCCAGAATCTGGATTCCGGCCCATGCAGCCATTAGCTATGTGACCTTGAGCAAGTCACCCAAGCTTTGAGAGCCTCAGTTTTCTCAGTGTAAAATGAGGAGGGATTGGAGTAGGTGTCCCACGAGAGCCTGTGGTATGGTTTCAGAGAACTAAAATCTGCGCTCAGTATAAAGGCAGGAATCCGGGCCGTGGAGGGAGAGGGTCTGGGTTCCGTCTGGGCGCTGCTGGCGATGACTACATGTCCTTGCATGTCCTCGGGCAGATTTGTTAAGTTCTTCAAGCTTCAGTTTTCCCATCTGAAAAATGGGAGCTGTTAGGAGGAATAGAAAGTAACGTCTGTGTAGTAAAGGGTAGTTCTGATTATTGTTGGGTTTTGAGGCCACGCAGCACGGTAGTTAGGAATGCAGACCCACCTGGTTTCAAATCCCAGCTCCGCTGTGTCTCCTTGGGCCCTTGGACAAGGTACTTACTTTCCCTGAGCCTTGGTTTCTTCTGTGACAAATGGAGATAATGATTGTAGGGACCTCAAAGGGTTGTTGTGAGGATTAAATAAAATCACGTAAACAAACAAATGTAAGGGGAAGCACTCAGGATCTGGCAGACAAGACCTTTGCCCATCTCACTGTCTGACTGAGGCTCACTGCACCAGGCGCTCCCACCCGCTGCTCCCGCTCCTTCTCAGCTTGCTCCCCCTAAGGTCAGAAGGGTCCTTCCTTCCCATCCTTCCAGACAGGAGAGGGAAGAGGAAAGCAAGGTCACAGGTGACAGGGTAAGGGCCCAAGGTGACCTTGGAGGCACAGAGAAAGCTGGTCTGGAACTCATCTCGCCCTCAGAGCCCTCTGGCTCACCCCATCTCGCCTCCCTTCGCTTCTGAAGCTTAAAATAGCCTGAACCGGTGTGGCCACATTTCAGCGTGCCACTCGGAGAGAACCCCTAGGGTGTTTTCAAAGCCAGCTCTGAGCTCCTCACTAGCCAGGCTCCAGTTATGAGTTATTCATACACGTCAGGCTCCACTAGGTCTACCACGAAAATGTGTTGAGTGCTTTCCTGCTAAGGCCCCTCTACAGGCAGCTCTGCTTGCTCGGAGGGGTCAGACCAATCAGCTCCTTTAATTAACAGGAGCTGTGAAACCCTGCCAGCTGCTGGTAGGAGTGCTGCTGGGCTGAGGGAGGGATGACAGGTTCTAAGTGGAGGCCAAGGACCTCATGATGGGAAAAAGCCTGCACTGGGTGTCAGATAGCTGGTGTTCGAGATCCAGCTCTGCCTCTCATGTTATGTGACCTTGCATAAGTCACCTCCCCTCTCCAGACTTCAAGCAGCATCATCAAGACTGGGTCCTTCTAGATCTCTCAAATTGGCTCTGTTCTCCACTATGCACAGCCTTCGTTCTCAGACCTTATATGACGTCAAGTTGGCTTCCAGCAGCTCCAAACCCACCTCTTCTCACGTTCACATCCAGCAGGAAACAGAGCTTCTCTTCCCCTATGGCCAAATCAAAGGCCTCACCCTTGCTGCTGGAGTTGGTCTATGCGCCCATCTGTGGGGGGTCACGGTGAACCGGCTCTCAGAGCCCATTCTGACCCCTTCTAGGATGCCTCCCTGTGCTGTAAAAGCTGCAAAATGAAAATCGACATCCGCAGCCTCTTGCTTAGCTAGGGTTCTGTATGCAAATTAGGTGCCACCCATCAGATGCTCTAGCATGACGTCTGGAAGGCAGCAATAGAGAGGTACCATTTTCTTGCTGCTCCATCTGTGGCTCCTAGCCAAGGACAATCGTCCCAGTGTCCGGTCTCTAGCTTCAGGGGTGTCAGGAAGCTTCTGAAGCCTGGACTGCAGTGACTGCGTACACTCTTGAATGTGGTGATTGCAGGGGGAGGGAGCTCCTCACTCTCTACCTTTTTGCTCAACCCCTGGTGGGCAAAAGAACCTGCTCCGCCAACCCTTCTAGTGATTTTGGAAGCATTTGTTTCCCTGCATTAAATATCTTTCTGTTTAAAAACTGCTGGAGTCCTTCCTGTTCCCTGTATCGGCCTCCTGACTGAGGCACCATCCCTGAACCGATCACTGGGCCGGAGGGAAAGGAATGTGCTGACTGCCTGGGTCTTGGGTTAGTCATCCCTGCCAACAGATACAGACTAAGAGGAATGATTTCCTGAAATTACTATTACATTACTATTGCTAAATCACTTTAATAATAATTAAATTGCAATTATCAAAGGAAAGGGGGAATGGAGATTGGACAACCAAAAACCAAAAGATGTCCAGTACACATCCCAACCCAGACATCAGGATAAGGAGCCCTGGGAAGACATAAATGGAATGGCGGAAGACATCAAGATTCGGTCCAAATTTTGGTCCACCAGACCCTCATGGTACCCACCCCCAACCTCCTCCATCCCTCCTTGATTCATGCGTCTATCCCTGGCCCTGTGTTCTCCACTTCTGGCCTGCACCCATGACTCACTCTGGAAGACTACGCTAGGTGACTGCACTCACACAACTAGGGCTGACTAGGAGCTCACTTTGACCAGGTTGGCCCTTAACCAATGGTTGACTGGTGCTGGGGGGTGAAAGGCAGCACCCCTGCCTCAGGTGTGGACTAACTCTGAGGTATGATTGACATTGCAGGGCTTCCTTGTGGACCAGGCTGAGTCTGGGACTTGACCAGAGAGCACACCTGAGGTTGGCTTCTCTCCATCCTTGTCCTGCTTCCCTAGTCCCTGGGAAGACTTCTTTAATAAATAATTTGCATATGAATCCCCATCTTAGGGTCTGCTTCTAAGGATCCCATACATATTGAAATGGCCAGAGGTGTTTATAGCCAACGAAAACCTTGGCATCTACTCTGGCTCACTTGGAATGTGACATTGTCAATACTGAGGTACGTCTCACCTCTGAGTTAAGGTTCTGGATGCAAAACAGCTTCTTCCTTTTTAGAAAAGAGATTATTACATGGAGACCTTCTATAATTCCTTCATTGTCCTTCATCCAAGATTAAAGTCTTGCAAACCTAAGACTGCAACAATTAATCTTGGCTTTATTTTTGCTGCTCCTTGATTAGAAAATGTTAATTGCTACCACAGGCGTCCACTTAAACTCCAAGTCCCTAAATAAGTATTTGAGGAAATAACCACTTTCCTTTCATTAACTTGAATAAAAAGACCTCTCTGGTTGAGAGCGGTGCACTGAGGCCCAGGAGCTTCTTAGTGGCTCTGGTACCTACAGAATTTCTGGGGAAGGAGAGGTAGAGGACATAGAATGGAGAGGCAAGCCCTAAGGAATAGATGGCAGGATGGTTAGGTAGTCTTCTTTTGGCTGTGCTGCTGACAGACGAGGTGAGCCATCATGGGCCATAGGGGCTCTCTGAGTCCATTTCCTCATCTATCCAAGTGATTGCCTCATGGGTCCTTTCCAGCTCCAAAGTTCTCCGTCTCTTCCAGGAAGAATGTCCACACAGCAACCAAGCACTCAATTTTAATACTGAATTTTATTTTTTCATAGAAACCAGAGGGGAGTAGAATCTACTTATTTTATTGTGTCCTTGTATTTTTCTGAGAAGTAAGCATATTCATTCCACTAAGAGCAGATACATAAAGGCTAAAGGCTGACCTCACAGCGTCCAAGAACAATTCCTGACCCCAGCCAAGATGAACATTGGGAATTTCCTTCTTAAGCAGAGGTTCGAGGTCCAAATCAATAATGTCTTTGTCTTGGACCCATGCAACCCACAGTCTTGCTACCTCTCTTGCTACTTCCCACCTGGAGGGACCATTATCTTGGAGATGGTTACATTGTAAGAAAACCTCTGTTCGCCAAATTGGACGGTTGGGTAATTACAATTCCAGTGCTTCTCGTAGGTGGTTTCTTCAAAGCCCTTCATTTATTTGCTGCTTAGTGCAGAATAAACCTCATTTATGTCATTTCTTTTTCTCCCAGGGAGGCTAAGAGCTCAGTACAGCTAATGGACTATGTATCACTGACTATAATATAGTTCCAGGCAACTTAATGCTAAGGCAATTTGATGATGTGATATTAGAAAAAGCAGCTATTTTTATTGAGAATGGAAGATCAACTACTCAGGTGTCCGTTTAGAATACATAACTGCTAAAAGGCATTTATTTCTAAAAAGAGAGGAAAAAAAGAAAGAAAGAAAGAAAAAGAAAAGGAAAACAAGTTTATACATACTGCTGAATTTTACCTCCTGGCAGACTAGCCCAGCTGCGTCCAAAAGAATTAGGATGTGAGCCATACGTGTAATTTGAACATATCTAGTAACCATATTAAAAAAGTAAAAAACCAAAAAAATAGTTGAAACTCATTTAATAACATGTTATTTAACGTAATAAAGCCCAACTTCATCTACTATAGCCTAACTTCGCATAACATATTTGAAATGGAAATATCATTTCATCACATGATCGATATACAGATTTTTAATAGAACACATTGCATTCTTTTTTTCCCTGACTTATCTAAATCTTCACAGTTCAGTGTGTGTTTTGCACTTGGAGCTCATCTCAACTCTAGCTTGCCACGTTTCAAGCGCTCGACAGTCACATGTGGCCATGATAACGGACAGTGCAGGTCTGGTCTCTCCCTCTGCCACTCAACTGAAACTCCTCACGGAAAAGACAGCAATGACCCCCCTAATCATCTAAGCCAAAGGCGTCTTCTCACACCCAAGCCTCCTCTGAATTCTCTTTGAATCTCTGCCACAAGAAGCACATTTCGTTACCTCCTCCTTGAAACTTTCTCCTTCCTTGATTTACAAAACCTGACATTCCCATACCTCTCTGTCCCTCCGATGGTGCATTCACACTGCCCTTGCTGCCCTCGAAGCATAAGTTGTCTTCCTTTCTCTCTTTCTCTTAACAGCTCCCAAACCTAGGCTCCCAGGCTGGACCTGGTTCCTCGGTTCCAGTCACACATTCCCAGTTGTCTAAAGGACATCTCCACCTAGCAACACTCAGCACCAAAGACCAAATGTTCTAGACCAACTCTGTCTTCTCCTCCTACCCATGCCCGCTTTCTTCCCTGGCATCCCAGGTTTTGTTCACATCAGCATCATCACTGAACAAATATTTAATGGGCACTTATTAGGGGCTGGCTGTGGAGACACAGCAGTGGACAAGCCAGACAAAAATCTCTGTCTTCATGGACGTGAAACCATGAAACTCCTGGAATAAATATAGGCAGTACACTCTTTGACACGCGTCTTAGAAGGATCTTTTCATACAACGTATCTAGTCAGGCAAGGGAAACAAACAAACAAAAGTAACCAAATGGGACTTCATCAGACTAACGAGCTTCTGTAAGCCAAAGGAAACCAGGAACAAAACAAAAAGACAACCCACTTATTGTGAGAAAATATTTGCAAATCATATATCTGACAAGGGGTTAATCTCCAAAATATATAAAGAACTCACACACTCAACAACAGAAAAACAAAAACCTGATCAAAAAACAGGCAGAGGGTATGAACAGACATTTTTACAAAGAAGATAGACAGGTGGCCAATAGGCACATGAAAAGATGTTCAACATCTCTATCTGGGAAATGCAAATCAAAACTACACTAAGATATTACCTTACACCCATTAGAATGGCTGTAATCACCAAGACAAGAAATAACAAATGTTGGAGAGGATGTGGAGAAAAGGGGACACTCATACACTGCTGGTGGGAATGCAAACCAGTGCAGCCACTGGGGAAAACAGTATGGAGATTTCTCAAAAAATTAAAAATAGACATACCATATGACCCAGCTATCCTACTGCTGGGGATTTATACAAAGAACTTGAAATCAATAATTCAAAGAGACTTATGCACCCCTATGTTCACTGCAGCATTATTCACAATAGCCAAGACGTGGAAGCAACCCAAGTGCCCAATGATGGATGACTGGGTAAAGAAGATGTGGTGTATATACACAATGGAATACTACTCAAACATGAAAAAAGATAAAATCGTCCCATTTGCAACAACACATATGGACCTTGGGGGTATTATGTTAAGCAAAATAAGCCAGAGAGAGAAAGACAAACAGCTTATTTCACTCATAAGTGGAAGGTAAACTAACACATGGACAAAGAGAACAGATTAGTGGTTACCAGGGAAAGGGGGTTGGGGGTGGGCAAAGGGGTAAAGGGGCGCATATATATGATGACTGACAAATAATAATGTACAATTGAAACTTCACAATGTTATAAACTATTATGACTTCAATAAAGTAAAAAAAAATCTCTGTCTTCAAGGCGCTGACATTCTACTGAGGACAGTTGAGCAGAAAAACATAATAATTAAATAAAATATACAGTAGGTTGGGAAGTAGTATTCACTATAGAGAAAAATATAGCAAGATAAGAGGAATGTGGAGTGTGAGAGAGGGGTGGTTACGTGGGCCTCAACAAGAAGGTGGCACTGAGACAAAGACCTAAAGGAGGAGAGATAGCGAACCATGCAAATATCTGGTGAAGCACTTACAAGCCAATAAAGACCTCATGGCTGAGTATGTCCAGTATTTGAAGTTCAAAGAAACCACAATGGCTGAAGCTGAGTAAGCAAGGGGAGAGAAGAAAGAAATGAGATCAGAAAGTAATAGAAGCCTAGAGTGGCAGGCTATCCAGGTCATTGTGCGGGCTTTGTCACCAGGGTTGGGATGTAGGACTGGTCTCTCTCCTTCAGCGCCTCTCCATTCATTCAGTCACCAGGGCTGAACCTGTTGAAGTCTCTCGACTCATTCCTCACTCTCCATTTTATCCAATCCCGCCACCTTAACATGGGTAGGTTACTCTCCCTGAAGCACAGCTGTGGTCATGTCCTCCTCCACAACCTGTCTCTGGCACCATTGAAATAAGACTTCACACTTCTAGTGGATCACTTAGGGCCCCCTCCGCAGTCGGTCATTCCCTGCTCCCCACACACGGCTACCCCCTGCTCCTGCTCCAGCCAGATTGGATTCCTTACAAGTCCTTTTGCATGCCTTAGGAACTCCCTAGCCCTGCCCCTCCCTCCACGGGAACGTACTGAGTCACTACTCAGTTCAGGGAATAAACACGGTCTCTTCTGCGAAGACCCCCTCAGCTGGACTCAACCCCAACTGGTAGTTTCTTTTTGGAACTCTCACGGCCTTGTGCGTTTGTCTTTGTTAGCACATTTGCCACATTTGGACTTGCATTTTAGTTATCCTTGTCTTATGCTCTCTCCTAAATCTGCCCAGGGAACTTGCCTTTTTGGTCTTTGCAGACCTCCTAATTACTAGGGCTGTGCCTCCCACCAATGGGGTGCCATGCATTTGTTGAATATCCTACTGGATGGATGAATGAATCACAGTAATATAAATAGTTGCTGTGTTATATGGCTGTGTGAGGACAGTGGAATTAGACATAGTCTTCCTTTCCTATAATCTCCCAAATCTGTAGTTTCTGTTTTATTATTAAAATAAAATATTTATAATTTTTAAAAATCACTACAATTCTTGCTGGGTCATCAATGATCAGGCAAGAAATTTAACCTCTCTGAGCCTGTCTCCTCAGCTATAAGAAGGGGACAAGATTCTTATCCCATAGAGTTGTAGTGAGAATTAACATGAGATTGTGTGTGTAAGATATCAGGTATCCAGCCCGGCACATGGTAGGTGCTCAATAAAAGTCAGAAATGAGGGTGATGATGATGATGATGGTGATGATGTTGGTGATGGTGATGGTGATAGTAGTGATGACAAAAATTATTACTTTCAATGAGCTAAAAATGAAGTGTTGAAAGGAGAAGGTTCTGTCCAGGTGGCTGAGTGAGCATACTCTCAGTGTAAGGTAATTGCGTTTTCCCTTCATCTGATGCTATTCACAAAAACAAAAGTCATGTGATATACTCTTAAAAGGTTCAAGACATATCAATTATTCATTCCCACATTTGACACTTTGAAACAGATAAATTTCATACTGTGACAACAAGTGATTAAAAAGAGAAAAATCCAGTTAGCATGGCTATTTGACGTGATGAACTGTGTCAAGCTGGTTTACTGGATGTATCTGTAGTTTCTTAAAAAGGAAGCAAATCTTTCCTATAATTTTGTAGCTTGCATTTGTATAATATAAAATAATTCATGTTTATTATAGAAAATTTGGGAAACAAAAAAAATTGAAAGAAGACAATAAAATCACACATAATCCCACTATTTAGGGGCAACTGTGTACACTTTGAGGTGTATTTTTTGAGCTTTTTTATTTTTTCCTTTCTAATAATTTGGGGGGAAATGCAATGCATCCTCTCTTTACAATGCTACGGGTTAGCATTAATTCAAATTCATTTTTTTCTAATTATCAGTAGCAAGAATGCAATAGTAACTATTGCTTTTCTTTTATGTAAGACGTAATATTAATACATTATTAGTTATTTTCTACTTCTTTCAACCATTCCCAGCTTTGGTTTATTTAATATGGAATTTTAGGCTTAAATTATTATTACTAATAATACGTATCTTCTTTTTTAATAATTATTTTGATATTTACCTTGTTTTATAACCACGTTAGCAATAATCATTTAGACTCATTCGTATTTAACTGGTTACGTAAACACCCACACACTTAAACTGTGTCCACCCCATTCTTAAGTTATTTATTTTGCTTCGTCTGCCAATTGACTGGTACTCTTTAGGTAATTTTTTCAGACAGGTTTTAGGTAGTTGACTTTCTGAGGTCCAGAATATCTGATAATGTCTTTGTGAACATTAATTTGGCTGACTGTACAATTATTGGTTCATAAATATTTCCCCTAAAAATCATGTAGGTGGTCTTCCTTTGCTTTTTTTGTTTTGGGTAATAGAAGAGAAATCCAAAGTCACACTCATATGTATTCATTTGTAGTATTTTTCCTGGAAGCTTACATATTTTGTTTTATCTCTTTACTCCTGAAATTCAAAGAATTCATTAGGGCAAATCCACTGGTTTATGTAATAAATTTTGCCTGGTAATTAATGGCTCTTCCCCATCTCTCGTCTATAGTTATTTAAGGTCACACCATTTGGTAGCAGAGTCACAAATAATGGATTTCAGGGTGTCTGAAATCCAGGAAAGCCCGGAGCTTTTCAAATACATAATTTAAAGACAGTGAGATGTGGTGGCAGGAACACAGTCTGTGGTGTCAGCTCTGAATAATCAGAGCTCTGAATAATCTGTGGTGTCAGCTGCATGATCTTGGACGTATTCCCTGATTTCTCTCCAAGCCTCAGTCTCCTCATCTGTAAATGGGAATAGGAAAAACTCCTTGCAGATTTGTTGTGAAGAATAAACAAAGTAACGAGCAGGCCCTCCGTAAAGCATATCTACCATTCTACAATATGAGAAGAGTAATTCCTCCTCAAGCCAAGGCTATAGAAATTAGGTTCAAGAATAAGTCAGATCCTATCTTGGGAGTCAGAGCTGCTCTTCTCACTAACTGGAAAGGTCTTAAAGGTCTTGCATCCTTGAAGGATGAAAATATTCTAGCAGACCAGGGTATCTGCCAAGGGAGAGAATGAACATCAGCAGTTATGGGAAATCCAGTTACAGGCGTATAAACTCCAGCCCTGGGAAGAGGAGAGGAGAAAGAAACACTGTTTCTCTCTTGGTCCCTGACATAGGCCTCTTGGGTGCTCCAGTTGTCCTTGTCCCTTTCATCATGACTCAGAACTGTGAACAGGGTTTTAGTAGAGCCTGTTAGATCATCGAAGCTTGCCACTTGAAGAGCAGTCCACAGGCCAGCAGCTTCAGCATCACCCAGGAGCTTGTCGGTAATGCAGAATCTCAGGTTCCACTCTGGGCCACTGAATCAGACTTTGCATTTTCATAAGATCCCCAGGGGATATATGTGAATGTCAAAGTCTGAGAAGTTCTAGTCTAGACCACATGTTGGTCAGAACTGAAGCTTCAAGTGGCTTCTTTGTCACTAACTAGTGATTTTATTTTCATGCCTTTTTAAAATAGAACAGAAATCACAGAAGAGGGTTCTAGAATAAATGAAAGTAAGACATTTCGAATTTTAAAATGTAGAATAAAGTCCAGTGGTTTCCTGTGCAGCCAATTCCATGGGAGTCAGGAAAGAGCCTGGTTCTCCTCCCTGAGGCCATCTTGACCTGCTTCTCTGCTCTTGGCACTTAGCTGGCACTATGGGATCATTCTTCTTAGAACATGTTCTCGGCCTCTCTGCTTGAGCACGGTAATCAGAACACAACTGCTGAGAGCCACAATCACACCATCTATGGCTTTTGTGGCTCCCCATGCACTTAATTCTGGGGAATCACACTGTGACCAGAGACTTGGTCACAAAACAGAAACTGGCATCTGCTGCTTCTGTAGGCATTCTGTGGCCCCAGCCTTGACCTCCCTCTGGGCCCTAGGTCCTCTCTCACCCCTTCTCCAGCCATCACCTGAGTATGTAGATCCCCAGCTCTGGCCACCAGCCCCTGGCCAGAGCCAGAGCCAGAGCTAGAGTAAACATTAGGTGATAACTCTGAGACTTGACTTTGGCTTCTGGGACCCCGGAGTCCTCAAGGATGTTCTGAGCTCTGTGGTCTCCAAGCTTGTAGGGCATCAGTTCTTCTCTAAGCCTAACCTCTTGGTCCAACTTGAATTTCCAGAGGTAAAATGGAGTGTGGCTGGGATGAGGGACCTAAACGCATCTGGGTTCTCTGCCATCCTCACATGGCTTTCTTCATCAGCTGCATGAGTTGAGGGAACACGCCTCTCTTTTCCTTTCTTGTCTCTGTAGTGCCCATTAGAAGGTCTGACACATAATAGGCACTTGATGTGTATATGAACCTAAATCACGGTGCAACAAAGAGCCTGTGTGGTCTTAGACTGGAATAGAGTAATCTGAGTTTAGTGAGAAGTAAAGCCAACACCCAGATTATTGATCATGGCCTCATAGGAGAGTGACATAATTCCCCTCTGCTGTAGACTGTTGCCTCTTTCTTACATCCATGAAGATGAAATATCCTCATGGGTTTGATTGGCCATTTGATGGAGAAAGGAGAGGCCCCCTGGGCACAGTCTGCCTGGGAAGGGTGAGCTTAGCAAGCACTGAGGCAAAATATAGTGGATGGACTGTGCAGATTTCAGGGCAGCCTGGCAAGAGGGATAGGATGGCCTCGGGGAGGGAGAAATGGGAGAGAAGCTGGGAGTGATAAGTCCAGTTCCGGGGAATAAGAGAGGACCCAAGAGCAGAGCTGGAGACGGAGGGCCTGAAATGGAGAGTCAGGTTTAGTTCAGGACTGAGTAATAATCTGTTGGGACTCCACCCATTACTCTTGAGCCTGCAGAAAGTCAGCTAACTGCCACAGTCTTGTGATAGGGTGTCTTGTGGAAGGGGAGCCGCGTTCAACATTTGGGTGGATGAGAGAGAAGAGAAGGGTCCAGGCAGGCAAGCTGTTGAGTGAGGACACTCCAAATCAGGGAAGTTGCTGAGTCATGACCTAGTGAGCAGGACGCAAAGCTCCATCAGGGACCTGCGGAAACCTTAGTGAGTGTGGGTTTGGGCCCAGGAGCCAATTAGCATCCTACTGAAAGGAAGGAGGGACCCCAAAGTCTAGAAGACTTAGAGACAACAGGTTGCTGCCACCGGGTTACATAGGACTTTGCCCCACTGACGGAGCCCTCTCTGGCTTTTGGGAGAGTAAATCTTTAGTGTGTGGAAGCTACCAGCACATGACTGAGTTATAGTCACAACGTTGTAAAACCTCCCTGGAGATTCCTGGACGAAAGTGAAAACCGTCATTATAAAATGACAAATGAACCAAAATAGCCAGGGTTGGATGACCTCCACCAGCCACCCAGGCTGCTTCCCATGATAACAAAGCCCCCCCCACATAAGAGCCAGATGTCCCGATTACCCCACAGGCCTTCTGGTCCGGAACCCCACCCACCCCAGGGAGGAGGGAACTTTTCAAAGAAACCCACTTGAGTTGGGCTCTGTGGCTGTAGGGAAAAACAGGAATATTCACAGTGGTGCAGTGAGGAAAAATAAGTGATCTTAGTACTTGGAGAGAACTATTTCAGAGAAAAATTGCACTTAAAAAACCAGATGATTCCTTTGTTTCCAATAGTCGCCTATAAATTCTCTATTTTTCTGTTCTGCAGAATTGAAATTGATTGAAATTGACATTTTTTTATCATGAGTCAGTTGACAAGAAAATTGAGAAAACAAAATAATGAGTGCCAGGGTTTTTTTGGGTTTTTTTTTTTCCTCTTTATTTCTTTCCAAACAAGTAAGTCCAGGGGTTCAGATAAGCTTTTTTTTTTAAAAAAAAAAAAAGGAAAGAAAAGAGAAGGAAGTCAATGGTCTGTTTTTAAAAGCCTCCAGCAGTTGCCTTTCTAAAGCTGCGACACATATTTGTGGACACCACTTTATCCAGCTGCTGCACATCTGGAATTTTGGAGTTGTCCTTCTGGTGCTCCATTCAAAATAGCAATAAACCATCTTTGGTCTCCTGACCCATGTGGTTTCATAGCCTTTTCCAGACTTGAACTGTGGAAAATTGCTGCTCTTGGCTTGGAAGTCATAGTTTAACAAGTGGTATGTTTCAGGGGAACTGGTGGGCCTGAAGATTAATTTGTATTTGCTGCCTCCTGGGGATTCCAATCAGCCACTTGGCTCCCAGAGCCACCCGTCTGAGTGTTGCAATGCACACCAGGAGCAAGGAAGAATGCGGCACAAATGTCGCCAGTGAGAACAGCCTCCCTGTCTGGATGTCTCCTGGGTTGTGTATTTTCCCCCCAAATCACCCTCACACATACAAAAAGAGTAATGAGGGACATTCATGTCTTCCACTGACTACAAAACGCCTCCTGTCCTGGAGAGGTGGAGCGGTGGTGCTCCGGTGTGGCTGTGTTCCATTTCTTCTCCCAGCCACAAGACCCTTCTGAGATGCTTTGTGCCAGGTCTGCTGATGAGAATGAGAAAAGAGGTTGCAGTGACCAGTAGGGAACCCACTGACCAACTAATTGGGCTTGATTCGCTTCTCCAAACACAGTATACACATGGGAGAGAGATCGCTGGGCTCTGAAGGTAGTGATTTCTCCCCTGAGTTCCAGACTCATATCCAACTCCCTCCTTGACGTCTCTCCTAGGATGTCCAAGGGGCGTCTCAATCCTTGCAAAGGGTTAAGTTGGCTCATGTCACTCCTCTGCTTCCAATGGCTTCTCATCTCATGCCAGATATAAATCTATAAAATGCTCTGATCTGCATCCCCAACCCATCAGTTCTCTGTCCTCCTCTCTCACTGCTCTCCCCACTACATGCTGGTCTCTTTGCTGTTTCTGAAATGTGGCAACAGGCTCCACCTTAAGAGAACTCGCCATCCCATCTGCTTGGAAAGTTCTTTCACCGGCTGTCCTCATGGCTTCCTCTCTCACCTTTTCCAAGTCATCACCAGAGGTTCCTCGTTAAAGAGGCCTCCCTTGACCACCTTATTTTAAATTACAGTCACACTCCCTGCTCCCTCCCTTATCCCTTACCTCCTATCACTTCTTAACATACGATGTCTTACTGGACTTCCCTGTTTATTGTTTTCCTCCCACTAGAATGTAAGCTCCCTGAGGGCCAGGATTGCAGTCCAGTTTGTTCACTGTTGTCTTCGTAAGACTTGGCACAATGCCCAGCACATTGCAGGAGCTCAGTAAATGCTTGCTGAATGAATAAATGAAAATCTTGGTTTCTGTCCTCAAACCTGCTCCCCTCCCAGTCTTCCTCTCTGCTATGGGCCCGCCATTTCACTCAATAGCACAGGATGAAAACCTGAGCTCCGCACATCTCCCACATCCAACCCATTGGCAAGTGCTGGCAGCTCCTCCATCAAAATATATCTTGAATCTGAACCACTTGCCTCCACTTCTCTGCAGCCACCATAGCCCAAGCCACTCTCAGCCCGACTGCACAGCTGCAACCACTTCGTACCTGGTCTTCCTGCTTCCAGGCTTACCTCTCTCCCATATCCCTCACGCCCACCTCTTCACACACACACGGCCAGAGTGATCTTTAAAAATGTCAAACAGAACACATGGCTCCTCTGCTGAAAACCTCCCCGAGGCTTCTCACCACATTTAAAATACAATCCATGCTACTTGTCCTGGGCACTGATGACTTTTCCAGACTCATCTCTGACACTCTCCCAGTTGTTCTCTTTCCTTCAATAATATGTATTAAGGGCCCACTCTCTGATAGGGCAATTCAGGGTGTTTGGGACACATCATGGAATGAAATGGAAAAATAGCTCTGCTCTTGTGGGGCTTCCATTCTACTGATGAGAAACAAACAGCAAGCAATAAACAAGACATCATTAATAAGATAGTATACAAGAAGGTGATGAGTGCTATGGGAAATAAAGAGAAACTGGAGAGGAATTGGAAGTGTTGAGTCTGGGCCAGCAATAGCAGACTGCAGTATTAAACAGGTCCACACGGAGGAGGCAAGGCATGAGCAAAGACGCGGGAAGTGAACCATCCTGCTCATCTGGCTGTTCCTAGGACAAGCTAGGGCGGGCTTGTATTGGGTCAACTCAGCTAAGCTGGAGCTCCCTGTCTTAGAATTCCCCTCCATGCATAGTTCCAGGTTAGGATGGCCCACAACTGTGCGTGAGATTTGGAAGGCAGAAATGAAGCCAGAGCGTTGATTTTTTTTTTGCTAGAAAGGTCAGCGGAGGGCACCAGGTGCTGTTCCAGCTCGTTCACATTGATGTTTATCTGACTGATGGCTCCTTTTGTTGGACAGCAACTGAGCCATAGCTCCTTCAGTTCCCACAGGATGTCTTCCTCCAGCAAGTCCAGTTCCTGGCCAGGTGCACACGTGGCCCCATGATAAAGGGCACCGAGGCTGGAGGCTTGAAGGCATTGAGAAACCAATCAGGTTCCAGCTCATCCTACAGCTCCCAGCTTATCCCTCTGCTCCTCCCTTCACACCCACCTCACATTCCCAACTGCCTGTTCTGCCGACTTCAGGAAGGAGCACGAGGGGCAGAAACAACAGCCCCATGGCTTCTGGTTAACCGGCTCCCACAGTTCTGCAAAGCCAAATCCCTAAGTAACAAGTTAACTAACTAAATAAATAAATACACTTTTATAGGATTTAATACATGGATAATATATTCTATTATACTTATTATATGCACAATGGCTGGCTCCTCATCATTTAATCTATGTTCTTATGTCACCACCTTATAAAAATCTTATCTAATGATCTAAAACGGCAGCTTCTGCAGTCACTCCATATGCCCTCACCTGTTTCATTTTTCTAATGACATGCATTACTCTCGGAAGTTATATTTTTTATTTATTGATTACTTGTTCACTAGGGCCTATTCTATTCATTGCTCTATCTCCTGTGCCTAGAGCATGAAGTGCCCATGGTAGGAATTCCAAAAACTAACGATTGAATAAATGTATTTGATGTCTTTTATTTTTGGTATCTAGCAACAGATTTCTGAATACCAAAATAAGCTAAAATGATTTCAACTACAGGTATTTTGAATGCAAATCCCACGAGGGCTTAATGAGAAAGTGATAGCATTGATTCTTAAAGTCTATAACAGACAAAGCATTTTATTGATTACACTAGTTGAAATTACTTTCAGCAAACAAATTTTAAAAGCACAACCAAACCAAAAACAAACCCTCTATTGTGTCATACTATTCAATTCACCAAAAGAAGTCCCCTGCTTTTCCTAGGACAAAATATTGAAATAGTTACAAGACAATGTCGTTTGTTAGTAAATTACACTCAAACCTAAGGGATCTGAGTAAAAGTTAAAGTTTGGAACTACCTCCCTAGCAAGCAGTTGAGCTAACGGGTTTTTTTCTCACAAGAAAATACAGAATTAGAAGATCTTTAAATCTTCTGTAAATCTTTAAAGAAGATCTTTAAATCTTACAGTTTATTTCAAACCAAAGATACTTCTGAGTCAAAAATTCTTTTGCCAATTCTGCAATGCATTAGTGGTCCTAATTTTTGCCAAGTAACCCTTTTTTTTTTTTTTTTTTGAGGAAGATTAGCCCTGAGCTAACATCTGCCGCCAATCCTCTTCTTTTTGCTGAGGAAGACTGGCCCTGAGCTAACATCCGTGTCTATCTTCCTCTCAAGTAACCCATTTTAAATGTCATTATTTACTCCTTCTGGACATTAGATGGATGTTGCTCATCTTGACTTTTCTTTCCTTTTCTTTTCTTTTCCTTTCCTTGGTCCTCTTAGCATCCCACCTGGCTGTAGATCTTCTGCCCCAAAAGCCCCATTTAGAAGGACTCTGCTTTCTCACTGTGGCCGATCCTGGCACAACTTCAGTTTCCCCCTAAACACATTTGCTTGTGCATTCATGCTTTGAACCAATATGTTTCGATCATCTCCTGTGTTCCAGAGGCTGTTTTAGTTTCAAGGTCATTGTCTTGGAAGAGTCCCTTCTTTTTCTGACCCATAAATGTTACACCTTTGACCTGAAGCGGCAAGTCGAGCCCTTCTTTGTTTTCCAGAACATTCTCCCTGAGATCACTTGGGGCGTAACGCTTCCTGCTGGTATTCCTATTCTCTGCCGCTGATTTCTATTTGTCCTTGGTTAAGTACTCTTCCTTCCCATTTTTGTTCCTGCCCTTTGAAAGTCTGAGAGCTTGAGAATTTCCTGTGCAGCTTCTGGTTTTACTAGCTCCCTTCCCTTTCCTTCTGCAGCAGAATCACTTGCAATCGCAGATTCAGAGGGACATTTACGAGAGTGTCCCAACTCTCTTGGGACATTCATTTGAAAGTTTCTGACCGTGACCTCTGGCCTATTTCTCCTCTGATCTTCGGGAAATCTGCTTCCCTGAAGTCTAGATTGCGTATTTTAACGGCAAAACTTTCCCCGGCCTTGGCTATCATGAGCTCAAAAATGGATGTTGGGTCCAAGCAGCTGTAGATTAGAATCCTGGCTCTACCACTTATTGGAAATATCACCTCACCAAGTCACTGAATTTGCTTGTACCTAAGTTTCCTAATCTGTACAAAAGAGGGCTGCTCTAAAGATTGTATTTTTCAAAGATGGCCACACCGGTAAACACATATGTATGCCACATCCCATATGATTTTCTTACAATGTGATGTTGACACCCCTTTATCTGGGCAGGCAGAAGATGCTATGCAGTTTCTGAGACTGAGCCATAAGAAGCCACATACCTGCTGCCTGGCTCTCCTCTCAGGACACGTGACTTTCGAATAGGGTTGCCAGATTAGCAAGTAATACAGGACAGCAAGTTAAATGTGAATTTCTTTAGTGTAGGTATATTCCTAATATTGCACGGGACATACTTATACTAAAAAGCCATCAGTTGTTTCTGGGAACCCTACTTTGGAGCCCAGAGCCACCATGTAAAAAGTTTGGCTACCTTGAGGGTACTAGTTTTTCCTGTTCCTCAGTGTTTGGGTGTTCCCAGCCTAGACACCAGACGTGTGCAAACAAGCCTTCAGGGTCATTCCTGCCCCAGCTGCAGTCTGCCCGCATTCACGCAGATAACCCAAGCCAGAACCCCTAGATGAAACCAGTCAACCTTCAGAACTGTTAAGGGATGATAATAATAAATGATTGTTATTGCTTTAAGCCACTAAATTTGGGTGTTATTTGTTACACAGCAATAGATAACTAATACAACTACCTACCTCATAGAATTTTTGCGTTGTTTAAAGACGATAACATAGGAAGGCACCTAGTGTAGCACCTGGAACAAATATAATTCTTCCCACTCTCCCCTCAACCCCCATACGAAATCATCTATATACACGCATGACGCCTCATGGTCTCTTTTTCCGAAGATGACTTTCATTTCTACAGAACTAATTTCTCTTTATCAGCCAGAACTGGATCCTGAGGGTGTCAGCTGGTTCCCCCAAATGCTTTCTTGAACCTCTGGAAGATTCAACTGACAGCAAAGTAAAATTATCAGATACTCTGTTTTAGCTCTGAGACCCCCTAGCATAACGTGGAGAGCCGAAGTCCCCTCACTGCTCATTCTCACAGCCCCACGCCAATTCTGTGGTCAGCTTCAGGAATCTTTTTCTGTCTGTCTATAACACAGTCCCACAGAAAACATTTCTGTTCTTCTCTCCTTTTATCTTTACACAGAGACTCTGACGTGCTTCCACCCACATATTCATGAATTTCCATGAGGATGTTCCCAAATTATTATTTGTGTTTCCTTGTTTTCATGTCTTCTCTTCTATTGTGTGCTGATGACATTATTTCATGGTTGTTAAAATTCATGATGATTCAGTCCCTCCAGTGCCCCAGAGATTGTGACCTACCCCGTCCCACTGCAGTCAGGCCGGTGATAACAACCACGCCGATTCCTCCTCTTCAATGTATTCCTCCTCCTCTTAGACCTGCTGATTACCCCTCAAAGTAGAGGCACAGGCTCTTACGGTAGGCTGAATAACAGCTCCCCACCCACCCAAAGATGTGCACGTCCTAATCCTTGGAAGCTTTGAATATATTACCTTACTTGGCAAAGGGACCTGCAGGTGTGACTAAGTTAAGGATCTTGAGATGCAGAGGTTATACTGAAATAGCCAAGTGGGCCCAAAGTAATCACAAGTGTCCAGGAGAGGCAGGAAGGGAGGCAGGAGAGTCAAAGAGAGACAGAGATATGTTGATGGAAGCAGAGGTCAGCATCAGTGAGGCCATGAGCCAAGGAATGTGGGCAGGCTCTGGAAGCTGGCAAAGTCAGGGGAAAGAATTCTCCCCTAGAGCCTTCAGAAGGAATGCAGCTCTGCCTACACCTTGATTTTAGCCCACTGAGACTGATTTTGGACTTCTGACCTCCAGTACCCTAAGATAATAAATTAGTGTTGTTTTGAGCCACTAAGTTTATGGTAATTTTTCGCAGCAATAGGAAACTAATACAGACCTCCACGAGTCCTACAAAGTTTCCCTTAGGGGGAAGCGAACTTTCCTCTCTGTTCAACCAGAAAGATCATTCACATGTCATAAGTGCATTTGTTTATAATTATGACCTCACTCCCTTTCCTAAAGAGTGTGAGATGGCACATTAAGGAATAGACTCTCTATTTTTATTTGACCCAAATGAGCTATAGTTTTAGAGAAAAAAAAAATGTGACAACTTAGATGTGAGGATGGAGTATGTTTAGAAAGAGGAAAAGAAACAGAATTCAAACCACTGCGTCTGCACTCCCAGGTTTCATGCGTTCGGGATTAAATCTGCCTCTGGTTTATAGTGAGAAAGACACAAGACACTCATCCATGATAGAGACTGCAGCTTTGCCGGAGCCACTTCCTCTCCTTCCTGGGCACTGGCCGCACAACATCTCCCAGACCATCTTGCAGCTGGGTGTGGCCTGTGCCTGTGGTCAAGCCAATGGAATGTGAATGGATGATGTGTGCCACATCGAACCTTGCCCTCCTCCAAACCTTCCCTGCCTGTCATTCCATGTTCTTTACCCTTCCATTGGCTTGATGCACATAATCATGACAACCTTAGAATCAGTATGTTGGATATACCACAAAATGGAAGGAGCCTGGGTCCCTGAATCACACGGGGAGGAGAATTCCCAACGAATCAAGAACAGCTGTTTTGGACTTTATGTAAGTGGGAAATTAACTTTTATTGTGTTGAGCAATTATACATTTTGGGGTTGTTTACCATAGCAGCTAGCATTACTTTTAGCTAACACACAATGCCAATCCCAAATATTTGGAATAAGCATAGCGTGTTTTGCAGACAGGCACACCATGGGATCAATGCCACCTATAAGAAGCTGATTGGGGCCTATATACTACGAACGCAGCAGGTCTTATAACCAGCCTTGAAGAATGGTTCTTGCAGGTTTTTCTGCCTCAGCCCAATTAAAGCCACCGCTGGTGCAACAAACCCTCCTCTTAATGCATTATATAACCTGTACTAACAAAAACAGCACAGTTTTAATATTTTCACTGTGGTCTAAATCTGAATGAGGAAATCACTTAACACCCTTTGACTTTGTCAAAATGCAATTCTCTGGACACAACCATGCAAACATTCTTTAGTGTCCAAGAGAGACACCACCCTGCAAGTGTATACTTGTCTCTGGACCTAAGAAGAGGGTTACCTACTCTCTCAGTTTGTTGGAGGCTGAGGGGATTCCTAGGATGTAGGATTTTCAGTTTTAAAAACAAGACAGTCCCAGGCAAATTAGGAAGAGTTGGTGACCCTACAAGATACTATTCTGCTAGAAGCAAGTCTACGTACATGGCTGGAAATCCAGAAGAGAACCAAGAAAAGGGACTTTTTCCCTCCTTCTACCAAGAAAGGCATATTCTCAATTTAGGAAATGACATGTTCTTTTAAGGCTTCACTGACTATGAAAATCCCAGAATCTCTGATTCATCCAATGGTCATGCCTCTGCCCCCTACAAAGGCCAAGGGCCAATGCTGGAGTTAGACTGGCTGGGAATGTGTCCTCAACTTTCTCGTGTTCTCTCTTGCACAGCAGGGCAGGCGGCTAACACTATATGCTGCAAGAACGGTCCTGAAGCAGAACAATAATGCTGCAGAGGGAAGGTGGGTGCCGATGACAGCAAGGACTCCTTAGAGATCAGATGGGAGAGCATAGTGTCATGCGATGCAACCATCTGCTCTTCTGCCCTGGGGTCTCTCTGTCACTCTGCTAACTCAAGAGCACTTGCCTTTAGGCTGGCCCATGTGGTGGTTCTTGGGATGCTGGGCTATTAACTCCCATCTGGGCTATCAACTCCCATGCTGTGGCTCCCATCCCACAGCACTGCCCACCTCACCTTAGGGACTTTGAGACTCATCTCTTTGACACTAACTTACAGGAGAGGATGAAGTTCACTGTTACACTGATGAAAATCAGGTCAGGCAACATGAAGGAAAGCAAATGTTTCCCAATTCTCAGTCTTTCCTATGCCACTGCCACCGTTTTGGTCATGTCCCATAGTCCCTAGACTATTATTTATCACAGATTTTTCTTTATATTGCCTCAATTTTTAAACTCAGATAATTCTATTTTAAAAGGAAATTGCATATCACCAACATAAATGGAAAACCAGTATCACTTGACAGAATTATAACAATCATAAATTAAGGACAATGTAAGCCAAGCAGTGTTATTCCATTCCTGCTTGATGTAATTTCAGACGGAAAGCTCCAGGTCTGAGGCCTGCTCTCTCTTGATTAAAAAGGAACGTTAATAGGTGCCAGCCTAGTGGTGTAGTGACTGGGTTCACACGCTCTGCTTCAGAGGCCTGGGGTTCACGGGTTTGGATCGTGGGCACAGACATACACACCACTTGTCAAGCCATGCTGTGGTGGCATCCCACATACAAAATAGAGGAAGATTAGCTCAGGGCCAATCTTTGTCACCAAAAAAAAAAAAAAGGAACATTAACAGAAGTTAGAGAAGAGCTATAGATGTACTCCCACCATGTTGAGGCTTTCTCCTTTGTTAACTGAAGGAGAATTGGGAAAGAATCTGAGATTCACCATTATTTAACCCTGTGTTTTGCAGTACTGGACATCATCTCACAATCATTGGATAATTTGATTTCATTTTAAATGAATTATCTCAAATGGTCCTCAACGTAGCCTGACATTCCAATTTCTTCTCTCCTCAGTAAGTGTATTTTCCTACTGAACAAGATAATAATTCCAAACCTTTTCCTATCTGCTCTCTCCACATCCCAGCCCTCAACTGCTAATCTTGAATCATACATATTTTAAAAAATAAAAGCAATGAGCCAGAAATCTCTCTCTCTCTCCTCTCATTCATCCTCATTAGTGAACAATACTCTCATAGCTCCACTCTTAAAGGGAACCTCCACCTCCAGCTACTTCTCCATTTCTCTGCTCTTTCTCACATCTTTGGAGGAATTGTCCACATCTCACATCTCAAAGGAGCTGTCCACACACCCACTGGATCCACCTTCCTTTCGCTCCTTAACCCACCATAAGCCAAATTTTACTTTTATCTCCCTGTCATTCCACTAAAATTGCCCTGGTCAAGCCCTTACTCCCTCCCTCCCTCTCAAGGCGTTCTAGCTTCCTGGCTTCCGTGACGCACACAGTCTTGGCTTGCCTTGTACTCTGTGTCTGCCTCTTCTGAGTCTCCTCTCCAAGACGCTCTTCCTCTATCCAACCTCTCAGTGTCTGCCAGGGCCTGGCCTCGAGCTCTCTCCTCGCCTCCCTCCACTCTCTCTCTCACAAGGGGACCTTAGTATTCCCACGCTGTATCATCCATAGGCTGTAAATGCCCAAAATTGTCTCTCCAGCCTGAGTCACACCTTTGGGCTCTCCCTGGCAGGCGCAGATGCCCATTTCCTACCTCCATTTGGACGTCTTACAAGCATCTTAGATTTCATATATCCAGAAGGAACTTGTGGTGTTTCCTCTTCTCTAGTCTTCCTCACTTCAGTGAAGGGCACCACTATCTGTCCCACGACCTGAACCAGAAACCTAGGAATAATGCTTGATTCTCTCTCTCCCCCCTCTCATCTCTCTCAATTTCATTTCTATGGCTACTCCCAAGATGTATCCCCAATCCATCCTCTTGTCTCCATCTGCACTATCGACTCCCTAATCCAAGCCACCATCATCTCTTTTCTGGATTGTAGCAATGGCCTTATATTTCCAACACTCCAGTGGTATCTTCTTTAAACATATCACATCATCTTCTCCCCAGAAACCCATCCGTGGCTTCCCACTGAGCAGACAATGAAACGCAAACTCTTTACTATCAAACCTACAGAGCCCTACAAGATCCACCTCTGCCCGCCTCACCAATCCCATCCAACGCGTCTCTTTTGACCTCTCTCCTACTACCTTGAAACCCCAGCTGACTTTCAATAAATGAATGGCTTCGAATGAATGAATGAATAAAATGTTAAGACTTATAGGAAAGTAAACCTTGATACAAAGTTTTCAGATAACAAGTTCGTAGAAGAATTAAAGACTTTTATGGGGAAAAAATACATATAAAAATAAGAGTATAATCCTAGAACTAATGAAAAGCATTCATTTAAAATTTCCTGAAAGGTATTTGGATGACATACGTACCTATTCCTGAAAATCGCAGAACTCCTTGTTTGAAAAAGTGTTCACGTTGACCTCCCTAAAGAGAGAATTCACACCTATTTTCAAGTTAATTGGTTCATACACACACACACAAAACTGAAAACACTGTCAATATTCCTAGGCAGAAAAAATGAGAGGGACCTATGCCCATAAAGAGGAAGCTTTGTCTCATAATAAGCTATAAGATAATCATGTACCACATCTTTTAGGTATGGGCATGCTGATCAAGTGGTCCAAGATCTTCTTTCAGCCCACCACAAACTTGCTACAACTTTTTATGAGCAGCTCAACATCTCAATGTCTCTACCTAACTTTGTCTTTCCTCCCTTCAGAGTTGCTACTACAATAAGCAAGATAATTTCCAAAATGTCATGTTATGTTATTTTGAAGAGAAGTGTCACATATGTAAATCCAAATCAATACAGAAAACTCTGGTGTTGAGCAGTTAGAGACATACGTCCTAGAAGTGTCTGAATCAATTGCCTTAATAGGGTGAATTATAGTTATAATGAGGGTTCTGAGGGTTATCTTCTTGAGTTATATATAAAGATATGCTGGATCAATACTTAAGAAAATGTAATGCCATAATTGTCAGCTACTGTTACTCAAGAACTTAAACATAGAGTTACCACATGACCTAGCAATTCCACTCCTAGGTATATTTCAAGAGAATTGAAAATGTATCTCCACACAAAGATTGGTATCCAAATGTCCATAGCACCATTATTTATAATAGGCAGAAAGTGGAAACAATGCCCAAGTCCATCAACTGATGAATGGATAAATAAATTGGGGTATATTCATATGACGGAATATTACTGGCATAGAAAGAAATGAAGTACTGAGACACGCCACAACAAGAATGAACCTTGACAACATTGTGCCAAGCGCAAGAAGCCAATCACAAAAGATCACATGCTGTATTATTTCTATTTGTATTAAAAGTCTAGAATAGACAAATCTATAGAGATAGAAAGTGGATTGGTGGTTGCTTAAGGCTGGAGGTAATGGGGGAGGGGGAGATTAGGGAATAACAGCTAAGGGATACAGGGTTTCTTTTTGGAGTGATGACAGTAACCTATAATTGATTGTGGTAATGGTTTCACAACTCTGTGAATATACTAAAAGCCATTGAACTGTACATTTTAAATGAGTGCATTGTACGATATATGAATTATATCTCAATAAACTTGTTAAAAGCAATAATTGCACACTACTTTCTCTAAATTATTTCTTCTTCCCATTTTTAGAGGAGGATTTTGCATGTTAAATTAAAATCAATAAATCAATACTGTTTTGTTAAATGCCATCATAAATATTTAGATTTTTTTTAATGGCATGAAGATCAATTAACAAAAGTTGGCTAAGCAGTTGATGTTGATAACCTAGTGGATTACATTCCTAAAACTTTTATTCACGTGTTCAGGTGTAGTTACCTTCCTTGGCCAGCCTCTAGGATGGACTTTTAACATTAGCCAAGGAGTTTGCCATTTCAAGGCTAGACGTTTTCTGTGCCTTTAGGGGTTTCCCTGGCTGTGCCCTCCAGAAGACAGAGCAGCACTTGTTAGAGAAATTTTACAGCCTCTCCCCAGTGAGTATCCTTTTCTTTTAAGTTTTTAAATATCTAGATTTATTCTCCACTTATGCATAAAATGTCACATTGATTAAAAATTACGATCTTACAATGGAGGTGTTCGATCATCGTAGCAAATGGTCTTGATCTATGCTTGCTTCTTGTCACTCACTCAGTTATAGCTAAGCTCTCTGGCGTAGTCTGAACTTGACCTTGAGATGATGACAACCCAAGTATGTTGTTAGTTTAATGTCATGCCAGAGCTGTAACCAACAATAGCCATAATTGTGTCCAAACAGTCTTAACATTCGACAATGTAAACAAGACTCTCAAGGGTGCATTGTGCTGGTGAAACTGAGTTTGGTGACATTGGCTGCTCTTTCTAGCAAGTGCTCTAGATCAGTTTTTATTTGGAGGTTTTGTTCTTCTAGGTGGCTCTGCAGGAATATTTTATATTTCAGTCTTGTAGTGTCTCTGTTTTCAAAGTAGACAATCATTTTAATGGCCTGGTTGCTTCCATTTTGGCCAAGGAAAGTGATTTGTTGCCAAAGTCTTCAAGAATATGGTGCTTTTGCCTAGACATGGTGGCTTTTTGAAAGAATGCCAAAGAGCATACTGCCATTATTATTTTTAAAAGATAACAAAAAAAAACCCCACAATATTCTTCAGACTTATGACAAGCATGTATTTCACTTCATGGTCATAGATTTTAATAACTTTGAGTTAAGTTATTGTCATACAATCCCACATTGATCCATGTAGTATAAAAGACACACAAATCATACTAAATATCCTAAATATTCCAAAAGAGGAGATGCTTAGGCCAATGACAGGGCTTATATTTATGAAACACTAATGCAACAGTTCCCACAGAATCTTGTGTACTGTGCTCATCAAGAAAATGGCAATAATAAGTGGCATAAAATACCACTTGTATTGAATTGTTGACTTAATTTTCCTTTTGTAGCAATGCCTGTGATGCTAACACCAGGAAGTAGGTCACTAGCTTTTGTTTTGTTTGTAGTTTAAGTATTCCATACAATAACAAGCTGGGAACGTATTTTATTAGGGAAGAAGGGTAATCAATTCCTTTCCGCAAAACTCAAACCAAGATGCATTCAAAGTTCCCCCAAATAACTGTTCTGTAGATTGTAAACAAGCTCTGGAATTCCAAGCATGAATCATTCATCTTTTCGAGCAAGCCATCAGGAGCTCTGAAGTATTACAGAATGAGGGCCGCTGTGGGCACTGGAGCAGATGGCCAGTCTGTGACAGCTGCAGACCCAGGCCAAGGGTCAAGGGCCAAGGGTCAAGAGCCTCTGGGCCTTTAAAATTGTCCTAGGAGTCCTATTCTAGACTTTCTCTATGCACCAAAACTAACTCATCTCACTTTCTTTCAAAAAAATTAACATTTAATTTTCCTGAATATAAAAATAACATATCATGCCCTTTTTTAAAAAAAAAAAACAGAAAGTTTAAAGAAAAAAATCAAATTACCTATAATTTTGCTCTGAAATAATCACTGTTAACATCTTAGTATTTTTCCTTAAAACAGTTTTCTGTACAGATATGGTCATAACAAAATTGCAACCACGATGCATACCCAGTTTTTTGCATCCTGCTTTTTCACTATATTGTGAGCATTTCCCCACATCATTCAATATCCTTAGAAACATGATTTTTAATGGCTGCATAATATTCTATCATATGGGTATACCATAATTAACTACATCCCTACCTTAGACATTTAGATTGTTTCCCACTTTTCTTTATTATAAATAGTTCTGTGATGAACATTCTTCCTAACTTATTTTTAACAACCTAGGTGGAATCTTTGTGTTCAGTGTGGGTAGAATTACCACCATGGCAAGAAAAAATATGGCACCACATAGTTAGGAAAAAGTTTCAAAAGAGTGAATCTATCAAAGATTTAGACGTGTGCGCCCAGAGGGAGCGGTTCTACTGAATAAGCACAAAGTCATGCTTCATTTGTTCCCCATTTTAGGACTCCACTCCAGTTGGTCTTGAAAAACACTTTGGACCGACACAGGTCAGTCAGTCAACAACCAGCTTCCTCTTCTCAGGTTGCCAAGTCTCACCTACACGCAGCAGCACAAACCTTTCCATTGAGGAAGCGTCAGGTGGCATCGGCCAGAAGCTCAGTGATCACGACAAAATGATGAAGGAGGGAAAGAAGCCTGCTTTCCATTGCCCTTTATATATTTTTTTGTGTTTTTTTTCTTGTGCAAAACATACATAACATGATCCTTATCATTTTAACCATTTTTAATTATACAATCTAGTGCCATTAAGTGCATTCACATTGTTGTGCAACCATCACCATTATCCTTTTCCAGAACTTTTTCATCTTGCAAAACTGAAACTCTGTACCCATTGAACAATAACCTCCCATTCCCCTTTCCCCTCAGCCCTTGGCAGCCACCATCCTACTTTCTGTCTCTGCAAATTGGACTAGTCTAGGTACCTCATATAAGTGGAATCATGCAGGATTTGTCCTTGAATGACTGGCTTATTTCACTAGGCATAATGTTTTCAAGCATACAGTAGGTGTACCAGAATTTCATTCCTTTTTAAGGCTGAGTAATATTCCATTGTGTGGCTCTACCATATCTGTTTATCCACATAAAAAGTGCTGATGGACATTTGGGTTGTTTCTACCTTTGACTATTGTGAATAATGCTGCAATCATTCACATACTTGAACATTAGTGTGCAAGTATTTGTTTGACACTTTGCTGTCAGTTCTTTTGGGTAGACACCTAGGAGTGGAATTGCTGGGTCACATGGTAATTCTATGTCTAACTTTTTAAGGAACTGCCAAACAGTTTTCCACAGCACTGCACCATTTTTACATTCCCACCAGCAACACAAAGGGTTCCCATTTCTCCACATCTTCATCTAGTTATTTTCCTTCTTTTTTTTTATAATAGCCATCCTAATGAGTACAAATTGGTGTTTCATTGTGGTTTTGATTTGCGTTTCCCAATAACGAATGACGTTGAGCATCTTTTCATGTGCTCAGGGGTCATTTGTATATCTTCTTTGGAGAAATGTGCATTAAAGTCCTTAGCCCACTTTTGAAATGGATGGCTAGCAGAGTCTGCTTTTGATGGGACTAACAGACACCCAGCATTAGAGTGCTTTCCACACAGAGCATTTGGTGGCAAGGAACAGATATTGATTCCCAAAAAAGCACAATTAAGAAAGGGGTTATTATGAGGCAAAGGGGACCTCTCCTGGGACCTGGTCTAGGAAGTTCAGTGGGCCCCCAGGGACCTAGAAAGGCGTCAGGCCGCTACTCTGCCCCGTCCCTCTCTCTGGGGCGGTGTAGTCCTGTCTCTGCGTTTCTCTGCTTGTCTGCTCCTCCCTGTGCGAGGCACTTGACCTCCTCTTCCCACCCCTCACCGAAGCGGGGGGCTTCCCAGGACACATGCCCGAGCCTCTTCTTCACATGACCTTATGGCTCCATGGGCTCCCAGTAGACTCCAGCTTCTCTATCCCTTCCTTTCTCCTCTGATGTCAGCAGCCCCTGTGACCCAGTCTGGTTGTGGCCAGAGGGCCAGTCACATAAAGCAAACCCTGCCAAATTCTCAACGATGGCTGTGCATGGCGAGCAGCTTCGAAGAAGGGCATATGGAGGTTGAGGGGGAGTAATGATGGCTACGCTTAGCACCCAGAGGAAAATTTCAAAACTTTTCAACAATCTAATATCACATTATTTATTATGCCCATTTCTCAAACACCTAAGAGTATTCTATATTTGATATAATTTCCTTTGGCTTATATTTGTCTTTCAGGGTAGCACAGCTGTAATGTTCAAAAGCCACCATTCAATGTTGAGGTGATAGTGGCGTGTCCAATGCTGAGAATAATTAATAAGCCTGTGACTGCACTTCAGTTCCAAAGGCTGAATATTGATCTAAGCAAGGCAAACTTGCTTGATCCAGAATATTCCTATATGAATGTGCTGTCGGCTGGTCTCCCTGGCGTTAAATGCAAGCTATACTCTCTCCTCATCTTCATTTGGTTCAAAAGGGAAAATGACAGTCATACTACTTTTAGAGCAATGAGAACGTGCTGAAGCCAAACGGCACAGGGTGTGAGAGCAGGCTCGAGAGTCAGCCGACGTGGGACTCGAGGACCCTTGGGAAATTTTAATCATTATTACAGGTTACTAGTGACCTGTAGTGGAGCTATTAAGAGACGACATCTTGAGGGGCTGGCCCGGTGGTGTAGTGGTTAAGTTCACACTGTCCGCTTCAGTGGCCCTGGGTTCACTGGTTTGGATCCCAGGCACAGACCTACACACTGCTCATCAAGCCATGCTGTGGTGGCATCCCACATACAAAATAGAGGAAGATTGGCACAGACCTTAACTCAGCAACAATCTTCCTCAAACAAAAACAGGAAGATTGGCAACAGATGTTAGCTCAAGGCCAGTATTCCTCACCCAAAAAAAAGAAGAGAGAGAGAGAGAGGATGTCTTGTAATTAGGACAGGAACCTGTTTCAGATGAATTTGTCTGTTTGAAATGTAAACTAAGGATAAGTCATGAATGTTCTCACTGTTCATCCCAGCTCCTCCATCTTTGAATGGGGTATCTGATTTAAGGCTGTCCACATTCGTCCCTGTGAAGGGAGAGGTCTCCCAAAGGAGAGGACAGCCCCGTGTCTGTGTCAGATGATGAGAGAGCCAACCAAAACTCCTCTCCCATGAGAAGGCGCCTTCAGAGGGAAACCTTGTGAAGGATAAAATGGGATCGTGGATAATCAGACGATGAGAGAAATTCAAGACAACGCCTATTGGCTGTGCACTGGAGGACCTGTTTCCCCAAGGATGGAAGAAAGTAAGGAGGGATGGTACATTGTGTTGTTTATCACCATGGCTTTTTAGAAAATTTGATAGACTTTATCTTTTCGAGTAGTTTTAGGTTTACAGAAAATTTGAGCAGATAGTACAGAGAGTTCTCAAATACCCACTCTCTTCTCACACACAATGTCCCCTGTTATTAACATCCTGCACTAGTGTGGTACATGTGTTAGAACTGATGAACCAATGTTAATAGACTATTATTAACGGAAGTCCATAGTTTACATTAGGGTTCAGTCTTTGTGTTGTACAGTCTACGGGTTTTAACAAATGCCTCATGTCACGTATCCACCATTATCATGCAGAATAGTTTCACTGTCCTAAAAATCCCTGGTACTCCACCTATTTTCCCCTACCCCTTCCTTGAGTCACTGGCTACCACTGATCTTTTTATGGTCTCTATAGTTTTGTTACTACATGTTTTTTATGGAAACTTCTGGAACAGTAGGGAACATTGATCAGGATGGAAGTAGAAGAGTAAGGACCTCGGTTTATAGAGAACATCCTTACTTTTGCCAGGTACTCTGTAAAGCACTGTACAAACATTAGCTCATCTATTTCTCATAATAATGTAGAAGCTGTTATTACCCCATTTTAAAGATGAGGAATTAAGGCTTGGAGAACTAAGTAAGCTATTCAGGTTACACAGCTAGGAGCGGGTGAACCTGGACCCGGAACCAGACTGTAGAGATGGGGCTCAACCCCTGCACTGTTCACCCCAATTTCTGACTGTCTAAAGTTAACATCATGACCATTTTTCCTCCTGAACCAAATGAAAAGATCTGGAGATGTTATGACTTACTATTATTTTCATAGATTTGTTTAATTAGTCTTAAAATCTAAAAGTCTATTTAGAATATAACAGGTACATGGAAAGAATAACCGCACTTCTTTGTGTTTTAAAGTGAAGTTACTTAGCAAAAATAGCCAAATGGGACTATTTCAAACTCAAAAGCTTTTGTGCATCAAAGGACACAAACAAGAGAATGACAAGGCAACCTACAGGACAGGAGAAAGTATTTACAATCATACATCGATAAGGGGATAATATCCAAAATATATAAAGAATTCCTACATCTCAACAACAAAAAATCAAATAGCCTGATTAAAAAATGAACAAAAGTCTTGAATAAATTTTCTCTAAAGATAATATACAAACAATCAACAAACATATGAAAAGGTGATCAACATCAGTAATCATCAGAGAAATGCAAACCAAAACCACAATGAGTTATCACCCCATACCCATTAGGATGGTTACTATAAAAAAACAGAAAATAACAATTGTTGGCCAAGAACGTGGAGAAGCTGGAATGCGTGTGCACTGTTGGTGGGATTGTAAACTGGTGGAAAAACTATAGAAAACAGTATGGAAGTTCCTCAAAAAATTAAAAATAGAACTACTCTATGGTCCAACAATATCACTATTGGGGAGACACCCAAAAGAATTGAAAGCAGGATCTCAAAGAGATATTTGCACACCTATGTTCACAGCAGCATTATTCACAATAGCTAAGAAGTGGAAGCAACCCAAATGTCCATCAACGGGTGAGTGGATAAACAAAATGTGGTATATATATGTACAAGGGAATATTATTCGATCTTAAAAAGGAAGGAAATCCTGTCACCTGCTACAACATGGATGAACCTTGAGGACATTATGCTAAGTGAAATACGCCAATCGCAAAAAGACAAATACTGTATGATTCCGCTTACATGAAGTATCTAAAATAGTCAAATTTGTAGAAAAGAAAGCAGAATGATGCTTACCATGGGCTGGGGGCAAGGAAAAGGGGAAGCTGCTGGTGAGTAGGTATAGACTTTCAGATTTGCAAGATGAAAAAGCTCAGGAAATCTGTTTCACAGCAATTTGTGCTTAACACTACTGAACTATACCCTTAAAAATGCTTAAGATGGTAAACTTTATGTTACATGTCTTTTACCACAATAAAAAAAAAATGCAGTTACCTAAGGAACTTGAACAGATATTTGTACATCCATGTTCATAGCAGCACTATTTACAATAGCCAGAACATGGAAACAACCCACATGCCCACCAACAAATGAATGGATAAAAGAAATGTGGTATATACATAAAATGGAATGTTTTTAAGCCTTAAAAAGGAATGAAATTCTGACACATGCTACAAAATGGATGAACCTTGAAAACATTATGCCAATGAAAGAAGACAGACAAATATTGTATGATTGCAATTATGCAAAGTACCTAGAATAGTCAAATTCACAGAGACAGAAAGCAGGATGGTGGTTGCCACGGGCTGTGGGGAGAGGAGAATGGAGAGTTTTTGTTTTAACGGGTACTGAGTTTTAGTTCTGCCAGATGAAAAAGTCCCGGAGACGGAGGGTGGTGATGGTTGCACAACATTGTGAATGTCTGTAATGCCATTGAACTATCCACTTAAATATGGCTAAAATGCAAATTTTACATTATATATACTTTATCACAATTTTTTGAAATGAAAAAGAAACGAAATTACCTAACTTTTTTTCCTTCTAAGGGAACCAGCCTGTTCAAAGAGCTTAACTGCTCTGGGAAATGTTTCCAGGAGACTATAGCCCTGTGGCTTTCTCAGAAGTCACACGTAGAATCTAAGACTGATGGCAGATCACACTGCCGCTGAATTCCAAGTTGTGTTAGATGTTTCATCAGAGAGAGGGAAGAGGCAACTGGAAGGAAAAGGAAGATAAGCAGAAGCCTGCTTCCTTAACCTACTGGTAACTCCTAAGATTCTTGAGTTTCAAGGAGTTGTAAAAGCTGGCTCGCTTAGTGCTCACAACAGCCCCATTTGATCTGTGGGCAGACTCGGGCACAGGCACTTTGAAGTCAACTTGCCCAAAGTCACGCATAGCTAGTAAGCAGGGCCAGGATCAAACTCTGATAGCGCGAACCTAGAGGTCACGTTCTTAACCACTGTGCTAGTCGGCTATTCAGAGGAGGCAAGAAACCAACAAGCCGAAGACATGAGTGCAAATAAAGGACAAGAAGGTGAGGACATGCCCAGCCCATGCTAGGTGCTACTGTTAGCTCATTGAACCATGGCACCCGCTCTAGAAGGCAGCTGCAGTTTCTGAACCCATCTTACAGATGAGGAATCCGAGGTCCAGAGACCATTAAGTCCGCTTCCCCAAGGCCTACAGCCAGTGAACCCCATTTCAACTCGCCAATCCTGGCTTTTTGCAATTGCTTGTCTTAGTCTGAAAATTACTGGAAAATAAAGCATTCTTTGCGTTACGCCGTTCCTCAGAGGCAGAACTGGCCCAGATTGCTAGAGCTGGTTCCTAAATTTTCAACCTTCCTAATCTTGGGCAGCTGTGACCATTTCATCTCTTTCCTGCAGACCAAGAGGCCGGTGAGCAATGGTTGCTAGAAGGACTGAGCAGCCAAACAAACACAAGGAGGGACAGAAAGGACCAAGGTCAAAGTGATAGGCAGCCCCTTGCTGAGCCCTGCATTTCTGAGACACGAGATTCTGTCTTGGGTGGAGGAAATTAGGAAGCTAGAGCAAAATGTTGAAATTAGGAATCCACCAACACGGACGTTTTACTCAAGATTTTTGAAGTTGAACACTGTGGGGAGCGGTGGCAGATGGGGGAACAGATTGCAGGGAGGGTGCTGCCCAGCTGCCGCGCTGTGGAGCTTGCACCAATGCGGGGGAAAATCACAGGCTCCAGAACCGCTCGAATGCAACTGGGGGAAATGTGAAATAATTTCTCGTGATGGAGAGCAGTTAAACTTGTCCCTTATACAATGAGTTCAGGATACCCAAGGACATAGTCCTCCATCCAAAGCCGGCAGTGGCAGCCAGAGGCGAGAAGCTATGGGGCTTCTCTCACATGTGGAATTCAGGAGACACAATGGCTCGGGGCCTTTTCCAAGAAAGTTATCTTGGATGGGCCAGGGAGGGGGCTCACTCCTGTCAGCCAAGATGGATGAAAGAATAAATATGATGTTTTGATGCCTGGACAGAATCAGCCATCAAGTCTGGTCAAGCTCACTTCCACATTCACAGCATTCTTCTCTGCCTTCCTGAGCCAGATGCCCATCACCTCTTGCCCGCTGCCAGACGGAGCTTACATCTGCCAAGTGACTCCCCTGCTCAAAAACCTCCAGGGTCTCCCACTTCCTGCAGAATAAACCTCCACCTCCTCAGCTTATCCCCCATGAATCTCCCAAACCAACTTCCCACAGGTCATTCTCACTGTTTCCAGGTCATTCTCACTGTTGCCAGGCCATACTATACAATGCCATGAGCTCCTCAGGACAAGGATTATGTCTATACAATAGACTCTCAGTGAATATTTGCTGGATCAGTACTGACAACTTCACATGCTTTAGAGTCAGAAGACCCGAGGTGGAATTTCCACTCCACCATTTAATAGCTTTGTGATCTTGGGTAAGTCAACTAACCTCTCTGAGCCCCATTTTCTATATTGGAAACTGGGGATAACAGTACCTACCTAATTGCCTCATTTCAAGAATTAAATGGAACAAAGTATGTAAAATACTTAGTCAACAATAAACTCTCAATAAGTGCATTTTTTTAAAAAGCCGTTCCCCTGCCTATCTGAAAGCCACCTGTCCTACAGTTCTTGTCACCCTCAAGCCTTAGGGAAGAAGAGAAGCATCACCAAATAAAGGGTTTTGGTGGCATTTAATGAAAAGAGCTATTTTGTTACAGTGCCCAGGTTTAGTTATTTCATAAGAAAGACAGCTGAGCAAAAACAGGCCAGAGAAGGAATTTTTAAAGGATTGGATGAAGAGGAAAGAAAAACCAGACAAAGATAATTATTGACTCAGACAGAGAGGGAAATAATACAGCTGAAGCGTTCGGTCTTAAAATCTGTTTAGGTCCTATGAGTTTCAGCTATTCTAAGAGAAGTATTATCAAATCCAAGGGCAGCACATTTAGAATGAGTGAGGGCACATTTGCCTTACAAAGTGGGGCTGGCTCTATTCGTTGAGAAGGAAGGAAAATTCCTCTCGCTGTCAGCCCTTCAGCCACCACCTCTGCTGAGCCACCGAGGCCTGGCTCCTTCAATACACAGGATTTGCTGCTGGGATGACTGTGGTCCAGCCCGGGTGGAAACCAGACTAACAACTGCTCAGAGCCGTGTTTGTGTTGCTACAAAGGCCCTCGTGCCCGCTCTCTATACTCTGTCCACCCCTCGGTCGGCTCCCACACTATTCTCCCATTCCCTGTTCCTCCTGTGTGGTAAGCATCGTCCTCTCCTTCTTTATCCTAAAGTGTTAATATTTTAGTGAGACTTTTTAAAATTATAAGATGCAACCCATCAGTGTTGGTAAAATCTGTTCAGGGGTTGAAGTCAACTTTTTTTTTTATTAAATAGAAAATAACAGTGAATCACATGTGGTAATGTGAAGCATCATTTTATGAAATTTTGTCTCAGTTATGTATAAGTAGGTAAGATGTGCTTACTGTGGGTCTCAGTCAAAAATGTTCAAAAACCTGACTTGGGTACCTGTGCAGAACCAGTGATAATCTTCATGTCTGATTCCTTTTTATATTGGCTATAGCACCTAGCCCCATGCCTTAACACAGAGGAAATGTCCGCTAGACAGGGATGAATGAATCAATGCATGCACCAATGAATGAGGGGCAGGGAGCTACAGTAAGAAATACTCGAAGACTGGGAAAACAGACGTGGCAAAGGGGAAGGAAAGAAAGAGTGTGTTCGGGAAATTTTCTCTTACTTTTGGGGAGCACCGGCTCATTTCAAGCCTCCTACATCTGGTTCATGTGGCATAACTGAAGTCTTAACTGGACAAAATACTCACTTGAAAACTTTGTACTTCTCAATGTACTTGATAGTGCGTGCATCTAATACAAGAATATTTCAGAACTGGTGCAGTGACATAACGCAAAATCAGGAGTGGATCAAAGTGCCATTTCAACATTAGTGTCACGTTTGACTTAAAATGATCAGCGACAGAGGATATTATAGCAAAAACTGGAAAAGATCTAAATGCCCCTCAACTGATAAGAGATAGAACACCACTCAGAAATGAAAAGGAATCAATTAGGGATCCATGAAACAGCATGAACAAACCTTAAAAACATTATGCTACGTGAAAGAAGCCAGACACAAAAGACAACATATTGTATGATTCCATTTATATGAAATTTCTAGTCAAAAAAGCATGTCGGTGGTTGTCTGGGTCTGAGAGTGGAAGCAGGATTGACTGCAAATGGGCCTGCCAGAACTTTTGGTGGTATTGGAAATGTTCTAAAACTGGATTATAGTGATGGTTGCACAACCGTATAAATTTGTTAAAACTCGTGGAACTGTGCGCTTACAATAGGTGAATGTTATACTATGTAAATTATACCTTAATGAAGCTGTCAGAAAAATCATGGCTCCTTTGAATTGCCTCCCTAGCTGAGCAGTACAGGAGAAAATTTCCCTTATACTTCTCAGTTGTGGATTTATTTATTGGAAAAGGGTCTGGACTTCTCTTAAAGTCAGAATATTATATAACCTGGTCACTTTCCCCTTTTCCAGGATATGGTCAGAACATCAGTGTCTATCTATCCTCCTGCTGGCCAGCTTCATGGGCCTTAGAGACGGCACGATACCACCAGCAGGGCCTTGCTGGGCTCTTGCCCACTCACTAGGCAGTGGGGATGCCAAGCAGGAAATAGTGCTTTTGAAGCCCTTTCTATACTGTTGTGCTCTTCAGCAGACAGGATGTAGGATCCTTCTATGCTGCCAAAATCAGCAGCAATTGTAAAGAGAAAACACTAGACCAGTATAAAAAATTTGTGGGCTTTTTCTCCCCCAGATAACTCATCTCACATTGAAAGTACAAAGCAGTTATGATATTTTCAACCTTGTAACCTAAAATCATACAGCTATTCAAAGCTAACAATCCAGGCAGACAGCATTTTGAGGAAACAATTGCCATTTTCCACCTTTCTTGTTCACATAATGAAGGAATGTAACTTACACATCGTCCACGTTCTCTGCTCCTCTTCCAAACGGTACCCTGGAACTGTGCTAAGTACGTAATAAGTCCTGGATAAATACTTGTTGATTTGATTGATTCTTTGTCTACCCCAGTGACAATGGCCAGATTAGAATTGATGGGATTATTTCCACAAGCCTGGAATGGAACACCATGTACACTGTGGTCTCAGTAATTTGATGGATGATGATGTGTTTTATAATGATTACTTTCACATCTCAAACCTCCAGAACTTCTCAAATCCAAACCAGAAAATCAAAAAAAAGGCTTAAGGCTATTTTAGCTCTCACCAGTTCGTGCCAAAACTGCAAACCAAACCCAAGTAGGTGAAAGTTATCGTAACTCACAATTCTAGGAAAATCAATTTCAATTTTCCTAATGTTTAAAACAGACAAGCTTGGCCTCCAATTTTGTCTTGTTTGTTTGTTAAAAAAAAAAAAAACGGCACCAGGGTTTCCATGTGGTTTGAAATTCAGATTTTAAAAAGCCAAGAAATACACGGCTAAGTCCTTGGAAAAGCACACAAAAGACAAACTAAAATGAACAATAAATCGCAACTTGATATTGACCTGGGGATGACATTGGTGCTATTTTTTAACTTTTCTGAGTATTTCTTTTTAAAATACACCTCTGGCTGCCCCCCACACACATATTAGATAAAGGGAGAGCAATAGGAATGGGCTCCAGTCCAGCCCACTCAGCGGCTGAAAGTGAATGTGATTCCTGGGATCTCTCCACGGGGATCGTCAGCGATGAAGCACGCAGTCAATAGCCCTCCCTCACTTGAAGTGAAGACAGCCCGTGGGGAGCACTGGCTCCATTAAAGGCTGCAAGCCACAGAAGTCATTCTCTCTGGAGATGAGGAACGTGTGGGCTAGAAAGAGAGTCAAGAGCCACCTACCTGGTATAGTTATTCCCCCCGAATTGCCAAAAGTCAGGCTCCACATCCCTTATTCTCAAATCAAATAATGCAGAGAGAGAGCTGGAAATGACATCTCTTGCCATACACCTGTGGTTTATTTCTATCTTTCCATTCAGTATTTACTAAAAGTTTCAACCCATGTGTAACTCACTGAATTTTGAACTATTTTCCTTTTTGACTGTATCTGATTCTCAGGGCTTTGAAAGATCCTTAAGGGGTAGGATTGAGCCTTTCCATCTTTGTAGCCTTGGCCTCCAGCCCAGGGCCAGTTAAAGAGTGTGCCTTCAATTAATGTTGGTTGAATGGATGGATGGGTGAATGGATGAATAGAAATGGATGGATGGGTGGGTAGGTCAATGGATGAGTAGGCAGATGGATGGGTAGATAGATAGGTGGATGAGTGGGTGGGTAGGTGGATGGATGGATGGGTAGATGCATGCACGGATAGATAAAGAAATAGACCAATCAGTCAATAAGTTTTCCACTTTCGAGCTCCTACATGTCAGGGTGCCCCGGTTTTCAACTGTTATATATATGCATGGCATTATCATTAAGTTCCAGACATCCATCTGTTCTGATGATAAGCCTAGTGGGAACAGACAAAAAAAGAGTTCCATGCTTCACTGATGCCACATGTGGAAAGCTCTTTGCCAAATGCACTATCACCTGAAAACTACTCTTCCTGATATCTTATTCCATTTATAGATTCTGGCTCTAAAGCGTAAGATTTTATTTTTTGAATTAAAATGTGATAAGAGACATTTCAGTCCCCAGAGTCTCTTCTCTGTCTGTAGGTCAGAAGTTATTGGCTGGAGTCCCAGCATCTCCCTTGAGTTATTGCTTCTGCTGACCAAACCTCCTTAGCCTTCAAACCAAATGATGTCATATTCTTTACGGTGCAGTTTTCCGACAGTTGACTTGTATCTACACATGTACACATATCTTAGATTTCGCACTGCTTACCGAAATTGCAGGCAGGGGAGCAAGTTTTAATTCTACATGGTGAGCGCTTCACAGAGGATTTTGGTGATAATGCTAATGAAAAATGTGTTGGCATTTGTTGAACTGACTATTGGTGACTGCATGGTTTTGCAGCACATTATGTAATGATATGCAATCACCGCTGGAACAAGGTCTCTTAGAGACACTGTACTTCTAACACAGAAAATTACAATATTAAATAATAAATACTACTTATTAAGCACCCACCAAATGCCAGGCGCTATGCAGGGCTCTTACACACATTAGCTTATTCATTTCACATTAGAGTCCCAGGAAGTAAGGAATGTTATTTCCACTCTGCTGATAAGATAATTGAATCTCAGAAAAACGAAGTGTAGTACTCAGGGATGCATAACTAGAAACTGGGTAGGTAGGACTTAAACCCAGATCCAACCTGTGTTCTTTCTACTCCACCACTTGAGTTAGAGAGTTCTAAGAAAAAACACATTTCTCTTGCTTATTTCTTTTGCTTATTCCGCAGGGCATTGTGGTACTGCTCATGTACTAAAAACTGTGCTCAGAGTTATTGTGGTTTTGAGCTTAAAAAAAAAAAACGAGATCAGATGTGTAGATTTACTTCAACTTCAGTACAATGTGACCTCAAAAAAAAACTTAATCTTTCATGTACCGATTTCCACAATATGCATATTCACAGGTACTCTGAAGTGAGTGGGTAGAATGAGTCTAGTTGATTGCCTCCAGAGCAACAAGTCTTGTCCCAGAATACAAGGCTGGTGGGAGAGTGGGCTAGGACATCGCAACTCTTGACAATCTTTGCCTATATTTGCCTGTAATGAGAATTCAGGGCACATTTACAGCACTTCCGTTTGGCTTTGCTTTACGGAGTTTTTAACACAGTGGCAAACAGGAGGTGACTGCCAGCTGGCTGAAATCTACCGTTAATCTGAAAGGTCAAAAAGCCTCCTTTGTTTGATATACGCCATCCCTCCCCGTTCCTTTATAGCCTGTGCAGTGGTGACCCTGTGAGGAACGTATCTGTTCTTGTCCTGGAGTGTTGTGGTGATGCGAGGTGCTGAGGTGGTTCTTGGGCTCAGTCTAAGGTCAGCCTTTCCCCTATTTCATTTCATGGCCCAATAGGCACAGAGTTTGTGGTTTCCCCTCTATCTCTGCGAGCATGCAAGGCCAAGGCAGACGCCCAAGACTGAGAACAAAAGAACACCCAGTTGCCCAATAGTTCAAGACACCCTAGTCAGCCCCGTCCACCCCAGGTAGCATTCATGTGCCTTCCAACCACCACACACAAACACACGCACTCCCCAAGCAGCATCCTCCCCTTTCTCCCATCCCAGTCCATGTTCCCTTAGCCCCACATTTTCTTTAGTCATTCAGAAATTTTCATCTTAAGATACAGCAAGTAATTTCTTCCTTGATGCATTACTCCTTCTCTACCCCACCCTATCCTCGCTCTGAGGTAATTTCCTAATTCTCTTTGACAAGACAGCTTACTCTTGATGAGGATTAAAGGTTATTTTTAACCTGAACCGCACACAAGGAAATGATGCAATGATTTCTTTGAGCTGGCTGAATGGTTCCTCTTTTGACCAAAAAAGAATTAATATGATTCTGAACTTGAAGTTGTTTCTGGCCTTTGTGAGCAATTTCATAATCACAGAATCAAGTCCATGTCTTGCAATGTAAAGGGTTTGCTAGTAGCAATTGGTTCCTAAGTCACCGGCCTTTGCATCAGATGTAGACCCCAATGTTAAAAATCTGAAGGATTTTACATCATCACGTGCTCTCGTGAAGATCTCTTAGCTCCCAAAAGACCTCCTGCGCCCTCTTTACCCCTTTCACAAAGTCTACTCCAACAGCGGAAGAGAGGTAGTTGACTGCCACCTGGGGCTATGTTGATAGGCACCAAGATGTCCAAGATGCCCACTGTCCCTCCAATCTCTGTCTAGACCTTCCACACAGCACATAGACACCTCTCAATCCATCACTATTTCTCAACTATTTGTGCATCTAAGTTCCTATGTCTGTATCAGGGTTTCTCAGCCTCAGCACTATTGGAATTTTGGGTCAGATAATTCCGTGTTGTGAGGTTGTTTACGCATTATAGGATGGTTACCAGCATTGCTGGCCTCTACCCACTAGATGCCGGTAGCTTCCCTCCTCAGTTACGACAACCAAAAATATCTCCAGGCATCGCCGAATCTCCCCCAGGGAGGCAAAATTGCCCCCAGCTGAGAAACACTGGCCTTTCTGCTGTTCTAAATTACAAGTTCCTTTTGTATCGGAACTAGCCTAATTTGTACAGACTTCACAACAGGAAGGTGCTTAAAGAGGCTGTTTAATGATGATCACAATCACTAAAAATGTAACAAGAATTTTTGGCTCACGGCTAAAGAAAACAGAAAATTTAAACAGATGATCAAGTAAACAGTAGATAATTTGTCTTAGCCTTCCGTTCTTATGAATAAGATTAAAACAATACTTGGCTCTCTTTTGTGAACCGCACAGGGGAATTGAAAATTTGTAAGAAAGAGTTCAGCCCCTCCTAATTAAACTGCTCCCACAAAATAAGGTAAGAGGCAGGTAGACCGAAATCACCAACAGCAGTATGAAGGCTTGTACCCTCGAAGCGAGGCGTCTGCGCAGGGATAAACATTCCTTTGCTATGACTGTTCTGCGAGGCAGGGAATGAGGGCCGCACACCATCCCCTCATGGGATCTGGCCCTTGTAAAGTACTTCAAGTATCTTTCAAGGGTGAAAAAGCAAGAGATAGATATGAACCGATACATCATTATAACTCCTGCTGCTATTCATCCATTCAAGAGGCATGAAACTGCTGGATTTGGAAAAGAAAACCTTCTAAATGATCTCTTTATAGCCCTCTCTCTAGGCAAAGGAACAAAACCTTTTATCAGTAATCTGATGAATTACGTGGGTTATTTTTATTCTATTCATAAGAGACAAGGCATGCAGGTCCTGCTTGTTCTTACATGCATTGGTTAACAATTCAATTAAGCAAATATTTATTGAAACCAGGGCAAGGCCGTCTGATAGTCACCAGCCATTGTAATGGAAATATCCAACAAGTAAAACATGAAGATCTGCCCTCAGAGTTTACCATTTTTATAACAGTTGGTTGTATATTTGTATTATAGCCCCACACGTACTTGACTTTCTGTACTTTAAGACTCAATATTGAGTGTCCTAGGAGAGGTTTAAAAAATCCGGTGGTGATTGAAAGGTCTGAGCGACCACAGATGATAGGGGATCAAGAAAGAGTTTATAGAGATAGCTTTTGAAATAAGGATGAGTGAAGTTAACGATGAAGTTTCTTCCTGATTATAAAACTAATGCATGTTTCTCATTTTTAAAAAAATATAGACAATAAAGAAAAGCCCAAGGAGAAAATGATCTAGCTCCCGTAAGCAGTAGAAGGCTTGGGCAAAGGTGCAGGTGGGAACTGTGGGGCCCCCGAGGAGCTTTGGGGGATCACAGGTAGGGGAATGAATGCCAGACCTAATTAGGAGGGTGATGGGGAGACACTGATGGTTGAGGGCTCTCGGCGTGGCCTCCTTTCACCCTCACAACAACTCTGTGAGGTCACAGTGGTTCTGCTTGATTTTCAGATGCGGAGCTAGAGGATTTAAGGTGTGCAGTAACTTGTCCAAGGTCATGCAGCTAGTAGATGGAAGAGGTGGGCACTCCAAAACCACACGCCCCTCATACAAAGTGGGAATTGAGCGAGGCAAGACAAAGACTGCAATTTAAAGCATCAAGAGTCCAGCTGAGGCAGATGTGCCTTTGACACAATGGAATGGATCAAAAGGTTTCATAGGCACGGGAAGAGGATCAGACTTGCTTTGGAGATAAAAGACCCATTTACAGCCCAGAGACAGCCACACAGAGCAGGTGGCTCAGCCGTGCTCCTTGGTGGAGGGCACCTCCCCTGGCCTTCAGGTACCCAGCAGGGCACACCATTGCTAAGGTACCACCCACATGAGGTCAGGATCCCTTCCCAGGCTTTGAGCAGTTCCCTTTGTACTTGTCGTGGGGAGTTTGTGCCACTGGCCCATTCCACCTGTTCCAGACCATGCAGCTACGAGCCAGGCTGCTCATCAGGTGTGAGTGGCTGGAACCCCCAGCACATTCCTGAGAGACTCCAGGATGTGTTCCCAGGCTCACCGTGCCCCTGGTAGTTCCAGGCCTCTTGCCAAGAAAGGACAACATTTCAATGGAAGATTCATGAGTATGAACAGGATTAAGAGTGTCAGATGCTGCAGAAAGGACATAGTACACAGGGCAACTGATTTTGACTTTCATGGAGTTACTGGGAATCTTTGAGAAAGTACTTGTGAACAGTAGTGGGGCAAAAGCTGGACTCTCAGGGTTACAGAGGGAAGGAACAATGACTAAATAAATATGTTAGGTATGATCTACTCCTTCCAGAAGTATGTTGATAAGGAGAAGTACAGAGCTGAGAGGTGGTAGCGGGTAGAGGATTTGTTTAAGGCCAGGTGAGATGTGAACTTTTCTCCTCCAACAGCATCCAACCAACCAACATTTTTTTGTGCCTTGTATGTGCCAGGCACTGTCCTAGACACCAGAGACACAGCCATGAATATGACTGACAAAATTCCTGTCCTCATGCAGCTTATATTTGGGGGAGGGAAAAAGAGGGGGAGAGAACAGAAAACAAAAATGAAAATAAGTACATAAATATAAATAAAGTAATTTGAGATAATGATGTGAAAATGCCAATGATATACTAGTGAAAAAAACAGATCAGTGTAATAAGATAGAGGCTGGCTGAGTTTGGGGTAAGGAGTGGTCCCACAAGGCCTCCCCAAGGAGGTGACATTGGAGGGGAAGCCTCAGTAGTGAAAAGGAACTAGCCATGTGGTTTCTGACAGAGGGGACAGAAAGTTCAGAGGCCTTGTAGCAGGTACCAGTTCAAGGGACAAAAGGCCCAGTGTGGTAAAGCACAGAACACAAGGGGAGGGGAAGGACAAGGAGGCAGCAAAGAGATCACCATGTACCTCTGGCCACGGAAGTGAGTTTGGGTTTCATTCTGATTGCAGTGTGAAACCACTGGGGGAGGGTTGAAGCAGGAGAGCTAAGAGATCATGTATGTATTTTTAAAAGATCACCTTGGCTGCAGAGTGGAGAATGAACTCTAGGGGCAGAGGTGGAAGGCGCTGTCACCTGTTGCGGGGGTTTAGATGGAAGGTGATGCTGGCTTGCACCAAGGTGGCAGCAGGGGAGAAGGGAGACTATTGTGGATGCAGAGTCAACAGCCCTTGCTGATGGACTGGACCTGGGGAGAGTGGGACAGGGGGGAATTGAGGATGAGTCCTAGAGCCTTTGCCCAAGCAGCCTGGGGAACGGTGGTGCTACTTCCTGAGATGGGAAGACTGGAGGAGGAGTTGGGGGGAGCTGAGAGTAACAGCTTCAGGGTTGGACAAGTTAACTTTGAGATGCTAGTCTGCCAGGGGAGATTTGCAGTAGACAGCTGGGAGAAGTCAGGCCAGAGAGAGCTATTGGAGTCACGAGCCTATACATGTATTTAAAAAAGCAGTTGGATTAGTTAAGCATAGAATTACAGTACAACCCAGCAATTCCACTCTTAGGTATAGACCCCAAAGAATTGAAAATAGGCATTCAAACCAAAACCTACACAGATATTCATAGCAGCACTATTTAAAATGGCTAAGTGGTAGAAATAACCCAAATGTCCATCAACGGATGAAGGGTAAACAAATGTGGAATAACCACACAAAGAAATATTATTCAGTCACAAAAATGACTGAAGTATTGCCACATGCTACAATGTGGATGAACCTTGAAAATATTATGCTAAGTGAATGATTCCATTTACATGGAACATCCAAAATAAGCAAATCCATAGAGACAGAAAGCAGATTAGTAGTTGCCAGGGGCTGGGGGAGGAGGGAATGGAGAGTGACTGCCGTGAACAGGTATGGGGTTTTCTTTTCGGGTGATAGAATGTTCTAGGACTAGACTGATGTGGTGATTACACAACAAGTGAATGTACTAAATGCCACTAAACTGTACACTTTAAAATGGTGAGATTTATGTTCATGGTATTCTACCATGCCAAAAAACCCCACAAAAAACAGGCAATGGGATTGGATAAGATAACCTAGGCGAGGCTGTAGATGGAGACGAGGATCCCGGATTGAGCCCGGGAACGCTCCACTGTTGAGAGGCCAGGCAGGGGAGGGAGAGCCAGCCAAGAAGTCTCAAAGGAGCAAATTGTGATACAGGAGGAAAGCCAGAGAAGGTGCTGTCTTAGAGCCCAAATGAGAAACATGTTCCAAGGAGACGGGAGTAACCATCTGTGTCACAGTGACTGTGTGTGGTTCGGGTAGCTATTGCCAGAGTCACCTACTCCAGAGAGGAACCACCTTGCACTCTGATCAGCCCTGCACGAAAGTGCTCGTTTCCCCACAGTCTTGCCAACTCTGTGTCTTGTCAAAATGTTTGCCAATCTCAAAGGTGAGAAACGGATGTCAAGGTAGCCTTCACCGGCAACTCCCTTATTGAGAGTGAGGTTGAGCATCTTTCCAGAAGTTCAAGCGCCATTTATCCTTCTTGAGAGCTATCTGATCATGGTCTTTGCCCATTTTCTGTTGAGCTATTAGTCTTTTTATTCTTGATTTCTAGGAACTCTTTAAATATCAGGGACTTTGGTCCTTTATATCAACCCCTTTCTCAAAATTCTCGTCTTTTTGCTTCCTCAATAGGACTCTCTCCCAGGTCTTCTCTCTCACCTCCCAGGATCTCATCTCAGTGTTGGGGATTTGTTCCTTCTGTGCATGGGGGTTACTCCTCCCCTTCGTGCCTTTTACATGTTAGTGCTCCCCACTCTCGGCCACCTCAATTCTCCACATGCTCTTCTGAGGCATCCCTTCCCTTCTATCTCTTCCTCCACCATGATTCTAATTACAACTGTGTGCTAAAAACTCAAATCTATATGAAAAACAGGATGTTAAAGTAGGACACTTCTGATGCCTCCGTCTAGGCTGAGACCCCAAAGCAGAGAACGGAGTGTCGTGTGCTCAAGCATTCTAAAGAGAGGGGCTGGGCCATCCGTACAGACACCACAGAGGGTGACTCAGAACCCTGCGCAGAGGCCTAGCCTCATCGTGAGGGTCTTTACCGGAGGCTTGAGCGTTGCTCCTGGGTTCTTCACAGAGCTGAGGGAGTGCGGTGGCTCCTTCCCGTGGCCTCAAACCAAGCAAGGGGCTTTGAGAGAATCTTTTACAGAGTCTGGCCTGTGTCTTATGGAATCGAGGAGACACAAGATTCGCACCTCACGTTTGAAAAACTTTAAAGGTGAGAGGGCAGATTGCTGCCTGGGTCCCAGGTGAGGAGAGGGTCCCTAGGAGTGAGCTCAACTCTCGCCGGTGCTGCTCCTCGTGGTGTGGCCCCCAGTTGATGGCCATTTTCTCCCCGTTGGTCACGGAAAGTTGGAATGAAATCTTGAAGACACTAAAAGGGCGTAATTGTTGACTGTGCAGGAAGTGGGAAGACAGAGTTAACGTGGTAACAGGAGAAGAGAGGAAACGCCAAACAGGCAGAATTTGGTCACTCTTGGAGGACCAGCCCTCAGCGTTCATGGAAAACATCCTTACAAAGGAACTTTTTACAAAAGACGAGGATAGAAAAAAATGTATATGATCTTATTTTGCAGTTTTCACTTAAGATTTTTCTATATCAATTGAATTTGGATCTTAGTTTCAAAAAAATAAGCTCTTTCAAAACAGGAGAACAATAAACTGAGGCGTTATTTTAGAGTGGTGAACAGCTCTGGCTTTGGAGTTACACAGACCTGGGCTGGAGCCCTGCTCTGCCATTTAGCAGTTGTGAAACTTTGGGCAAATCACGCAACTTCTCTAATCTTCAATTTCCTCCTTTATAAAGTAAAAAACAATGCCTGACAAGACTATTGCAAGAAGTCGATGAGATATTACAAATGACGCTCCTACGTAGTGTCTGGTGCTTAGTCATTGGTTTTGAAAGAGAAGGTGCCATCACTAATCATCAGGAAAATGCAAATCACAACCACAATGAGATATTACCTAACACCTATTTGGACGACTTTTATCAAAAAGACAAGACATACAAGTGTAAGGGAGGATGTGGAAAAAAGAGAACCCTTGTGCACTATTGTTAGGAATGTAAATTGGTGAAGCCATTATGGAAAACAGTATAGTGGTTCCTCAAAATCATTAAAAATCAAACTACTTGATGTTTAATCAATAGTTTAATCAAAATAGATTTGATTTTTAAACAATAGTTTGATTCTTAATCAAACAAATTTCACCATACGATCCAGAAATCCCACTGCTGGGTATATAGCTGAAGGAATCAAAACCAGTATGTCAAGGAGACATCTGCACTTCCATGTTCACTGCGGCGTTACTCACAATAGCCAAGGTATGGAAACAAGCTAAATGTCCATACGAAGGGATAAAATGTGGTGGATATATACCATGGAATATCATTTAGCCATTAAAAAGAAGGAAACCCTGCCATTTGCAACAACATGAGTAAATCTTGAGGGAGTTATGCTAAGTGACAGAAGCCAGACAGAGAATGATAAATGCTGTATTGTATCACTTATATGTGGAACCTAAAGAAAAAAAACAATTTCATAGAAACGGAGACTAGAACAGTGGTTGCCAGGGGTTGAGAGGAGGTGGCAATGGGGTGATGTAGGTCAAAGGGTACAAATTTTCAGTTATAAGAATAATAAGTTCTGAGGATCTAATGTACAACATGGTGATTATAGTTAATAATACAGTATTTTACATTGGAAAGTTGCTGAGAGTATATCTTAAGCATTCTCACCACACACACAAAAAAAGAGTTAACTATATGAGGAGATGGATGTGTTAATTATCCTGATCTTGGTAATCATTCTACAATGTATATCTATATCAAATCATTACATTGTACACTTTAAATATACACAATTGTATTTGTCAATCATTCCTTAATAAAGTTAAAAAAAAGAAAGAAACTCCCCAAAGGTAAACTTCTTGAGCACAAGTTCAAGTCTTTCATACATAATTATTATTCCATATCTCCTGGCAAGGAGATTTTTACAGCTGTGTATTACTATTAATATTATGACAATAACGATAGTTCAATTAACAAAGACTTAAAGATTCTTTGTCAGTCAGAAGTGTTGACAGAGGTTTTACATGGTCACAGATGACATTTTCAATAAAAAGAAACAGGAAAAAGAAAGAGAGTGTGACATAGATCGATGTTTCTATTATTCTGCTGTGGAAAAAGTGCATGTCCTATGATTCTATTCCAAATCTTTAATTTTGGTCATTTAGTTTGGTGCTTTCTGATGGATGCTGCTTACTTTCATGGAAGCATTACAAGTCTCCAAAGAAAGTTCTCTGTAATGTGTTCTGAAGGAAATTGAGACGAAAATAAACCAAACTGAAGTATGGAAACACAGCTTGGAAGTTCAGAAAACCTATTTGCTCAACATAAATTAAGTTAAAAATACAGTTGCACAAAGAGATGACTAAATAATACTCAGAACCACAGATTTGAGCTTTTCTTTAAGTACCGTCTTATGTAAGATTGTTCTACTGAACTAACCAAGCCATTAAAAAAACTTAGATGTGGGAGCTGGCCCCATGGCATAGTGCTTAAGTCCAGCACGCTCTGCTTTGTGGGGCCCAGGTTCAGATCCCAGGTGCAGACCTACACCACTTGTCAAGCCATGCCGTGGCAATGACCCACATACAAAATAAAGGAAGATTGGCACAGATGTTAGCTCAGAGTGAATCTTCTTCCTAAAAATAAAAAAACTTAGACGTGACTTTTTAAATATATAGTTTCACATACATCTAAATCCATGCTGTTTACGTAGCACGCACATAGCAGATAAATCTATAAGGGGGAGTCAGCATCACCACGCATAGAATGCTGTCCTATGTTAGAGAGATCCTGGCATTTTTCCTCCTTGGGCATCTGGTTCCTCGCTCAGCTCCTGTAGCAGAAGCTTGAGCCATTCTTAATATCAAACAGCAAGACAAGTCATCGGATAGAGTCCCTGGACCTTAATCAGGTGGAGATTTTTTGTTTTTTTGACATGAAAGTCAGGTTCATTTGTTTCAGGGCAATGCACAGGTTAAAATATTATTAGCTGTGTTGTCAGTATCAACAAAAAACAATTAGACACATAACTTGGGCATACAAAATTAGGCTGTTCATGAACTTTACATTCCATAATAAATCTAAAACCATATACAGAAAGGAGTTATTTCCTTCCTTATTCTTAAAGATTGGCACCTGAGCTAACATCTGTTGCCAATCTTATTTTTTTTTTTCCTTCTTCTTCTCCCCAAACCCCCCAGTACATAGTTGTATATTCTAGTTGTGAGCGCCTCAGGTTGCTCTGTGTGGGACATGGCCTCAGCATGGCTTGCTGAGCAGCGCCATGTCCAAGCCCAGCATCCGAACCAGCAAAACCCGGGGCGGCCAAAGCAGAGCGCGTGAACTTAACCACTCAGCCATGGGGCCAGCCCCAGGAGTTATTTCTTAATCAAACCTCTGCTAGCCAATATTTCAGGATCTGAATCATTCTCTCAATCAAAATCATCGCTTCAAGGTCATAAAAATCCTGTTTTTCAATGGTTTCTACATGAGCAAGTACCTGGTTTTATCTCCCCTCAAAGGCCAGCTTTGTTCTTCAGTTATAAAAGTTTGTTGTCTCTCTCCTTCCCAGTTATTTGCTGTCTGTTACACTAATTCTAGCTCAGGAAAAACAACAGGCATGTTGCAATGTTGCAGCTGTGGAGAGCAACTCTGAGTGTATCTACACAATGTCAAAACAACCTGCTGAAAAGTGGTCTATACAACAACCAAGTGGATTAGCTGATTTTGCTCCTTGAGTTTGAAATATTAAAGTGAAGTTGAATTTTTCTATTCCCTTAGCAAAAAAACCAGTTGTGTTTCTTGGTTTGTAATGAAAGCTATACAAGAGCAGTGCATTTACCCTGACCTTAAGCACATACCCAACAGGGACACGCCTTACACTCCCCCTTGCCCCACCCCTACGCTGAGACCCAGGCGGCTTACTCAGCAAACTTGAGAACTTGATCTGACCACAGTCAGCCTGTGGCATTCACAACTTTGTGACCGACTGCAACTCTACAACAAACTTGACTGTTCTCACCAGGGTCTGGAAACTATTTATTTGGGGGGCCATCTTTAGTGTGAGATACAAGAAGTCATTATGCTCGCCTTCTGTCCTAGAGAACATAACAAATACAGCATGTATAAGATACTGGTAACTAAAGACTGTGCATAAGGTGTCAAGCTTTCTTACATATGATGAACACTTTGTTATGATTTGAATGTGTTCCCCCAAAAAAAGTATGTTGGAGTCCTAAGCCCCAGTATCTCAGAACGTGACCTTATTTGGACCTCCAGATAAGGTCTTTACAGAGGTAACCAAGATAAAAGGAGGTCATTAAGGTGGGTCCTAATGCAATACGACCGGTGTCCTTATAAAAAGGAGGAATTTGGACACAGAGACAGACAGGCATAGAGGGGAAGACAGCTATCCACAAGCCAAGGGGAGAGGCCTGGAACAGATCCTTTGCTTACAGCCCTCAGAAGGAACCAGCTCTGCTGACACCTTGATTTTGGACTTCTAGCAAACAAATTCACACCTCCTTGATCCAGCGCTATTGGAGAATGAAACAGTCCATATAAACTCACTTTCTAGATAACCAAAGTGTTCTGGGAAAAAAGAAGCTCCCAGATTTTCATACTACTATTTTTCAATAAAAATGTTTCTAAAACGCACACTGCATATTCTTAAACTGAGGACAGCTGAACATAACCTAGACCTTTCTTAGTGACGCAGGTCCGTCAGTGCCTGTGGGGTAGAGAACACAGAACGCTGTTTGTCTCTGCGGTCAATGGCATCACTGGTCTCCCTGTTTTCTCCTCTAATGAAAAATTCCCAGATGTCCCTTCTGCCCCCCGCATCATCCCCATTCCTTCACTCCAATTTGCTGCTCCTAATCTGTTATGAAAGAACAGAAACCGGACAAACAAGACATTGAAACTGTTTCTGAAATAAAATTAACAGTTCCGAGTTAGGGTCTGAAAGACTCTCCTAGGGGTTAAACCACATGGACTTGGAAAAACTTTTATTATCGTCCTCATCTTTCCTCTCTGTTCTTAGAGGGGCGATCAGACCCCTTGGACTCAGGATAACTGAAATGTCTTGCTATGTTGCCACACAGCAGGTCACAAGAGAATCTTCTGCCTCCTTGAGATCTTATGAATTCATCCCATAAAAAGGAGCAGCTTGGATCAATTACAGCTCAGGAAATAAGCTTCTCAATGAAGAGCCCGGTGTGGCTTTGTTGCGTGGTGGTGGTGGTTTCATATATTCGGACTATGGTTATACCATAGGGTGGAACTCTCTGGAATGACCTTTCCATGATGTAAAATTAGGTTGAGAAATTCTAATTCCCCAAACCAAACAATAATCAGATTAAATGACCACAAAGGAATAGACTTGCCTTTGAAATCAAGAGTACTCACCAAATTAAATTCTCTACCACATCTTCTCCCACTTAAAAAGAACACATTTATTCAATTGTTCAATTTCCACTGATTGGAAGCTGTCTCCTTTGCCACTCTTGGTTTTGTGTAGAACGAAGATTTTTCTGCTTTATGCCACGATCTTTTGTGGTGGTGGGAAAAAAAAAAACAGAAAAGCTAATGTTTATCAAGTACTTACGAGGAGCCAAGTGCTGTGCCACATGCTTACATGCCTTATCCTATCGAATCCTCCCAAACACTTTGGCAGGAGGTGTGATTACTATTATTCCCATTTAATGGAAGATGAAATGGAGGCCCTATGTGTTCAAATAACTTGTTCTGAGTCATGCTGCTCCTCACTGGCAGAACCTGGATTCTAACCCAGGCAGTCTGACTCCAGAGCCTGCATTCTTAATCATTACGGTATAGAAAGAGAGGTAAATGTCAAAACTGATTACCAAAACTAGCGTAGTCTTGCTAAAATGCCATAATTTGAAATTCTGTAATAAAAAGCATCTAAAACAAAAATGCGTAGGCCAGAGATAGTTTCAAAATCTCCCATCAAGACTGGGTATGCTATAAAATACTATTATTTTTTGCAAGGTTCATTATGGGTTTTTAACTTGCTTAATAAGTTGCTTTCATTCTAAATCGTCTCCCAGATGAGTACTTATGAAAACTATCCATAAGAGTATATACGTATGGGAATTTTTTAAATCAGATCATTATCCTCAGATAGAGCTATGAAAATATGAAGATGAATATAATCTCTTTTAATTAGTAGTGGGGGGAAACATCAAAAATGCCTACTGCAGAGTGGTTGGCAGCAGGAGAGAGGAAAAATAAGGAGGGAGATGGAAATGGTGACAAGTCAGAGTAAAACCATCATTTTAGATATTTTCAGAATAGAAAAAAAAATATTTTCAGGACTATGACAATACCAACTTAGTGCATTTTCCAGGCTTCTCAGAGAGCCTCAAAGCTCAGTGCATATGTGGCTTAGCTACCTGGTTTGGAAAAGGTATTAGGATGCAGAAATGACAAAGCAAGTAGAGTTTGCTTTTTAATTTTCTGTTCCAAACTCCCAAACAGCTTCATTTTGCCTCTTACATAAAATCCCCAAGGTTGTCACAACTTTCGGGCCTTTGATTCTCACTAAGAGTCTTCTGTGAAATCTTTTTTCCACTTACAGATTAAAAAACAAAACACAAAACCAAATGACTTAATTGCTTGGCTTTTCTTTGGTGTTCTTTTGTCTTCAGAGTTAGCATTCATGAGGCACTTTTGGAAATTCACATTGAAATGTACTAACAATGAGAATTTCATTTGTGTAGATAAATATGATTATTCTTCTAGACCTATTATATTTAAACCAATTGAAAAATACAAATAAACATTGCATGATAGAGTCTCTTCACTCGTTCAGAGCTATTTATTTTAAAAATTACTCTATGATCAGCTCCAAGACCCCAAATACAATGTGCTGTTAAATTATGCTGACGAGTAGTAATAGGTGGGCCACAATCTGTTAAGGATGCAGGTTTTGGTAATTAAAGATTTGCTCAGGAGGCAGGAAAGTCAAGAACACCCTTTCCCTTTCCTTAAAGCACATCTCTCTCCTTATGCTTCAGTTTCTCCATATTAAAGTGGGGAGGAAAAAAACAACCGTTTCTCCACCAGTGTGAAAAGTAATTTATATTTAGAAGAAGTCTGCAAAGAAGGTCATTGCCCCTTTAACATTTAATTAAAGGATAATGCTCCAAAAACAGAAAGCTATCATAGGATAAAAGTCTCTACAGGTTTTATTCCAGGATGCTGCAAAACTGAGACATTATGGAAAATAAATGTCATGTCAAAGGTTTGATATTTATTTTCAAAGCAAGAGCCTGACCACAGGGGTCATCAAAACCAAGTAGCAGCAGCACTGTTTCACTAGTCTCTTCAGACGCTGTCCTTCTGAGGCCAAGGACTTCCCATGCCTCTATTTATTGAGTGGGTCTGGATGCACTTTTATACAGTATGTAAATAATGAGTAAGTCAACTACAAAAATACCTATACAATACAAGTGGAAAAACATATGAAAGAAGATACCTGTTTGGTCTAGTGAATGAAAAGAAAGAAATGTAAATAATCTGGTCTGTCACCCAGAGACAGAGCAGACAAACAGCTCCTCCCACCAGTGCCCTTCAGCAATTCCATTCAGTTGGATGGCCCAGATGCCATCTTCCATGGATGAGTGGAAAACACAATGTCTTCTTCTTTTGTAGAGAATCTACTGAATTTAAGCTCTCAAGTGATTCTTGTATTCCACAGGAATTTACAAAGTACCAACTACATGGTCAGAATAAATGGGAGCTGAAATATTTAAAAGGTATCATTCCTATCCTTCAGAAACATAAAATAAGGGCTTGGGCATTCTTGTTGCTACAAATTCCTCAGCTTTTTATAATATAGTTGTTTTATCTGGAACACAGTATGACTCTGTTAAAATGAAACCTAGAGGTTTTGTGTGTGTGTGTGTGTGTGTGTGGTTTTTTTCTTTTTTTTTGAGGAAGATTAGCCCTGAGCTAACTACTGCCAGTTCTCCTCTTTTTTGCTGAGCAAGCCTGGCCCTGAGCTAACATCCATGCCCATCTTCCTCTAGTTTATATGTGGGATGCCTACCACAGCTTGGTTTGCCAAGCGGTGCCACGTCCACACCCGGGATCCAAACCGGCGAACCCCAGGCCACCCAGAGGGGGAACGTGCGCATTTAACCGCTGCGCCACCGGGCCGGCCCCCAGACTTAGAGTTTTCAGTAATCAGCACAGCTTGTTGTCTTCACAAGCTCTGGACTGGGGCACATTGAAGGACAGCTCCTGGCCAAAAGCTTTTCATGTGAAATAATGATACTGCCATTGCCACTAGCACTTTAAGGCAAGATTTCAGCTGCTGATCAATCAATTTTTATTCATTATACAACTGAATAATAACAGAATTTTTGAAAGTTGGCTGAATTTTATATTGCATTGCCTTCCTTTTTTTTTTTTTTTTTAAGTTACTAGTTGTGGTTCTAAATAGTTGACTTGAGAAAAAAATCCTTTCTCTCTGGCCATTTTACCACTGACATACTTGAAAGGAATTTATTTCAGAGACTCACATAAACAAATATTTTTTTGAAAAAAAAGAATAGGGTACATACAAAGGAAAAGCACAAAAAAAGGGGGGTAAAAACCTTTTTAATAAGATGATTTGCCAAAGGTAAAAGGCATTTAAAAATAGTTCACTGTCGGGGCCGGCCCGGTGGCACAGCGGTTAAGTTCGTACATTCCGCTTCTCAGCGGCCCGGGGTTTGCTGGTTCGGATCCCAGGTGTGGACATAGCACCACTTGGCAATAAGCCATACTGTGGCAGGTGTCCCACGTATAAAGTAGAGGAAGATGGGCACGGATGTTAGCTCAGGGCCAGTCTTCCTCAGCAAAAAGAGGAGGATTGGCAGTAGTTAGCTCAGGGCTAATCTTCCTCAAAAAAAAAATAATAAAAAATAAAACAACAAGAAGAACAAAATAGTTCACTGTAACCCAGCCTCTGCATCATATTAATATCTGGTGTGAGAAAGAAAGCAGTTAAACTGATAAAGAGAAGCTTCTAAGCAAATCGACTCTTCTCTTATGAGTAGATGCTGACCCTTTCATGGTTTGAAATGTCATGATGATTGGATAAGGCCAAATTTGATGCGTTACAAATATACGGTGCTATATGAGATTTCAAGAAGCTTTCGCATATGTTACCTCATTCGATCCATGCACAACCCTGGGGGGGCAGTAAATGGGGAGTCCATTTTAAAGATGAAGCCACTGCCAAAGGTCAAACCAAAAAGTGACAAGGCAAGGACACAAAACTGGATCTTCTGCCTCCCAGGTCTGAATACTTTCCAATACATCCAAATTTTGAAAAATATTATTATTGGCTCTAGCCTTGTTCAGTGTACTCGCTAGACACATCAGGAAGAAAAGGAGGCAAAGAGGGAGGAAGCAGGAGAGAGGAGACTTTCTGAGTTTTCCAAATAGTCCCTGCTTTCTCTGATTATCCCCCGTCCTGTGTGCTCATTCTCATCACAGTGGACGGAGTCGCTTGTCCCTGTGAAAACTGTAGCTGCAAAACCAGTCCATGACCTTAAGCATCAGCCATGGGTGCAGGCTGTTCTTGGCTGGTTAGCACTCAGTGACCATTTTAGCAGCAGGATTGCTTTCTGTGAAAAGTTGTCTATCTTTCCTCAGAAACAGCCACTTGAGCTCTGATTAACAAACCCCGCCACCTATTATCAGCATCAAGGCAAATTTTGCTAACTTACTGGTTTGATATACTTCTTGGGCTTTACTTGGAAATTCCCCCCAGATCTCCTTTGGCCCACCTTCCAGCTGTTGTCCAGTTAGGCTGCTCACTTTTATTTTTATCTCATTTTCTAGCAAAGTCAGCTCAAGAATGGAAATGTCTTCTCCAAGCTCTTGGCTTACAAACATAGGTGGGCTAGCGGCCTATTAATCAACGCCATGTGGACCTTTAATTTAATTTAGATCTTGAAACTGGTAATGTTTATACAGTATCATAATGTATGAAAGTGATATGATATACAGTATCATAAATGAAGGCCAAGGAAAAAGGTCATTCACCTTGAACATTTATGAAAATTAGGTAGTGTTTTTTGCTGATGTGGACTTGCATGGCCCTTTGGAAAACCTCTTACCAATGTTCCACTCTACTTATTATTGAACAGGTATGAAAGAAATGTATTTATCTCATGAGTCTATCTTGTATTTGTAAAGTATTTTGAAATGTTTACATGAAAATATTGACTAGGCTATAGGAATATGAATTACTACTGTAAACGATAAGCATGAGGGAAGACTGTAACTCCAAAAACACTCAATTATTTCTCAAACTAGTAAATATGAGCATATCTTAATAAATTAAACATTAAATAGTGATGAATCAAAGCTTAATGTTAATGAATATTAAGTAAATATTAGTAAACATAGGAGATATAAAAATGTATTGGATAGTCCTGGCTCTCAGTAAGCTTACAGTCCGAGTGAGAAAAAAAAGAGAAAAACATATAAAAATTAAATAAGATAACAATATGAGAGATGCCAAAAGACAATTTATTGTTAATTGCCACCTGAAATGCAATTAGCAGAATAACTACTATAGGCAGAGGAAAGGACATCATTTCCAGACGCAGTGGGTAGGCATAACTGTAAAATAAAAAAAAGTATCAGCCAGATCTTGAAGGCTGAATCAATTGAGACAGAGATGGAAGCGGATTCTCGGTGGAAGGAACTCAGTGAGAAAGAGTATACATACAAAAAAAGGACAAGAGTATAGAACCAAAAAGGAAAAAGAATACAGAACTGCATGATAGGGTGATATGGAAAGTTCTAGTAAGAGATAGTGCTGGAAAGGCTACTTGGAACGGGGCTGTCGATGGTTTTGAATGCCAAGTTGAGGAGTTAAGGTTTCTGAACAGAAAAGCATCTTGGTCAAAGCAGCATTTTAGAAATATTAATTTGGCTATGGTATGCCAGATTAAACGGAGTCGGGAGGACCAGAGGCCAGGAGATCAAAGGGAACCCATGGCCAGTTCAGGTACGGGGTGATGGTAGTGGGATGGGAAAGCAGAGGAGGAGGCAGGAATTACTGAGGAAGAAGCCCGCCTCCTTTCAAGGTGCTCAATAGCATTTTTTGTTGGAGCTCTCTGCTGGTTTCTAAAGGATTGTCAAATCTGTGGGTTCCTAGAACAGTTGCGAGTGGGGAATAGCGAAACGGAGGAGTTATTCATTTTGAACTTGCAACATGTCAAACCCGTATAAGTAGATACGTTTAACCTTTTCTTCTTAATCTTGTATTCTTATCTAAGGACCAAAAATGTTAGCTCAAAAATGTCCAAAAAAAGCCCAAAAAACAATAAAACAAGGTGCCATGAAATGTAGGAATTAAGGAAGACCCAAGAACATTTTATTTTATTTTTAAAGAAAGCTAACTCTTGTTAAATAGGGACTATTCCAAAGCTTTCCATTAGTACGACCGAAGGAAAGCCCCAAGAATACCCGAGATCCCTTTACGCCTGCAGCCCTATGTTGGTACTATTATTAAAATAACCTTCTAGGTTTGAATATTTGTGATTTAATGTATTTATTATCCAGAAATTCAGAGAAACTTGATGTATTTCTGAGTGAGCAGGAGAATTTGGGGACAATTCAAATCTGTTGCCCAGATATATGGTGGGTTTATGCATATACACACAGAAGCACATACACGTATGCATACAATTACACACATATTTATACATACGTTAAAAGTACTGGCACCCAGGCCTCTGCCCTGAACCTCTAGAACCAAGTTCTGGCCTTATCGTTCACAGAAATGCAATCCCTTCACTCTTCAGGGGCACTTAAGGTTGGCGCACAGATTCCAGTAACACCACTTGACAGAAAGATGGTGCCCGATAGAAACCTCCTCCCCACATTCCGCACACCTCACCCCACACAGCCCAGCACTCAGAACCCTTTTCCCCCACAGCATCAAATTCAACTTTCTAATCCTTTGGCTGCTTTGAGACTGCGCCTTGAGAGCGGGAAGAGAAAGAAGAGGAAGGGGAGACACGTCTGCAGCGACTCCCGTGAACGTGAACTAAGGCTCACGCTGAACTCGGCGCCCCGCCCCCTTCCTCCTCTCCCTCTGGTCCCTCTCCTTTTCTTGCTCCGCCTCCTCCACCTCCCCAACTTGGCAGAACGAGGCTAAGTCCTAGAGCAAGGGTGAATAAACAATTAAATCACCCACTCCCACTCCCTTGTAACTCGTTGATTATCAAGTTTGGGCCTAAAGCAAATTTACAAGTTTGCATTTAAGTGAGACAAGGTGGTTAAAACTGCTTGACTTCATAAAATGAATAGGCATTGCTCTTAGCTCCCCGGTAGCTTTGGAAGTCAGTCTCTCTCTGCAAGATAAGAATGAGTTTCGTCCAGACGCTAGAAAGACGTGTGAGCATTACATAACATTTGCGTGCACCCATACATGGGTAATTAGAAGCTGTTTACTTCTCAAGGACTCAATTAAAGGCTTTGTATGTTCAAGCGAAGCTGAGAACCTTATCGTGGTCGAATCAGAGGAGGCGCTCCAGTGCTGCTGCTGCATTGGGGGGTCTTAGCGGCTATCCCGTGGTCAATCGGCGCATGTAACGCTAGCGACTCACTAATTTCAAACCGATTCATTTCCCAATTCAACAACGACTGATAAAGCTTTAAATTCTATAGGATTTTAATCCTCTTGGGTATTTATATATTTTCTTATCTCATCCCTCCCAACTAAGCCTAAAGCTTTGAGCATCGAGGAATTTGGGCAAAGGAGAAAACAACCCAGCAGACCAAGAAATCTGAAATCTCTGTTCATTAAATCAACCAAAATTGACAGTGCCTTTTTGTTTGTACTGACCCAGCTCAAATTATAAAATCATGTGAGTAATAAAACACAAAATATAGGTGTTATCACTGAACGTGACAAGTCTCAAATTTGTGTTCTTCTTTCGTGGCGGTGTCATTTACCCTGCGTTAACATTTGTGTTTCCTTAAGCCTCTCTCGTTATATTATCCACACACACTGTTGCATCATACTCACACATTCATTAGCTGGGACTGGGGAGTGTGTATTTTTCCAACCGATCCTCAGTGTCAGCTGTCAGATGCACAAACCTTCGCTTCCTTTCTGCATCTACTGCACTGGAACAACAGAAGCTCCTTGCAAGAACAGTGCCCAGAGAGCGTTCCTGACAGATGCGCCGTTTGCTCTAGCAAGGCGCTCTGCTGGAAAGTTTCCTCTAACCACTAACACCCGCCTCCGCTCCCCGGAGCGGGCAGGACGCAGGCTGCCTGGATCCCCTCTTGACGGTGGAAGGGTTTTACACACACTCTGCTAGGCTGCCCCATCCGAGAATCTATCTGGCAGCCAAACTCCTCCAACCCCAGCGGACAGACTGTCCAAGGCAATCTGGCCCTTCGAGAAAACCGAGGTCCCCTCCCCGCTAAAGGGAGCACGCGCCCCGCTCTGCAGGGAACCTGCGCACTGGAGATAGAGGGCAAGCCCGGGGAGCGGGTGCGCAGGAGGGAGCCAAATGCAGAGGCAGAAGGGGCGCAGGAGTGAGCGGAGCGCAGGAGAGAGTGGGAGCCGAAAGTGGGGGCGGGGACGCGGCTGGGAGCCGGGCGCAGCGCTGGGCCAGGGAGAACAGGGCGCTGCAACTAGCGGGCTCAGGAAGAAGCGCGCGCGCAGGAACCGCGGGCGCCGGAAAGGCGCTAGCTAGGCGATCCGTCCCGGACTCCTCAAGCCGCTGAACTGCCAGTGGGAGGGGGTGCGGGGAGTTGGGGGGGGGGGAAACTAGATAGGGGCGTGCCTTTGCCCGGATTGGCTGCACGAGCCTGACGCGAGGCCCCGGGGGTTGGCTTGGGGGAGTGCGAGCGGGGTGGGCTGGGTGCTGGGTGCCGGGTCTGCGGGCTCCGCGCGCACAGAAACATGCTGAGGTCCCGGTGGCTGTTCCAGCAGCAGCGGCGGCAGTGGCGGCGGCGACAGCGTTCGGCTCTGGCGAGGAAGGCGCCCGAAGCCCATGCCTCCGGCCCCGCGCCGCGGCTGCCCTGACCTGGCCGCGACCTCCCTCTGGGCGCCCTGCCGCCCCGGCCTCTGGGGTGTTCCCTAACCACGGCCCAGCCCCGCCACACCCCCCGCCCCCGGCCTCCGCAGCTCGGCATGGGCGCGGGGGCGCTCGCCCTGGGCGCCTCCGAGCCCTGCAACCTGTCGTCAGCCACGCCGCTCCCCGACGGCGCGGCCACGGCGGCGCGACTGCTGGTGCCCGCGTCGCCGCCCGCCTCGCTGCAGACCCCAGCCAGCGAGGGCCTTGCGCCGCTGTCGCAGCAGTGGACGGCGGGTATGGGCCTGCTGATGGCGCTCATCGTGCTGCTCATCGTGGCGGGCAACGTGCTGGTGATCGTGGCCATCGCCAAGACGCCGCGGCTGCAGACGCTCACCAACCTCTTCATCATGTCCCTGGCCAGCGCCGACCTGGTCATGGGGCTCCTGGTGGTGCCGTTCGGAGCCACCATCGTGGTGTGGGGCCGCTGGAAGTACGGCCTCTTCTTCTGCGAGCTCTGGACCTCGGTGGACGTGCTGTGCGTGACGGCCAGCATCGAGACCCTGTGTGTCATCGCCCTGGACCGCTACCTCGCCATCACGTCACCCTTCCGCTACCAGAGCCTGCTGACCCGCGCGCGGGCGCGGGCCCTCGTGTGCACCGTGTGGGCCATCTCGGCCCTGGTGTCCTTCCTGCCCATCCTCATGCATTGGTGGCGGGCAGAGAGCGAAGAGGCGCTCCGCTGCTACAACGACCCCCAGTGCTGCGATTTCGTCACCAACCGGGCCTACGCCATCACCTCGTCCGTGGTCTCCTTCTACGTGCCCCTGTGCATCATGGCTTTCGTGTACCTGCGCGTGTTCCGCGAGGCCCAGAAGCAGGTGAAGAAGATCGACAGCTGCGAGCGCCGCTTCCTTAGCGGCCCCGCGCGGCCGCCCTCGCCCGCGCCCTCGCCCTCACCCTCGCCGGGGCCCCCGCGCGCCGCCTCCCCGCTGGCCAACGGGCGCGCCGGCAAGCGGCGGCCCTCGCGCCTCGTGGCCCTGCGCGAGCAGAAAGCGCTCAAGACGCTGGGCATCATCATGGGCGTGTTCACGCTCTGCTGGCTGCCCTTCTTCCTGGCCAACGTGGTGAAGGCCTTCCACCGCGACCTGGTCCCCGACCGCCTCTTCGTCTTCTTCAACTGGCTGGGCTACGCCAACTCGGCCTTCAACCCCATCATCTACTGCCGCAGCCCCGACTTCCGCAAGGCCTTCCAGCGCCTGCTGTGCTGCGCGCGCCGGGCCGCCTGCGGGGGCCACGCGGCTGCCGCTGACCGGCCGCGCGCCTCGGGCTGCCTGGCCGTAGCCGGGCCGCCGCCGTCGCCCGGGGCCGACGACGAGGACGACGACGACGACGTCGGGGCCGCGCCGCCCGCGCGCCTGCTGGAGCCCTGGGCCGGCTGCAACGGCGGGGCGGCGGCGGACAGCGACTCGAGCCTGGACGAGCCGAGCCGCCCGGGCTGCGCCTCGGACTCCAAGGTGTAGGGCCCGGCGGCGCCTCCCCAGCTCCCCCAGCCGGGACGCGGGCTCTGGCCCCCGGGAGCAGGAAAGCCCGGGCGCCCCTGAGCGGCTTCCCAGGGGAAAGAGATCTGTGTTTACTCAAGACCCAAAGCAGGTGAACTCAAAGCCCACAAACCTCGTCTGAAGCATCCAAGACAAACAGAAGAGCCACGGACCGTTGCCTGGAAAGGAAAGTTTGGGGAGGGGTGGGAGAGTGGCTTGCCGGTTTTTCTTGGGTTCTTTTTTCTGTTTGTGGTTCGGTCTTCTTTTGTGTGTGCGTGTGATGCATCTTTAGATTTTTTTTTTTTTTCCAGGTGGTTGTTGACACTTTCTGCGGGCACCGGGTAGGGGAAGGCAGAAGCATTAGGGCTTAAAAGTCTATCCACTTGGCTTCCATCCCATTCCCGGAACAGGAGCAGTCAGCCGGAGAGAGAAGGGGGAAATGACAATTGGTCAGGACGTGTTTCCTTTTGCTTTCAAGAAAAATTTCATTTTAATTCCTGAGTAATGATTTCTCCTGTTCTTAAAATAAAGGGAAAGGAGGGATGCAGAAATCACGTTTCAAGAAATTTTAAGCTATTCTTGGAACAAGCCTCACCTTGCTTTCCTTTTGTAGGACAAGCCTGCTGTCCCCGCGCGCCTCGGAGGTCAGGCCAAGGGGTGTCTACCTCACACTGTGCACATTGCACAGCACGATAGAAAGACTTGTTTATATTAAACAGCTTATTTATGTATCAATATTAGTCGGAAGGACCAGGCGCTGAGCCTCTGTGACATGTGACTCTGTCCATTGAAGACAGGACAGCAAAAGGAAAAAAAAGCGGAAACAGTTCAGATTACTGCACACGTTGGTAAAAACAAAAAACAACAAAAAAAGGAGTGGTTCAAAATGCCATTTTTGCACAGTGTTAGGAATTGTAAAGTCCACAGAAGATGTTACTTGCACAAAAAGAAATTAAATATTTTTTAACGGGGGGAGGGAGCGGGGGCGGATCTTAAAAACTAAAATAAAATTCAAACTATACTTCTGTTGTCTATTATGTTATTGAGCTAATGATTTATTGGAAAAATAGATTTTTATACTCTTATCATGGTACTGTAACTGTATCCATATTATAAATATAATTATCTTAAGAATTTTTTTATTATTTTTTTATGTCCCAGTGCCCATGTGAATCTGCTGGTAAAACTTCACACTTGTGTGTAAATTCTACTTCCTTTGTGTGTTTTGCCAAGTATTTATACTCTGGTGCAACTAACTACTGTGTGAGGAATTGGTCCATGTGCAATAAATACCAATGAAGCACGATCAAGATTATGTACCGTGTGTCTGTAAGGGGTCAGTGATCACGGAAAAGATAGTTGGTTTTGTTCAAAATATAGGCTGTATTTCCCATAGAGCTCCTTTAATAGCTTTTCATGACTCAATAACATAGCAAAATGCCTTGAGACCAAATAAGGCATGCACCTTCTGCGAGCTGCAGACTTGCTCTGAATTTTCACAGCTGGAGTCAAGGTATTCTAGACTACTTGTAGGTGTTTTCAATATCCCATTGGCTGCAGTCGACTTCAGAAATAACAGCTGGGATTGTGTGTCTTCTAAAAAAAGGTGATCAAGGCAGGTAACTCAGCCCCAACTTTGCGCAGAGACACAGGAAAGGAGACTCACTCCATAAACTGCCAGTTGCCCACTTGGAATTCGGTAAGTGGCTTCCATGACTTATTTTTGTTTTCTGATAGAAAACCAGAGCCTACAGATGATCGTGTGTGCAGATTTCTGCAGTGGCTGTTTAGAATGCAAAATGCTTTCATGGTTAAGCAAAAATTTATAAAAGCATTAAGTAAATATTTTTTTCTCTTGTGTAATTAAATAACCATTTCAGCAGAAGTTCTGGGTGGACAGGTCGCAGGTAAAATCAAACATGAAATTTTTAAACTTCCTAAGAAAATTATGACACCCTGTGGATAGGATACTTTTCATAACGTTAGTTCCTAAGGAATGTATGGTGAAATTCCATCCTGGGATTAATTCTACATTCTCCAAAATAAGTTTATTTCAGTATTTATCTTTGGGTTTTTAAACAAGCTTTTCATTTCATGATCGTACAGTAAAGAAACTAAAGAGTATAAAGTTTTGATTCATGCTGAGGTTAAACATGGGCAGACTATTCTCTACAAAGAAAAATCAAGACTGACTATCCTTTTTTGCGCTGGGCTATTCTAGAGACCAGGAGACAGTCTTCTAAGAAAGATTAGTGATGTAGATATTTTAAAGACCAGCAGAAGGTTGCATGAACAGCAGCCCTTTCGACAAAACCTGCTATGAAGTTTAAACCCTTTCTCCAGCAAAAATAAAGGTGAGGGGGTAGGGGGCGGATGGCAAAACTTCTTTAAAAATACGGAAATAAATACTTAAACTTATTTTGGAGAATGTGAAACAGTCAATCTCAGGATGAAATCTCCATACACTTTCCCCTAGGAACTAGATACAGTCCATTTCTATCCTCTCTTCCCCCACCACAAGTATGTAAGATGGATTTTGTTAGGGGGTTTGTTCCTCTTTATTTTAATTTTATACCAGAAAATTAATAGACTTAATGTCTACGGTTTCATCTGAAGAACACTCAAGCACCAGATTAATGCTTCACTTTCCTGACTTCCTATTTATTATTTTGTCTAGATAACTCTTCACAGTTGAATAAAAAGAAATTGGCCCAGCCCAAAATTTAAATATAGGCTCATCAAACCTCGGATCTTAAAATCATGAAAATCCTTTGAACTTTAATAACATATCTATAATTTAACTACTTAGTAGACAACTCTGAATTCTTTAGTTAATTAGAGGAAACCACTATAATCTTGGGACTGGTTTATATGTATTTGTAGGAAATAGAAAAAGATTTTTCTGTGATTCCCTGAGTTCTCTGAGGATTACAAGGATTCAGAAACAGATGGTGTCAGTGATTCCAAATACCCCTGAAAACTTTTGGTTGTTTTTGAAGACAGACATTGATTTATATAGAAATGTGCAAAGCTGGTTTGCCAATCCCAATGGCTGTGTCAGTGGGAGGAGAAAACTGCCAATCCTGTCTAATCTGGTGAGAGAATGCACAGCAGAAATGACAGGAGGAGGGCAGTGAATATGCAGAAAATCAACCTTACCCCGTGGCTTTGTGTGAAATAAAATATCAAAGGCATAAACCTTAACATTACAGCAGTGACCTTCAGCATGACCAAGATTCGTTGATTTGCTACATTGGAAATTAAGTTTATGTTGTAGACTGCACAGTTCTCTAGTGTGTAGCAAGGTATTCCAGCATCTATAAATTCTCCTTCCCATGTGGAAATGTATAATTTGTATAGCTTGTCGCTTCATCCCTTGGTGAACTTGTTTGTATAAAACTTTGCAAATAGAGTTTATTTTTTCTGTCCATGCTTTCTTTGGAACTGGCATTATTAATAACTTCTAAGTGGCTATTGTGAAACCTTTCCTCGTTAAGCACATTTTCCTAGTTTATTTTAATTTCACGTTTTGTTGAATCTACTGACTTCCTCTGGCGATATGTAAAATTGCCAGGCGGAAATTCTGCCCCCAAAGTATCAGAATAATATTAACACTTAAGTTTTTAGCAAGAGCTTCTAGGCAAGGGCCTAAAAGAAAATTATTAACTTTTGCTGCCATTTGTGGAACACTTTAAAGTTCTTTTTTTTTTTTTAACAAAGCTGAACCCATTACTTCTTTTGAAGGAAAAAAAGTAAAAACCGTAGCAGTAATTCAAATTAAATACATTGGCACAGATAATTTAGTTTTATTGGTACACTTCTGGCATAATGTGCTGAGAAACACTAATTCTTTTGGCTCCCTGCCAATTTGCTACTAATCAAAATGGAGAAGATATGCACTGTTTGGATTATACCTAAAAATAGTTGTGCCGCAGCCACATCAGCAAATGGAATTAAATTAATTTCTCTTTCTTCCCCTTCAAACACACCCTCCACGTTATTAAATCTCCATCTAGAATATTGCTCCTGAATCTCATAATTTGTGACAATGTGTCCCAAATTGCATTGCTATGTGGCAAATGGTTTTCAAGCAAACGCCACTGAAGTACTTTCGGAGGAATATACCTCTCCTGAAATTCCCACTTTTACCCTGCTCTCATTTACAGTCTCTACTGAGTAGCCCTTATAATGAATCAAAGAGACATTAATACTATAAATAGCTACTTTGTGGATTTGTGGGAGGAGGGAGATGGTTTCTGAATCAATAAATTTTGGTCACTTGATGGAGCAGTTAACAGGCTTCCAAAATCCAGTTGCTCTAAAGACAGACTAGAAATACAGAAGCCCAAGGAGTGCTCCCAACATGCTGCCGGTATTAGAGCATGATCTTTGCAGTCATGTTAGCAGCCCCCAAGAAAGCATTGGAAGTAATTGTCTACACCCTTTAAAGCTTCACCTTCACTTGGATGCTGGGCAAGGATCACTCTGAACATGTCCCTACATTCTGTACCTGAAGCCATTTCTTGTCTTGGACTCACCCTACTCACTAGCCCTTCTCTTGAGCATTTCTTCAGTTCTTCTTGAATAACCCAAAAACATCTAGAGCATGCAATTCTAGATAGATTATCTTCATAGCAGCATTAATTGCTCATGAAACAATTTCCTAAAGCTCTCATTTTCGACATCTCTCAACGCTTACAATTCCTTTTTTCCTCTCTCTCCACATTCCTTTACTCATATCTGTTAATTAGTATTAGCAAGATCACACTGCTTTCTTCTTATTTATGACACTCAACTTACCAATGATGCATTTGAAATGTCTCAAGTTTGGATTTCTTCCTGAGAATTTCAGTGTTGCTCGTAATTATGAGTAGAAAAAAAATGTTCAACTGCTGTTAATACTTTTTCTCTAAAAATTCTTCATGTTGAGTTTAATATTCCGGGTGTGAGGCTTTCTTAACAGGCTTTATTTTTCTGTTTTTCTTGATTTTTCAGTTCTTAATTGTATGACCTTGTCAGTCCTTCCATATGACCTTGTCAGTCCTTCAGTATCCTGATTGCAAAGGATAACATTAGCTGTTCCACCTTCAACTATTTGTAAATTAGTTTTCCTAGTCATTATTAGGCTAGCTGATTTGTGGGAATTGTGGGTAAAACTCTAAGAGAGCAGAAAGTATTCAATCAGATGCCCAAAGAATTTGGCTGCTTGGGTTCTAACTGTGTTGGCCTTTCTGCCCAATGACCTTGGAGAAGTCAGTTGGTTTTCCTGCTACTCAGGTTCATTTCCCGCAAAGCCTGATCAGTAGCCTTTGTTTGTAAATCCCTTTGAGATGCTCTGATAGAAAGAGTTTATTGCTTTGCGAAGTCTAACATTTCAAATACTTCCTCTTGACCTTCTTTTCCCTTCCCTTGAAACTCCACCCACAAAATCCCTGTTGGTTTTTTTCAAGTAAAAAGAACAACTAAGAATAGCAAAAATATATGTAATACCCCATACATCCAAACAAGCAGTCTTTCACTTTTTATTACACTTAAAATTCCGCAGAAACCGCAACTGAATAAAATAATCTTCTCCAACATAGGATTTGAAAAACCTGTTTGCTGTGCGCTAAGCAAAAGTGGTTGTCTAATGATTCTTAAGCCACAGCCACTTAGAGAAAAATAAATCAATCTGGAAAGTTACTCAACTTTACAATTTTGTGTTGAGTTGTAGACGCTGAAAGCAACTATCTAGATTCTTCTCTTTTTCTTGGAATAGCAATTCAGAGATGAAAGGTACTGAGAGCAATGGGGGTTTGTATTTTTGCTTACCTCTCTTGTAGCTTGCAGGGTATTGCATTTCTGTGTTCCTGAATTAATAAACAGTGACCAATCTATGGGAACTTTACCGACCTAAGGTATCTGTTACCTGTTACGTTAACTACAGGAACTCACCTGCAACCTTGAGGTCCTTGTTTAGAAATGCTTTTAAAGAGTAAACGTTAGTAGATGTTCCAGTGACATTTTCAGCACTCCAGGGATTTTTCTAAAGCCATTAAAGGTAACATTTTAGTCTTTTTAAAGAATTCATTGTGCTTAAATGATTCTCTGATCAATCCTGAAATAGTTTTGTTTTTTTCTTAAGATAGGCATACCTAAGTAAAACTTAGTCACTCAGAAAAATTCCAGAATCTTCGGCATGGGAAGGACCTTGATATGTCTAGTAAACAATACTCCTGTCCTCAAACAAGGCTACACCCAGATCAATGCAGACCACCGAGACCAAGGAGATTCAGTCTGAGGCTTAAAGACCTGATGTACCATTTAATAGTCTGTCCTATTAGCAAGTGTTTCCTTTGTAGCTAACCCAAATCCCTCTTGCTGTTCGGATTCGTGATTGATCTCAATGGAATCTGAAAACTGAGGATTGAGCCACTGTTCTCTGTATTAAAATCCTTCCAACGATATATATGGAAACCAGTGACACCCCTCCTCAGCTTTCTATGCATTCGTTCCAATTGCTCTTATAAATGACTTCAAATCCTTTCATTCCTTCTGTTACGGTAGTCCCCCCCTTATCCATGATTTTGCTTTCTGTGGTTTCAGTTACCCACGGTCAACTGTGGTGCAAAAATATTAAATGGAAAATTCCAGAAATAAATAGTTCACAAGTTTTAAATTGCACGCAGTTTTGAGTAGCGTGATGAAATCTCGTGCCATCCTACTCCGTCCCACCCGGGAGGTGGCTTATCCCTTTGTCCAGCACATCCACGCTGTATACACTACCTGCTGGTTAGTCGCTAGTAGCCCTCTTGGTTGTCAGGTCAACTGTTGCAGTATCACAGTGCTTCTGTTCAAGTAACCCGTATTTTACTTAATATGGCCCCAAAGTGCAAGAGTAGTGATGCTGGCAATTCGGATGCCAAAGAGAAACATTAAAGTGCTTCCTTTAAGTGAAAAGGTAGATGTTCTCCATTTAAGAAAGAAAGAAAAAAATCGTATGCGGACGTTGCTAAGATCTACAGTAACTTTTATTACAGCATATTGTTATTAATGTTCTATTTTATTATTAGCTATTGTTAATCTCTTACCATGCCTAATTTATAAATTAAGCTTTATCATAGGTATGTATATATAGGAAAAAATATAGTATATGCAGGGTTCGGTACCATCGGCGGTTTCAGATCCACTGGAGGTCTTGGAACGTATCTCCCTAAGACAAGGGGGGACCTACTGTATTCAAATGGGAATCATCTCCAGTTACAGGAATTCCTCCTGGCTGGAGACCAGAGTGAAACGCAACACAATACAGTGTTAAGTGTGGCACCTGGCCTGGTGGCATCAACATGTCATCCTTCCTGGAATTGTGCTGCTAATTTTTTTCAATATCAACAGAGCCACAAAACTCTGAATATCTGAAAAAATATTATACAAAGCGACAAGGTGTAATATGAAAATTAGTAAGTCCTTACTTCAAAAAGCATCCTTGCAAGCACAGGACAAAAGAAGCACTATAAATTTTTCTCAGACCGGGCGACCAACAGAACTCCCTCCCGAAAGGGCAAATGTTTACAACTCTTTTCAAAACTTTTGAGTGTTAACATACCTATATGGACAAATAAATTTTTTCACATTAGATATGCTCAGAAGACACTTGGGGAGTTTAACTATTTGGAGGATTTCTGCATTTAGTCTTCAAGTTGTGATGCATATATTCAACTGTTCCTAAGACCTGAGGGTACTATGTGCTTAGTGAGTGTGCCGTATGGGAGACAACCAGCCTAAGACTCTGAGCCTGTCCCCAAGGCATCTTACTCTAGAGCTGGGGAGATTAGAAATCCATGTGTGAAAAGTGACCAAGAATAAGGCAGGTGGGGTTGAATGCCAGACTTCTGGGCCAAAAGTAAGGCTCTAGACCAGCTCTATCCAAGAGAAATATAATACAAGCTCTATATTTAATTTTACATTTTCTCGTAGCCACATTTTTCTTAAACGTTACAAAGACACAGGTGAAATTAGCATTAACATTTCAATGTGTAAATGCCGTAAGACATTATTAATGAGATGCTTTCTTTTTTTGTTAATACTAAATCTTTGAAATCTGGTGTGTATCTTACATTTACAGCCCCTCTCAATTGGTATGCACCACATTTCAAGGGCTCAATGGCCACATATGGCTAGTGGCTACTGTATTGGCATTATAGCTCTAGTGTGCAAAGGAGGGAGTGGATGGTGGGGTGGCATAATCTAGAAGCTTGATGATGATGTGGATCTTGGCTAAGGAGATAAAATGGCGTGAACAGCCATTCCATGAGACGTTAGAAGGCGGAGAAACTGCATGCACAAAAGCATAGAGGTGTAGGTAGTGGAGATGAATTTTCAGACAATGAATAGCCAATTGCAGACAGATCATGTTGATGGAGTAATTAGAAGATGCAACTGGAAAAGTAGTTTGGGGACAGATCAGAAGATCAATGCAAAAGTGTTGAACTCTAACCTTCCTGAAAACATGAAGATTGATGAGCAAAAGGGTCATGACAAGAACAATGTTTTAGAAAGGTTAACCTGACATCAGAAGGTATGACAGGTGGATATAACATCTTAATATTCAAAATAATTCTGAGTTAAGTAAATTCAATAATTACATTTTATGAATCAAAAAACTAAGGTTTATATAATCTCGTATATTAGATATGAGCTCATTATTAAATTGGCTTTCTGGTTTTTATATGTCAGCCTCAGGAGCTGACCCGGAGAAACCCATCCCTACCAAGCAGGTTTCTGAGTGCATAAGGGTGAGGGCCCGGTAAATGCCTGAAGGTCGTACCCTCTATGGAGGTAAAGTACACAAACTCAGGTAATTTGTTCAAGGCAACAGGTGAGCAATCTTGATCAAGTCTCAGTACCTGACTCCTAAATCTATCTCATTCATGTCACCAAACTTCTTGTCTATTCACCCATCAGACTAGAAGCTCTTTTAGGATAAATGCCTTATCTTTTTATCTTTGACTCTCCAATGCCCAGCTCATTGCCAGGCACAGGTAGGCACTCTAATATTCATTGACTGCATTTGACTAGCGTCACAGAACCACATTCTCTGGCTTCTGCAACAATCCAGGCACACAGTGATAACAGGCCTAACTAGAGCTTTGCACTGCAAGAAGACGTGATGTAACCCTCTATTTCCTTTGTAAATCCAGATTGTTACTACCAGACATAAAGAAGAGTTCTTCTGAGAAAAATATTAAACCTTAAATCGGAATGTGTATTGGGCAAGCTCTGCCAGTGTCACAGGAAACAATGGGGCTTCCCAAATATTTCTAAGAAATGAGTGTATTTCTCGAAATGGCACATAGATTGCTGGCGTGATGTACCTTAGCAACACAGATTTAATGAGTATGAAGGCGGTATACACTGTATGAAAACGTACGTCTTTATTCTTTAAAAGTAGGCATTTCACTAAAATTGTTAAATCAGAACTACATATTGTAGACTCCAAGTGCAGTTGTCAACGTGTAAAATACTCGATTTATTTGTCACTTACTGTATTCTGTCCTAGATGGGATTCTCTCCTTTCTAACTGAGAGATCTGTAGCTGTTTTTCTTACTGGACTCTACAAGGGAAAAAGCCCCTTTCCCTACCCTAAGTGGCCTCCCTGGACGCCAACCGTCAACATAGCTAACAGAATCAGATTCCCTTTCACTAGCATACCGATTTCAATTTTTTAAATTTTATTTCTACATTTCTATACTGTAAGAAATGACCATTATCCAAAATAAATGTATTTGGAGCAACTGTACGGATTCTCGCCTCTTGACAAAGCATTAGGACTTTAGCTGGTGTTCTTTTTTTATGTATGCATGTGCTCAATATCACAGAGTTCATTTTAGATAGCATTATATTTTTATTACCTTACCCGGATTATTGTTTGTGGCTTCCAGCTGGGAAAGTGGGGAGCAAGCAGAGGCTGACGTGAGGAGACTGTCATGGGGGCACCACCTTCTGACATTTATAGGCCCTTGGCCTTAAACACTCAGAAGCCTATTTGGTAAGAATGCTTTGCTCTGGGTCAGTTCCTGAGGTTGCTATATAATATCAGAAAGCCAATTTAATAATTTACAATGTAACTGTCGCAGGCCTATTACACTCCCTTGAGCATGATGAGATATTCTCTCTCTATACCCAGGGAAGATCATTATAATCAAAAGGTTGCTTAGCCGGCATGGGGTCAGAACTAGGGAAGCTGGTTGCAAAATTTAACATTAAGAGCATCAGGCTAAGATTTACCAATGCAACCATTTTACCGTGGGTTGGAATACTGGAAGTCTGCTGGCTTTAAGACCAGCCCTCCTTTCTCCCCATCTAAGGATGGGCACTGCCAACAGATGACTGTCTCTCTCCTTTTCCTATCACCAGTAGCCGCTGCCCCTACCCCACAACAGATGCATTCTCCTTTATAGAAGTTAAGACGTAAGCAGGTCACTGTCAAGTCTTGTTGATCTGGCTGTCTGTTACAAGGACAGCAAATCTCTGCTCTCAGCCATTATTTCTGAGTTAACGGAAGGTGGAAGTTGGGGAGGATATTTGGCTCCCTCCTCTACAACGCTGAGACTGAAGCACGATCCCCATAGAAAAGCTCCTGGTTTCATTTGTACATGCTGGGAACCCGGGTATTTGATTCCTTTAATCTTGCTAACAGAAATAGCATTCTTTCCATTTCGTTTAATATGATCCTTTTCCTTAAACACATTAGGTATATGTCTAGCTAGCCATTCAAATCTTTCTTTCTCTGATTTGCCTATCAGATGAATTTGAACTCCAAGTGCATGTTTCTGACCCATACTGTAGAAACCTCTGAGCTAAGTAGGCCTCAGGAAACGTCACTTAGGTCGTCCTAGGCTAGGACTCTAGGCCGATGTCTAACCGTTGAATCAAGTCTATCCAGGGCGGAAAAATGACAATTTTTGTGATGACACTGAGGGATTGGGTTCACCGCCTAACACATTTTCGATTACAATTGTAGAGCAAAGTTTGGAATTTGTGGGATAAAGCACAATTACACTCTTTTTGTTTCCAACCAATGTAATAATACATTGTCATTTTAGTGTATTACAAATCAACTTATAGCCATTTATTCATTTGTTTTACCTACTGTGCACTGGGCCAGAGACAGTCCTCAAAATCAGGCAGCTCCTCTTGCTTATGTTTCTTCTGCCTGCACTTTGGGAGCATTAATAGAGACGGAATGAACAAGTTCTCTTTAAAGTCCGTTTATCAGAGATCAGGAATAACTTACTGTATAGCAGTCCAGTTTGGAGAGATAAGAAAAGAATTTTGGTCTTTTTAAGAGTGACCGCACAGACACATACGCATGATCTTAGAAAACCCACATTTTGAAAATATCAAAGTTAATATTATGTATAATATATACGTGTACATATGTATGTGCATATATATATGCATATTTTCTTCAGACAAAATATATGGCATAGGTCCACTAACTCTTATCTGAGGGCCTGTGAGGCAAGACGTGCTTTGGAGTTCAGAATTTTTTGAGTTTTAGGAAAGCAAAGTGGTGCATATACTACATATCACATAACACCTCGAGCAAGGTCCAGGTCAGCATTCCATAATCAGACATTCATGTCCCTGCAGTGAAATGTATGGTTATTCTTACTAAGTGGATAAATAATGACTATAAATAGCCTCATGCCAGTTCAGGTCAGGTTTTGCTGCCAAATGAGTTCAAGTCAGGTCACATTTACTCTCAAACGAGTTACGGAAAAACTCTTATCTTCAGAGCTTTCTGGATTTGGGATTGAGAATGGGAAATTGTGGACCTGTGTTATGGAATGTTCCTTTGTAGAACGTCATCTACTGTTTAGGGAAGTCAATGAAGCATATTTAAACCTACCAAATATGTTAAATCATTTAATTCACAAGTAACGTTATTCAATAAATACTTGTAAATGGGGGAATAAATACAACTACTTAAACAATGGCAATTACAGGGAGATTTTGAAATAACTAGGCTGCATTTTATCAGCAGACCTTAAGAATGGCCAAAGGCATGATAGTGATTAGTGGGCAATTTTCTGGAAACAATCAACAAGAGTTAATATAAAGCCAATCTTCTGCTTGTCAGAGGCAACATACCAGCTAAAAAAATATCCTTGATTAATCTATGGCTGATTCCAGAGGATCTCAGGATTGGAACAGACCTTTAAAATCATGGTAGTTCAAGCATCTCTTAGAGCAAAGAATGTTCTTATCCTTGAATCACCAACTCCTTTAAGATAACTAAAGAAAAGAAAAAAAAAAGAGATTATGATCTTCACCCAGAAAGATGCACATACATGAAAAGTGAAAAGTGTCACAATCATTTTCAAGGGGTCTGTTAACCCCAGTTAAGAACTCCTGCCTTTAGGGTGGGCCCCGTGGCCAAGTGATTAAATTCACATGCTCCGCTTCGGCAGCCCAGGGTTTCCCAGGTTGGGATCCTGGGCACGGACACGGCATTGCTCATCAGGCCATGCTGAGGCGACGTCCCACATGCCACAACTAGAAGGACCGACAACTAAAAATATACAACTATGTACCGGAGGGCTTTGGGGGGAAAAGGAAAAAAATTTAAAAAGAAGATTGGCAACAGTTGTTAGCTCAGGTGCCAATATCTAAAAAAAAAGAATTCCTGCCTTAGATGCTTGCCATATTTGAAAAGAAAGCTCATGTTTTATAATTCTATAGCAATCTTAGCCCCCTGGAGAGCTTCTGTATATTAAGTTGCCTTATAAATTGACTGTGGTCATACATTTCAGTGGCTTCTGTGACATGTATCTCAACTTCTGATTTTTCTATGCAATATTTATAAGATAAATATTTCTATTATAAGATACTATTTATGAGATAAATAGTTTTGAACTCATTGTGACCCTTTGTCTTAATCTTAAAGGTTGAAAAGAGGAAACATAATGACATTTCTTGGCTTTTCTTTTTGTGTTTTTACATCCTGTATCATGCATAACTCAGAGGGGGAAAAAAAAAGAAAAAGAAATCCTCTAAGGAAAAGACATAAAATTCCCTACTGGTAAATGTATCAAGCATCAATTTTCAATTTGACATTAACTACGAAAGGAAATGATGAAGTAAAATTCCTAAGTATTGAGCTGTCACTGGAGAAAAGATTTATGTTAGTCTCTGGCATCAAATCATGACTCAGATCGTCACTAGTAGGCACACCATTTCTTTTCTTTGACACTTTTAGGAGTCTGATAGGAGAGGATTCTGGATTTGTCGAAGTGTACACTTCCTTCTGTGCACTTATCTGAATGGTTCGTGAAGAGCATCCTTTCAATCTAAGTATGTATCTCAAGGAGACTCACTCACCAATGCCAGCACTTCAGCACACCCGCAGAAGGAGTGCATGGACTCCATGACCACATTGCAAAGACTGACTTCTGTCTGCACAAGAAATTCAGAGACCAGTAGTTCCCTCCCGGCATGGACAGAAAAACTTCCCTGCAGCCTCTTTCCATTTAGTCTGGTGAAATTGAACGTAAACTGCCCTGAGGGCAAGCTGGATCCCAGCTGGAATCTCACCCTGTTGCCAGGCTTCGCCCAACAGCCCACTACTTTGTCTTCACATCCATACAAGGACTGTGTAAGGAAAAGAGCAGGTAGGTCAACAAAGGCACCACAAGCCAGATGCCTGGCTCCTCGCCCTTCCTGCACGTGGTCTCATTATCAGGCTCAGGCCAGAGCCTGGGGAAAGTGATGGAGAGCTCTCCTTAGGTCAAATGGCCAAGGGATGTGGAGGGTTTCCCTTCACATGGTTACCCTTGAGGATCACTTCTTCTCCTCTCCCAGTAGGAGAAAAACTCTGGGTCACAATAATTTATGTATTTGGCTTCTTTGCTACTAGTCAGTATCCAAAATATACCACGAACATTACAAAACACAAAATCTGATAGGATTTTGAAAACGTTATGCCAAGTGAAAGACTCAAACACAAAAGCCACGTATTGCATGATTCCATTTATATGAAATATCCAGAATAGCTGATCCATAGAGACAGAATATAGGCTAGTGGTTGCCAGGGGCTGGGAGGGGCAGGCAATGGAGAATGTTTAATGGGTATGAGGTTTCCTTTAGGATGATGAAAATGTTCTGGAACTGGACAGCGATGGTGATTGCATCTTTGAATGTACTAAATGCCACTGAATTGTGTGCATTAGAATGGTTAAAATGGTGAATTTTATGTTGTGTGTCCTTTACCACAATAAAAATGAATAAATCTGATAGAGTTCTTTTCTACTAGGCTTGCAATTTATTTAGATAGACAAAAACATATAAAACAAAAATTAGGAAAAATATTTTAAGAAAAGAGAAAGAGAAGGGAAGAAAATTTATTCTGGCTTCAAAAATAGTTAAATTTATTTTTCTTGAAGTTGAAAGCAAAGAAGGAAGAATCATAGTCTTTGGGAGCCAATGCAATTCCCTCATTTTACAGCTAAGGAAGTTAAGCCTTCATGGTGACCCAGTCTTGGAGAGTAGACATCCAGATTTGAATCTGGTTCTGCCAGATTTCACGGCTGTGTAATTTGAGTACAGTTACTTAGTCTCTCTGATCCTCAGTTTCCAGATCAATAAAATGGGACTGAAAGTAACCAGTACTGTACTCCTCAAAAAGGTCACCAGACCAGTTGTTGAGATGGCAAAGCCAAATTTACTAGAACTTCGTGCCATAAGGAAGAATGCCACCTTGACAAATTCTTAGCAGTATCTCAGAAGGGGAAGTCAAAATGGATATTTAAAGGGTTTTTGGATCTGGTCACAAATGATTTACAGCAGATCTTTCAAGTAGAGCTGACTGAGGTTGGGCAGAGTTTGTGGGATAATAATGTAGGGTCAATGGGCTTAGCAGGGCAAGGGTCTTGAAGCAAGTCTCGACAAGTAAGCTGTTTGAATAGCAAGCTGTTTGCCTGTTGCCTTTCAGATAAATTGACCTGCAGGAATTTCCTAGAGCAAGCTGTGTAGTTATTTATTGGTTTACAGTCTTATCGTTCCTGAGGGAAGCGTTCCTGGAACAAACAACTAAGTCACGTTGGCGTGAATGAGCTCAATCAGGTCCTAAGAGATCTCTTCTGTTTGATGGAGGGGGTCGTGGTTCTCAGAGGTGCTATGGTTATGTGTCAGGCACATAGCCCATGCCTGCACCCAGTAAATCCTTTATTTTCTCCCCAAGTATCACCACCATTCCCGCTAGAAACTTGCTCCTAGATAGTGAATCTCAGCCAGAACTAGAACCAAGTTTTCTGCCTGGCCTTCCAGAACCCTTTCCACCACCCACGATTGGACTGGGTTCCACTTCTTCTGGCATAGGCAAATTAATTCAGCCGCAGTAAAAAGTCCCAAGTCTCTTCCCCGCTCTGGACAAAACAGCAGCAGAGCGTAGTGGTTATGATGCCCACACACCTAGGTCCTAGGTTTCCTGTCATTTGATCTGTGGCCCTCAGCCAATTATCTACCTCTTCAAGCCTCACTTCCTCATCTGTAACACGAGGATGACAGTGCTTAGCACTCAATATACAATCAGCTAATTTTTAAAATTAGCTGAAAATACTCCAAAATTCTAATTCAATTTCTTTTCTAAGGTTGGACAAGATGAAATTTGTTTTGTCTTGTTTTCACTCATCCCTTATCTCCTGGGAGGACCTAGGTATGGCTCTCAGGATGCTGAGAAAGCAGGCTTTTCTGCGGAATTCCTGTGGAATACTGAGCCCGACCCAAACTGGAAGAACCTGGAATCCTGTGGGACAGACTGGTCCCGAGGGGCCCACAGCAGATTTTAAACCAAAAAGGTTCATGTTGTTTAAATAAGCAGCCCAAAGTTTAGTTTGATGATCTCAACCTGATCAAGCCTAAAATCTCTTTCTTACTACTTGCTTCTCCTCTCCTATGACTTCCAATGCCCCTCAAGGGCAGAGCTGTTGACATGTTCCCTTTTAACCCGATTTACTGCCTAAGGGTCAGGTACAACAGTTTTTGTTTCAGTATTTATTTGTATAAGCTAGCAGTTTGTCTGACCTGTAGAATATCCACATCCATAGGGCAGGTTAAATCCTTGACATGAGAGTTTTGTGAATAATTCCGATTCTGGACACTATCAATGGAGGCATCAGAAAAAAGGGCCCCTGAACTCGGGGTTGGGACCGGCCTGGGTTCTAATGCCCTCTGCCCCCACTACATTTCAGGGAGTACTTTTACATCTCTTAACCACAATGTTGAATTTGTAAAGGTGTTGGCTGAACAGGGTAACGGCTAAAACCTTTTTCTAGCTCTGATTAACTGTGCCTACCCTACTTTTAACCATGGATGTGTTCCTGAAAGTGCAGGTTCTCCTTGAAGGCAAGCCCAGTAACTTTCTAAGGACTTTTACAAGAGATCCAAGTTAATTGATTAATTTATATTTTTCTATCCAGAAACACGTATTGCACTCCAACTAGAAGCCAGGTACTGCCTTAGGTAATGGAAACACACAGTTGCCGATCCTTGGCCCCCAGGGAGTTCACAGCCTGATGGAGGAAGTGGCCAGTGTAACTCTCTGATTGAATTATGCAGGGTTTACCATCAGACTCCCAAAAAGGGAACAGATTCTAAACAGGCTGGGACAGTCAGGGAGAGTATCACCCACAAGGTATCAAGTGCACTAGAACCTGGTTGAAGAGTAGTTTCCCCCAAGATGAAAAGGACATTCCAAGAAGAGAGAATTTTCCAAAGGAACAAAGGCGAGAAAGAATACGCTGGATTCTGAAGACGGCAAGAATGTTTGCATGGCCGGAGCATCAGGCTGCCAAGGCCAGCGCAGTGGGAAAGGAGGCTACACTGGGAAGGGGTTTATACATCTTACCAAGTATTTTGGACTTCATTCTGAAGGGTAGAGAGAATCATTGAAGGTTTTAAGTAAATGAACAATCGAGGCAGAGGTGAGTTCTATCACACGACCTGCACTAGAAGAGGGAAGATTGACGGGTAGAGAAAGAACTAGAGAGGGCACATGCGTCAAGGGAGTCAAGATGATGAGAGAGGGCCATAGATTTGCAGATGGAAGACAAGACGAGTAGCAGATTCTGTTGGGGGAAGTTGAAGTAAACAGATGTGTGGTTTGAGGTTCTTAAGTTTGATATGGACACCCAGAAGAGATGTCCACCAGGCAGCTAAGAAAGCAGTTTTAGCCCAGGATAGGGCTAGACATAGAGATGCGGGAATTGTCGGCCCACCTCTAAGGAGAAGCTAAAAATGAAAAATTTCTAATACCGCTAACAAAAATACAACAAAACAAGTACAAAAATAATGATAGGGAGGGAACAAATAATTTCTAGAGTTTTCCTTAGGCTTTTTTCAAATAATATTTCTTATATCTTCATAGATAAACGTTTCTTCTTCATAGCCAATTCTGACATTATATAATAACAGGTAAGAAAAGTATAGATTCCAGTATTATTAAATATAAATGCATATGCCTGCATATGTGTAATGTGTGTATATTATGTGTGCATGTGTGTGTGTATGTGTTATGTGTGTGTATCCTTCCTCATTCTAGGAGAATATGGTACATCAGCTTCAAGCCAGGTGAGTTGCCCAGGAAGGGCTAGTAAAAGGTTATGTACACGGCTTTATAGTTTTAGTTTACTGTCCAGTTTATGCAGGACTTTCCCCTCCATCATTGAAAGAATGTATCTGGCAGGACTTGGTATCAGGCAGACAACATATTTCTTACTTTAGAAGTGCCACTGGTAGAATAAAGAGCCTGAGAACCGGAACTGCTGCCAGAAATAGCAGGGTAAATTCACCCACTTCCAAGAAGGTCACTCCGTTTCAGAACAGGGCGCAGGCAGATTGAACCAGACTCTTGGCACTGCCACCGCTGTGTCTGTCTGTTGCATAACTTACAGCTCTTAGTTCCCTTGATTGAGAGCACTGGTATTGACCCGGCATTTTCTGTTCCTCTCTCAAATACTGTTTTTCTGTCAAAATAATCACTGTTATCAGGTGACCTCTCCTAATAAGTCAGTCTCCCTTCTGTTTTTAACAGCTACCTGTTGAGAATCCTATTTTTAATGAACAGTTATAACCCAAGAGCTGTCATTTGTCAGGTTTTTAATGTTGGTTAAAAATAGGAGTCCCGGACATGTAGTCATTAGACAACAGAAAACCATAAACAATAGGAGAAAGCAAGTGACAGCAGGAGATGTTAATTACATCTGAATTCATTACTACACCTCAGCGGAGAAAGAGAAGGCCAGAGTTGGTGGCGAATCATCAGGAAATGAAGGGTTATGGCCCTCAAAAGAAGCAGGAAATTACATCTCTGTGGACACCCTGTTCATATTAATAACTATAACTATGCTTTTTTTCCCCCTGGACCTGTCCTAGAGTAGGAATTGGAAAAATAGGATAATATCTCAGGGATGATGCATGACTTGCGAGAATGCTTTGAAAAGACAGCTAATTTTTCTTGAGCGTTTCTTATTTTATGAAGCGCTACACTGAATGCTCTTGTGGACCACATCACTTGATCTGAGAGAACGCTGTGAGACAAGTGCTGTATTATCACATTTTACTGATGAGGGAACTAAGGCTTGGTGAGAGCAATGTCTTGCCCAAGAATACAGAGCTGGGAAATGGAGGTACAGAGCTTTCGAAAGCCAGGCACTTGTCTCCAGAGCCCGCGTTCTTATCCACGCCTATGTAGCACTCCAGACTGTCCCCTACCTAGGATACCAGAATGCCCTTTTGTGGAAACTGAAATGGCAGCACCACCTCCCCACCCCACCCCCACCCCCACACTGGGCCGTCTGATTCCCATGCTTTGTCAGGTGGGTAGGGGCAGCTGGGGTTTCGGTCAAGACAGTAACTCTCGGGATCACCCTCGAGTTGGGGACTGAAGGTGGCAATCTACTCAGTGGCCCCCTTCTCCCTACCTCAATACTGTGCCATGGTGTCCTGGGTCATTGCAGATACTCAAGATGTCCAAAGGTGCAAGATCCCAGGATACCTCCCCATCTGTCGATTAAAGATCACATTTTTTAACATTAGTAGCTTTTTCCGTTTTCATACAATTTCCTTGTTGGGCCATGACTTTCTTTCTTGCTCAGGCATGATGGAATATGTGCTTTTCTTTCTGCACTGTACCCTTTGCAACTCATTTCCAAGGTCTTACCCTTAACGGTATTTTTCCACTATTTCCCCTGATTTAGGGAAATTCAAACTTCCATATCCATATCCACAGAACCCTAGGAGATAGTAGACTGTTGAATTCAATTGAGCAGAAGACCTTGCAACAGCAGGCCCTGGTGCATTGGATTACACGGCCTAACAACCACCTGGGGGGAGGGGAATAGAGTCCTGGCTAAGTGACAATCACTCAGAAATAAATATAAAGCATCTCTGAAATGCGAATTGTTAAGTGTTTATTGAAGCCTGTCTATACGCTTGTGCTGAATACTAAAGAACAAAAACATTTCCAAAGAACTCCCCGTCTGATCGCACTCATAATAGAGGAAAATTATGATATTATATGTAATCAAGCATTAAAACGTGCAGGATGGAATTCAATTGATCAAAGCCTGTTGTATAATCATGTTTCAGATACACACCTGCAATATCAAGTGAGCTACTATTTTCTTCATTAAAAGTCAAGCAGAAGTCCATCATATTCTACGGGAAGCTATGACATTAGGCTAAAGACATCACTCAGGATTTTCTCTCTGGCGTCCAGATTTTCCTCTTATTTTAACCTCATTTTAACACCTTTGAAATATTTAATAAGAAATGCAGTCATTTTAGCCACAGACAGTACTTTTTGTTGCAAATAAAAATTGTTTTCTCATCACCTGCTTGCTCCTTAGATGCTGTTTTCGAAAATGTGTTTTCTAGGACATTACTGTTCTTAGCATTTTACTTTTGGAATCCAAAGAACGCCAGCCCCCTCCCCTTCCTTCCCGTGAAATGCATCTGCTAGGAGCCCTGATGGCCCAGGAAGGATTCTCAAGATCTAGAGAAAATACTTCATGAACTTTACAGCCAACATCAGACATTAAAGAAAAGAAGACAAGTGCGGTGGGAGAGGACCGTACACAGTGGCCTCCTAAATTCCTTTTCCAGTTTGTAGGGCTGCAGATAAGTTTTTCCATGAAGCAATCCAAGCCCTGTTGCTGCAAGACCTGTTTTTTTTTTTTTTTTTTTTAAACAAGTCAGTAAACTAACTGGAACTTCTGTCAAGTCTGGTAACTGTGAATAAATGAATGCAAATTTAACTGGACACGTTAATTTCATTCTAGAAAACAATTTATGTTCACAGAATCATGGAATTCCAGAGTTGGAAAGACCTTAATAGTCATCCAGTCCAAACACCAATCTGGTGCTTGAATTGTTCATTTTGAAAGAAGTCTGTTTTCCAGAGCAGCTGAGCGGAGGTCCCAGAGTCAGATAGTTTGCGTGACCCCATCCTATCAGTGTAGACATCATCTCATTGGTGATGACACTTGCTGGGGAGTGTGGACCAGTTCTGAGTGAAAGGTTGGTCGCTTGTAAGAAGTAGAGACTTTTTTTTAATCTTATATTTAAAGAAAAGATGCCAGTATTATTATCTCCATCTTCCACATGAGGACACTGAGACCAATAGTCTATGTGAGTAGAGCTTCATTCCAGGTCAGTCAGGTTCCAAAGTCTACAGTCTTTTCTACATTCTTTCTCCCATACCACACTATTAGGATATTTGGACAAACCCAAGAAGGAATAGGGAAAAATAACTATTTTAAAAAGAGATTAAAATGGATTAATAGGGTGCACTAGAAACTGATTTCTTTGATCACCCAATAGCTACAGATGTTCCTCTATTTCTATTTTTCTTTTCTCTGTAAAAAAGTCTATACTTCTAAAGATTCCAGCGTGTTTGTCATTTTGTTATAAATCACCCCCACATATATGAAGATTTAAGAACTCCCTCTGCCAGTCACCCATGAAACAGGATGAGTAGTTTCAAATCACACAGCTGGAAAATCGACCAGAACAGAATACCCGAACTGGCAGAGGCACAACAGGACAAAAGGCTCAAAAGCCAGGGGCAGTAGCTGGGGGAGTTTGTCCCAGCAGATGAGTGCTCAGAAAACGGGGGAAGCTAAGTCAAGCAGATTGCTGTGAGTAGGAAAGCAGAGCGTCTAGTTACTGCCGGGGTAATGTCACGCCAGAAAGGAAGATCTCACCCGTGGAGCGACCAAGAGAGTTAAGAGAGTCCTGGCTGAGGCTGCAGACAGGAGCAGGAGAGACACCTGACGTCAGAAGAAAGGCCCAATTAGCAAGTTCAACTGAATCAAGGCGAATTGACTAAATATATAGTGTGCAAACTTACTCGTCATTATCTCCCTGTATTTAGTCTGTATTCTCAAATCTTATGTGTTAGTGCGGTAAGATTTTTTTTTTTACTATGAACTGTTATGTTGATTATGCAGTAAACACATGGAGGAGAGATTCCAGAGACGGGAAAGGGAGTAACAGCAATGAAAGGGAGAATCCGTCTGGGCAGTCAGAAGGTACTAAGGGCAGCACCAGGAGGTTTCTGTCTGGGGAAGTCTGACTCATTCTCAAGCAAGAATCCAACAGAAGGACCTTGCACAAAGGGTCAGATCTGATTTTCCATCTTCAAGTTTATATTTGCTTCCCTCCAACAACAGCTGCTTCATTCGTGGTTGGCACATCCATCATTGAGTTCAACTGAGCTGAACGGGGTTTTCTTTCTCCTTAAAAACTTACATTTCATTAAACAGGAAGACAAAGAGAATACAAAAGTAAAGATAATTAGAAACAGATATCTATATATCACCACCTACGAGAATTGGCTAATATTAATATTTGGCCATAGTTCAAGATCTCTTAAAAATAAAAAAATAAAGATGAAGTTGCAGCTCCTCTGTTTCGTGGCCAGTACCATTCTCCTCTCTCCCTCCCCGGAGGCAACCTCTTTCATGAATTTAGTAAGCATCCTTTCCCAAGGTTTTGTACCTGGTCCTTACATAAACACATAAATGTATCAAGAACGTTGTCTTGTTACTTTTAACATGTTACAAGCATCATATTGGAGGTATTTATCTACAATTTGCTATTTTCCAGCTAATATGTTTTGAGATCTAGCATTCTACATCTTAGAGAGTCTCAGTGACCACTAGTTTAGAGAACTATTTAGAAAAAAAGGATAATTCCCATTGGGAAAATGTTCCTATTAGATAATGAAAGATTAAAGTGATGATTGTGGGGCCAGCCGCATGGCTGAGTGGTTAAAGTTCCGCCCTCTCTGCTTCGGCGGCCCAGGTTTGCGGATTCAGATCCTAAGCCCAGACGTACTCCACTGGCTGGTCATTCCATGGAGGCATCCCATGTACAAAGCAGAGGAGGATTGGTACAAATGTTAGCTCAGGGCTAATCTTACTCAAGAGAAAAAAAGAGGAAAATTGACATCAGATGTTAGCTCAGGGTGAGTCTTCCTCACCATAAATAAATGAATAAATAAAGTGATGATTGTTATGGACAAAAGAAAGACATTAAAAGCCCTCAGTTGTACCTCCAAGGGTATCGTGAGCATCTCTGATCTGTCGAATTAAAAAGCACAACATTTTAAAAAAATGCAATGAGTTAGGGAGCCAAGATGGCGCCGTGAGTAGTCCTCTTTGTCTCTCGCCCTTCGAGTCTACAATTATTTGGACACTTATCGCTTGACAAAGGATATCCAGACAGCATCTCAGGACGTCTGAGACACCCACGCGACTATACATCGGAAGGCGGATGGACTTTCCTCCGGGAGGATGTGGAAATAGGTGAGGGCTCTCCGACCCCGACGGGCAGCCTGGTACCCGCAAGCGGCTTTCTTCCAACGGACGCCCCCAGAGGATCCACGCACGTCTAGGGCAGGAGCGAGAACACAACAGAGGAGCGACAGTGGAAACAGGTGACCAGAACCCTACCTAAACCCCCTGCAATTACTCCTAAACGCAGAGGGAAACTTTGGAGTTGCACACCTGAGCCCGCGGGGAGAGTCTCTCCCCGCCATTGGCGGGGGGATCCAGCCTGGTGCTCGGGGCGCCCGGAGGGTCCCAGAGAGAGACACGGAGGGCACGGAGATCTCCCAGCTGCTGTTGCCCGCCCCGTGGGACTAGGGATTGCCGGAGATCTCGGAGAGGACCGGGGCTGGGGGAATTTTCAAAGGCAGGTTTTGCGACCCGGAGGGGAAACGCCGGAGCTCCGCCCGGGCAGCAGACAAAACTCTCTGTCTGCCATTAGCAGAGGGGCAACGCTGAGCATTCACGGCTCCGGCAGAGGCCGGGAGAGAAGCCCTGAGAGCGGGGCGACCCCCAGCTGCCGTTGCCCGCCCCGTGGGACTAGGGATTGCCGGAGATCTCGGAGAGGACCGGGGCGGGGGGAATTTTCAAAGGCCGGTCCTGCGACCCGGAGGGGAAACGCCGGAGCTCCGCCCAGGCAGCAGACAAAACTCTCTGCCTGCCGTTAGCAGAGGGGCCACGCTGAGCATTCACGGCTCCGGCAGAGGCCAGGAGAGAAGCCCTGAGGGCGGGGCGACCCCCAGCTGCCATTGCCCACCCCGTGAGGCTAGGGATTGCTGGAGATCTCAGAGAGGACTGAGGCTGGAGAGAGTTCCAGAGACCCAGCTTAGTAGCCTAGGGGGAAACCCTACAGGCTCACAGCAGCCTTAGGGAAAGCCTCTGCACAGCACCAGTAGAAGGCACCCAGCCGCCAGCCACAAGGCTGGAAGACCCCAGGGCAAAAGCAGCATAGCTAGGTGTACTAACCACAGACTGTAGAAGATGCCAATAGCTCTCCTGCGACCTATAGAGGACAAGTGAGATTTGGTGGGTGCCGACAGCAACGGAGCGACAAATATAAGTGATCCCACCCCTGGCTGCTGGAAAAGCCCATAACACTGTTGCAGACCCCAAGGAGAGAGCACATCTAGGTGGGCTGCAACAGTAGGCACCTGCAGCCTGAAGCCCCCCTGTGACCGCCCCCACGGCAGAGGAGGGAATCCAAAGGGCCCCTGTGGCTACGAAGAGGGGCCCAGGCCCAGTTAGCAACTACGGACAGGATTCCTGGTTGGTGAAATATAAACAGCTGCTCCTCCCACCGCAGCAGCTGAAACAAGTGAAAGGAGCAACCAAACTCTATTTCCATGCGGAGGCACAAATCAACAACATCAAGCAATATGAAAAAATACATTAAATCTCCAGAACAGAAAGAAAGCAACAAATATACAGAAAACAATCCCAAAGAAAATGAGATGTATAACCTAAATGACGATGACTTCAAAACAGCCATCATTAAGATTCTCAGTGAGTTAAGAGAGAATTCTGACCGACAACTCAACGAGTTCAGGAGCTATGTCACAAAAGAGTTTGATACGATAAAGAAGAACCAAACAGAAATATTGGAAATGAAGAACACAATAGAGGAGATTAAGAAAAATCTAGATGCTCTGAACAGTAGGGCCGATAATATGGAGGAAAGAATTAGCAATTTGGAAGATGGCAATATAGAATTGTTGCAGGCAGAGGAGGAGAGAGAAGCAAGACTTAAAAGAAATGAAGAAACTCTCCGAGAATTATCAGACACAATTAGGAGATGCAACGTAAGGATTATAGGTATACCAGAGGGAGAAGAGAAGGAGAAAGGGGCAGAAAACCTATTCAAAGAAATAATGGCTGAGAACTTCCCAAATCTGGTGAGGGAGATGGATCTTCAGGTGACAGAAGCCAATAGATCTCCAAACTTTATCAATGCAAGAAGACCAACTCCACGGCATATAGTAGTGAAGCTAGCAAAAGTCAACGACAAGGAGAAAATATTAAGGACAGCCAGGCAAAAGAAACTAACCTACAAAGGAACCCCCATCAGGCTATCAGCAGATTTCTCAGCAGAAACTTTACAGGCTAGAAGAGAGTGGAATGATATATTCAAAAATCTGAAGGACAAAAATCTACAGCCGAGAATTCTCTACCCAGCGAAAATATCCTTCAAATACGATGGAGAAATAAAAACTTTCCCAGATAAACAAAAATTAAGGGAGTTCATTGCCACAAAACCTCCTCTTCAGGAAATCCTCAGGAAAACCCTCATTCCTGAAAAATCCAAAAAAGGAAAAGGGCTACAAAACCAAGAGCAGAGGAGATAAGTAGAAGGACAACAACAGAGAGTAGCAGCTCTACATCAGAACAGATTAAACCATGGGACGAGAAACAAAGGAAACTGAAAAAAACCGGAAAACAAGACACAAAATGGGAGTGGTAGGCCCCCACGTCTCAATAATCACTCTAAATGTAAACGGATTGAACTCCCCAATCAAAAGACACAGAGTGGCAGGATGGATCAAAGAACAAGATCCAACAATATGCTGCCTCCAGGAAACACACCTCAGCCCCAAAGACAAACACAGACTCAGAGTGAAGGGATGGAGAACAATACTCCAAGCTAATAATGAACAAAAGAAAGCAGGTGTCGCTATACTAATATCAGACAAGGTAGATTTCAAAGCAAAACAGATAAAGAAAGATAAAGAGGGACAGTATATAATGATAAAAGGGACTCTCCACCAAGAAGACATAACACTTATAAATATATACGCACCCAACACAGGAGCACCAAAATTTGTAAAGCAACTCTTAATAGAACTAAAAGAAGACATCAACGACAATACAATAATAGTAGGGGACCTCAACACACCATTAACACCAATGGACAGAACATCCAGACAGAAAATCAACAAGGAAATAATAGAATTAAATGAAAAATTAGACCAGATGGACTTAATAGATATATATAGAACACTTCATCCAAAAACAGCAGGTTACACATTCTTCTCAAGTGCACATGGAGCATTCTCAAGGATTGACCATATTTTGGGAACCAAAGCAAACATCAATAAATACAAGAGAGTTGAAATAATATCAAGCATCTTTTCTGATCATAACGCTATTAAACTAGAAATCAACTACAAGAAAAAAGCAGAGAAAGGTGCAAAAATGTGGAGACTAAACAACACGCTTCTCAACAAACAATGGATCATTGAAGAAATTAAAGAAGAAATCAAATATTATCTGGAGACAAATGAAAATGAGAACACGACATACCAAATCATTTGGGATGCAGCAAAAGCAGTCCTAAGAGGGAAATTCATCGCAATACAGGCTCACCTCACTAAACAAGAAAAAGCTCACGTAAGCAACCTCAAACGACACCTAACAGAACTAGAAAAAGAAGAACAAACAAAGCCCAGAGTCAGTAGAAGGAGGGAAATAATAAAAATAAGAGCAGAAATAAACGATATTGAAACAAAAAAGACAATAGAAAGGATCAATGAAACAAAGAGTTGGTTCTTCGAAAGAATTAACAAAATTGACAAACCCCTAGCCAGACTCACCAAGAAAAGAAGAGAGAAAGCGCAAATTAACAAAATCAGGAATGACAGAGGAGAAATCACAACAGATACCAATGAAATACAAGAGATCATAAGAGAATACTATGAAAAACTATATGCCAACAAATTGAACAACTTGGAAGAAATGGACAAATTCCTAGACTCCTACAATCTCCCCAAACTGAATCAGGAAGAAATGGAGAATCTGAATAGACCAATCACAAGTAAGGAAATAGAAACGGTAATCAAAAACCTCCCCAAAAACAAGAGTCCAGGACCAGACGGCTTCTCTGGAGAATTCTACCAAACATTCAAAGAAGACTTAATACCTATTCTCCTCAAACTGTTCCAGAAAATTGAGAAAGATGGAGAACTCCCTAACACATTCTATGAAGCCAACATCACTCTGATCCCCAAACCTGACAAGGACAACACAAAGAAGGAGAACTACAGGCCGATATCACTGATGAACATAGATGCAAAAATCCTCAACAAAATTCTGGCAAACCGAATACAGCAATACATCAAAAAGATTATACACCATGATCAAGTGGGATTTATACCAGGGACACAGGGATGGTTCAACATCCGCAAGTCAATCAACGTGATACACTACATCAACAAAATGAAAAACAAAAACCACATGATCATCTCAATAGACGCAGAGAAAGCATTCGACAAGATCCAACACCCATTTATGATAAAAACCCTCAGTAAAATGGGTATAGAAGGAAAGTACCTCAACATAATAAAGGCCATATATGATAGACCCACAGCCAACATCATACTCAATGGACAAAAGCTGAAAGCCATCCCTCTGAGGACAGGAACAAGACAAGGGTGCCCACTTTCACCACTCCTATTCAACATAGTACTGGAGGTGCTGGCCAGAGCAATTCGGCAGGAAAAAAAAATAAAAGGAATCCAAATAGGTAACGAAGAAGTAAAACTCGCGTTGTTTGCAGATGACATGATCTTATACATAGAAAACCCCAAAGAATCCACAGAAAAACTATTAGAAATAATCAACAACTACAGCAAAGTAGCAGGGTATAAAATTAACGTGCATAAATCAGTAGCATTTCTATACACTAACAATAAACTAACAGAAAAAGAACTCAAGAACTCTATCCCATTCACAATCGCAACGAAAAGAATAAAATACCTTGGGATAAACTTAACCAAGGAAGTGAAGGATCTATACAATGAAAACTACAAGACTTTCTTGAAAGAAATTGACGATGACATAAAGAGATGGAAAGACATTCCTTGCACATGGATTGGAAGAATAAACATAGTTAAAATGTCCATACTACCTAAAGCAATATACAGATTCAATGCTATCCCAATCAGAATCCCCAGAACATTCTTCACAGAAATTGAACAAACAATCCTAAAATTCATATGGGGGAACAAAAGACCACGAATTGCTAAAGCAATCTTGAGCAAGAAAAACAAAGCCGGCGGAATCACAATCCCCGATTTCAAAACATACTACAAAGCTACAGTGATCAAAACAGCATGGTACTGGTACAAAAACAGGTCCACAGATCAATGGAACAGAATTGAAAGCCCAGAGATAAAACCACACATCTATGGACAGCTAATCTTCGACAAAGGAGCAGAGGGCCTACAATGGAGAAAAGAAAGTCTCTTCAACAAATGGTGCTGGGAAAACTGGACAGCCACATGCAAAAGACTGAAAATCGACCATTCTTTTTCACCACACACCAAAATAAACTCAAAATGGATCAAAGACCTAAAGATTAGGCCTGAGACAATAAGTCTTTTGGAAGAGAATATAGGCAGTACACTCTTTGACATCAGTTTCAAAAGAATCTTTTCGGACACTGTAACTCCTCAGTTGAGGGAAACAATAGAAAGAATAAACAAATGGGACTTCATCAGACTAAAGAGCTTCTTCAAGGCAAGGGAAAACAGAATTGAAACAAAAAAACAGCTCACTAATTGGGAAAAAATATTTACAAGCCACTTATCCGACAAAGGGTTAATCTCCATAATATACAAAGAACTCACACTGCTTAACAACAAAAAAACAAACAACCCGATCAAAAAATGGGCAGAGGACATGAACAGACATTTCTCAAAAGAAGATATGAATATGGCCAATAGACACATGAAAAGATGTTCATCATCGCTAATCATCAGGGAAATGCAAATCAAAACTACACTAAGATATCACCTTACCCCCGTTAGATTGGCAAAAACATCCAAAACCAAGAACGACAAATGTTGGAGAGGTTGTGGAGAAAGAGGAACCCTCATACACTGTTGGTGGGAATGCAAACTGGTACAGCCACTATGGAAAACAGTATGGAGATTTCTCAAAAAGTTAAAAATAGAAATACCCTATGACCCAGCCATCCCATTACTGGGTATCTATCCTAAGAACCTGATATCAGATATCTCAAGAGTCCGTTGCACCCCTATGTTCATCGCAGCATTATTTACAATAGCCAAGACGTGGAACCAGCCTACATGCCCAGAAACTGATGATTGGATAAAGAAGATGTGGTATATATACACAATGGAATACTACTCAGCCATAAAAAAAGACGAAATTGGCCCATTCACAACAATGTGGATGGACCTCGAGGGCATTATGTTAAGCGAAATAAGTCAGTCAGAGAAAGACGAACTCTATATGACTCCACTCATAGGTGGAAATTAGTATATTGAGAAGGAGATCTGATCGGTGGTTACCAGGGAAAAGGGGGGGTGGGGGGAGGGTACGGAGGGGGAAGTGGTGTACCCACAACATGACTAACAAAAATGTACAACTGAAATTTCACAAGCTTGTAATCCATCATAACATTAATAAAAAAAAAAAAACAAAACAAAAAAAAAAAATGCAATGAGTCCTAATCAGCCTGGATATTTATGTTTTTATTTCATGGAGCTATTTTATTCAAATGAAAGCGCTTTAAAGATGAAAGCACGTTTTTTTCCTCCCAAAATTAAATCATCCCATCCTTCATCCCACAAAGTTCGTTAAAGTAGAAAAAAGTAAATACTACGTTCTTCCCTTTTTATGGAGGTTCAGCTTACTTATGTTAGGGCTTGCTTCAATTTTATTTCCTCATTTCTTATCACAGCTTGTAATTCCCCTACAGTGAAAGTTATTCTTTTTTCCATCTTTTAAATTATGCAAAGTAGTGGTCTGGAGGGAGGGCTCATTAACTCTATTTTTTGTGTGTGGTTTTCTCTCACTATTTCATTGCAAGGCTATGTTTTTTAAAAGACCTCACGCTGGTGAATGCAAGCTGACATAATAGAGCATAACACTGTTTTTTGGAGTCTGAAGATCTGTGATGTAAATACCCAAGTTTGTTTTTAAAACGTTTTCATAATCCACTGTATAAATATACATATTTACATAATTTCCAAAACATGTACTTTGAAGTGACAATCCTTCCAGCATTATCTATCAGTAACCAGTAAATGTGGGATCTGCAAGCTTGAATTCCAACGTATCACTTTATCATTTTCAAAGTTTCTGAGAGTTCAAACTCAGAGGACAGACTTGCCCCCCCATCTTGCTTCAAGAAAACATCTTCAGCGTGTCATCCACTCTGGAGGGAAGAAGATGCCCGAGTTTTGATAAACTTGACCTCTGTGGAGTCATACCAGAGGGAGCTGAAGTGAAATCAATGTCTGTAGGCATTGAACTTTAAACTTGTCCTTCTAGGCAACATTTTGCAATTCCTTCTGTGATCCCCTTTTTATTTTGCCCCCTAACTTCTGATCAGGGCCAAGGGGGTTTCAGTGGAAGTCAGCAAAGACAACACACACTCCCCTTCGGAAATGTGGAGGGATTTCCTGTGTCTGAGTGGTTTCCTCTGGGCTTGATCTACCCTGGCTTGGAGCAGGGGAGCTCAGACAGAGAGGGAGAGGGCTGATAACAGTTTCAGTGGAGTTTTACTTATCTTTGCTTGCCAGGGAAAGCACCTGAATGTGACCTCTCTGGGTATTTCCAGCCTCAGATGCCCACCTGTGGCTGAAACCAAAGAACAAAGATAGCCAGAGACACCTTGGACCAAGCCCTCCGCTAGGTCTTCACTAAAGCTTTTACCTGGCCCTCTATAAGTTTCTCCCAAGAAGAATTCTTTTTGATCATTTGCTTCAACAGCCTAGGTCACATGTTGGTATATTCTAGGCTTTCCAATTCAACAGAAGGGCCTTCTCTTGACCCGTGATGGACTTTCATTTTTTACTACATTGAAAATTTTTTTGGTTTGTTATCTTTTATTATAGCTTCACTTATTGAAGTTTGTTTTACTAATGTTTTCTCTGCATTTTCATCTTTAAAAAGTAAACTGGAAACAGTAAAAATAAGTGGAAGAGATTCAAAGGAGGCCAAACGCCAACTGTCCCCCAATGTGCTCCGCCTTGCTCAACCCTTCCCGCCTGTCAATGGATCTCTCATTTCAGTTCCAGATGGTCTTCTGGACCTTGAAGACAGCTTTCTGGGAGAAGTTTCAAGTCTCACACCTAAAATCATTATTCTTGGCAGCTCAGTGGAGGATACAGGCTAAAATATTCTCTCTGGGGAACTGTAATCTCAGCCCTAAAGATGGGTTAGTGGGGCCTGAAGCACACTCTCTTATCTCAAGATGAGTAATCTTACCAATTAAAATTCTTGATTTCTCATCTGCATAACTTTCTCACACTGAGGTGGTTGAGAGGAATGTTGGCTATCCAACATTCTGTCCCTCTAGATCACTTTCCGTCTTCTTCCATCCAAATCTCGCCTTCTTAAACACTCAATGTAAGCAAAACCAGAAAAGGACCAGAGCATCCAGTGTCTTGATACCATCATCATCATGATCATCATGAAACACTTACATAACACCTGTTCTTCGCGGGACCCTTACAGTACACAGACGTGTAAGAAGCACTTCCTGCCCCGGAGGTGTCCCTAATAGTGTGTGACTATAGGGCACACATATATTGGCATAAAAGGAAAAAATAAATAGATTTCAGGAGAATGTTATGAGAGGTGTCCTCTCAACGAAGCAGGCAATAAATACTGCAGGAGTTCAGGAAAGAGAGACACCGCAGAGCCTGGGGAATCCAAAAATGATCTCAGTAAAGAGGTGAGACTTGGGAGATGGCAGGAGTGAGATTAAGAGAGAGAAGGACATTCATTCTTCCAAGCAGAAGCATGTGAACAAAGATGGAAAGAGGAAGGAACTCGACCTGTCTGAGGCCACTCAATGGACCAGAGCTTGATGCCCAAGGTTTGTTTCACCTGCAGGGCAAGGACTGCCTTCTTTCTACTCGTGCTGTATAGCGTCCAGGCCATTTGGTGTCTCTGGGGAATATTGAATCACGATGTCTGGGCCTCTGTTATGGAAACAAAATTTTACCATTTGTCTCCTGCCCAGTTTCTAACAACAGTGTGAGTTTACAGCTTGGAAAAGATTGAGAACTGTATTTATTTTAACTTACTTAATTCTGATAACACTAGCACATATTTTTCATCATTTAAAATTAATACATACAGTGGTATGTATGTATTACATACATGAAAACTCACTCTTTTCAGCAGACAGCCCTGCAAGTTTTAACAAATGCATACAGCCGTGTAACCACAACCACCATCAAGATATCAAACAGTTCTATCAGCCAGAACATTTCCCTGTGCCCTTAGCAGGAAACCCTTCTCCCTCACCTCCAGCTTCTGGTAGCTACAGATCTGTTTTCTGTCCCTACAATTTTGCCTTTCCTCGGATGTCATATAAATGGAATCACACATCCTTTTGAGCCTGGCTTCTTTCACTTAATGTATTTGAGATTCATCTCTGTTGTTGCATTTATCGGTAGTTGATTATTGTTTGTTGCTGGGTAGTATTCCATCGTATAGATGTACCAGAGTGTTTATCCATACAAAAGCTGAAGGACATTTGACTTGTTCCTACTTTTTGGGCAATTACAAATAAAACTGCTATAAACATTCACATACAGGTATTTGTGGGAATGTAGTTTTCACTTCACTTGCATAAATACTTAGGAATGGGACTGCTGAGTCATATAGTAGCATATGTTTAGTGTTATAAGAAACTGCCAAACTTTTCCAAAGTGGCTGTACTATTTTGCATTCCCACCAGCAGTGTATAAGACTTCCAGTTTCTCTGCATCCTTGTCAACACTTGATACTGTGATTTTTTTTTTAACACAGCCATTCTTATAGATGCGGGGCAATATCTCATTTTAGCTTTAGCTTGCATTTCTCTAATTACTAATGATATTGTGCATCTTTCCAGCACACTGGTAGGTTTTTTGTTTTTTTGTGTGTTTTTTGAGGAAGATTAGCCCTGAGCTAACATCTGCTGCCAATCCTTCTCTTTTTGCTGAGGAAGACTGGCCCCCACAACAATGAGTTATCCATCCCAAAATGTCAACAGTGCTGAGGTTGAGAAATTGTACTAGAGTGTTGTCAGAAAGATTCCAACATAGGCCACCCTGGAGATTATGGGAGCTCTTTATGCTATATTACATTTCACTAAATAAAAATGAACTTAGAAAACCATTTTCCAGTTGATCTTAAACCTTGTTTTAACTGCCAGTCTGCCCTGGGGGTCATGTTTCACGGCCCTCGGCTTGTTACTTCCCATGGCAAGCTTTCTCTCAGGTTTAGACGCACGCTCTGCTAACTTATGTGTCTGCCCTTCCTCTGACCTGAATAAACGTCAAATCATTGAGGTTTTCCTTTGCGATGGAGTTCATTTTAGTGGTGAGACTTTGTATTATCAAACTTTGGCCCAAAGTAAGTTACGTTTGCCTTGTAAATCCTTGAAAATGGTTATAATTTATTACCAAAAAGGCAAGTCACTTACTCTTTCTGCGTGTCAGTTCCTCTGCCGTGAAATAAGAGAACCAGAGAGGCAGCTCATTGCCGAGGGCCCTTCGAGCTCTCCTGTGCTTTGATTCCTATCGGAGACTCTTGGGTGCCACTGCCATCCAGCAGCACCATGAAATCATTCATGTACCATTTGTAGGCACCAAAGGTATACATTGATTTGACAACCCTTGCCTCCAAGCACCTCCCAAAAGATAATTAACAGATATACAAGACTACGTGATTGGTCCAGCACGAGTTTGGCTTCCTTTAAAGACTCCTTGTAGATCCTAGTCGTTTTCAGATTTGGGTTTTTATTTAAGTTCAGAAGCAGAGCCGTTTCCAGTCCGTGTTTGCGATCCCGGAAGTTCATATGGTATAGAACGGGTATAGAAAGATCAGAGAGGCAGAAAGGCAAAGACCGGCAACTGCTATCGCCAAATACTGCTCTCAAATTTTTATCTCATTTTTCTTACCACTAATGCAAAACAATAACTTCCTTCAACAGGTACATATTGTGTGTCTACTCTGTTCTCAGCACTGTGCCAGAGAGTTAAGTAGACACTAAAGAAGATTAAGATATGGCACCTTTCCTTCCACAATCTGTCTTGACACAGGGAAAGACTGGACCATCACCCTCAAATCATTAGCAGGAAATACCAAGCCTGGACTGTCAGCTCCTCGGAGATTTGTGTCCCCAGAGCTGACAGCGGCCCGGACCAGGCCCTAAGGAAATATTTCATTGATGAAGTGATGGAGTACCAAGCAGTCCTTCTCAAATTATCTCTGGTAAAGGACCATTTTTTAAATTTCCAATCCATTAGAGACCATTGCATTAGTAAAATGTGATAAAAATGTGCTTGATGTCACAACAATGCCAAGTTGTTACGCAAGTTTTTAAATGCTTTATCGTAATCCTAATCCTGTGAAAACCACAGAAACAAAGCACCCCATAGACCAGCACTGGTCCCCAGACCACACTTTGGCAATAAGAGGAAGAGAGAAAAGAGTGACTGAATGATCGAGGGTGCGTGAACCCACAGTTCACATTGATTTCATCCACTAAGTCTGGGATTTGATGCAAGTAAGAAATTGAAACGATCAGAATGACTTCCCATCCTCAAAACCCACCCAGACTTGAATTGTTTCCCCAAATCCTCCTTCTCCCAAATCTGTCTTCTCTTTGGGCATTGGATAGGGGCAGAAATAAAAGTAAAAAAGGAAGAGAGGCAGATGTGGGACTCTGGGGTGGCGATCCCCATTCAGAGTCAGTTGACAGAGAGGTGTTCCCAGGCCCACCCAGGCTCTCCCTCACCTCAGCTCACTCAGGCTACCTTGCATTTATTCAGTTCGTGGACTTCAATCACACTCAGCTGTGAGCTGAGATTTGTAGACTGTAGCTTCTCACGCCTCCCAGATTAGTCACTGGGCAGGACCCGTCGTACAACATCATGGTCAAGCCACTCTCTAAAGACATTCCAGCCACTGACCTACAACCTAATGCTTCTCTAATTAGTGTTTCTAGCTCACTGAAGCATCCAGTTACGGCGATCAAAGACGCCTCTCCTTCCCTTCCATCTCGCCCACGGCCCCTGCCAGCCGCAGTCACCATAAGGTGGCTGTGACTTTCCTTTCCTCTCAGTCTGGCCAACTGCAAACCAGTGACCTAGAGAGGAGTCCCCGCCTCCCATTAGCAGCCCCGGGCATTCAGCTCTCTGCGGAAAGCTTTTTATTTTAAGAACTGGAGCAAACTGTCATTGTAATAACTCTTCCACAACTCAGGATGAAACTTCATCACAAAACCAAGCGCCTGCTGGAAAAGGAAAGCAACAAGAGGTCAGTGTTCTGAACTTTACGGCCGCCCAGCTTTGGATTCGGCCATCTCCACCCAGCTGCTGAGAAAAAATGACGTGTGAAAAGTCTTCTGTCTGTCCCAATACTTTTGTGGATGGTGCCGAATATTTTGCAGGACATGGTAACAGAAACACATTCTGCTGCTAAGTGAGGCGTCATCGAAACTGCTGTCATGAAAGGATACAAAAAAGAAATATGCATCAGACTTAGCTCATCGGGGGGATGTTCAGAGTGATCCTATCAGCACTGCATCTTTTCAATTACTCAAGAAGTCAGGAAATTAATTTGACCTGGAAACAACCAGAAGCAACCAAACTTCGTGCTTCCTGACACTTTGACATAAAACTTTGAGTAAACAATATTAAAGTTGAATGATATTATTTTGAGAAACAGTTACTGGAATTGCCTCTCAGCTGTTCTTCCCACCTTCAGTCTCTTCTGACGTCTATCTACCCTGCATATTAAATTAATCTTCCCCAATACTCCCCTCATATTCCTCTTTTGCTCATGAATCTACAATGGCAGCCAATCACTTATCTCAAAGAGCCATTGCCTTGTAGAGCAGAAGGAATCTCAACCATTTCATCCAGTTTCCTTATTTGCAAGGTGGTGAAGTGAACGTCCAGAAAAGGTGATTTACTCATAGTCACTCAGCTAGTAATTGACAGAAATAAGAACTGAAACTTCAAATCCAGGGCATGGCGGTATTTTTTTTTTTTTTTTTTTGCCTTAATTCCTTTGAAAAACTTTCAAAGCACAATTTGACCCCACGTTCCTAGAGAGTTCCCAGCTCAGCCTCACTGCTGTGCACAGACCTTACTCTTTGCTTAGGCTGGACCTTCAGCCAGAAGGTGCCCTCCCTCCATCCCTGTGCTCTTTCCACCACGCTTCTCCATGAAGCCCAGCCCCAGGTCTCTACTCCTCCTTTCTGGCTCCTCTCGTACTCATTGGCTATACTTTGTGGTTTAGCACTCAATCACATACCATTTTGTTCATTAAGTGTTCCTTGGATCTTTTCTTCTTAATTAACATCACAGAGTCTTGGGAAATTAGAGATGAAAAGTATCTAAAAGTCATCCAATTGGACACCATACCTGTACCGCATTGCTGACCAACTCTTTCGGAACACTGCGAAGAAGGAGAAAATTAATACCTGACCCCAAACTGCTCATTTCAAGTTAGACAATTCTATTTGTCAGAAAGCCCCTCCTTATGCTGAGACAAAAATCTCCTTCCCACCCATCTCCACCAAAATTGACCCTATTTCTGTTCCCCGGGATGACACAAAGTAAATATAACCCCTCTTCCATATAGCATCTTGTCAGATATTTAAAGACAATTTTTATGCATCCTCTCTTCTCCTAGCCCTCTCCCTTCCCCAGGGGTCTCTCTTCCAGTCCAAATAACCCCATTCATCCCATTCTGCCCATGACGTGGTCTTGAGCATGCTGCTCACAATGCTCTTAAATTGTCATCAAAAAGATTTGAACACAATATCAGAAAATAGGAAGTTAGAAAATAGTCTTTTGATGGCCTAATAGAGTGGCCCAATCACCACCTTTGTTCTGAAAAGCTACACCTCTACTAATGTGTCCTGCAACCTCACCAGCTTTCTGAAGCCCACATCACACTGTGGCTCCACAGTGAGCTTGTGAAAACTATGATTTAGGGGCTGGCCCGGTGGCACAGCGGTTAAGTTTGCACGTTCCACTTCGGCAGCAGGGGGTTCACCGATTCAGATCCCAGGTATGGACCTATGCACCGCTTGTCAAGCCATGCTGCGGCAGGCATCTCACATATCAAGGAGAGGAAGACAGGCACGGGTGTTAGCTCAGGGCCAGCTTTCCTCAGCAAAAAGAGGAGGAATGGCAGCAGATGTTAGCTCAGGGGTAATCTTCCTCAAAACAGAAACAAAAACAAAAACTATGATTTATTATCAGGGCACATCTTCTCTCTTTAGTATACGTGCAGGTAGATTTTCAGATTTTTGCAGACTGTTGCATTTATTCTTGTTAAAATCATCTCTTCCTTCTTTCGTTGAATAAGTCATTATTGAATTTCTTGGCATCCTGTGAGAAACAAAGGATCAGACACTGGTCCTTCATCAAAAGGTATTTATAGTAGGTAAGGTAAGACACCCATAAATAACTTTATTCTAAGATAAACAATAATGTACTTTTAATGAATTTCAGTTATGGAACCATGGGAGTTCAGAGAAGAGGAAACTGCTCCCATCCAGGGGGAGAGAAGACAGAAGGCTTTGTGGAGCTTTGACTATGCCAAAGTGTTGGGAAGGAAATTCTCTGTGACTGGAACAGGATGGACAGAGATACAGAGGCAAGAGATCAAAGAATAGAAATGTAAACACAGAGGGTAAGAGTAGAAATCGTGAGTTTCACTGACACCTCTGATTCCAGACCCATCTCACAGGGCGCTTCCTTGCTTTCCCCCATTCTATCTTTGCACATCTCTTCCTCACAGTGAGGACTTTGGCTCCCAAAATATTGACACATTTACTCATATGCTCATTTCTACAACATTCATCGCCACACCTATGTCACTACAAAAAACAAATCTACCAAAAAGAATTCAAGATTTGTTGACAGTTCTTTTTTTTTCCCCCTAGACTGAGGGTACATGGTCAAAGAACTATATTCAAAAATTGCCCTGATAATTCTCGCCCTCCCCCACCTCTATTCAGCATGGCTGTGCTAGTCCTTTGAAATACAGATGGTTCCTTGGTTTCTATTTGCGTTCAGTTTCGGGTTTTTTCCTCTTATTTTTCTTGATTTGACTTTATTTTCCTAACATAGTGCTTGACCAGTACTCATGTGCTTGACCAGAGACTTTATTTTATGCCTGTATTCTCTGGTAGCTTACCACACCTGGCAAACTAGACCATTCATAATAAGCAGTTGTTTTTTGATTCACTCATTACTGAATAGATAGTTAGAAATTGTGTATAAATCAGAGATACCCAGTGTTGAAGGGGGTCTTAAATTGAACCTTCAGAGCTCATGTAAGCTCAAGCCTTTGATGTCCAATTATGGTAAAGTCTGATATGCCCAAAAAGTCTCAAGCTAACCAAGGGGGTACACCCAGATGGCAGCCCTTGGATGCCCCAAAGGAAGGTACTCCATCTGGGATGCCATTCAGTGGTACCCTGGGGAAACATGTCCTGGGGCTTTGTCCTTGATGTCATAGTAGCTGTTGAAAGATTTTTAGAAGCAGCACCTGCTGAATAAACGACCCCAAATGAGTGCTGCTTCTTCCACTATGGGCAAGGCTGCAGGAAAGAAGAAAAGCTTAATCTTCCTCGGAGGTTTGGACAGATCTGTGAACACGCTGCATTTCTTGGGTGCAAATAGGGCACCTGTTTTTGAGAAACCTGGCAAATGAATTGCAGCCAGACTGGCCTCTCCCGGGAGAAGAGATAAGAAAGATGTGATCCTTTAAATAAATCATTATGAAAAAAAGGGCTCTAGTTAACAGGGATCTATTTGTTTCATTTTAAAATTATACTTATCAATCACTATAAATGTGATGATTAACCAATTATTTCAATAATTGGCTCTAACATGCAACACAGGACCAAAAGACAAACTACTTGTGTGAGTGCTGCCAAAGACTAACTTCAAAATTACAAAGCTCTTTTTTTCCCACGAAATTCAGTGGCAGGTTCATACATTAAGCATGATTTTCCTCCTTTCCTCTCCACGGGAAGGGGGAAAACATGTGCAGGTTTATTGGTAGCATCTAGAAGTGTGCTTTGCTGAGTGCCTCATACCAGCAGTGCCTGGTGGGAACCCACAGACCGACTCAGCCCAGCAGCCTGGAGGCTCCTGTGACATGAATCCTTTGGTAATTCAGCTGGTAGCCAGGCTTTTCCCCAAAGCCCTCAAACCATCTCACTGGAGAGCAGAATGCAGGAAGGGACCTGAGTAAACTTCTCTCGTTTGAAGGTTGAAAACACATTTCTGACCATGGGATGCAATTAGAGGGAAAACAGAACTCGTCAATATCATCCATTTTTACCTAAACCTGGTGATATAAGAGAAGATCTCCGGTCTAGAGATAAACTTGAGTCATAGACAGATTAAATGCCGAGCCCTAACTTTTCCATCCTATTTCTCATTCTGGACCTCCTTCAATAAAAGCTACAGGAGGATTCATTTATTGATCACATAGTATGTGCAGAGCAAAGTGCCATATGCAAACGTAATGAGACATTTGACATAGTGTGTCAGTTACCTGTTGCCACATAATAAACCACCTGAAACTGAGTGGCTAAAAACAACCACCATTTTATTTGCTCTGGATTCTGCGGGTCAGCAGTTTGAGCTAGGCTTAGCCGGTGGCTCTTCAGCTGGTCTGGCCTAGAGTCATTCATGCTGCTGAAGTCATCTATCTGGCATGCAGCTGTGGCTGGGTGGTCTAAGACAGGCTCACACGCGTATCTGGAGGTTGGTGTTGGCTGTCAACTGGGTCACGTGTCTCTAACAGGCGAGCCTGGGTTTCTTCACACGGAGGCAACATTCTGAAAGCGTTGGTACACAAACACTTTTCAAGCTTCTTATGTCATATTTGTTGATATCCCGTTGGCCAAAGCAAGTCCTACAGACAAACCGAGAGTCACTGTGGGAGGAGACCACCAAGGGTGGGGAGGGGGAATTCACTAAGGACCATTACTGGGATAATCTGCCACACGTGGTCATGTAAGGAAAGAGACTATACCCATTAAAATCAAAACCTCAGTACAAGCCTTACTAGGGCTTCTCAAGACTCCAGGCCAGGACTCTTTCTCTACCCTACACCACTGTCCTCACCAGTCTGCCTCCGCTGCCTGATTAATGTGCCAATCCCATCAGGCTCTGGTAGACTCAGGGATCTACAAGACTTCGAGACCTCGTCTCCAAGACTCTTAGTCTCTCAGCCTAGCACCCATTTTGATCCTGGTCAGCCAAATCTCTTTTTTTTATTTTGTTTTAACTAGCTTAAAAATATAGAAAAATAAAATACATACTTAGTTTTTTTTTAAAAAAAAACCTAACTAGCACATAACAATAAAAATGAAAAGGAGTTCTTCAACCCTGTCTACACAATCGTCTCTTCTAGGTTTTTCTTCAGAAGACATGCCAGCATTATCTGAACTCCCAAGTCCTTCTCATTTCCCACTCAGGACTTTCAAGCTACAGGAATTCCTCGGGTCTGCAAAAGCGGGCAGGGGTCAAGTGGGTCTTCCAGCCTCCACAGATGTCCTGCAATCTCCTGGGTACTCCCTCCCGGGCAGCTGTTAAGTCTGCATTTGTTAACCTCAGAACTCTTGAGCAGGGGGTCCCCTCCATCCTCCCGGAGCTTATCCTCGGGGAGCTGGTGACGAGACCTCCCTGCAGGGGCCGGTGCAGCACTGAGCGAGGCTTCCATGCTCGCGTGAGAGCAGGCACGAGTAATTCAGTGGGAGACCCAGAGCTCCAGCAGCCAGGAGGTTTCAAAGGTGTTACACGGGGAGCATCACCGAGTCCCTGTCTCTGCCTCCCAGGCATACATCTTCATCTCAGATTCCAATTAGAAATTTATTTTCTCCAGCAAATACCACAGTTAACGCACTCCATTGGCATAATATACGCACACTATAAAGAGCTAAATGTTGTACCCCAGAGCAGGTAGACACGGGACGGAACACACACCCGGGGCAAGCAACAGGGACAGGCAGGCAGACACAGCGCTGGCCTCGGTGAGAAGACCGTACTTAAAAAGAACTGTGAATAAAGGCATCGGCAGAAACTGAGACTAGTAATGATGACCCTGGTGCTCAGACCAGCATGGGAGCTGCAGAAGAGGAGCAGCCGTGCCTGGACATAGGCAGAAGAGAAACCCAGACCGGAGCAAAATGAGCACTATTCTCTCAGCCACGCAAAGCCCAGAGTTTTCATCAACTCCCCTGTGCTCAGGAAATTAATACAATAATCATCGATATCAGAGTGCAGGCTACATATGCACATGAAATGCATATGCACAGTATAAATTACTCTTCAATTCATTGCATTCAACTGCAATTCGCATTTAATAACAGCGGTTTCCAGTTATTCTTATCAGATCTTTTTTACTGTCTCCCTAAAGCCCCAGATTAGAGAACTCTTGCAACTATTGTTAGAGGAAAACGTGTGGGCTATGCAGACACTCTCTGAATATTGCTGCCAAGGTGCTGATGGCTAGAGGGAGAAAGGCCCAGGCAAGCCTCTCTCTTTTTCGAATCTTGCTTTAATAAGGCTTTTTTTCTGCCAGTTCTTGGGACATGTCGTACTTCCTTGAAAGGTCTGAACTCACCCTTTCTAGGAAGATCCACATTCCCCCTCACCTCTTTTCTTAAACAATAGCAGTTCTGAGCATCTTTTCCCTGTCTCTTTTTGCTTCAATGCCACTTTCTCCTAATCCTCAATCTTGTTTTGAAATAATATTTATTGTTATTAAACTTGCCCCTTAATCTCTTCTTTATTCTTCCTCTGGGTTCTGGGAGAATTTCCCAATCTTATCTTCCCCTCCACTGATTTACGTTTCTGTGGTATCCGATGCCTCCATTGGGGTTTGCAATTTGGCAATCACATTTTCCATCTCCACACCGCCCCTCCTGCTCTCAGATGTCTCCTCCTCAAGATTGCTTTGACTGTTTCCCCAGAAGCAACGTTCTCTCGGATCTTACTGGGAACACAGATTAGACCATCTTTTGCACTGAGTTTATTTCATAGTTTATTTTGCATATTTGCTAGATTCCTCTGCTGGGGTTCCCTTCGTTAGAACTGTGGGGTTCTCTGTGTCTCAAGCATTCCGTCTGAGCTGAGCCTTCCAGAGAGACATGGACGAGCTATTGGGAGTTGAGATACAATCTTTCAAAATGATGGAGCCTGATTGAATTTTTCACAAGTCAAAGGATTCACTCTGGTTTCACCTTGCTAGGTCAGAGGTCAGCAGCTTCCACAGAGAGTGTGGTGGGGATTGGCGAGAAAAGAAGGGAGGAAGGCGGCACCATGGCCCCTTGGGCAGAGGGTTTCTCCTACCTGCCAGAGACCCCTGTTCATGTTTACAGCCACACACGTGCTTTGCCGGATGCAACTGTCCTCCGAGCAGGCAGCCCGGATTCCCCGACTTTGCCTGGCGCCTCTGTCTACTCCAAGTGCTGCAGCTGGAAAGAATTGCTCCCCTAAGATTCTAGGAGCTGGGAGAATCTCAGTGTTTCTCTCCCTCCCTCGCCTGCCCCCACTGCCCCACATGCTCAACTCCAGCCCTGACCCTCAAATTTGGTGGACGTGTGTGAGGATCTAAGACTCTTCCGCTTCCTAGAGAAGTGGTACCTTTACATGCGTGTGTAATGAGATGGAGGTGGGGGGTATCGTAGTTACCAGAATTCCTTTCAGGGAGAGCACTGTATTTGAGAGAGAGAATTCGACAGGCTGCTTGGTAGAGTGGATGAGACTCCAAAGGTATATTCTTATTACTAAAGGTGATTGCTTGACTGTAGACCATGAGACAGGATGGGGAATTTGTTTTGTTCCTGAGAAGTAACAGAGAGCGAAAAAGAGAAAGAAAGAGAGGAAAAGGAGAAAGGGAAGTCATAGAGACAGCAAAACCCCATGCACTGTGTGATGTCGCCAGTGCCCTGATCTTCACATCTTCAGTTAAGGCAGTTTCTCAATGTCAACACCGTTGGCATTTGGGGCTGGATAATTCCTTGCCTTGGGCGCTGTCCTGTGCACTATAGCATCCCTAGCCTGTACTCACTAGATGCCAGTAGCACTTCCCCTCCAGTTGTGACAACCGAAAATGTCTCCAGACACTGCCAGATGTTCCCTGGGAGGCAAAATTGCCCCAGTGAAGAACCGCTGAGTTAAGACCACTAATCTCATTAAGTGCCTGGTCTGAATGAATTTTTTGGGAAAAGCATTGAAGGCTTTGAGTTTCTGACCAGCCTGATATGGGGCCAAGCAGAGACAGCATGAGGGGTAGGGGGCCCAGAAGCAGATGGCTGGTGAGAATAGAAACCACAGGAATTCACACATAGGATGGGTCGGACTTTGAAGTTTTATGGGCTGTGGGCTCTGGGGGTGGTGAGTTTGCCTGATGTCTGTGTTACTGAGTCAGTCCCAGATCAGATCATCCCTTCCTTTAATCTGGTTGGGTCTGAGCTGTAGATGACAGAAATTCCTCTGTGTTCCTGGTGCATGGTAGTCAGTCTTCCTTAGTCTCCAGCTCAAAGACTGGCTGTTCCTGTTTCTTTGGTGGGAATCCGGGAGAGACCTAGGAGTCGTCCCACCCAGAAGTTGTCCTGTTAACCGAGTCTCCATGCCAGTTTTGAGTCTCCTCCAATAGGCGAGACACCAGTGGGCATTTATGTTGACACGAATGGGGAGTGTCTCGTGCAGGAAGATGGGCATGGCTGATAGTCACACTGAAGGACCTCAGGACAGTGTTTTTCAAGCTCAAGTGGAGTAATGTTTTTTGGTGGCTTCCTTCAAGACAGATGTGTCCTGAAATCTTGTGTGGCCAACTGCTTGCTTTTTTTAATTTAAATTAATTTAATTTTTTGTCTGGGCTAATCAATGCCTAACTCCTAGGGATTTAGGGCTTCTGTCCACTTCCCACCAGCCTCTGCTCCCTTTTCCCACGGGAGAATTCCGACTGGTTTGTTCTGCAAGGCGCCCACCTACTTTTCTTCAGTAAGCACCATGATCTCGTTTTCCAAAATTTTCCAAAATCACTTCCTTCTCTTCTGCCAGATTACTATTCTCTACAAGATTCCTACCACATAGGTGGATTACCTGTTAATTTAAATCAAGTCAGCAAATACATGTTGGAGGGTTGGAACAGAATGATGAGGACCTGGAAATCATGACTCCACCATTTATCAAGCAATTATTGTGTGCTCTCCAATACTTTAGGGAATTAATTGAATAGCAAAATCCCATTTTAAAGATTAGGAAACTGAGGATTAGAAAGCTTAAGTAACGTGCCTGTTATCACAGTGTTAGTGACTCTACAATCTGCCTGTAAACCCTTTCTCCTTACTGTATTGTAAAATGACAAAAAAGAGGAGAGAGCATCTGATAAAATTTTGTGGTTTTGGTCCAAGTTAGCATACATTTATTGAAGGAGAGTTCACTTTTTTTTTTTGAGGAAGATTAGCCCTGAGCTAACTACTGCCAATCCTCCTGTTTTTGGGAGGAAGCCTGGCCCTGATCTAATGCCCATCTTCCTCTACTTTATATGTGGGACGCCTACCACAGCATAGCATGCCAAGCAGTGCCATGTCCGCACCCTGGATCAGAACCAGCAAACTCCGGGCCAACGAGAAGCAGAACGTGTGCACTTAACCGCTGCGCCACCAGGCCAGCCCCGGGAGTTCACTTTTAAAAACAGGGTTGTAATCTTTGAAATTCTAGCCTTTAGATAGATTCCTAAAGGTGGAATTTGGGGTCAAAGGTAATGAACATATTTTCAAGGCTCATGTTATATATTACCAAAGTCCCTTCTTTTCAAATCTTTGCCCCTTTGACAGGTGAAAATATGCTATCTTTTCATTTTATTTGCATTCTTTCTTTATCGCTAAGATTGAACATTCTTTTACATTTATTGGGTGACTGCACTTCTCTTCATGTCCTTTGTCTATTTTTTTTTGGTGCACTTTTTGCTTAATATTTTATAAAGTTTGCTTGTAAAGTAAGGCTATTAACCCTTTATCATAGTGCTAAAATATTTTTGCTAAGTTGTCATTTGCCTGTTTATTGTTAGTGTTTCTTTAGACACATAAGAATTTCTTTTATTGTATTGAAACATCTAATTTTTTTCATAGTAACTTATTCTATTGATATGATACTTAGAAAGTGCTGAATTTTGATGTTTTCTTCTGCTTTTTAAAAGGCTTCTTGCCTTCCTTTTATGCTGATCACCTGTAATGTATTTCAATATTTTGGGTGAAGCTGTAATTTCAATCTTTTACAAATGTAAACCAATTTTTCTACCACTATTGGAATAACCCAAATCTTCTGCCATTAATTCCTTTATGACTCTTAAATATTTAAATGTTCTGGAGTCTCTTTCTGGTTACCTATTGCGTTCCGTCTATCCATTTACCAGTTCTTACGCCCAGAGCATTGTGTTTTAAAGTAGCTTTCCAATCTCCTTTAATATTTAAGGCTCCTTTCTCTTCCCATTACCCTTTCCCAAAACTTTCTTAGCTCTGTTGGCATGTTTATTTTTTCAATGAAGTTTAATCATTATGCCTTTTTTTTAAGAGAAGCAAAATCTCGTTGTTATTTCCATGGAGGGTGGTGGGGCTGGTCGCCTGCAGTTCCCCCAGCCTGCCTCTGGGCCTTTTAACCCTCTCTGTCCTTGCCTGGAATGCCCTTCCCTCCCCACCCCACTTCATCTCCTGGGTAACTCAGGCCACCAGATTAATTGTCCAGTTGTTTGTCTGTCCGTCCCACGTCACCCCCTCCCTGCCTCCACGCCCTCTACACTGTAAGCTTCTCAGGAGCAGAGCTAGACTCTTGTTCTGACGTTCTGTACGGCAGTCTGCCTTCCAGCACAAAGTGTTGAATAAAAGAAAAGGTGGAAATAGAGCCAAGTGGAGATGGACGTGGGCGGTGAGCTTCAGCCTTGATCTTGAGGAGGCCTCTGGGTGCTTAGCTGGGCCGTCCTGAACTCAGCACCCCAAGGCCCCTTCCTGATCTCCACAGTCTCTTCAAAAGACTTCCATCAAATCTACACCTCATTCCAGCCTTCTGCAGAACTGCTGGAACACAACCCACGTTGAAGGAATGTCATGACAAGATTTCTGTTAAGAACCCAAGTCAAAGAACCGAATTTTAATTTTGACAGCACAAAGTGTGAATAAACATTACCATGCTTTATTGCTCTAAATCTGTTGCTAAATTCCTTGCTTCTCTACGAGTCAGAAGCCCAATAAACAACTTCTGCAGTGTTCCAATAACTACTTTGTCATTCCAGATACTCTGAATGATTCAGTCTTTCTGCTGATTCCAACCACAGAAGTACTTTCTGTCAAAAGCATTAAACCTGAAAATCCATAACTCCCAGGGTCATTGGAAGCAGTTGGGAAAATAAGAAATGCTTGAAGTGATATCTGGAGCTGAAACTGGCTGCAATAGGACTTGGGAGGTAGCATCTTTCGATTTGGTGAGAACGAACTTGAGCTGGGTGTTGTATTTCCCTATCTATCCTTATGTAGCTTCTGATTTCAAAGACGTAGAGAAGGTCTTGCTCTTGAAATGGAGTGACTGTCTCACTGGGAACACTTTGCACTTGAAATAGAAAGGGTGCTATATTTCTCTCTAACTATGCTCTCAACCAAAGATGCTTAATTTGTCTTGGGTAAGCAACCATCACCCCTTCTAAATCTGCACTCACAACCTGCGTTAGAAAATAAGTGATGGGATAGTCCCTCATTCGTGTGTAGGTGTGTAAAGCTTTCAAATCTGTACCAAGATATTATGAACAGGCTACTCCATGCTCTGGCCCTATATATAGGCAGAGGAGCAGGGCACTGCCTGAGGGGTAGGACTGAGAACGCTGCTTACATTTATCGCCCAAGCCTACACGCCCACACCCAACTGTCACAGAGCCCAAAATTCATACCATTACAGTTACTACTTTTGGTTGAGGCAGAGGGCTTCAAGAAAACCCTTGTTTAAATATAAATGTAACAGGCAAGAATTGTTCCATGACACTCCATTGCAAGTAGCGTCACATTTCTTTATTTTTCTATTGCAAATAAAAAAGGGTTGCATGCCTTATAAAGAAAAGGATAGGGAAAGGGAAATAGTGACTTTACAGTGGTGAGAACTGGCAGCCACCACCTTCACCAAATGATGAGGGCTGACATGATCCATGATGTCACGTGCGTGCCACGGACCTTTGGACAGGATGCGATGTGACGTGATGAGAAGACAATTCACCCTTGTGGTATTCTTCCCCAAATCCGATAACCCCAGTCTAATCATGAGAAAAATACCTGACAAACTCCATTTGAGAGACATTCTACAGGATAGCTAGTGAGTACTCCTTAAGACTGTCAACATCATGAAAAACTAAGAAAGACTGAGAAACCGTCACAGACCAGAGGAGACTGGAGATATGTGATGATTAAATGTAATATAGCACCCTGGATTGAATCCTGGAAGAGAAAGAGGACATTAGGGGAAAAACTCATGACATCCAAGTAACGTTTGGAGTTTAGTTAACATAACATACCAACCAATGATGGTGTCTGAGTTTTGACAAATGTACCATGGAAATGTGACATGTTCACAATGGGGCAAATTGGGAGAAGCGTAGACATGCACTCTCTTTACTACCTTTCAACATTTTGGTAAATCTAAAATTATTCCAAAATAAGTTTTTTTAAGGGTCAGGGAAAAGTCCAATATCCATTATATTCTTTGGGGCTCCCACTCCCATTCCTGGACTGTACAAGAACCCTGGGAACTTAGTCGTGCCCTAAACAATTCTCTAAGTCTGGGGTCAATACTCAGCTGGTTCACCTTACATCGCCTTCGGTACTTGTGCGTTCAGTCCCCTGCTGTCTGTCCAGTACTGAGCCTCACTTGCTCCATGAGCCCAGACCAGCCTGGTCCGGGTACTGGCAGGCAATTAATGCTGAGTGCACCACTCCTTGCATGCCAGGCTCAGTACCAGGGACACTTGTCTTGGCTGTTAGAGGCCTACACTTCAGGATCTGATCCTCACTGGCCTCCAGGGAACTAGCCTTTGTCCAAGGTGTTAGCTTTCACAAGATGGTGCCTGCCAGCTGGGGCAGGTCTTCACCATTTCAGAACCTCACCTCCTTCCATTTGGCCAGCCTTGGGGCTCCACCCCCTTTACCCTCCCCTTCAATCCACAGAGCCCTTGTCATTCCAGTGGGTTGAGTTCTGTCTCCTGCAGGAACCTAGACTGTTAAAAACAAAGGCATCTAATGTTCCCCTGAGAATGGAGAAGTCCAGATATCCAGGACGCAGGATCTGGCTCCTCTCTTGGGAGAAGAAGGAAAAAATACCTCTCATTCTTTCCTGATGAGCTTACAGCTGAGAAAAAAAGTAGGCATAGTTAATTCTCAAGCTAGTTATTCTGCCACATTAAATGTTCAACACATGGCCTTGCACCATTAACACGTGGAGGGTGACACATGACACAGTAATGGGAAGAAGTGGCATCAGGCCCTGTACTGCCTCCATTCCCAAGAGGGAGATGAGAACAAAAGATGGAAGAGTCTTGACCATAAATAGTCAGCCAGGAGCCCTTGCCAAGGACGTCAACTGGAATAGCCAATAGAGGGTCCTTTACTATCTTGAGAGACTCCAAGGAGACCACTCTGCATAAAAATAAAGTTTGCTGTCTCTGCAGGAAAAGAGCCTTGCAATGTATGTGAGAATTTTCTTTCTTGATATGAGTCTAGACTATATTGTCCCTTGAGGCTTAATATTTGTCCCTCCTCTGGAGATATGTGTGAGTGTGCTCTAACTGGTCAAGCAGTCAAAGAATCAGGAGTGCCTGCCATGCTCATGGCAGAAATGGGGACAAGGAGATCTAGCCCAGAGGACTCAGTTACTATGGGGTCTGGACCACCTCTTCTGACATCACTGACCATCGAGCTTCTGAAGTCCAAGGTACCATTCCAGACAGACAACTCCAACCTGAGCACAAGCAACTGGGGCACAGTTTGTGTCTATTTAGGGGGGATAGTTCCAGAGCATGAACCCCCGTGGATAAGGTTGAGTCTCCCAAAAGAGGTGGAGGGAGATTCACAGTGAGATCTTTAGAGAAGGAAAAACAAACCTGAGGACCAGAGGTGCCTGGTTAGGATTTGGGGGCATGCCGGTAAGATGGTGGCCACTGCGGCCAGTTTATAGAGGATGCAGAAGTTTGTCCAATGTGAGAAGAGGTCACAGGGCAAGTGGCAATCTCTTTGTCCAGAAAGAAGGCAGTGGAATATTTCCAAGAACAGTTCTAGAATTGATTTGTGGAATTGTTGCTGGCTGCATAGCCTCCAAGCTTCATTCCCTAGCCCTCCTGGGATTCTAGAAGTCATCTAATTCACTTTAATAAATCCCTTTCTGCTTTATGGGGCCAGACTTGATCTCTGCTATTTGTCATTAAGAACCCTGATGGACACATGTTAACTCCTTTAATCCTGAATTCACATAGATAAATGTCACATGGAAGTGATTCCCTTGCACATGAAACAGTAAATTAAAAGGATGTCATGGAATCAGGCTGCTGTTTAGGGAAAGAGATTAAAAATATGTTTTTGTTTCCTTCTTCCATAACACATATTAAATAACCCCATCTTACATTACTTCTGAGCCTCAGAGACTCAAAAACCACCAATAAGCATACGAGGGTTTGTGAGTTAATTATAACAGCCTTTGCTCGGTTTGGCTTGTGGTTTTCCTCTTATAATGAAATGTTGAGAATGGGGGAGGTGAGCTCTGTCGTGTACTGCTGCTAATGGTTTTAACCAAAGATCTAAGGCTGTTTGATATTTTTGGCTTCCTCATTCCCATTTCCAGTCCCCTTTTAGAAACAAAGCAAGATTGAAGTCCAAAGAAAAGGAGTCTCTCAGCTACAAAAGAGTCTTTTGGTCCAAGGTAAAAAGTTAAATTCCCGAGGTCTGTCTTCTTCCCACTCTTTTGAGTGTGCTTCTTTCATGCAGCAAGCTGTGCTCTCCTGATGCTCTTTTTTTTTCCTTCCTGCCTTCGTACTGGAGGCTAGTTTCTGCTTCAATTATCACAGGATTTGTTTGGAGGCTGTGGTCTTCTCATTCTTGACAATCTTCCTGCATGATGAGACTTCAAACTCGGGACTTGGCACCACAGAGAAATCAAGATGTCACTGCTTTGCTCTTGGATACCCAAGGAGGGGATAGCCGTATTTCCCGTCTTGCCCACACCCTGTCATATGAAGTAGAACCCAACAGACTAGGGGTTCCCATAGCTGAGATTGGAGACTCCAGCTTTGAAGTTTCAAACTTCAAGACAGAGATGAAAGGTGCATGACAATATCTTTCCCCTCTAGGAGCAAAAGGCACCCTTCAGCACAGCTTTTACTAACAGTAAAAAATACCAACACTACTTTCTTTATTCAAGGACAGGTGCAAGCTTTTCTGGCTTCTGTGCACTCCTCTGTGTGTGTGTGTGTGTGTGTGTCTCACTGGTCCTTGTTTTTCATAAACCCAGGTTTGTCTCACTGTATCAGATATTTAGCCTTTAAGAGTGACAAAATCTGAATTTTTTTCCAGCCTGAGTTTACCCCTTGTCACCCCAGTCGCAAACCCAGGGTGACCTCCAGGTTCTTCTAAAACTCCACATCCTCAGTAGCCTTTGGTGACTGATGAAGGAAGAGGCAGGGGGAAGTTGTGGAAGGCAAGAGACATTTTCGGTGAAGTTCCCCATAAGCTGTATAGAAAGACAAATTAGGAGTCTTCTCTTGATTTATGAAATTGCCTATAAAATTCATCCAGCCAACGTGCCAACTTGCATCATCTGTAGATAACGGATCACACTGACCCAGTGCTTGGCAGAGTAGGTGTGAAATCAATGGTGATGAATAAATAGATGAGTAAACGATTTGCATCATCACTCTGGGCTCAAATTCCTAAGAAGACATGATCTTTAGAAGCACATTTGCCACTCTATCTTTTCATGGGGAAGTTGGCCTATAATCTTGGGTGTATACAGAGAACGCGACTTTCACACAGGCCTGTAAGATACATTTTTCTAAGCTGCCTAGCCCACTCCTGTAGGATAACTTGCTTTTGTATAGCATTTGACACCCTCCAAAGTCCCTTTCCTTACTTTATCTCACTTGAGTTCAAAAACAAGGAAGGAGGAAGTTTTATTCCACTCCTACCAGTGAGGATACTGGGGCTCTGTTATGGGCTGAATTGTGTCCCCCAAAATTCACGTGCTGAAGCTCTGCCCCCAGGATGTCAGAATGTGACTGTATTTGGAGATAGGGTCTTTAACTAAGTTCAAACTGGGTCATCAGGGTGGCCCTAATCCAATATGATTAGTGTCATCATACAAAGAGGATATTAGCACAGAGACAGAGAGACATCAGGCACGTGCATGCACAGAGACGACCACATGAGGACACAAGAAGGCAGCTATCTACAAGCCAAGGGGAGAGATCTCAGGAAAAAACCAAACCTTCCGACACCTTGATCGTTGATTTCCAGGCTCCAGGAATGTGAGAAAATAAATTTCTGTTGTTTAAGCTGCCCAGTCTGTGGTGGGTTGCTATGACGGCCCCAGGCAAGGAATGCAGGCTCAAAGAGGTTAACACCCAGGAAGAGGCAGAGGGACGTTTAGCCCATAGGCCCCGATGTGAAAATCCTGTATCAAATAAAACAATTTACTCACAGGGAAAAACCCTTGCTTCCCAGCTGCTAATGCATAATGGGCCTCTGATTTACTTACTACTTCCTCACCCGAGGGGTAATACATACACAGACACAAAACAATATTTCTTTCATTTCAGATGACTTTTTGTTCAATTAGTATGTATAGCAAAATGTCCCTTTAATCCTAGGCAGCACTGGAAAATAATTCAGGGTCCCCTGTCCCCTCCCTTATTCCCCCCACAAGAAAGCTAAAACATCCCTCTTTATCTCTCCTTGTTTGTCCAATATTCATATTTCCTATTTGAGCAACACAGAGAATGACAAAGATTCTGAGAAAAATTAGACTTCTTCAGTTAGTCCTAATTCCAGTTAAAACAGCCCCTTGGCCCTGACGCGTTGTCTTTGGGGATAACTGAAGAGCGCTGCCCCCTGCCCAAGCCAGAAGGGACTGCTCACTTAGAGGGGGCCACTTGCACTTCTCTTGCTGCTTTCCCGGCCTCCCGGCTCCCTCTGAGAGGCTCGAGCAGCGCCCTTTAATGCTCTGCCATTCTGAAACAGAACCGAAACTTGGGCGCCAGCAATGTTTTGCAACAGGACCCGGTTCCTCTTTTCCTCCCTGCCTCCAGAGGAGACCCTCACTGGAGCTTCGACTGGGCCTGGCCTCTGGGGAAATCTCTCAAGGCAGAGGGAACAAGAGCCTCTCAGCCACAAAGGCGGCTCTGGAAAGGGCGGCCCAGGAGCCAAGCTCTATTCTGGGCAGAACACTCCCCTGCTGAAAGGGCTGGAAACGCATCTGTCACTGCTGGGGAGTGAGGGGGGCGGAGGACGGAGGCCGCTGACTTTCCCCACAGGCAGAGATCAGGCACTACCTGGTTAAAATAGTAACTGCGGAAAGTGACAGTGACATAATCCATGTGTGTAGCCACCGCCAGGGCGGTCACATTCCGAGTTCTCCAGCCACGCTCTGGCTAAGGACTGCCCTGGATGATGATTTTGCACACTGCCCAGCCCCAGGACCAAAACCTAAGTGTTTTGAGAATTTGTATTCCTGGTCATTAATTTAAGTACTATATATTAACTGGATTGGTTAAAAATATGCCTTTGTGTTTTCATTATTATCATCTTTGTAGTTTTCAGGATGATCATTAGATCCTTATCAATACATGCACAATTGGCAAGGATTCCAGTTGCGCCAATCAACGCCAACCTCAATCTGTGATCTTCATGCCAAGTGGAGAAGATGGTGTCCCACCCAGACTGCGACACAGGGGCTCGGGGGATGTGTGAATCTTAGACGTGTCAGGCTGTAAGTGATTCAGCTCTTCCCTCTCTTCCAGCCGCCTTTCAAGTAAAGCAAAGTTCAGTCTGCTGATCCTCAAGCATCATAAAATGAGGTGTGGAGACCCCGGGGTGGTGAGTGAGTGACCATCTTCTAAACAGCCATCCCAGAAGGATGCACTCGCTACTGGTTCCCAATATAGCACAACAGCATCCTTAATAGGGAAAACCATGTTTTTCACTCACCATGAAAAGCAAGCTTGCAAATTTCTAGATATGCCCCAGTATTATTATCAAAACCCCAGAAATGCACCTAGCTACAACAGCAACTACCCTACACCAAATGGAAATGGCTCCTTGAGAAAAATTCCCCGAATATTAAACCAGAAACCCTCTGGGACCAGAGAAACAGAAATGAGCGTGGTTTTCCCTGCTAGAGAGAAAACCGCTGAGAAGAGGCGAGGTTCCCAGGGGCAGGCAGAAGCCTGCTCGGCCTCCGCGGGGGCTGCTGGGGGCCCCCGGCCAAAGGGTGAGATGGGGCTTTGCGTCCAGAGAGGCAGGATGGCAGAGGCGCGGACGTTGGGCTCCAGAAGGGAAAAGAAGGGCAAGGCAGTGGTTCGAGCCACGGGGAATTTGCGAGTGATGCTCTGGGAAGAGCGGGGACTGGCAGCCGCGGGCAGAATGAAGTGGCTGGAAACTCCTGAGCTGTTCCCGGCTGGCTGTCTACTTCCATGGCACCTTTCAAAGCCCTGCCTCGACACTTGGACAAAGAGATGAGACGGCTCAGGAACGAGGGTGCGGCTCCTCCTCCGCCTTTGAGCTCTGCACAGCCTTCGCGCTCCGCCTCCGCCGCCCCTGCCCGTGGGCAGGCTCCGCTCGCCCGGCTTTCTTTGATTCATGGATGGCCGCGCTTCCAGTAACTCTTTAGAGGAAGCCAGAGGCGCCGAGCGCTCAGCTCCCGGCTTGCGGGAGTGCAGGGTTTCTTTAAAGAAGGAAATGATTGTGTTGACTTAATTTGGAAGCTCCCGAATTTAATTTGCCCTTAATTTGAAAGCTGGGTTTTCTCTCCCACTTTCTTCCCAAAGCCAAGAAACAGACCCTCTTCTGGAAAGTTCTGCTCACGGAGGAAGCATATGGCCACCGTGGCAAACGCTGACGGAGGGTCTGGATGGATAGAAAATGTTTTGCTAACGTCTCAGCTAACACCCAAGGCTAGTGGCTCATCAGTAAGAGAACGGGCCTGTGTCAGAGATGGAGACCCTGAGGGATCCGGGACACGTGGAGAGCTATTAACTGACAGTGCTTGAGGCACAGGTGGGAGGAAGGGGTCCCCCAAGAGGACACACTCTCGGTTCCCACCTCCCAACCCAGCTCCCTGTCGCCTCGATAAGGTGTCCTTTCAGACTGTAAGGTCCTCATCGTCTCTCTTTACATGAATCCTTTTCAGGCCACACACGCTGCTGTCATCTCAGCTGGCCCTGCTCCAATCTTCAGTCAGCATCTGCCATGTGGGAATAGAAGGGGAGGACTTGATTCTTAAAATGGCCTCAATTAGCTACCTTTGATTTTCCTCCGGAAATTAGAACTAATTGGGTGGTTATAAATGACAGTGGGAAAGTTTTGTTGTTGTTAGCAAATCATACTGAATATAATAAAATTCTAAATCATAAAGCAGAACCTGTTGGATTTCTGCTTCATGAGGTGATGACATGACATGAAAGCAGCTCTTTTTCCAGGAGGCTGTTTCCCCTCTGCTTACAAGGCTGCTTGATCAATCTCATCCTGAACTCCCTCCAGACAGGATGTAGCTGAGCCAGAGCTCAGAAGTAAAAAGAGCTCCTTTCAGCTCTGGCTCAGACCCTTATCTTTTAAATAATGAAAAATAAAACCCATTGATTAAATCACTCAAGTTTAATCCAAACTAGCCTCCCAAATTTTGGAATGTTAGAAACTGTACTCAATATCCAAAAAGAACGATTTCTGAGATTAAGAAGTTGAAGATTTAGAAAGCAACAGAGTTGTTTGCCCCTCCTCAGAGTGGGTAGGCTGAGAAGTGGATCTGCCCGATGTAAGGAAGTGTGATGGCTTCACAGCCAATGGACTCATCTTCTCGAAGAGGTGTCCTGTAAGGCACCTGCAAGGCTTTTGCCCTTTCTCCTGAATGTCTAGCTCTTGGAGACTTGGAAATCAAATTTTCAAAGGTTGGGAAGCTTCTGATATTTTCTGCTGAGGGATTCGGGTAACAGTAGCCTCTCACTCATGATATGCTAGATTATGCTAGCTCCCCCCATGCAGGGGCTGAGGACGTGGAAAGACGAGGACTAAAAGCCCAAGTTACCAGAAGGGCTCTCAGCATCCCACAGCCAGGACGCCCACCAGGGGTGAGAGGGCCAGACAGCTGCACCCCTCCTCGTCTGGGACGACTGGCTGCTTTCATAACATTCCCCTGCCACCTAGTGGCATTTAGAGCCTGAACTTAAGTCCCACAGAACTTTCTAGGAGTTCCTGTGTCAGGGAGGACTAACCTGCGAGACATATGAATGATCTTTATTTTTTACTCAAACACATTTCAAAAAATCCCTCATGAGGCTCATCAGATCAGTGAGAACTGACTTCAGGTCTGTGTTGGTGTGTTGGGGTGATGAGCTGAAACCGCTTTACCATGGCCATTTGGTCTGACAACTTGTAGCAGGTGACAGTTTATTTCTTCATAATAATGTGATCCACAGCACAAAAACTACACACACACACGCGCGTGCGCGCTCAAGTGCACGAATCCTTGTTATCTTTATCACTGGAGACAAGGAGTTCCACAGACACTCCATGAGTACGTCTTTAGTACCTGAGCAGCTTTTGGAATTCTTTCACAAAGATAAGGCCAAGTCTTTCATTACGTCATGCCATTTGCATGACTGCTGTTTTTGGCCTAGTGCCTATGACCCGGAACTGTTCTCAAGCCTGGAAGAGCCATGTTTAAGGCTGGTGTTCTGAACGCTGCCATTATGACAGCTGACACTTATTCAGTGCTCGTATTATGTGATGGAGTACATACCATGCTCTAATGTGCTCCATGTTCTTTATCTCATTTGAATCTCACAACAATAGACACCTGCGATCACCATCATTCTGTATATGAGGAAACTGAGGCACAAAAAATCAAGCAGTTTGATCAAGTGATCAAGCCCAGGTGGTCTGATTCCAGAATGTACCCTCTGCCCTTTGGCCACAGTTTCCTTGAAGTTCGTATCATATCCCCACCATTTGAATTTTGGGTGTTGCAAAAGTTCTTCTGTCTAACTTTTCGGGCAGATCAACTTGCTTGATTAGTAGTCCAAGCTCGTCCCCACGCATAAATACGAGACCTCTCAGCATCGAACTCCAGCCTTGTTCCAGGAGGTGGGTGTCGTATTTGCATTGCGTATCACATGTGTCAAGGACTCCTTAGCACGAAAGCAGGGGCCTGGAAGTGAATTACACAACTCGAAGACTGTAGCACATTCCAGACTAGCAAATCTCAGTTAAGATTTCCCAGAATCATTCCAGGGGAAGAACTCGTCAGTGACAGATGGTGAGAAGAAGTGAAAAGAGCCCAGATCCAAAGTCAGACACTGGGCCCCTTGTATGCAGTCAAACGAATTAGAAACCTAACTTTATTAATGACTATAAATCATTCTTTTGACAAAACTGAAAAATATAGAAATAAACACTGAAACTTAAAATCTTAAGCAAAGTGTGAAAGCATAAAAATAATACTTCAATTTTCAGATTTTCAAGCGAGCATAGAATGGTCTTTTAATGATTTGACATAAACTAAATCATTCGGTTTTGTGCCTTTCCATTTTTAAAGCCACTTGAGGTTTTAAGGCTTAGCGTTGCCAACTCTGTTAGATCTTCTTGTCATTCCGGGGTGCTCTGTAAATCATTTTAAATTAGTTTTCATTTAGAGGAAAGTACACTCTGCTGAGGATAGAGTGATGAGAATGATCAAAATTAATAATATTAAGGGGAACGTACCCCAGAAAAACTTGTACTCATGTCACTTGCGGTTGTTTAAAGTTTTTTTTTCAATTTTCCTTTTTAGTGATTATGTACAAGGCAGTAATTGGTATGCCCATATGATTAATTCTGTAAGTCTCTATGTGACTATTTCTTGGTATCTCCTATGTACCTTTCACAACAGACATTTGATCCACGTCAATTAATTGGACTAGAATAAGAAATGTCAATAAGTGAGTAACTGTACGTGGTCTTGAAATCTTGAGTCTATCTAAGCAATATTTTTTTTTTGACAATATGTAATGGAACTTTAAAATAGTAATCCTTTCCCACCCAATGAATGTGGAAGTTCGAGAGCTTTCTCATTGGTTCTTGGCAAATCCATCCACCAAGGTAGTTAATGCAAAAATCTTTTCTCTATCATTGCATTTTTAGCAAAATTTCTGCCAAGGGAGCTTTTCAGTACAGGCAACAAAAATTTTAAAAATATAGAAATATATTTATAAGCAGAAGATATATTTAAAAAGATAATTTGAAGCAGTCCTCAGACAACATTGCTACTACGTATTAAAACACGATGACAACATTCTGCCGCCTTTCAGCTAAAATGTGGCCCAATATTAAAGGACAGTCCACTGCCAGGACAGTCCTTGTCTTTGCTGAAGGCAGTGTCCACTGCTGTATCCTGCTAGCTGATAAACTGGCAAAGAGCAGAAAGCTTTCCTAGAAAGTCTAACACATTGGCAAGAAATGCATCCCATTTTTGTGTATTATAACAATCCAAGCATGGTATATTCTTTCTCAATAACCTGCAGAGTAAATTGTGTCTTGGGCTGCACAAATTAATCTGAACTACCCAGGGAAAATGTGACCAGTACAGAGATCTGCTGTGATATTGTTTATATGCCCACGTTAATTTTTCTTTGCCACTGTGTAACATGGTCTTGCAACTGCTTAGACAAATAGTTGTTAAGAGAACACTGAACAATTTATAACTCATTCATTTATTGGATAAGTGGTGGCTGTGCCTTCTCTTTGTGTCTGGACTGTGTTAGGGCAGAGGAACCTGGTGACTAGGAATTTGGTGTCCTAGCTGAGAGCATAACCTCTCAAGTCAAATGGCCCGGATACAAATTCTGACTCTGCCACTTACTAGGTGACCTCAAGCACGTTGTTTACCTTGCTTAGCTTGTTGATCTTTAAAATAGGTTTTTTGCAAGAATCAAATGAGTTAACAAACATAAGTCATCTCAAAGAGCACCTGAGTTACAGTCAGCATCTGCCATTGCTATCCATACAGCAATGGACTGGAAGGCTGGACAAGAGGTACTGCCTCTGTCCTTACGTAAGCCAGCAGGAAAGGTAGGTAAGTGTGAAACTGCTAGTAGTCCATTGTCAGGGAGGCATTTGTTTGGTAGTGTTGTCATATTTACTGATTTTATTAAAATTTCGCTGTTCGAGGCCACGATCAATACCACTGAAACTCTGATCTCATGTGGGTCTCAGAGCAGCCCACGTGCCTCAGTGTGATGTGTCCATTGCATTGGCTGCAGTTTGCTCTGCCTGCTAGGAGATGTCTTCTCAAAATGCCTTGCTCTATCTTGCTCCACTCTATGACGTTTCCTCTAAATACAACGCTCGCTAACCACCATGATTTCTCACAACCAGTCTCCATTTAACTCACTTGCTTTCTGGAATCACCTGAACTCTCGTCATTTCCCCCGACGGTCCTGGAGAAAAATATGAGGTGGAAGGATGCTCCAAGGCACATTGTCAGAAGATTGGGATTTGCTAACCAGGCCCTGTCGAGTCTCTTACTGCTCCGTAGGCCCCTGCAGACCAGGCCCCAGGTCACCTTCTCGTCATCTTGTGTGTTACCTTATTTACATTCTGTCCTCACTTTTCCTATCCCCGCTCCCAGCTATGTGCCAGTTAAGCTGTGGAAAAACACTGAGCATGTAGAGCTCACAGTTTCTTGGTACACTCCTCACTAACTGAAAGCAGCTCAACGAAGCTCTCCACTTGACGTGACAACTTGTCGCCAACTAATTTAGAAGAAACAAATTCCTCTCTTTGGGGCAAAATACTTCAAAATAATTTGAGAAATTATTTTTAACCTTTAACCTGAAGTTACTTGCTTTGTGCTAATATTTTAATCTTCATAAAAACGTTCACTGCTGATATTCCCAGCACCTAGCACAGTGCTGGACATGTGCTCAGTAAATATTTGTTGAATGAATTGAAGTACAATGAACACGATTCTAAATATTAGGGTGGTTAGGAAAAGAGATGGAAAATTATATCAAGGGTGTCCTGATGTGAGAGGATACGCTGAACTATATCGAGAGTAGAATTTATTCGTTCATTTGTTCATACATTTATTCATTGAATAACACATACAGCACTTAATATTTGCCAGGCACTATTATAAGTGATTTATACATAGTCGCTAATTTAACTAGCATTTCCTCTCTACAGGGCTGAATAATCAGATCTTAGAAAATGAAATGAAGTTTGAAAAACAAGAAGTATATAGATTTCTACGGGTACGTTGGAAGAAATGTGCAACTGATTGTGTATTTCATAGCAATAACTCACTGCAGCCTTACTCACTCTAGCAGCGCCGTGCTAGATGCTTTATATAGTAAACCCCTTTCATCCTCACAGCAAACATATGTTGTAAGGGTTTTCACAGATATGAAAACTGAGGCTCAGAGACGGTGGATATAGGTCCAAAATCCAAAGCCGCAATGTTAAGAATTTGAACCAAGACATATCAGATTTCAAAGCTCTTGCATACTTGGAAATCATCTTGTTCTCTTATTTACTTTCTGCCCTCTTTCTTCCTCACTCCCCCTCCCACTTAGATTGTAAGCTCAACCTGCTGGCAGATAAAGCCTGTTTTTACACTGCAGTATCTCTGTGTCCAGATCAGCACTTGAGAAATATTTGTTTGATAAATGAATAATTGAATGGACTTCGGACTCCTTGCAGGGGTGCTACGCTGCCTCCCTGAGACCACCAGTTTCCACCGAAGTAATTTATGACGATTTCCAGACTTATTTCTCTAGTTAAATTTTTATTAACTAAAGCATACATTTTGCGTGAGATACTACCTTCAGACTTTCAGGAACCAGTCTTATTAAAAGAACATAGGCTTTGAGAAGACATACAAATGGCCAAAAGGTACCTGAAAAGGTGCCAACATCACTAATCATCAGGGAAATGCAAATCAAAACCACAGTGAGCTATCACCTCACACCTGTTAGAATGGCTATTATCAAAAAGACCAGAGATAAGTGTTGGCAAGGACGTGGAGAAAAGGGAACCCTTGTGCACTGTTGGTGGGAATGTGAATTAGTGCAGCCACTATGGAAAATAGTACGGAGGTTCCTGAAAAAATTAAAAGTAGAGCTGCCATATGATCCAGCAGTCCCACTTCTGGGTATTTATGCAAAAGAAATGAAATTGGGACCCCCATGTTCATTGCAGCATTATTCACAAAACCAGGACATGGAAATAACCTAAATATTCATCAACAGATGAATGGATAAAGAAAATGTGGTATATATATTCAATGGAATGCTATTCATCCTTAAAAAAGAAGGAAATCCTCCCATTTACAACAACATAAATGAATCTGGAAGACATTATGCTAAGTGAAATAGGCCAGACACAGAAAGACAAATAATGCATGATCCCACTTATATGTGGAAACTAAAATAGTCCAACTCATAGAAGCAGAGAGTGGAATGGTGGTTGCTAGGGGTAGAGGGATATTAGATGTTGCTCAAAGGGTACAAAGTTTCAGTTATGCAAGATAAATGAGTTCTGATAAGATAATAGCCATATACAGCATAGCCACAATAGTTAATGATACTATATTGCAATGTGCTGAGAGGATAGATCTTAAGTTAAATCATCTCGGCACAAACACAATGGTAAGTATGTAAGTTATGTTATTTAACTTGATTGTAGTGAGCTTTTCATAATGTGTACATATATGAAAACATTACGTTGTACATCTTAAATACATACAATTTTTATGTTAAAGATAGCTCAATAAAGTTGTTTAAGAAAAATAAAACTGATATATAAGCACTAAAAAAAATAAGGCTTTGAGGACAGGCCGACCTGGACTCAAGTCCTGCGCTATCTTCACAGTGACAAGGCCTCGGTGGGCCCCTGAACCTTGTGGGATTGCTGCTACTTGCTGGGGCCCCGGAGACCTATCTCATTCCTCTTTACCTGGCAACTCTTTAGCTCTCTGGAGATAGTGCTCATATCTCCCCAGAGTCTTCTCTTTTCCGGGCTAAAAAAGACTTTCTTGTTTTCAAGCATTTCTTAAAAACATGGCTTTCAGTCTTCATCCTCCTGGTCACCCATTCTGAATGGTCCACACCTTTTTAGTGTCCCCTTTAAAAAGTAACGTCCATGGAAAATAAGTGTCTACTGGGATATACAGCAACTGGGACTCTTACACGCAACTAGTGGGTATGCAAATTGTACAACTCGCTTTGGAAAATTGTTTGGCAGTATCTACCAAAGCTAAACGTGTACGTATCTTATGATGCAACAATTCCACCGCTAGGCACATGCGCAGTGAAAATAGGTCCACTTGCTTTGCAACAGACGTGTGCAAGAACGTTATAGCAGCTTTCTTCATAGTAGCCCCAAACTGGAAACAAACCCAAAACCCATCAATAGTAGAATGGATGAATTGTGATATATCCACACAGCAGAATACTGTACAGCAAAGGGAATAAATAACCTACAGCTATACTCAACAATATGGCTGATTCTTATACACAAAATGTTGACTCCAAAGAATGCATACTATATGAGTCCTTTTATATCAAGTACCAAAAAATCAGGGAAAATAAATCAATGCTATTAGAAGTCAAGATAATGGTTGCCCTTCAGAGAGGGGTAATTGAGAATATGAGGAGAGTTTTGGGGTCTATTGGTCAGGATCCAATCAGGAGAAAGCAAACACTGGGTGATTATACAGCTGTCTTCATTTGTGGCAATTTATCAAGCTTTATACTTAGGATATGTGCACTTTTCTGAATGGATTACCATACTTCAGTAAAGTTTTTTTTTTAATATCATGACCAGATTGTCAAAATACTAGTGTGCATGGGACCTTGACCTGTGGCCTCCTGTTGAAGCCACTTTTCTGCAAATCCAGTACTCAGTTTATCGTTTGTGACGTTCAAGGCTGTTCACAGCCTGACTGCTGCTAGATAACTTTCTAAGGTCCCTTCCATTCCTACGCATCTTACCGTTGGTTGCTGAACATGTTAAATGTTGGCAATGGCAAAATAGACTCCACCTTTTCGTGCCGAGAACATGATCCAGATCAAGTTCTAGCCAAGCAGAACTACTAGCTATTCCCTCTACATCTTCCCTGTTAGCACCTCTGCAACACCTGTACTGCCCTAGCAAAGGGCATGGAGGGTTCTTCCATCTGGACTTCCCCTCTCATTTTCCTTCCATATGTTCAATTTCTACCCATCTATGAAGACCCTTCTCAAATGATGCTGTCTCTTCTAGGCCAAGTCTGGTCCTCTCCCATCCCCATCAATGCAATCTTAGGGCACTGGTCTCTTCTCACCTTGGTCCAAGGATGGTACTTGTCTTATCTCCCTTCTACATAAATAATGATGCTATATGAATTTGTTAAATAATAGAATGAGAAGAAATGATATTTTTAGCTTTTTAAACATTAAGTTTTTGAATATCAAAGAGCAACCTCTTGTGTTTGTGCCTTTTCAGAAGGTTGTATGAGGTACTTCACTCTCGCCTTCAGTAGCAATCTGGGTCCAATCAGGAGACAGAAATAACACAGCAGGTTAAACAGCGGTTTAATACAAAGAACATTAACTATGATAAAAGAGTAACTACAAGATTTAAAGAAATTCTACATGGACCCTAGACCTGAGGGAGAGGACCCAAGGAAAGACAAACTTGGAAGGTGTTTAGACCTCATTGGAGAAGGCGTGGTTCAGCCCACCGGGTAACAGAGCTGTTAGCTGGTTTGGCCAGGATGGAGCTGGTGGGCAAGCAATAACTAGGCTACTCTCTGGAGTGTCAGCAGGGGAGTAGGCAGACAGCAACCAGTGGTGCGGACGTGCAGTGGCTATTCTGTGTGTGACTGCCTGGACCACAAGCAACGGTGTGTAGCCATATGGAGGCTTTGGTTTCCATGTTGAAAGGACCACGCAAAGGTTATCGCCAAGTAGAGGCTGCAAGCTTGCAGAGGGATGGTTGGGACAGGCTTCACTGCATGTCCTCACAGGCACAAGGCTGACACCAGCCTCTGCCAGAAACTTTTGGAAGCCTCTTTGTCCTGTGATGTGCCTCCGTGCCTTCTACTGAGGAGGTTTAACACCATGTTCACTTTAAAGGAGAAACGGTTAAAGGAGTTCTCTTGTGTATCACAGAGCAGATACTAAAGGGTGCACTGGGAGCTAAGTACTACGTCAACGACCCACACCCTTTCCATCTTCAGAGCATCCTTGATTCATTTGGTTCCAAGGACCTAAAGAACCATAAGAGTGTCAACATTAACTGTGTTTTAGGCACTATCAGAGTCATTAGTGCCTGTAAAGCAAGGAAAATGCTGCTAAGGTGTGACCTCAGGCAAACCACTTCCTCCTCTGGGCCTCTTTCCTCAGCTATATTCAGGGGTTGGAGTAAATCAGTGGTTTTCAAATGCCAGGCTACAGCGAGGTGAGAAAAACAAATATAGTGTTTTATAGAGCTAAACTCATTCAATTTAAAAGCTGAACCTTTCAACCTTTTATTTTAGTGTTAAAACATCCTCTTTTATGATATCATGGTGATAAATGATAATTGTTTTTGATCTTACTTAGCAACATAAAAGTCAGCAAGCTCAGAATTTTGCTTTTGAAATTTTACTAGTTTGTGGAACCTGAAAGTCTGGTCACTCTGGGACTACGTGTTCTCTCTCGAGGCCTTCCTTTATCTCTGAGATCTGTGGTTCTAAAGGGCCTCTTGCTCTTTGCTTCTCTTCATCCAACTCTAAAGCAGGCAGAAGAAAATCGAGAGAAAGTGCGTCGTTCAGCAGCACATGTAGTAAATTTGAGTCCATCGCAGAAGATTAGCGCGGCCCCTGCACAATAATGACTCAAACTACGTGGAGCAGTTCATATTTTCAGATGTTTTGTAAACTAGGGCAACCACTAAAACATTGTGAAAAGAGGCAAAACTCATAAGCCAATAGTAGAAATATAATCGAATCATACAAAATAATCCAAAAGCAGGCAGAAATCCAGAAAAGGGTGGAAAAATTGTTTTGCATGTGTATCTGTCTTGCTTAGCATAATGGCCAAGTCTTAGTGGTGACAAACAGACTGAGTTCCACGAAAACACAAATTATCTGAGTCCACCACAGAAACTAAACAAAATCTTGATGGAGCTTTCTTAAACTTCAGAGAATGAGAGGCAGCCACATGGCAGGGCTGACACGCGGTTAGGGTGCCAGCCACCTGTGCGCCCTCCTATCTTTATCAGCACCCCACTGCCTGTGCGCCAAACAGAGTGTGGCTGGAAACTAACACCATCAGGCCTCCTTCACCCGAGAGGTTACAGGATGCAATTCATGCGACCCCTCCCTTTGTTGGGATGAGTACAATTCCAATCCCTACAGCACTTTTCTCCCTTTTCTTCCTCATTCCTACGAAGGGGTAAAACACTCAGAGTGTTCACAATGGAACTGGGCCCTCAGGACGGAACCTGTGGGAGAATATCAAACAAGTAGTCACTGAAAGGCTGCAGCCATCTCAACACTCCCCCTGCTGACAGCTGGCGGCTGTGCACACAAGGATGGGGCTGGGCTGAAGGAGTGCTAAGTGCACACGGTACTTTCATTCTTCTAGAGTGTTTATTCTCCCGACACAGCTGCAACACCCACTGCTCCATCTTTAGCAATGGCTTTGGGCTGCAGGTGTCTCTAGGTAGCTGCCTGAAAGTAAAAAGAAGGTCTGAAACCAGACTTGGATTATAGGTGTTTTCAGGGGATGCTGCTCGGATGAATGCTGCTCCTTGTTGGCAGTGACCTTCTCCGGCTGCTTTCCAGACTCAGTCTCTTTCAAGAGAATGACAGAACTGAACAATAAGATCTTTGCAGGCGATAAATACGTGCATCTACAAACCACTATCTCCACACCCCGCTCCCTTTTACTGTGCACTCCTATAGCGCCAAGCATGAGATGATTCTTAGAACAAAGTTTTAAAAGTTAACTGGCAAAAAATACTACATACCCATTGAAAAAATTTTAGAAACAGGAGAATATAAAGTGAAATATGAAAGTACACCACTCCTCAGGGGAAACCACTGGTGAGTCTGATACGGATCCATTCAGAACTTTGTCTTTACATAAATGCATAGCAGGTATATATAACAGTATTTTTTCACTTTGCTGTAAAGGTTATTCTACTAAAGCAAGAATTTTTACAATATACATATATATGCATCCTTCAACATTTTTAATAGTATTACTTATCTAAGAAAGAGAAATTCCCCCTTTATTCTGAAAGATTTCCTTTCTATGTCCCTCAGAGCTTTGCAGTTTACAAGGTTATTTCCCATGCATTATCCTACTTAGTCCTCACTACAGCTCTTCGAGTGGGTTTTAGCATCCCCATTTTACAGATGAGAAAACTGAAGCTCGAAGAGGCAAAGTGACGTGTCTAAGGTTTCACAATCGGTGGGCCGGGGTGGTCCCAGTCCAGGTCCAGAGTACTTTACAGCCCTCAGCGTTCTCTGGTGGCCTTAGATGGAGATGGGGCAGGAAAGGGAGGCCCTGCTACAGTTACCAACAGGGCAGCAAGGAAAGGCATACCCGTAGGTAATTCAGAAACTTACGGAACACCTATTTATTACCCAGACTGTCAAGAAAATCATAACATCATCTATCAACTGTGACTCCCCCACCGAACCGTTACTGAGCTTAAGAGGGAACAAAATGACTGATTTTATTTCTGTTCTTCTCTGATTGCAGTTAGAGGATGAGCTTACTCAAAAGACGATCAGAAAGAGGAAGAAAAGAGAGGCACCAAGTCTCCAGCTTAGAGTCTGTTTAATCACACATGTCACATGCCCATCTTCTTTTAACTGACAGATCATCAGTCTTTTGTTTAAACCATGTCAGTGCAAAGAAAAAGAATCTATATATGACTTTAACCCACTCACTAAGGTATTACAACTTTGGCTTTTGGGAGGAAGCAGAAGATAGTGAAAGGCACCCCCAGCCTGGGTTCAAATCCCTGCTCAACAGATCCCTCGCAGGAAAGTCCTGGGAATCAGTTTGGCCTGTTTCCCACCTCAGGGCTGTCTGAGCCTCACTCAAAGAAGTCCCTGAGCATTTGTTCCCCGTCCCTGCCTTGATGTGTTTGTCGTTTAATTCAATTGTGTTCCTTATCATTTCAAAGGGAAAACAAACATTCTTAAAATACAAAAGCAATACAGTACACTGTATTTGCTCTGTTTCTGACCAGAATAGCTCCTGAATGCTACTTTGCTTTCTAAGTAAATATACCATTGGGTAAACTCCTAAAACACATAAGAGCACCTTGGAGGGCCAACTGTGTCCATATACGAAGCTACTTTTCTTATGCTGAGAACAAGTGTCCAGAACCACTCCGAGCGCCTTTTGACTGCATTGTGGGATGGGTCATGTAGACAGCTGTACCAGGAAGTGAGAACTATGGCCCTCGAGCTAAAATACCCACCACTGCAGACTTCACCTCTACCTCAACTTGTTCCTCATCCTCCTCCACCCCCCAAAAAACTGGCAAGGTCTCTGCTTCTCATTTCCACAGACTACAACACCCATGCCACTTATTTCTCTCTTATTGAGCATCTATGGCTTTTTTAACTTTCCTAGAAGTCAACTTCAAATTACATAATACATGAATATATTCTTTAAAAACTGGAACAGCCCTCTAACCACTCCACAAAATTCCCTGCACCCCCACCCCAACCCCCAACACGCATCCACAGAAGGTCACTTCTGCTAGGACTTCAGTGTTTAACTCTCCAGAACACCCCCCCCCCCCCTTAAAAGAATACCTAACAACACATATGTTAAGCTGGTACATCTCCAGTTTGACTTATAATTACAAAAAGGTACAAAGTGACAGCAGGAATCACCATGGGACATAAATAGCCACATGACATCAGTCCTGCTTCCTGTGGCACATAGTCCACAGCATAGGCAAGCCCATGAGATGGAGCACTGTCACTATTGAAATCGGAATTTGACAAATGTAACAAGGAATCTTGCCGAACTTACCTCTTTTCCCTTTCATCTCTTCCTCACTTGACCAATCTGGTAAATAAAAGCCCATCTAATAAGCAGGATGATGAAGGAATTAATGAAGGTTGGAAACCCAGAGACAGCCAAACCAACTCTGGGCAGGTAAAGTGTTCTGGTCATTGTTCTGGGTGTATGTCTGGTGGGTGTGTGTGTGGGTGTGTGTGAGTGTGTGTCTGTGAGGGCCAGGGAGGGGGCAGTAGAGACAAAGGGAAAGATTTTCTTCTGCCCAAGTTGTTGCTGAAATGGGAACTACATCGTACCCGTAGGCAGAGTGTGATTCTTAAAATCATCAGTGACATTTGTGCTTTACGCTTGGGCTCTGACACACAAGTTACTAGTATCAACTACTTAAAAACGCAGAACACCTTCGTGAGATGGTAGGCTTGGCTCATCCAGGTTCTCAGAAGGCACCTTGAACTTGAGCACGTGAACATCAGTAACCACAAACCTGTGCCTCCAGGCCTCTGCTTCAACCTTTTTTTGAAAATTGATGCCTTGGAGCTTAGAAGGCATTTAACCATATAAAAGTAAAGGAAGAGAGTAATCAATGTTTCAGGCAAGCACATAAAGGCTTTTACTCCCACAGATTTTGACTAGACTTAAGTACCCACTATTTAAAGTAGGAGTTCCAGAAGAAAGTCAGTTCTGAAGTCCAATTAAAACACCAGGAACCCTTCCCGCCCTGCTAGTCTCTGCAGGGTCTCCCTCCAATCCCTCCACCCTCATCCCAAATTAACACACAAATGAAACACAATCCAGGAAGAGGCTGCTTCAGAGCCCAATGCAGCATCCTCTTTCAGCACGCACTCCTAGGGACCTAGTTCTTTGAAGAGATGGGATCTATGGGGGCTCCAGTGGATGCAGAACAGACACTCAAAAGTGTTTCTCCCATGTAGGTGGACGGAAACACAGCTTGAGCAAGGGCAGCAGGGGTAGCAGGCATTTGGGGGTGTCTTCCCTAGTCAGAGTTCATAAAGAAGAACTTGCCTAAGAAACATCAGGTAGTGTGGCAGGTTTAACTGACATTTCCTGACACAAGCAAAGTGGGAGCGTGCTGAAAACACACACACACACTACTTCCTGCCCCTGGGCCTTCAGTGATTAAAATCAAACAAAACTACACAGTGAAATGGATGGTGTGGAAAGCCATTCTAGCACTTAATGTATTTCCCAAGTTAATCTAACTAGCAGTTGACTATCAGTAAGCTTAACTTTTTTATTTCAGTGGATCCTAAACTTTTAATAGAACTATCTTTGCACTGAGTTAAATGGTATAGATTCCTCTCTTGAATCTAACATCTATCCCCTTTTTTGAGTGCAATTTGGGGCAGTCTGACTGGCAAAAAGCATGGCCTTTGGGCAATCAAAAAAAAGGCTGAAAATTCCTCAGAAATAGAATACTTCTTAAATGTACGCTTCTCTTAAAAAATAAGAATCAAGTCTCTTAAACGTAACTTAGGAATTAATAGTGCATGTCTATTGCAGGAGCAGGAACATCAAGCCTTGTCACACTGTTCTCAGAGGGAATCAGTAAAATGGCATTAGCACTGATCGGCCAGAAGCATCCTCCCAAGTTGCTGGTCCTGAAGAAGTGTGTTCTCGTTCCACATTCACTGATTACAGCAGACTTTATTAGAAAAAACAGATTTGAATGTAAGTTCACTGGAACAGTCTTTCCGATCTCATGACTGCGGGTCACACTAACCAGTTACGAATCTCAAGCCAGTATCTCTTTTCCCTACTCATCCTCTTCCCATGTATATTCCTTTCTCCAGCAAACAAATCCACAGGCTACCGAAAGCAGACTATTAAGGATGTCAGGAAAGCTTCCACTAGTCTATTAATTTTACCCTTACTCCAAGGCTCCTGACTTCAGGGGATTCTTTCCAACAGTGAACTCACTAAGTTATGTGGCATAATTGGTGTTCCAGAACTGTTTGAGAAATGGAAAACAACACACTGCGTTGTGAAATATCCATCACACAATCAACTTCATGAAATTAATGCCATTTCAATATCCTTTGATTGAACATATTAGATCTTTATTCTGAAGGCCAGATAATTTGGGCAAATAAGTTCCATAGTTTTGTGGAAAATATGAATATATTAGTGGCTCATCAAGTTCAATGAGAAATTTTCACAGAGGCATATGAAAGCTTGCCTTTTGTAAAAGGCCAAATTTTGCTACCACCAATTTAAACAAAAATTTAAAACAACCTGGCATTCAATTTAATCTGCTTACTATTGTTCATTGACTTCTAATGATAATTGGTAGAATAAAGACAAACATGGAAAGCAAAAACTCCTAGTCTGGTTTAAAAAAGAAAATTCAAGTGATTTGAATCAGCCTTGCCAACAGTCTGGAGAATCAGTCTGTTTAGCAAGTAGTGTACGTAAATAAATAATCAAAGATGCCATTAAAATACAACTTGGTAAACAGGCATTACCTATTTAATAAGTACAATATATACATAGAATTCTCTTGAAAAGCTTCATTTTATACAGAAATATATTTACAAAATGAACAGTGTGATAAAATTAAAGATTATCTGTACAGTACACACATATGTGTATATATATATGAACTTTGGAAGATAAGCAAGTTTCATCATTGTAGTCAAAATGGACAGCCATATGCATTTTAGAAAAGGATTCCACTCTAGAAGAAAAATACATCTTTAATATACAGTTATGTTTTTCATTTATTTTCCTGAAAATTCATAATGTTTGATATTTTTTCGATTATTTTCTCTTGTTCAGTCTTGAAAAGCTTCAGGTTTTTAGTTCCACTGACTGGTGTTAAAAATTAACAATCTTAGTGTCAAAAAAGAATTGTTTTGTTTTAAAAAAAGGTTATTGAAAATAGGCTACCGGAGTCAACATTCATAAGGCAAATTAATCACACTGAATAACAACATGATGAATAAAAATATTTCCACCAGGGTAGCATATATAATATTTATAAAATTAATGGTTTCTAATGTTTTTTTCTTCTACCGATAAATCTTGGTCTAAATTATATGGAAAAATCTTTAGAAAATAATATACTGCAAAACAAAGTTTGGAAACACACATGACAACATGATTAGATTCATTTTTATGAGCAGAAAGTAGGCATTAATAATTTAGTAAAATGGCAAAAATCAGATGCCATTTTATCATCTTTGGATTTTCTTTCCTTTTTCTTAAAGAATATTTAAACATCAAACTGTGACAAAAGTTAAGAATGTGCAGAACCGTCATGAAAACAGCAATCTGCTCTCAGTGTACCTCAGGAAGGACTCAGTTCCCGAAGCTACATCTCAGAGTGAGACCTGGGGCCACCTACTTGCACAAGTGGATTAACTCTCCCACAGGGGCTGGCTGTGAGCAGCAGAGGCTCACAGAGCTGCTCCTACTGTCTCCTATTTATCTTCACAAGACCACAAGCTCTGCGAGGACAGGAACTGCCCTGCCTGCTCTGTTCACATATCAGCACAATACCCTGTATGGTTCCTGGCAATAGTAGGTTTTCAATAAATGTGTTTATTAAATGAATAAATAACATGTTGGTAGCTTAATAAAATTTAATTTTAAGATAAATCACTTTAAATGATTATGAAGATAGAAAAAAAATAATAAAACATGAAAGTTCAAACTCGTTGTTCTGCCCAAACCCAACACTTTCAATCCTTAAAACTTAAGCTAAAGTTTGAAGTGGTGTGGGAAAAAGGGAGTCACAGTAAGTATTCACTTTAAAATTAAAACCTGGTAAAGTGTATGCATACATATACATACACATAAAAGTCATTTCCTGCTCAAAGAAATCAAAATAGTGCTAAGAAACCAAAACACCCTTTGATGTGTACAAATAATAATGAATATATAAGACACATTTTCCCCAACATCTCAGGTTTATCCAGACCATTTTCCTTTTCCGGACACCCCAATCTTCTCTCCATGTATTCAACACAGTAAGAGGAGAAGGCCCTCTAAATCCTCACATGAGGAGCTGTTTGTGAATCGGGACAGAGACAGAGATCTGATATACGCACATTTTGGTACATTACTTTGCTCTGTCCTGATCCCCATACAAAAGGATACAGTAGAAACTGAAGAACAAAAGGAAAACAAAGCATTTTCTTCAAAAGTTTTCCATAGTTTCTTACATTTATGGGGGAAAAAAGTAACAAGTCAAAATACGATTTATAATAGCTTTCTTCTAAAATTGTTTCACCATTAAACTCCAAATGATTGGTGGCACAAATGTTAATACTGGAATTTCATTTTTGTATGTAATAAATGTATATATTTTTTAAAAGTGTACAGACATAGGACACTATGGATCTAATCATTATTTGGTTTCCACTAATACATTTTGTGTCTTGGAGGAAAAAAACAAGTATTTTAGTCTATGAATCTGTATCACACAAGAAGCTGTAAAAATTTAGTCAGGGCGACTTGAAGTAGTTTTTCGGAGTACAACAGTATGTCTAGAAACAAATGGGGAAATAATTCAGATTTGATTGCACTTACCCTCTTATTTTCTTTATTTTGATAAATTACTGGTAAAAAGAACATTACAGCAAGACTAATACTTTCTACAGCTATTTTAAAAATAGAACTTTTTGAATTTATATTTCCATTTTGAAGTGAAAAGATTGTGTTTTTGGATGACAACATATAACTCAATATACAGAAAAAATAAGACACTATATTGAATCATCTAATCCTTAGTAAATAATCTTTTTAAACAATGTTAAATTGACCAAAAAATGTTAAAATACATTAAAGGGCCAGTGCCACCACAGGCCCAACTTTGAGAGTCATACAATTCTTTAAAGGCTTTTAATCCATCACCCCCAAAGCTTACTTCTCTTAAGGGATAAAAAAGGATGCGAAAATCCAAAACAGAAATGAAGCTTGCTGCAACATCTGCATATGAGCCAAGGTATCCTATTATAGAAATGATCTGAATATGGTGAAATGTGAAAACCACACAGAGAAATCAGAACATGTGAGAAATTATAAGAGGTGAGAAAAAAAGTCAATGACAGAAATACTAATACTATGGCAACGTTTAAGTGCACATCTTAAATAAAAATTGTAAAAACCCAACAGGATACATAAGGTTTGGCTCTAAAATTTCTTTGGTTACAAAGATGTAATTATTTTGTTTTAAATAAATATACTGAAACATACCATATTTGGGGATAAGATCACTTCACTATAATATACAATTGTATCAATGGTAAAGAATGGTGCTTAAATGAAACGGTGAACAGTGCCATATGCTGCATTCTCTTGGGAACTGGTTCTTTAAAAATATCTTAAACATTTATCTTTATACTTGATGTCAGTAAATCTAAAGTATTTCAGTTTCAAAATTCACTATTCATCTCTCTGTTCTAATGACTAATCCATTTCACATTTTAAAATATAACTGAAGTCCACAGGAATTTTCTAAAGGAGCATGTTATTTAAAATCATATTTTATGTAACCGAAGATTAGAAAAACTAGTTAACTCAAATAATTCGAATCTGAAAAAAAGTACCTAGCACAGATAAGGAAACCTGACAGAGGCACACAACGCCTGAACACTGTCAGTTACCAGGAGCCAGCTTTCCCGTGAGCTCCCACTGAAATGGAAAGATTGAAGGCCTCACCAGCAGCTCTAAAGCACAACCAAAGGTTACACTGGACGTCATAACAAAGATTCTCATCATTTCTTTAGTTTCCTTCACGTTGGAGAAATAGTATTTTTCTGAATGATTAACACCTGTTCTTTCATGGATAACTTTAAAAAGCTGAACCATTTTTGACATTCTGTATTTTAAAGGGAAGAAATATGGAGAAGGGGTTTTCAAAAGCCCTTGTAGTAACATTCAGCACTTTGTATGACTGTTAATAAGTTACATTAAGTTGTTCCGATCCCATGACAGGCTGTCACCATACAAAAACAAACTTCCTCAAAGCTTACACTCTTAGAGCACACACGGCAATGCATTTGTATTGTAAAAGGATACTTTCTTATACAGATAAAGCGAAACAAGTTTTTTACTGGCTGACACAAAATGCAGGGGAAAGTTTCCCAGATCCCGGGGAGTGGCACCTGTTCCTCGCGTGGCTTTTGTCTGTTTACTGAGCAAGAGCTTTGTATTAGGTTTTCTTCGGCCTTTGTTCTAGTTCATGCTGGTGTTTAATAAGACGTTCTATTTCTGTTCCAAGTGTCTGCAGATTTTCCTTTACCAGTTGGAAAAATGGGGAAAAGAAAACAGAACTACTGAGTATAATAGGTAAAAAGATTCAGTTTGAACTATTTTTGCCTAAATTTTGAAACTGAAAGGATGCTGAGCCTTAAATGCTATGTGATCAATTAGGCAGAGTTGTTTTCAGTAAAGCAGTCCTGCATATTTCAGAGTCAGACAATCTTTTTACTGAAAATACAACAAATTTTAGTGCACAAAATTACTGCTTCCTAGATTTAAAAAATTATTTTTTAAATCCCATACTTAACTATCAAGGCCCAACACAACACAGAGAATAGTTGGGTCAGATAATAGATGCAAAAAATAAAATAAACATGGAAAATACATTAGAAAATAAATGCCTCTATGTTAAAAAATGTCTCGGTGATCAATTATAACTAATTATAATATGTCAAAGGTCACCCATTGCAAAGTGAATGACCCATCTTAGTGTCTATCCAATAGCTAAGCTGATTTTTTTCTCTATTTCTTTCTTTCCTTGCTAGTTTAAAAAATTGTACTTTTCAAAAGGGAAAAACACAAAAACATTATCTCTGGGTAAAATGGCTACTTTGCATTAAAGAAACAGTCCATCTACACGCTAGATCAAACTATGAAAAAGGCACCATTGTACCGTGTTTATTAGTTGGTAGATGAATGAGAAATAAAAATACCTTCAAAGTAATATTTTTCAGTAATGTATCCTCCAAAACAGCCTGTAATTTTCGGTTGATCTCCAAGGAGAGTTCCAATGTTAATCCGCTGTCAGCTGGATGGGATGTATATAAAGAAGCCATGATGCCCCCCCGTCTACTTAAATGGACTTTGTTAAAATCAGATGCCTCTGAAGAAAGCGTGCCTGATTCTTCTCGTAAAATATAACTTTGAATTATTCTGCAAAATAAAATGACACTATCAGTTATACACCTCCAGAATTAAAAACATTGGAGTCTGCAAGGGTCAACTAATCATAAGCCTAAAGCTGATTTTGTTGTCAGTGCCATCAAGTCAATTCTGACCCCCAGTGTCCCTGTGGACAGCAGAGTAGAACACTGCCTGGTCTTTTTGCGCCATCCTCTCACCTTCCAGCACTGTATAAGACAATGCTCTGCTGCTATTCGTAGGGTTTTCATGGCCATTTTTCAGAAGTGGGTGGCCAGGTCCTTCCTCCTAGTCTGTCTAGTCTGGAAGCTCTGCTGAAACCTGTCCACCATGGGCGACCCTGCTGGGATTTGAAATATTGGTAACAACTCTCAGCAACACAGCAAAATGCAGCTGCCACAGTATGATGGCTGACAGATGAGCGGTGTGGTTCCCTGACTGGGAAAAGAACCCGGGCCACAGCAGTGAGAGCACTCAATCTTAACTACTAGACTGCCAGGGCTCGCTTAAAGATGATTAGCATAAAACAAATACTTATTAGGTTAATAACAGAACTATATTAGAAAATAAAGGAATTTTCCTTATTCAGATGGTTTCTTAAATGATCCCATTTTTGTTCTAACATGGTATTTAGATTAAAAACATATAAACACTGCTTTTCTATTTCTTTCCTTATTATTTTTTTTGCTAAGGACGATTTCCCCTGAGCTAACATTTGTTGCCATCTTCCTCTTTTTTTTAATATGTGAGCCGCCACCATGGCATGGCCACTGACATACGAGTGGTATAAGTCCGTGCCTAGGGACAGAACCTGGGCAGCCAAAGCAGACCACACTGAACTTAACCACTGGACCAGCAGGGCTGGCCCCTCCCTGTTACTTTAATCAAAACATTTGGGAAATTTCTTTATTGCTCCGATTTCAGTTAATATTTTCTATTTTCCTGTTACTAAACTTAGAACCGTATTTTACTCTTTTTTTTTTTTTAAAGTCATGGGCAAATTTTTCTCTAAGTCTAAAATTCTTTTTTCTTTTTTAAAGATTGCCACCTGAGCCAACAACTTTTGCCAATCTTTTTTTTTTTTCTCCCCAAATCTCCCCAGTACACAGTTGCATATTTTAGTTATGGGTGCTTCTAGTTGTGGCACTTGGGACGCTGCCTAAGCGTGGCCTGATGAGCGGCGCCATGTCTGCGCCCAGGATCCGAACCGGTGAAACCCTGGGCTGCCGCAGTGGAGCACAAGAACTTAACCACTTGGCCACAGGGCCGGCCCCTAAAATTATTTCAAAATAAAAATTAAGAAGTCATGAGGAAAGACCTGTAATATTAAAAAAAAACTCTTAAATGAACATGGTATTTGTAAGAGGAACTTGGAGTCAGTCAGAGCTGGGTGGTCTGTCACTTACACGATGAGTGGACTCCGGAACATTTCATAACTTAACCTGAGCCCCAGTTAACTTATCCACCAAAGTGAGAACTCGCTCTCTCCCTGAGTTTGTAAGAAATCATGAGATATTCGTAAGTCACAGGCACAGTGCCTTGTACTGAGTAGGTGCCCAATAAATTACCTATGTCCTACACAACAGGAAAGATAATACACAACCACATGCATCTCTTAGAATCACTGTCACAAAAATAAAAAGCTAAGCAGCACTATCTTTTTTTAAGTCCAAAGTTATTTTAGTATCTTAAAAAAATTAACATCTACTGAACTCTGTATCACCTTTTGGAAGACCAGTGTTTTCTTTCATCTCTGGGCTCTGTATTCCCCAAACCAGAACACAATAAGTGATCAACAAAAGATTGGGAACTGAATGACAGGCTCTTGATATGATTAATTTTGAAAACAGTAACTTTACCATATGAATAACGGTATTTCAAACACAGATTATGTTACCATAATAATACATACTTTGTTTTTTTCCTAATTTCTTCCACCAATTGTTTGATGTGATCCTCCATAAATTCTATCTTTTCATTTTTCCGAGCGTGTGATTTTTGCAGCCTTACTATCCTCTCAATCAGCATGGCCTTGTCTACTTCTGGAAAGTTATCCACAGCTACTGACGACCCAGCATTTTCTGGAGATCGATCTTCCACACTGCTTCGAGCATTAAGGGATCCTGAAGACAAAAAACCAGTTTAGGTATTGGACTTAGTCTAGAGTCATCGCTAATCTCATATATTATTTCTTCGAGTATCACTTTCAAATATTCCATCTAACAGAGTTGGGCACGGAACACAAGTCACACCTGGACTGACTTCTTGTTTCTGAATATACTGATGACAGAAGTACCAAAAGGGTCTATTATGTCTCTCGTGAACAGGATGAGGAAGTGGCAACAGAGAAACAAGAAACTCAAGAAAAAGTCAGAATAAAAAGTCTGAAGTAGGACCAAAATTAAGCCGAGAGAGAGAGATAGAGAGAGGCAGAGACAGACAGACAGACATAGACAGAGAGAGAAAACAGAATACAGCCAGTGGGTTAAGCTCTGGAGCCAGTCTCCCTGGTTTAAATCCCACTCCTTCCCTTTCTAGCTGTGTGACTTTGGGCAAGTTACTGAACTCTCTGTGCCTTGACCACTTCATCTGAAAATGGTAATAATGTTATTTACCTCAGACGATTGTTGTCCTCATTTAAATGAGTTAATATATGTGAAGTGCTTACAACAATGCATATAATAAGCAATAAATGTTAGCTATTATTTTTACCAACATCAGTTGAGAAGAATTTCTGATACAAAGATATAGTTTGTTTCAACCCCATTTTGAGGATTAAATCTACAAGTAATATATCTTATCCAAGGTCATACACTAATAAATGGCAGAGCTGGAATCTAAATACTTATGTGTAATTTCAAACCCATTTCTTTCTACTACACATTTTTCCCAGTATTGTAACAGTTGATGACATTTCTCCCCTAATGCACAATTCCTGGGAGGCAGTGTAGTGAGTGGCATGCAAGGACTCTAGAGTCTGAGATTTCTGTCACTGTGGAGTTTGAGCAAGTCATGGAACCACTTCAAATCTTAGTTTCCTCATCTGTGAAATGGGAATTATAATACTTACCTCACATGACTATTTGGCAGAGTAAATGATATGTTTAAAGCATTCAGCATGATTCATGGCATTCCCAAAATGATAAATACACTGATACTTTGCTAATTATCATTTTCACAATGCTATCAATCATTTTATAGATCTAATCATTTTTACTTTAGATCACAGGCATATTTACCATGATAAAAGCTAAAAGATTAAAAAATACATGTGTATATATAAGAAATCTGATATATAATGATGAAAATTTCATTAGTTCTCAGGTGCTAAAAGTAACATAAAAGTAAAATAAAAGAGAGAGAGACCACACTACACTAAATCTCTCTATATGGATGAATACAAATCTGAATTAAAAAATGTAAGGGGAGGGGCTGGCCCAGTGGCATGGGGGTTAAGTTTGTGCACTCCACTTCGGTGGCCCAGGGTTCGCCAGTATGGATCCCAGGTGTGGACCTATACATCACTTATCAAGCCACGCTGTGGCAGGTGTCCCACACGTAAAGTAGAGGAAGATGGGCACAGATGTTAGCTCAGGGCCAATCTTCTTCAAAAAGAAAAACAAAAACTGGAAGAGGAAACTGTTGCACAGAATACAGAAGCAGCAGGGAAGAAAAAAGGAAGTAGGAAAAAAATGATACAGAACCACCCGACAAACCTGAAACCTTGGGTAATGATTAGAACTTAAACATTTAACTGGAAATGTTCTTACCATATAATTATGTACAACTACCACTTTTTAGAATTCAAAATGAAAGAAAAAGCATATCAATACTTCTTAAACAGTGCTATTTCTTTTTAAAATCAATCACTAAATAACTAAAACCATTAGATTTTACCTGATGAACTAGAACGACTTCCCATGCTGCTGACTTCTTTATCATAGTTTCCATTCTCAACCTGATCTAATTTTCTTCGTGCTATAGGGACAAGAAATAGATTACTTGTGACAATTATCATGACCATTTGCCCCCACTGTCTCTGATCTTAAATGCTAAAAATCACTTAGGCCAAAATGGCATAAACAACAAGAAATTTCTGGAATACACACTTTAGACAGGAGAACTGTAGGTGTCACTCATATAAAAATGACATCTAGAAATGTGCAGGTCAAATACAAAAGATATAGAAAAAACATTATGATAACAACCGATACTGGTATCATTTAGGTACAGTGAACATAACTTTTGGAGTACTGAAAGATTTAGTAGATCTCTATAGAGTACCAGAAATTTCCCTTCAATCACATCTATAAAAACAAACTGAAATCTTATGGTAAACATCTGAATATACTCCTATTAAATAAATGCTAAGTCTCTTTTATCTTATTACTACATTTCACCCTACTTTAATACACATAAAGCAATGGGGAAGAGTAGAGGATAGGAAGTCAGAATACATATCTTATTTATCTTTGTATCCAAGCACATAGCACAGACTCCCAATAATTGTATGAATTTTTAAATGAATGAAATGTGGGTTCCAGTTCTAGCTGTTAATGATTGTGTTCTGGTAATTTATAACCTTTCTAGGACTCAGTTTCCTATAAAATGAAGTGTTAGGGTTTAAAGATCTCTAAGTTAGAGGTCTACAAGGAGGGGTTCAGGTACTGTAGATACTGCACAAAACTGACAGACATGTATAGGCAGAAAATAGAATTTCTATTTACACTTAGATTTAATTAGATTTTTTTAAATTTCTATTTTCATGTGTTTTCTAATGTACAGAAAACAGAGTAACAGATGTTTAAAATTTATAAATATATATAAATTAAAGAACAATGTTTAGTTTTTACTGATAGAAGTAGGTGATCAAAAAACCTTAGACAGGGGGCTGGCCCCGTGGCCGAGTGGTTAAGTTTGTGCGCTCCACTGCAGGCGGCCCAGTGTTTCGTTGGTTCGAATCCTGGACGCGGACATGGCACTGCTCATCAGACCACGCTGAGGCAGCGTCTCACATGCCGCAACTAGAAGGACCCACAACGAAGAATATACAACTATGTACCGGGGGGCTTTGGGGAGAAAAAGGAAAAAATAAAATCTTTAAAAAAAAAAAAAAAAAACCTTAGACAGTACTGTGCTAAGGTACTTGCCAATTCTTACAGCTTGTGCTTCTGTCAATAAATGTCCTTTAGCATAGAAGATACTATAGACTATTCATGGAACCACAAGAAATTTAGCAATGTGGGTTATAAACACTCACACATTAAAAAGAGCATACAGCTCTCATCAATGTGGTAGAACCTGATGTAAACATATTTTTTTCTATAAATCCTTAATGATTATAAGAAACAAAAACACGGAAGGTCTACACGTGGAAGGATTGTGCACCTTGCTGGAGCTGTTTGGTGAGATCCTTGACACTAGAGGCATGTTTACGTCTCTGCGTCACCAGCTCATCTTTCAATTCTTCAACCTGGGTACTCAATGCTTTAACTTCTGTTTGTCTACAAGTGAGTTCAGCTTGCAGGGTCTGGACTTCCTCTTTTCGCAGTTCTTCCTCTTTCAACAATCTACTTTCCTAAATATTAAATAAAATAAAAAACACCAATTTTAATAACTGACTGTTTGCACTATTGCTCACAGTTTAAAACCTTAAAACTACAAAGTCCCTCAAGACAGCCTTGATAGCCTAGTGGTTAAAGTTCGGCGCGCTCCACTTCAGCGGCCTGGGTTCGGTTCCCAGGCGTGGAACCACACCACTCGTCTGTTAGTAGCCATGCTGTGGTGGCAGCTCACGTAGAAGAACTAGAAGGATTTACAACCAGAATATACAACTGTGTACTGGGGCTTTGGGAGGAGGGGAGAAAAAGAGAGGAAGATTTGCAACAGATGTTAGCTCAGAGCAAATCTTTCCCAGAAAAAAAAAAAAGTAGTTTCCTTATCAAAAAAATATATAAGGTCCTTGATAGTAGATTCTTCTATCATCACTCCTTACCAGGTTTTGTTTACTGGGCTCTGCAAATTCCTCATATAGTAATACAGGGGGATATATTAATGCATTTGCCATTCTATATATGCAAAACAACATGTGATAGAGGTCTCTGTATTTTTTGGACTAAAGTCTCAAATTATTTTTATAAGTAACTTGAAGACACTCTCATAACATGGAAATAATAAACCATATTTAAACTATAAAAATATAGAAATTTAAAGTACTTTAAAAAAATATATAGTAATTCCAGTTAGGAATGACAAAAACCCTGCTTTTCTTATTTTCAAATGTGAAATACTACTTCATAATCATTGTAGGGAGAAATCTTATAAGGAATTGCACAAATTGAAAGGAAAAACTGATACTTCTTACAGCATTTGAAATTACCAGAAAGTTAGTGCCAATAAAAAAAAAAAAAGCTTCAGTCAACTACCACTAGGGAAATTTAATTTGCACTTCTTGCTATATTGCTTTAAAAGTTAAATGTACATTTATACTTACCAAATTAATATTTGTCTGTTTCATTTGTTCACACTGGCTTTGTAACTGACTTTCACTACAGGAAAGTTTATCAAACTGTGACTGCAAAGAATTGGATTCAGATTGAAGTTGTGCATTCTTACTAGTGAGCTTTTCTGTAAATAGTAGTAGCTCAGATTCTCTTTTCCTACTGCCTTCGATGTCTTTTTGTAGGTCATTAATCAAAGAATTAAGACTTTCCACTTCTTCCTTCAAATTTTCAATTTCTTGTTTACCTCTAAAAAACAAAGTTTATATTTAAGAAAAAAATTAAACTATTAAAAGACATTAAATTAATGGTTTGGGAATTTTCATCGAATGAAATGCTTATAAAGCTACTTTTATTCATACATCCAAATATTTGGATTTTTATGAATGCCTAACATACATTAGGAATTAAGAGCTGGGAATATAAGCGAGCAAGACTGACATGGCCTCTGCTTTCAAAAAGCTTTTAGTCAAATAGGGAAATTATATGAGTGGGATAAAACATTTTTGATGATGAAAGCACCAAGCTTGTGTAAGTGATGCTTAAACTAATACTTGAACTAGCAGTTAGCAAACTTCTCCTGTGAAAGACCTAGACAATAAACAATTTAGGCTTCTGGGGCATATGGCCTTTGTTCAACTCTGCCGTTGCAGCATGAAAGCAGCCACAGACAATACATAAAGGAATGAGAATGGCTGTGTTCCAAAAAGTTTTTACTTATAAAAAGAGTCAGGGAGTGACGTCAGCATCATGGCAGAGTAGGTCTCTCAGAAATCTTTCTCCTCCAACATACAATGAAAAAAACATCCATACTCCAACAGACGACATCCAAACTCAACACAAAAAACGTCAGAGAGGTCCATACAGCCATATGACAGAGGGCAGAGAGGCTAGAGCCCCCTTGGAGGTGGAACGGGGTAAGAGAAATCTTTTCTTCCTCCCCTAAAGACTGCAATCCAGGACCACTGGAGGCCTGCGAGAGGGAAGGAATGGGACAGGGGACGGTCATTCACGAGAACATCAAAGATCCCCAGTAGGCCCTTGCAGCCTAGAGGGAAGTCCTCTACCAGGGCAAAAGCTTTCACGGGGTGGGTGGATGGGACACCTCATCAAGCCAACACCCCAGGAAAGCAGAGTGAGAAAGCCCCAAGAGCACGCAGGAGAAAGCGCCCCTTCCACCACCCGCCCACTGGGGACTCCAGCCCCTGGGATTTTGGAAGAAGGCAGAGGACTCAGAATATGGGGGTCTTGACCTGCACCCAGTGGCAATAGGTGGTACCTGCAACCTAGTAATGCCAGGATGAAAAAAAACAGAACCTCTAGCAATATCAAACACTATATTAGATCTCCAGGCCAGAAAGAAAATGACAAGTACCCAGAAATCAGTCCTGAAGATGCAGAAATATGTAATCTAAATGACAAAGAATTCAAAACAGTTGTCATCAAAAAACTCAACAAGGTAAAAGAGAATACAGAGAAACAATTCAACGAGTTCAGGAGCTACTTCACAAGAGAGATTGAAACTATAAAGAAGAATCAAGCAGAAATATTAGAGATGAAAGACACAATGGAAGAAATAAAACAAAATATGGATTCCCTGAATGCTTGAGCAGACACCCTAGAGGAGCGTATCAGCATAATCAAAGATAGACATGTTGAAATGCTCCAGATAGAGGAAGAGAGAGAACTAAGACTAAACGAAGAAAGTCCCCAAGAAATATCCAACTCAATTAGGAAATGCAACATTAGAATCATAGGTATTCCAGAGGGAGAAGAGAAAGAAAATGGAGTAGAAAGCTTGTTCAAAGAAATAACAGCACAGAACTTCCCAAATGTAGGAAAGAAAATCCATGTGGAAGAGGATGGCAGATTTCCCAAATATGTCAATGTAAAAAGACCTACTGCAAGGCATATAGTGGTAAAACTGGCAAAACTGAATGACAGAAAAAGAATACTAAGGGCAGCAAGGCAGAAGAAAATAACCTACAAAGGAACCCCCATCAGACTTTCAGCAGATTTCTCTGCAGAAACCTTACAGGCTAGGAGAGGCTAGAATGACATATTCAAATCACTGAAAGACAAAAACTTTCAGCCAAGAATACTCTATCCAGTGAAAATATCCTTCAGATATGATGGAGAAATAAAAACTTTCCCAGACAAACATAAGCTAAGGGAGTTTGTAGCCATGAGACACACCCCCAACCCCCGCAACAAGAAATCCTCAAGAAGGCCCTCATACCGGGAAAAAAAAGGGAGAAAAGGGTTACAAAGCACCGAGTAAGGAGTTAAATAGATAGAATCAGAGCAGGATAGCAAATACTCAAGTATAGCATTAAAGACAACAGTAAGGAAAACACCAAAAACAAAGATAATCTTGTCATGTTAACCACAAACTCATAACACAAGATGGAATAAGATGTGAGAAAAACAACTTAGGAAGGGAAGAGGAAAGGGACTGAATTGGTTTAGTCTAAGGAAATTAGAGACCATCAGAAAAGGGACTATCTTATCCACAAGATCTTGAATACAAACCTCAGGGTAACCATTAAACAAAAAAGCAGAACAGAGACATAAATAATAAATAAGAAGAAAACAAACACAACATAAAAAACTACATAACTCAATTGGTAGATCAAAATACACAGGGCAAATAACAAAGGAAATGCAGGAGAACCAGAAAACGAGTGATAAAATGGCAGCATTAAGCCCTCATATATCGATAATCACCCTAAATGTAAACGGACTGAATTCTCCAATAAAAAGACAAAGAGTGGAGAGATGGATTAAAGAATAAGATCTAACGATATGCTGCCCCCAGGAAACACATCTCAGCTCCAAAAACAAACACAGGTTCAGAGTGAGGGATGGAAGATGATATTCCAAGCTAATGGCAAACAAAAGAAAGCAGCTGTTGCAATACTTATATCAGACAAAGTAGACTTCAAGACAGGTAAAGAGAGACAAAGAGGGGCAGTATATAATAATCAAAGGGACATTCCATCAAGAAGAAATAACACTTATAAATATCTATGCACCCAACAGAGGAGCACCAAAGTACATAAAGCAACTACTAACAAACCTAAAAGAAGATATTAATAATAACCCAATAATAGCAGGGGACCTCAACATTCCACTCACATCAATGGATAGGTCATCCAGGCAGAAAATCAACAAGGAAACAGTGGAATTAAATGAAAAGCTAGACCAGATGGACTTAATAGACATATATAGAAAACTCCATCCAAAAATAGCACAATACATATTCTTCTCAAGTGTGCATGGAACATTCTGAAGAACAGACCGCATGTTGGGAAACAAGGCACACCTCAATAAATTTAAGAAGACAAATAATATGAAGCATCTTTTCCGATCACAATGCTATAAAGCTAGAAATTAATTACAAGAAAAGAGCTGAGAAAAGGACAAAGACATGGAGACTAAACAACATGCTATTGAATGAGCAATGGATCATTGAAGAAATTAAAGGAGAAATCAAAAAATATCTGGAGACAAATGAAAATGAAAATATACCATACCAACTCATATGGGACGCAGCAAAAGCCATATTAAGAGGGAAATTCACTGCAATACAGGCTTACCTTAACAAACAAGGAAAAACCCAAATAAGCAATCTCAAACTACACCTAATAGAATTAGAAAAAGAACAAACAAAGCCCAAAGTTAGTAGAAGGAGAGAAATAATAAAAATCAGAGCAGAAATTAATGCTATTGAAACAAAAAAGGCAGTAGAAAGGATCAATGAAACAAAGAGCTGGTTCTTTGAGAAGATAACTAAAATTGACAAACCCCTAGCCAGACTTACAAAGAAAAAAAGAGAGAAAGCTCAGATAAATAAAATTAGAAATGAAAGAGGAGAAATAACAATGGATACCACAGAAATACAATGGATAATAAGAGAATACTACGAAAAACTATATGCCAACAAAATGGACAATCTAGAGGAAACGGATAAATTGTTAGACTCTTACAACCTCCCAAAGCTGAATCAAGAAGAGATAGAGAATCTGAATAGACCAATCACAAGTAAAGAGATTGAAACAGTAATCAAAAGCATCCCAAAGAATAAAAGCCCAGGACCAGACAGCTTCCCTGGGGAATTCTACCAAACTTTCAGAGAGGATTTAATCCCCATCCTTCTCAAGCTATTCCAAAAAGTCAGAGAAGATGGAACACTTCCTCACACATTTCTACGAGGCCAACATCACTCTGATACCAAAGCCTGACAAGGACAACAAAAAAAGGGAAAACTACAGGCCAATATCGCTGATGAACATAGATTCAAAAATCCTCACCAAAATATTAGCAACCCAAATACAGCAATACATCAAAAAGATCATATATCATGATGAAGTGGGATTTATTCCAGGGACACAGGGATGGTTCAACACCCACAAATCAATCAATGTGATACACCACATTAACAAAATGAGGAATAAAAACCACATGATCATCTCAATAGATGCAGAGAAAGCATTTGACAAGATCCAATAGCCATTTATGATAAAAACACTTAACAAAATGGGGATAGAAGGAAATTACCTCAACACAATAAAGGCCATATATGACAAACCCACAGCCAACATGATACTCAATGGGGAAAAACTGAACGTCATCCCTCTGAGAACAGGAACAAAACAAGGATGCCCACCATCGCCACTCTTATTAACAGAGTACTGGAGGTTTTGGCCAGAGCAACTAGGCAAGAGAAAGGAAGAAAAGGAATCCAAACAGGGAGTGAAGAAGTGAAACTCTCACTGTTTGCAGACGACATGATCTTATATATAGAAAACCCTAAAGAATCCATCAGAAAACTATTAGAAATAATTAACAACTACAGTAAAGTTGCAGGGTACAAAAGCAACTTAGAAAAATCAGTTGCATTTCTGTACTCTAATAACTTACAGAAAGAGAACTCAAGAATATAATTCCATTTACAATCGCAAAAAAAAATAATAAAGTAACTAGGAATAAATTTAACTAAGGAGATGAAGGACTTATACAATGGAAACTTTACGACATTATTGAAAGAAATAGATAATGACATAAAGAGATGGAAAGAGATTCCATGCACATGGACTGAAAGAATAAACATAGTTAAAACGTCATACTACCCAAAGCAATCTACAGATTCAATGCAATCTCAATCAGAATCCCAATGACATTCTTCATGGACACAGAGCAAAGAATCCTAAAATTCATATGGGCAACCAAAGACTCCGAATTGCTAAATACTGAGAAAAAAAGAATAAAGCTGGAGGCATCACAATCCCTGACTTCAAAATGTACTACAAAGCCATAGTGATCAAAACAGCATGGTACTGGTACAAAAACAGGCACACAGATCAATGGAACAGAACTGAAAGCCCAGAAATAAAACTGCATATCTATGCACTGCTAATCTTCGACAAAGGTGCCAAGAACATACAATGGAGAAAAGACAGTGTCTTCAATAAATGGTGCTGAGAAAATGGGACAGCCACATGCCAAAGAATGAAAGTAGACCATTATCTCACGCCATACATACAAATAAACTCAAAATGAATCAAAGACTTGAAGATAAGTCCTGAAACCATAAAATTCCTGGAAGATAATATAGGTAGTACATTCTTTGACATTGAACTTAAAAGGATCTTTTCAAATATCATGTCTTCTCAAACAAGGGAAACAAAAGAAAAAATATGTGGGAGTTCATCAGACTAATGAGCTTCTGCAAGGCAAAAGAAAGTAGGATCAAAACCAAAAGACAACCCACCAACTGTGAGAAAATTTTTGCAAATCATCTATCTGATAAGGGGTTAATCTCCATAATACATAAGGAACTCACACAACTGAACAACAAAAAAGCAAATAGCCCAATCAAAAAATGGGCAGAGAATATGAACAGACATTTTTCCAAAGAAGAGATACAGATGGCCAATAAACACATGAAAAGATGTTCAACATCACTAATCATCAGGGAAATGCAAATCAAAACTACACTAAGATACCACCTACGCCTGTTAAAATGGCTATAATCACTAAGACTAAAAATAACAAATGGTGGAGAGGGTGTGGAGAGAAGGGAAGCCTCGTACTCTGCTGGTGGGAATGCAAACTGGTGCAGGCATTATGGAAAACAGTACAGAGATTCCTCAAAAGACTAAAAATAGAACTATTACATGACCCAGCTATCCCACTACTGGGTATCTACCCAAACAACTTGAAATCAACAATCCAAAGTAACATATGCACCCCTGTGTTCATCGCAGCACTATTCACAATAGCCAAGACATGGAAACAATCCAAGTGCCCACTGACTGATGATTGGATAAAGAAGATGTAGTATATATATAGAATGGAATACTACTCAGCCATAAAAAACAACAAATTCATCCCATTTACAACAACATGGAAAGACCTGAAAGGAAATAAGCTTAGCAAAATAAACCAGACTGAGAAAGACAAACACCAGATGATTTCACTCATATGTGGAATATAAACAAGCACATGGACAAAGAAAACAGTTCAGCAGTTACCAGGGGAAGGGGGGTAGGGGGTGGACACAGTGGGTGAAGGGGAGCACGTATGTGGTGACAGACAAGAAATAATGTACAAGTGAAATTTCACAATGATGTAAACTATTATGAACTCAAATTTTTTAAAAAAAAAGAGGCTAGGGGCTGGCCCCGTGACCAAGTGGTTAAGTTCGCACGTTCTGCTTCAGTAGCCCAGGGTTTTGCCAGTTCAGATCCTGGGTACAGACATGGCACCACTCATCAAGCCATGCTGAGGCAGCCTCCCATATAGCACAACCAGAAGGACCTACAACTAGGATATACAACTATGTACTGGGGGACTTTGGGGAAAAGAAGAAGAAAAAAAAAAAGATTGGCAACAGATGTTAGCTCAGGTGACAATCTTTAAATAAGAAAATAAGAGGCAGGGGCCGGCCCCATGGCCTAGTGGTTAAGTTCAGCACACTCCACTTTGGCAGCCCAGGCTTGGTTCCCAGTTGTGGACCTACACTACTCATCAGTGGCCATGCTGTGGTGGCAACCCACATACAAAATAGAAGAAGACTGGCACAGATGTTGCCTCAGGGCAAATCTTACTCAAGCAAAAAGAGGAAGATTGGCGACAGATGTTAGCTCAGGGTGACTTCCTAAAAAAAAACCTCGGGACAAAAAAAAAAAAGAGGCAGTGGGCTAGATTTGGCTCTGGCCCATAGTTTGCTAATTCTTAACCTAAAGGAAAAGTAAGAGTGAGCAAGTGGGAAAACAAAATATGTTCCAGGTAGAGGAAACTATGTGCTAAAGCTGGGAAGGGAACAAGAGAATGCCTTCGTGTTGGTACTAACAAATAGATGTTCAATACTGATGAGGATAAGGACTGTACTATACATCTCTACTAAGCACTTCACACAGGGCTTGGCAGCCAGGAGACAATCAATCAACATTTGTTAACCAACTATTGCTGAAACACAAAAGTGAAAGAGGATAAGGTGCAGAGGGAGAAGCAAGGTCATTAATGATCTTCCAAGCATGTTTAAGGCATTGAATTCACTAGGCAATACTTGAGGCTATGGGAAATCACGGAAAGGTTTTGAGAAGATTTCTTTTTAGAAAGATTTGCTAATCACAGCGTGGGAAATGGATTAAAAGGGAAATAAGCAAAAAAACCAGTTTAGAAGCTGTGGCAGTTTTCCAGATGAAAGCTGATACCAGCTTGGGCGATGGCAGCAGCAGTTGGGATGTGAAAAGTAAATGGACTTGAAAGATATTAACGAGTTAGCATCAACAATACTTTGTGACTGCTTAGATGTGAGAGGGGAAGGAAAGAAGAGCGAAGGGTGCCGCCCGGGAAAATCATGGGGATGCTACTCATCTCAGGAAACTCAGAACGGCGTATGTGTGAGAGAGAGAGATGAATCCACTTAGCCAGGTTAAAGTCTGAGGTGTCTGATACTTGTTTGTCTGCAGTGCAGCAAAAAGGGCTGAAGGTAATGATGTGAAGGTCCTACAGCATACTAGAGGAATGGTTAGGATCACCCAGGGGTGTAATCAAATAAAAACAAAAGAGAGCTTTATGACAGAAAGAGAAGACTGCCGGGGAGACTGAGAAAAAGTGGCCAGGAAGTAGGGAGGAACACTAGTAGAGCATGAGGAAATGAAGCCAAAGAGCAGAGCACACCGAGAAAGATAGTGGCCTCAGTGGTGTTAGTACTGAAAATTCAAGCAAGACTTAGTCTGAGAAGTGTCTACTAGACGTAAGGAAGCATTAGCAAGTTTCAACCTAATGTTGGGGCAGAAGTAGAATTCAGTGGAAAGAAACAGAAGAACAAAGGGAATGAAGAAGTGGAGATGAGCAAAGCCGATTCTGTAAAGACATTTAGTAGTGAAGGAAAGGAGAAAGGTAGGGGAAGGTCATAGGAGTTTTGATGTTTTTTAAGATATAATATTTAAACGTAGAAAGAAAAAAAGTCAGGAGAAAGAGAGGTAAGAGAGAAAGGATAAGGAAGGAACAATCAAGAAATAATCAGGAACAATCAAGAAAGACCCTGAGAAGGCAGAAGAGCATGGGATCCACAGAAGAAGTATAGAGAACAATTCAATCCGAGGAACGGGAACATTTCTTTCATAATAACAGGAGGAAAACAAAGAAGAATGGTTGCAGATGCAGCAAGTTCATTAGGACTGACAGCCAAAGGTTGAGAGAACTGTCACCTAACAACTCTCATTTTTTCTGTGAAGTAAGAGTAAACAGTGACATGAGAGGGAAGACCAGAAGTGTGAAGAAAGCAGTAAGGTTTGGAATAGATGCTAAGAAGATGGAGGAGAAGGCACTGACTAAGGACACACGGCAGGATTACAGGTGTATTAATATTCCCAGTTGAAGTTGCTAAGCATGAATTTATAGCAGCATCAATATGGATGATGGTGAGGATTCCTTTAGCAACACTCAGCTGTACTGTAGCTTGGGTATCAGTAGGGTATGAAAAAGAAGATATTTGGATTCAACCGGAATCCAGGCTCTGCCAGGTAATGTCATGAGTAGCGTTTAGCTAAACAGATTTATAAGAAGCCAAGCAATAATGTCAGCTCCTGACCTTAAGCTACATACATGCAAAGATATCGATACAGACACATATCTACCTTTTAGAAGAAAAATAAGTATGGTGCATAAGTAACAGAATTTGAAAGCTAAGGAATGGATGAAGAAACTAAAATCCATTCTGTCTTATAAAATGTTTAGGGAATATAAACTTTGATTTTTAGAAGCCATGATGAGAACTTCAAAGATAATTCAAAAAAGTTCAAATGAAGATAAGAATAAAAATTTCTTAGCTAGTAAAATTGTAAAATTATTCGTTTAAGCAATAATTGCACTTAAAAATAGAAACCTGAGATAGAATTAAAAAGCCTGTTGATTAGCACAAACAGAAGTTGCTCATTTTATACCTTTCATGCTGCTCCCGTATCTGATCCACAATTTTCACTTTGTCCAATAAATTCTGAATTTCAGCTTTTTGGCGGTTAATAATTTCCTTATATTTTGATAATTCATCCTCTGTTCTCAGTCGTTCATCTTCTAGACATTTCACCTATCAAATAACCATAACCAAGTTAAACTACAAACAATATTTTCTTGTTTCTCATTAACTATTTCAGATAGCGGTTACATATTACCAATCTAAGCTGAATTCTGAGGCAGTATTAATTATTGTGAAGAAAACACAATGGGAAGTGAGCAGTCCTGGGTTTCAGTCACAGATTCCTCATGATTTAGTCACGGGAGGTTTAGTATGTCACTTTATTTTTGCTGACTCTCTATTTCCTCACCTGAAAAGAGGAAACACCTTCCCTACCTACCTCAAAGAACTGGCATGGAGAACAAATAGAAGGATACATGAAAGACACTTTGAAAACTATTAAGTGATCACCAATTCAAGGTGGTTACTTAAAAACCTATTTCTAAATAAATGAATGATACACAATGATAATATTTTTCACATTCATATTAAAAGGGATCCTATTCTTATGAAAAAGACATAAACACTGGAAAGGATTTCATAGATTGTTAGAAATTAAAACTCTACACAAGACTAGTAATTATACCCAGGAGAAATATTAAGACAGTCTTTCTATTATTTTCTGACACTCATAGTTTTAAAGTCCAACTATCTTTCGAATTAACTTGCTGATAAGACTGCTTTTAGATCAGAGGCCCAAGGATAAGTTATAGACACAGCAAATGTGAAGGAGGAATGTTTGGCAAACACTTCAAAGGGACTGAAGTGGAAGACCTTTTCATCTCAACAAAAGAGTCAATTTTGTGCTGGGGAACTGATACTCTATTCCTCTGAGTTCTTTTATTTTGGAAAATTTCTATATAAATATCCTTTCGCCAACATTAAAATATCAGAATGAGTCCAAAATTAAAGATATTTACCCTTCACCTGGAGTCGTCACTAAAGATTCAATTACCTTTGTTCTCAGTGTTCGGAGTTCATCCATGCCCTCCTTAAATGTCCTCTTCAGATCTTCTAGTTCTTTTATTTTGGCATGATGCATCTTTTAAAAGTTGAAAAGAAACCACAAATCATTATGTACTAAACTAGATGTAAAACTTATCGCCTGCTCCTTCCAAAAGGCCTTAAAAGTAGATGACAATAAGTACGTGTCATTTCCCTCCTTCTATATTTATTACACAGTCCAGGGTATGCAAAGAACAAAACTCCTCACCTCTAGCTGGTCTGATTTTTCTTGCATTTGTTTCTCAAGTTCTCCTTTTGTGACTCTAAGCTTGGCATCAAGCTCATTTGACTTAATTTCTTCTGACTCCTAATGGAAAAGAAATTTTAAAAGCATGACAATTTTTAAGGTTTTGTACTTAGAAAAGTGAAGAAGGCTTTGGCAATTAAGTTTACTAAGAGTGAAATACATAGCTTATGTATCTAAAAATGATGACTGCCTTGAAAGATTTTAAATATGTCAATTTTGCATGAACAAGAACAGCATTTTAGACATGTAACAATACAGAGGAGTTTCTTTTTTAAGTTATACATTTCCTTGCACTCTTCATTCTTCTGACATTGTGTAGTATTTTTATTTGGCTAAAAACTTCTCTAAGAAGATCTCTATTGAAGCTGCAAGTACTTTAACATAGGAAATAACCTGTATTTCACTGCCCTACCAAATACATTCCACACCTCAAATATTGCAGATACAAAAATTTAACAAAACAAGAGTAGTACTGATACTTAGCATAATTTGTTACTAATCTGTTTGAAAAGTTAAGCATACCTGGTACGTTTTTATCATATCCTGACAATTTTTTCGTATCTGATCTGCTTCTTCCTTTGCTTGGGTTAACTTAGTTGTTGTTTCTTTGAGTTTATCTTTGGTTTCCTGCAGTGACATAAACACAGTGACAAGGTTGGGCACACTGATGTGATGACTGATAAGAATGATGACCAGAGTAGGGAAAGTTCTTGTCTTAGCACTGCCACTGAGGGATTGGATACTATTCCAGTAATAACATTTTATGCTTCTGACAAAAAACTCAAGTGTCCTGTGCAGTTAACGGAAAGACAATACATAAAGTTAACTTTGACAGTTTTCAGCAAATCACTAGAAGACACTAACCTGATAAGAGCAAAGTTCTCTGGACACACACATAAAAGACAGTTTTTTGGCTTATGGCCATGGTTTCTATTCAAATCTGCTTTTTTATAGACTGATGCTGCAATTTGGTTTCTGTTCCTAACCACTCTCCTACAATAGCAATTCTGAAGGTTCGCAGGGACTACTCTCTCATCAAATCCAATTACTTTTCTCATTTCTTATTCTTGACTTACCTGCTCCAGTTCTGACCACTCTTGACTCTTTAAATATCCTTCCTCTGTTTCCATTACAAGACAACATACTCTTGTTTTTTCCCTCTTCATTGCTGCCTTCCCCATCTCCTTGACTGGCTTTCTACTTCCTGTGGTGATTTTCTAAGATACAGCCCTGGCCTGCAGCTCTTTCTCCAAAATCCTCCTTCAGAGTAGCCATCCAGTCCCATGGTTTTAGCTACCATGTGCATTTCAAATGAGAGTTTAGGTATCATCTCTTCCTAGTAGCTTCCCTTCAGAAAGGAGCAGATGCTGCTATTCTGCCTTCCCACAGATTGAATCCAGGGCATCCAAGATTATAACAATTAATATACTGTACTGCAGCTTATGTGTTTTCTCCATTGAGGATATAGCTTCTGGACAGCACCCAGCTCAGTACTTCCCACATATTAATTGTTTAAGTAATATTTGTGGAATTAATGAAGGACTACCTAATATAAACCTTCTGCTCTAGTTAGGTTGATCTTCCCAAACACTGAATATTCACCTCCCTTTTTTCTTGTTGTTCTTCCATGTGAAATGCCTTTCCCTTCATCTCTTAAACCATCTAAACTGCATCTATCCTTCACACACTGTTTCTTATGTCATTTTGTTTTTAGATAAATCTACCATATATTTAAGCATTCAGTTATATAGTTTCAGTTGCTAGTCTTTTAATAATAATTTGACTTGTATTAAAACTCAGTATCACTTTTAAAATATAAACATTTGGAGACGTTTTTCAAATATCGGTTTTTAATATTCAAATATTAGCTCAATGAGAAGAGAGTGAAAGAGAAACTTTACCTGGTTTTTTTTCTCACTCTTATATCATTAATAAGTATAACATAGCCTAGCACATAGTACGTACTCCAGTCACTCAAAAAATAGCAATTGAGAGATTCCTATCTGCCAAATAAATATTTATTAAATAAATAATTGAATAAAAGAAAAGCAAGAATCACATTAAATGTGTTTTGGTTAAGGTACTGACCATGCTTCATTCATTCACTGAGTCATTCAGCAATTCACTGAGCACCTACCACGCACCAGGCACTGTTCTATGTTCTTGGGAAACTGCAGCGTGAGAAAACAGCTAAAACCTCTACTCTCATAAAGCTGATATTCTAGTGATGGAGACAGATAAGTAGAATACATAATTAAAAATATGTTATATTAGATAGTGACAAGTGCTAAGGAGTAAAAGTAAAGTGAGGACATGAGAAAGTCTGGGGGAGGTGAAAGTTTAGTAAGGGTAGCCAGGGAAAGTCTCATTGAGAAGGTGATACATGGGTAAAGACTTAAAAGAAGTGAGCAAGAAGATTTGCTAAAGGCCTGGAGCAACGGAGCATTCCTAAGCAATGTAGGAAAATGGCACACCATCTACTCAATTTTAGACATGTTAAGTTTAAGATGCCTCTTAAGTCATCCAAGATGTCAGATGTCAAGTAGCCACTTGAATATATGAATTTGGAATTCTGGGTAGAAGTTATAAATGCGGGAGTCATTAGCATACAGTTTCTACTACTATATTTTCATGTTTGTCAAGTTTCATGTTTTTCAAGTTCACTAATGTTGTCTTCTACAGTGTCTAATCTTCTGTTAATCCCATCCAATGTATTTTTAATCTCAGACATTATAACAATTTGGCCTTTTTCAAATCTTCCATGTCTCTCCTTGACATACTCAGGCTGTATCTTTTTTTTTAATATATGGGTTTAATAATAGCTGTTTCAAAAACATCCTTGTTTTCTAATTCTATCATCTATATAATTTCTGGCTTTCCTTCTATTGATTGATTCTTCTTCTCTTCTCATTATAGGCTATATTTTCCTGCTTCTTTGCATGTCTGGGAATTTTTTATTGGACACCAAACATTGTGAATTTTATGCTTTTAGGTCCTGGCTATCTTTGTACTCAAATATCTTGGGGCTTTGTTCTTGGACATAGTTAAATTATTTGAAACAATTTGATTTGAGGCTTTCTCTTAAAGCTTTGTTAGGTGGGTCCATAACAGATTTTATTCTAAGGCTAATTAGTCCCCACTGCTAAAGCAACACCATTCTGAGGACCACTTGATGCCCTGTGTGTTAAGAGGGTTTTCTCTTTGCTGGTGGAAACATGAACAGTCTCTAGTCCTATGTGAGCTCTAGAAATTGTTGTCCCTACTCCTTTCTGATTGTTCTTTCTCCACTCCTGTAGTTTTCTCACACACATATACTGATTAGCAGTGTGCTAAAGAACTGAGATCTCCATATGGAGATCACACCGCAGATCGGCATATCTTTCTCTTCTCTGGTACTCTGCCCTGTTTCCCATACTTCATACTCTTGTCTCCTCAATTTAGGGAGACTGCTGGACTCCGTTTGGATTCTTCTCCTTTTGCTGTAACCTGGAAACTCTCCAGGTATTACATCTTGCTTGTTTCCCTTCTCTCAGGGATCACTGTCCTACGCTGCCTTGCATTGTCCCAAGTCTAAAATCTTTGTTTCATACAGATATTTTTTTAGTTTTTTTAAGGTAGGAGGGTAAATCTAGACCCTGTTATTCCATAATGCAATAGAATATACTTATAGAAACGAAGAGTTATAGAACAGAACATAGAATATAGTTTTACTAGGGGAGATAATAGCAAAGCTAATTAAAAGTGAGCCCTAGCTTCTAATTAGTGGGCCTTAGGAGTAAACAAACCATTTAACCTCATTCAGCTGTCATTGACAACATACGTAACCTTGAGAGGAGAGCATAGGAAGCGGCAGTCTTGTTGAGGGAATACATCACAAAACATACCGACCCCTGGTCGCACATTAGGTCTGCAGTCTATTACATCCTGCTGGTCTAGATGTTGCCTTGATATCTAAGACTCCACTGCTCTAGTTTTCTCTAAAGCAAAACTATCTGGCAGCACCCAGCACAGTCAAAGAAGAATCTACTGCCACATCTGTTGCCAGCCGTATCCATGCTCCAGTGAGATTATCTTATCCTGAGACCAGATATATAGGTAGCAACCAGGTAGGTGAACAAGCATATGAGGTATACTTGGGGGGAGTCCTTCTTCTTTATTCACTACACTCAAAAGGCTTTTGTTTTTAGAGGGTAGGGGTTAAAAACACATTTCAGTTTAACCTCCGAGGGAGTTTATAAAAGAGAACAAGTAAGTTGTTTCTATTGTTTGACCCTACTGATGATTCTACTGATGATCAGGGTATTCAGTCTACCTAGTCTAAGACTTAAATTCTGGTAATAGTTCCTGGAGGTATGATCAGAAGCTAATGATCACAATGAATCCAGTAACCCCCAGGACTCCAGTATTAATATCTAAGCCCTGATGGGCAGGGACTAGAAATTGGAAAGGGTGCCTAGAGAAAAACTGACTACGAGTCCTGGCTCTTGTCCACATCTTAAGAAGTGGTCTACACTGCCCAGATCGTGATTAAATCTTGTCTCCTTTGATCCAGAGACTCCCTCTCACATCCACTAGGTAAATATGTAAAACAGGTAACCAGGATTGCATCCCAGACACTCTTTGAAAGTAATTACTGTGTCTTCTATGGCTTTTACATCCTCCATATTATTCAATATAGTGCTGTGCACAGAGGGAGACCCAGTAAAACGCCTGCTGGCTAATAAACGCTTTTAAAAAGAACCGGTAAATTTCTAACATTCACATACCAGGTCAATATGCTCACTGTTTTCATTTTCTAGCAGTCTATACCATGTAACCTTATCACATCAGCCTTAAACCTACTTACAAAGCATCTGGTTTCATCTGACCTCAAAGCTGCCATTAAGTCTGTTATCACACATTCTTTGAACACATGGCACACAGAAGACCTAACTAAATAGTCTTACTCCTTGATGCTAGTATTCTAATAGGTTTTAGGATCCTGTCTCTTAGGGACTATAGATGAGGACGAGGAAAGTGCCACACACATTAGACATGAGCAGGTATTATGTTCAGATGTTTAAGCAACTCAGGTAGTTACGAAATCATTACCATGTCACAGGATTTGGAATTTTAATTTCCAGTTCTATAACCCAAAGTAAAAGGGAAAACTTTAAATGGTTTGTAGCCCTGTGTGAGCTCCAGGGATTGCTGCCCCTGGTCCTTTCTCGCAGTTCTTTCTCTGCCTCTAGTTTCCCAACACTCACGCACTGATCAGCAGTTAGCTCAGAACTGGAGGGAAATCCACCATTCTCTAACCTGTCTTTGACCACTGTCAACCCAGACAACTCCCCTAGTTTACTCTGATAATACTGTATACAAATATCCAAAAGTTGTTAACAGTTCTACTGACTTAGAATTATTTAATGAGATAACCCATGATTATAGCTTTAAACAGTATCATTAAACTTATTTTTGAAAACTTGGAAATTATTATTTCCAGAGTTTACTTTCAATTTTGATAATCTACAGATTCTCCTCTTCCCCTTGAATTTCTGACAATGGTTAATATAAAATATAGCATACCAAAAAAATGCTTAAAGAACGAAGTCAATTTGGGGGTTGTAAACAACAAATGATAAAATTTAACACTCTATCCAATTTAATATGTAAATCATGCAAGGAAATATCTTTCACACTCATCAATATTCAGGCCCAACCTATCCTACAGATGTCACTAAATTAAGCTTTATGCCTCATTAACTATTACTGCATTCGCTGTTAAAACTGATTCTAGTAATTCTTCCACTGCTTTATAATACTTACCTTATGTGAATCCACTTCCGCTTTTAATTTGTTTTGTGCCCATTTTACTTTAATGATGTGAGAGTTGATATCTTCCTTTAATTTGTCTATCTCTCTGATGAGTCTAGTAGTTTCACCTTCCTAAAATGATATCACTAGGTCATATTTTTTCATTTAAACAATCAAGTAATTAGTGTACCTTTTATATATCCTCAAAATAATCAAAGCAATAACTCTATAATTCAAGGGCTGGCACATTATGGCCTAAAAGCTATAAAATTGATTTAAAGCTTAAATCATAAGAGAGGAGTAAAATACTAAATCCAATTAACAAATGTAAGATGATCAACATATATATTTTAACCTACTAGAAAAACTGTGAGTACAAGTATACCTTCATGATTCTTCCCAGCTGGCTGGCATTAAGGTGAACTACAAATTAAATTGGTTTTCCCAGAATTCCTGAGAATAATGACAGTATTCCTGAACTAAAAGTTAATTAATAAAAAATAACATTCATCACCAAGAAATGATAATCCACTGGAAACAAGACCAAGCCATGAGGCTGCTAGTTAACAGCAAGGGCTCTGAACAGCTCAGTAATTAAACCTCCTTGGACAGCATCTAAGAAGAATATGTTTTTCTGCAAGAAAAATATAAATTCTATTCTATGATGAATAGTGTTATATTAAGATTCTGGTCAAATTATACTTTTGGCTCAAAAACTATTCATATTTTGACACTACTATGCATATATCTTACCAAAATAAAATCTTCCCTTGAGACACAAACTCATTTCTTCAACATACAGATTTTAAAAGAAAGTTTTAAAAAAAATCTATCAAGAAAAAGTTATCTAGGGGCCGGCCCAGTGGCGCAGCAGTTAAGTGCACACGTTCCACTTTTCGGCGGCCTGGGGTTTGCTGGTTCAGATCCCGGGTGCAGACATGGCACCGCTTGGCAAGCCATGCTGTGGTAGGCATCCCACATATAAAGCAGAGGAAGATGGGCACGGATGTCAGCTCAGGGCCAGTCTTCCTCAGCGAAGAGGAGGATTGGCAGCAGATGTTAGCTCAGGGCTAATCTCCCCAACCCCCCGGAAAAAAAAAGTTATCTAACAAACAACATGTTTCAGTGTCTCACCTTTCACAGCAAACACTTTTTGCAGACAGGTAACAAGACACTGTAATTACTAAAGCATTCACGTTCTTAGAAGGCAAACTAATTCAAACAACTTTATGTCTAATAGTAGTTTAACCATGTTATGATTACTTGATTAAATAAGAGAAAGCAAAGAGAACAAATTTCAAATACAGTACGAGAGCGCAAGCTATACCTTTGTTTCATACAGCTGGTGCAATCGTCCTTTCTCCTGAGAAAGCTGCTTAATTTTGTTAGTGTTTTTCTCAGATTCTTTATTTGCATCTCTAAGTTTTCTCTCAAGTATCTCTTTTTCCTTTCGAAGGTCTAAAGATTCCTTCTCACCTCTTACATACTTCATTACCATTGCTTCTTTTTCCTGGCGTGCCTCTTCACATTTCTTATTGGCCTTTGAAAAAAAAATCTAGCATTAATAAAAAATATTTTTTGAAAATCAAAATAAATAATATTTTTGTATAATATTACCAACGAATTTCTTGGTTTTTGCATAACATTCCCAGGACCCGTTTCATGAAATTTTAAAATGAAAGGAAGAATTCAAAATTATACAGAAATGATACAATAAATAAATTAGTCACTAATATTTGCTTTTACCCTTTCCCATTCCTTTTACTCTGGTTGAATGGTTGCTCTTTTCTGTTTAGTCCTCCAGATCCACTCTCCCACTGTTCCCATCCACCCCTGTGCTCCAGGAAGATGACCCTCAGGGACCAGATCAACAAGTTTCCTACCCTCATACTTCCAGTTGGGTTCAGCCGACAGGGAGCACTAGGCAGAGGACCAGGAGGGTAGGCAGAGAGTGGGATGTGGCTCCTCCAGAGTCACCACAGGATGGCTGAAGGCCACTACTCCGGTCAGGAGCCCTCTCTAAACTACCTTCTCTAGGTTGCACTACCTGCATCTTATCCTTATTCCTTTAGCCCAAAGAGTGATAATGCCTCCTCCAGCAGACCCAGAATCCTGCATTTTCCCTTGTTGGACTCCCTAAATCTTGCCCATATCTTTGAGTAAAGAGCCTTTTTATTAAATTCTCCCTCAAATAATCAGTTCTTGTTTTCTGCCTGAACCCTGATTGAATGGCTGACAATTTCTAAAATCTATAACCTTAGTTCATTCAAAAAAAAGTAAGTAGGGGCCGGCTCCGTGGCTGAGTGGTTAAGTTCATGCACTCCGCTGCGGGAGCCCAGGGTTCGGATCCTGGGCGCGAACATGGCACCGCTCGTCAGGCCACGTTGAGGTGGCATCCCACATCCCACAACTAGAAGGATGTGCAACTAAAGATATACAACTGTGTACGGGGGGGGGGGGGGGGGTTTGGGGAGATAAAGCAGAAAAAAAAAAAGATTGGCAACAGTTGTTAGCCCAGGTGGCAATCTTTAAAAAAAAAAAAAAGAAAGAAACAAAAAAAGTAACAATATACTAATTAATGATCATTTGATTTCCTATATATGAAAAGCTTCTTAAAGTATTTTGCACTTAATAAGAAATACCTAATTGGATTAAGTGTGACACCTATATACCCATTTAAAATTCACTCTTAGTATAAGCTGGTACTCCATATTCTGAAATTTCATACAACGAAAACTTCTACAGATAGCCTTTAATTTAAGTAAATTCATAGTATGCAAATGTGAAGTTGCAGTCTTAAACTTTAGGGATTTTGAATGGTATCTAGTGGTAAATGCCAACTGATACTATAACTGAATTGAAGAGGGCATAGTGTAGAAAAAGCTCCTCTGCTCTGATGACGCCGAGGAGCTTTGTCTTTATGACAAAGTTTCATGAAGTTCTGGTACAGCTGATAAGTACATCTAGTAAACACTCAGAATACTAAACATACAAGTAAGTACTTTTTTAGTCATCCAATTGGGATTTTTTTTCCCCACTGAAATAGCCTACTAATTTTCAAGAAAAATTAAGGAAAACATTGGAATAGGGAAACCAGAGATCCCTAAGGATTTGACAATGTGCTTGTGAACAAGGATTGAGAAAATTGTGCTGGAATTGGCTAACAGAATTAGCTAGACTTTTAGATAATTGAATAACTGTACTTAGAAAAAAACAATTAATGGTAATGTCAACTTTAAAAGAAGTCTGGTTTCATGAAAACTTAATGCTCAGATATCATATTAGCTTTTGGGAACACAAAGAAGAATAAGTCATGGCTTCTGTCCTGGAAGAGCTCACTACCTAGTAAGAACAACACATAAACAAACATTATGATCCAATGTAATTTCTAGTGAATGAATGTACAAAGTTCTCTGAAAAGACAAAAATATTAACGTTTCCTGGGAAGAGCTGGCATTAAGGGTGAAAGATGCTGTACTTGGACGAGGTGCTATACTTGAGCTAGACATTGAAGGTTAAGTAGGATTCAACAGAACACAAGGAGTTAGTCAAGGAAAGAAATTCAAAGTAGAGTGATTATCATGTGTTAATGCCTAAAAGTATAAAATAGCATGATATATTTAGAAGATATTAAGTTATTTTCTAAGGGTTAAACTTGGTGTGTTGGTTGGAGTGGGGAGGAAGTAGTTATAAAACAGAAAGAGAGGTAGCGATTAAATCTTGAAAGCAAGAAGGGCTTCTCTTGTAACGCTAATGATTTGAGATTTTATCCTACAGGCAATGGGAAGCTGAAGAAATATTTATAGATCAGAACCTTTTATTAAATGTGTGTCTTAGTAAGATAAACTGGTGGTAGCATGAAAGTTTCATTAAAGTTGAGAGATAAGAAGTAGAAAAAACAGAAAAAAGACAATTACAATAGATGCAGTAAAATATTATGAGGTTCTTGACTACAGCAGGGAATGTTCACCAGAATGTCCTGTTACTCAGTCATCCATGGGTCAGCTGCAAAGGAACAACCTGGGGTGTTATAAGTTTCCATTTCTATGTCCCATTTCATAGGATCGTTGGGAATATTAAATGAGATAATACAGCGACTACTATTTAAGCTTCTGTAGAAAGTCAGTCCATTTACAGCACAGATAAAGAAAGAGAAGTCAGTAAAGTCTTTGGATTTGACCAGTTTAAGATGTTTATCGTTGACTTGGATGAAGCTAAAAGTAGGAATAAGATAGTTAATAGGATTCAACAGTCAGTTAAAATTAAGGTAACATCTAACTAGCTCTGCTTCTCGAAATATAGCAGATAAACCCTCCCCATTCAAAACACCAAAAATTTTAGAAGAAATAGAGCGAACATCTTTTTAATGTACACTTGAGTTCACAAGAAAGTATGGGAAATCCCCATGGCCAAAAAATCTAAGAGGAAGTAGGAAGGTCTGAAACCTTCTTTTACCAATACCAGGCCACCGGGGATGAGTGGGACATGTTATAAAGTCCCTGAGAATTTATAACATAACCCTATCCTCCTGTAAGGGTGAGGTTCAGATTCATTCTACCTACCTGGTCTGAGAAATGAAGAAAACTCAAGCTGGAAAACTAAATTGGGGAGAATATGCGTTTGTGTGCATGAACAAGTGCACACACATGCTAGGAATCCACTTCTAAATAAAACTGACCAGGTTTGGTGACTCTACGTGAAGGGTAAACAAGCGTTCATTTTACTATTCTTTTACCTTTTCTATAGGCTTGAAAACTCTCAAATTAAAAAGTTGAGAGGAAAAGTTAGAAGAAAAAAGGAACGAAGCAGATCTATAAATAATTAAATGGAACAATCTCCAAAATCTACTTAATAATACCCATCTCTTAGGGTTGTTGTGAATATTAAATAAGTTAATACCTGTCAAGTGTTTTACACATGGGAAGGCATATAGCTTGCAACTCATTACCTTAGCTACTATTATTAACCTCACCTACACTTTTCCTCATTAGGGAGGAAACAGATACACAGTAGTGAGTGTAGTGTGTTGCCATTTGTCAAAAAAAAGAGGTAAAGAGGAGGGAGAAAGGGAATATATGCATGCCCGTCTATGCAACAAACATTTGGAAGGATACACGGGGACTGGGAATGAGTGGTTGTCTCTGGGAAGGGGAAATGGGAGAAAAGGTGCGGAAGATTTATCTTTTACTGTTTGAACTGTTATCATGCACGTTACTATTACTTTGTTTTTATTTTAAAATATAATCTCTGAAGAATATTTTTTTTAAAAAGCTCACTACGTGATTCTAACGAAGTTATGTTTGGGTCCACTAAAACCAACAACTTCTTAACGTCTTATCCTCTAGATTTCCCTTCAATTAGTATTAAAGGTTTGAGAACCGATAGTGTGAGTTTTAAATATACAACACATTTCCAATGCTAAGAGGCAGTACATAGTAAAGAATAACAGAAATAGGGGCCAACCCCGTGGCCGAGTGGTTAAGTTTGTGCGCTCTGCTTTGGCAGCCTGGGGTTTTACCAGTTTAGATCCTGGTTGGAGACCTAGCACCACTCATCAAGCCATGCTGAGGCAGCGTCCCGCATGCCACAACTAGAAGGACCCACAACGAAATATACAACTATGTACCGGGGGGCTTTGGGGAGAAAAATAAAATCTTTAAAACAAAAAACAAAAAACAACAGAAACAAAGGTTGAAGATATTCTGTTTCTTAAACTTCTTCCAGAAAGCCACTTATGGTAGTAGCTTTAAGGTATAAAGGACTGGATCCATCTCATTCAGAGTGTGAGGAGTCAGTTAACCCCTTTGGCTTCAATTCACTGTGAGGACTGACTGTTAGTCAGGCATTGGTGCTGGTGTTGTGGATACAGAAAAGAAGATGAATAAGATCCCATCCTCAAGGAGTTCAAGCAATAATAATAATAATAATAAAGCACTGTTTAAAATCACTTCTTTTCAAAAACATATATATTAACTCAAAAAGATTACCAAAGTATGTTAAGTAGGGGAAAAAAGCAGGTTACAAACAGGAGAAAAGACATACAGTAAGATTCCAATCTAGTAGGGGAAAAAAGTATATGAATAAGTACACATAAGCACGTGTGATTTATATACGCATCTGTGGTAAGACACATAACCAAAGTATCAATTTTTAGCTATGGAACAAGGAACAGGATGTAAAGGGATTGGAGGCAGGAAGCGAGAAGGACAGATGAAGGGGGACTTTCATCGTTTATTCTATACGCTTCCTTAATTTATTAAATATTTTTTTGCAGTTAGCATGCATTTATGTATTGTGTTAGTATTTTTTTAAAAGTTTAATTTTTACAGAAATAAAATTACTTATTCCTAATACGCCACTGTTGACCAAAACTGTCTAACAGGGTTAGTCTACTTTAATGAACAAGAAAGAGTCATCAGAAAGTTAATAAGGATAATAACTTGAAAAATACCTGTTCCATCCGCTGAGCCATCTCTTTGTGCAATTGCTGAACTGCATTTTTAGCTGCAATGTCTTGAGCTACTAGTTTATCTTTGGAAGATTTAACTTCTTTATTAAGTTCCTCTATTCTGGATTCTAACTGTAAAAAAATCATTTCCAGATAATTTTTATAGCTGTATCAAACAGACCACCAATACTTCAAAAATAAATATAAACAATGTAAATAAAAATAAACAACACAGTAAATACACTTCAAGCATAGAAATCAAATGTTAGCAATGTTTCTATACTTCATCAGAATTGTTAGTATAAATCTGAAGCAGATTCTGGTAAGATAGATGTTAAGCTCTAAAGCAATTACTAAGGAAATAATTCAAAAAATATAGTGAAAATATCATGAAAGAAATTTAAATGTTACATATTCACTTAACATAAAAGAAAGCAGTAAAGGAAGACTAGGGGAACAAAGACATGAGACATATAGAAAATTTCAAAATGGGAGACATAAAGGGGGCCGGCCCTGAGGCCAAGTGGTTAAGTTTGCGCACTCCACTTCAGAGGTCCAGGGTTTCACTGGTTTGGATCCTGGGTGCAGACATGGCACTGCTCATCAAGCCATGCTGAGGTGGCGTCCCACATGCCACAACTAGAAGGACCCACAACAAAAAATACACAACTATGGGGGCCATCCCAGTGATGCAGCAGTTAAGTGCACACGTTCCGCTTTAGCGGCCCAGGGTTCACCGGTTTGGATCCCAGGTGCGGACATGGTGCTGCTTGGCACGCCATGCTGTGGTAGGCATCCCACATATAAAGTAGAGGAAGATAGCCATGGATGTTAGCTCAGGGCCAGCCTTCCTCAGCAAAAAGAGGAGGATTGGCAGCAGTTAGCTCAGGGCTAATCTTCCTCAAAAAAAAAAAAAAAAAAAAACCACAACTATGTACCAGGGAGCTTTGGGGAGACAAAGGAAAAAAAAAAAGGGGGGGAGACACAAATCCAACTATCAATAATAACAGTAAATTAGTGAATTAAATAACCATATCAAAACACAGAGATTGTCAGACTGAAATAAAAAATAAGATCCAAAATACGCTATCTACAAGAGTTGCTTAAGATTCAAAGATATAAATAGACTGAAAGTAAAAGAATAGAAAAAGATATATCATGCAAATAGCAATTATAAGAAAGCAGGAGTGGCTACATTAATACCAAACAAATAGACTAAAATAAAAAATGTTACTAGAGATAAAGAGGGACATTTCACAGTGATATAAAGGGTCAATCCAGAAGAGAGATACGAAAATTATAAATATATATGCACCTAAAAACATAGTACCAAAATACATGAAGCAAAAACTTACAGAAATGAAGGAGGAAATAAACAGTTGAACAATAATAGTTGGCGACTCAGTACTTCACTTTCAATAACAGACAAAACTAGACAGAAGATTAACAAGGAAACAGACTTGAACAAAACTAGAAAACAACTGGATCTAAAACATCTAGATAACATTCCACTCAGCAACAGCAGAATATACATTCTCATCAAGTGTATATGCACTATTCTCCAGGATAGAACATATGCTAGGTCATAAAACAAATCTCAATAAATTAAAATATTGAAATTATATAAAGTATCTTCTCCAATCATAATGGAATGGAAGCAGAACCCATTAACACAGAAAGAAATTTGAGAAATTCACAAATATGTAAAAATTAACACCTAAATAAGCAATGGGAGAAATCACAGGGGAAATTAGGTGATGAATGAAAATAAAGACACAACATATCCAAAACTTACGGGCTGCATTTGAAAGAGTGCTTAGAGGGAAATTTATAGCTATAAACACCTATATTAAAAAACAAGAAAGATCCCAAATTAATAACCTAAACTTCCATCCTAAGATACTGGAAAAATAAGAGCAAACTAAACCTAAAGCCAGCAAGAGCAAGGCAATAATAAAGATTAGAGAGGAAATTAATGAAATGGAGAATAGAAAAATAGAGAAAAATTAACAAAACAAAAAATGGTTCTTTGAAAAGATCAATAAAATTGAAAAACCTTTAGCTCGATTGATCACTAGAATTGAAATGAAAGAGGGACATACTGACCTTACAGAAATAAAAAGAATTATGAATGAATACCATGAACAACTTAACTTAGATGAAATGGACAACTCCTAGAAAGACACAAACTACCAAAAAAGCATCAAGAAGAAATAGAAAATCTGAAAGCACCTATAACAACAAAACAGATTGAATTAGGAATCAAAAAATAAAAAACTACCCACAAAAAAAATTCAGGCCCAGGTCACTACATAGGTAAATTATACCAAATATTTAAAGAATTAATACCAAATGTTCACAAACTCTTCCCCCCAAAAAGGAAGGAACACTTCCCAACTCATTCTATGAGGTCAGTCCTACCCTGACACAAAAAACAAAGACATCACAAGAAAAGAAAGCTACAAGACTAATCTCTCTTATGAATACAGATGGAAAAATTCTCAACAAAATACTAGCAAACCAATCATGCAATATATAGAAAGAATTAGATACTACGACCAAAACGGATTCATCCTAGTAAGGCTAGGCTGGTTTAACACCTGGAAATCAATTGGTGTGACACAATATACCAAGAGAACAACAAATAACACACGATCATCTCAATAGATGCAGAAAAAGCATGTGATAAAATACAACACATGTTCATGATAAAAACACTCAACAAATTAGGAATAGAAAGAAACTTCTTCAACCTGATAAAGAGCATTTGTGAAAAACCCACAACTAACACTGTACTTAATGGTGAAAGACTGAATGCTTTCTCCCTAAGATCAGGAATAAGAGAAAGATACACACTCTCGCCACTTCTATTCAATATTGTTTTGGAGGATCCAGCAGGGCAATCAGGCAGGAAATGAAATAAAAGGCACCCAGATTAGAAAGGAAGAAGTAAGTGAAACTGTTTGCAGATGACATGACCTTGTATTCAGGAAATCCTAAGAAATTCACAAAAAAAATTTTTAGAACTAATAAATGAGTTCAGTAAGGTTACAGGATATAATATTAAAAAGTCAATTATTTCTACACTTGTAATTAACAACCTGAAAATGAAATTAAGAAAAGAATTCCATTTACAATAGCATTAAAAAGAATAAATTGGGTGTATGGCATAGTGGTTAAGTTTGTGTGCTCCACTTCAACAGCCTGGAGTTCACATGTTCAGATCCCAGGCGCAAACCTAGCACTGCTCATTGAGCCACACTGTGGTGGCATCCCACATAAAAGAGAGGAAGATTGGCACAGATGTTAGCTCAGCAACAATCTTCCTCAAGCAAAAAGAGGAGGATTGGCAACAGATGTTAGCTCAGGGCCAATCTTCCTCACAAACAAACAGATAAAAAAGAATAAATTACCTTGCAATAAATTTAACAAAAGAAGTACAAAACTTACACTCTCAAAACTACAAGATATTTTAGAAAGAAATTAAAGATCTAAATAAATGGAAAGATATCTCATATTTGTGAATTGGAAAACTTACTACTGTTAAGACAGCAATACTCCCCAAATGAATCTACAGATTCAATGTAACCCCTAACAGAAACCCAGTAGGCTTCACTGTAGAATGACAAGCTGACAGTAAAATTCATAAGGAAATGCAAGGAACTGAGACTAGCCAAACAACCTTGAAAAAGAACAAAATTCAAGAACTCACACTTACCAATTTCAAAACTTACTACAAAACAATAGCAATGAAGACAGTGTGGCACCAGCATAATGACAGACATACAGATCAAAGAAACAATTGAGAGGCCAGAAATAAACCCATGTATCAGTTGATTTTCAACAAGGATGCCAAGACCATTCAACAAAGGAAGAACAGTCTTTCCTACAAATGCTTCTGGGACAACTGGATAGCCATATACAAAAGAGTAAAGTTGGACCCTTACATCATACCATATACAAAAATTACCTCAAAATGAATCAAGAACTAAATATAAAAGACAAATTATAAAACTCTTAGAGGAAAACATAGGGGTATATCTTCATGATCTTAGATTTGGCAATGGAGTCTTACATATAACATGAATTGCACAAGCGGTAAAAGAAAAAAAGTGATAAATTGGATACCATCAAAATTTAAAACTTTTGTGCTTCAAAGTACACCATTAAGAAAGTGAAAACAGGGGCTGGCCCGGTGGCGCAGGAGTTAAGTGTGCACATTCCGCTTTGGCGGCCCAGGGTTCGCCGGTTCGGACCCTGGGTGCAGACATGGTACTGCTTGGCAAGCCATGCTGTGGTAGGCATCCCACATATAAAGTAGAGGAAGATGGGCACGGATGTTAGCTCAGGGCCAGTCTTCCTCAGCAAAAAGAGAAGGATTGGCAGCAGTTAGCTCAGGGCTAATCTTCCTCAAAAAAAAAGAAAAGAAAAAGAAAGAAAGTGAAAACACAACCCACAGAATAGGAGAAAATACTTGCAAATCATATATCTGATAAAGGGTTATAATCCAGAATATAAAAAGAACTATCACAACTCAACAACAACAAAAAACAATTTAAAAATAGGCCCAGGACTTAGACATTTCTACAGAAATATCTATCTAAGATATATGAATGGCCAACAAGCACAGGAAAAGATGTTCAACTTTACTGGCCATTAAGAAAATGCAAATCAAAACCATGAGATACCACTTCACACCCATTTGGAAGGCTATAATCAAGAAGTCCAATGACACTAAGTGTTGGCAAGGATGTGGAGAAACTGGAACTCTCATACACTGCTGACAGGAATATAAAATAGTCCAGCCACTTTGGAAAACAGTCTGGCAGTTCCTCAAAAAGTTAAATATAGAATTATCATTTAACCCAACGTTCCACTCCTGGGTATATACCCAAATGAAATGAAAGCATATGTCCCCACAAAAACTTGTATATGAATATTCATAGCAGCATTATTCATAGTGGCCAAACAATGGAAACAACTGAAATATCCATCAACTGATGAAAGAATAAACAAAATGTTGTATATCTATACAATGGAATATTATTCGGCCATTAAAAGAAATGAAGTACTGATACATGCTACGACTTGAATGAAACCTTGAAAACATCATGCTAAGTAAAAGAAGCCAGACACAAAAGGCTACGTATTGTATGATTCCACTTACACGAAATGTTTAGAACAGGCAGATATATAGAGACAGAAAGTAGATTAGTTGTTCCCTAAGACTTGGGAAGGAGAGAGGAGAGGGGTTGGAGGGAAATGAAGAGTAACCACCAATGGGTATAGGGCTTCTTTTTTGGGTGATAAAAGATTCTAAAATTGTGATAAACATTGCACAACTAAAAACCATTGAACTGTATACTTGAAATGCATGAACTGTAAGGAACCTAAAAAATCATATCCCCATAAAGCTGTTTAAAAAACCCTCTATGTTAGCTTATAGTACATGTGTACTAATTTTCCTCATGACAAAATGATCTAGACCAACACTCTCCAATAGAAATACAAGCTACATGTGTAATTCAAATTTTCTAGTAGCCACATTTTAAAAAGCAAAAAGAAACAGGTGAAATAAATAGCATGTTTTATTAAACCCAATATATCCAAAATATTTCAACATGCCATCAACATGAAAAATTGAGCTGTTTTACTTTCTTTTGTCCTAAGTCTTCCAAATTAACTGTGTATTCTACCTCTTAATTTGGACCAGCCACTATTTAAGTGCTCAATACTTAGATGTGGCTACTAGCTGCCATATTGAATGGTGCAGATCTAGAGATAAAATGAAGAAAATCCTACTATACTGGCTAGCAAAAGCAAGGTGAATACAATTTTCTCTCTTAAAAAGGCACAACCACTACCAAGCTCATGAAAGGAACATCTCTGGTTCTCCCATCTATTCAGCCTGAAGTTTCTGGTCATCAGGAGTGATCTGTCTACCAAAATATGGATTCAGCCTATTATCAAGGCTCCCTCACACTTTAAAATTCTAAGTTTGGTTTACATGTGGTGGCTCTAGAGCACATAAAAACCAGGATTAAATATGCAAAATTTACACATACAGTCACCTTCCAACTGTGTAAAGGTTCGTTAAGTATACCAAGGCATAAGTAAGTGAAACTTGGTTCAATTTTTTATTATATTATTACCAATTGTTTACTGTTATTTTCATTATATTGCTTTCTGTGAAAAGATGAGACACAAGAAAAGACTTTTAAGGCTAGACTGCTTCTAATCTTGTCCACAGAAAAAAAGCGGCTCAGAAAGATAAAGAGCAGCTCAAATAGCTGTTTTGCTACCAGTCTGAATATTCACTTTGTTGATCCATGCATCACAGAATATTAAAAAAAAAAAGAAAAGAAAAGAAAGAAAGAAAGGCAAGGCAAGGCTGGGGAAGCCAGCTAGCCAGATGAAATCTAAGTGGGAGAGGCAATCTTCACAGTGTAGTTCACAAAACATTGAGAATGAAACCATATTAAACTATGAGCTTAAAAACATTCTAACGCTGGATATAAACTTATAGGTGTATACTGCTTCTTCCCTTAACTGGTAAAAACAGTCCATTTGACTGCCAAATCAAATTGTCTTTTCTTCTCAGATTTCTATATATAGTAGAATATAGTCACACATATCACATAAAAATATAAATTTACATGAAAGAAAAAAAACAGGCTATGATTCCCACTTCATAAAAGAGAGTCCTTTACATATCAAATAATCCTCTGTATTTAAAATACAATTTAACTTACAGAACTCCAATTTATACACAGATTTTTCAGGAATGTATTTACATTATTTTATAAATTGAAGTATAGTCTTTAAAGATTTTTGTTTGTCTTTTTACCTGTTTAATTGTGTTCATGTGCTGCTTCTCTGTTTCTGTTCTTTTTTTTAGTTCTTCTCTTAAATTGTCTTTTTCTGAACAAATGCCTAAGATGAGCTCTTGATGCTTCTTATTTTCCTTAATTAGCCTAAATATAAAAAGGGCAGTATAAGTAAAACATCATTAATAATGGAAATGTGGAATATAACCTGTTTGCAGACTACGGTGTAGATACTTATGATTAATAAATCAACATTTCTAAATAATCCTTTTGTAATGATACATTATACCTTGCAAAACTTTCTCTGGCCAGCCAGGCTATTAACTTTGTCCTAGAAATTTGTATGCTTCCAATCAAGTGAAATATAACCAGGTAAATAAAAGTACACTCTTTTAAGTTTATGTCTTTGAGCATCTCAACTATGCACTTCATCCTTTCAGCACCTGAACCCCTTCAGGTCAGTAGAACTCACCCAGGGGCAATTTTGCCCCTTCAGGCATGTGTCTGGGGACATTTTTGGTTACCACAATAGGGGTAGGGTTGCTCCTGGCTTCTTGGGTGGAGTGGAGGTCAGGGATGCTGCTAAACATCCTACGCTGCAGAGGACAGCTCCACCAGCAACAAAGAATGATCTGCCCCCAAATGTCAATAGTGCTGAGTTGAGAAATCTTGCTTTAGATTTTCAGAATATTTTAATAATATTCTCATAGCTATAGAAGAGTAGTAAATGTAAAATAAAATAAAAGTTTAAGCAGAAATTTCCAGTCCCCTAGACAAATGTAAATAAAAGCTTAAAAATTACCTGCAAAGTACTCAGAACTATAAAAAAAGATACTTCAGGTTAACAGCTAATATTTTAGGATTATTAATAGCAATAGCTATTACTTAATAACATTTACTGCACAATTACTATTTACTAAGTTTAGCTTTAAGTGCATTATTTCATTTAATATTCAAGTCTATGAAATTATCTGTTTTATGAATTAAGAAAAAAATGTTCGAGGTCATACAGCTAGTAAGTGGTTGACCTGAGATTTGGACCCAACTCTAACTTCATACCCCAGGCCTTTCCATCTTCTACTTTCAAGATCCCTCATTCACTCAACAAATACTTACTGGGTACCTACTATGTAGCTATACTATTCTCCATGTTGGGAGTATGTGAGCAAACTGTCTCTGCCCTCATGGAGCTTACATTCTAAGGGAGAAAATGAAAATAAACAACAAATATTTAGAATAAAATGTCAGGTAGTGATAAAGTCCTGTTAAGAAAACTAAAAGAGGGCTGGAGGACAGAGAGTGTAACTTGAGCTGTGATTTAGACAAAGTAGTCAGGGTAGGCTTCTCTGAGGCACAGAAGAATGCAGCGAAGAAGCAAGTTATGCAGATGTTTTGGAAAGAGAAAAATGTAGAACGCAAGCTGACTCAAGCCTTTTCTGGCACAGTGGTTTAACCTGGATTATTTATATGATTAAGGTGTATACTCAAGTTGTTGCAGAAAACTACTTGAAATACAAGAACCTTGGCCACAGTTCATAAGTAAACAATTTAGGATGGGAGAAGTAAAGAGCAGCAAGCCCTCAAACTGTTATTCTTAGATGCCCAAAGCACATCCTATACACAAATAACTGCTCTTAATTAAAAAGTCTAGTTGGGACCTTCAACAGTAATATTGATATTAGAAAATAGGGGAATGGATGTATAAACAAAGACATTTGGAAATAGACGCATTCATGAAAATTTAAGCCAAAGGAATTGAAAGGTTGTTTTCTTTATGGAAAATTAAATGAAAGCAAAAGAAAAAAAAACTAGCTCTTTTAGAGCTGAGTCACAAAACATTTCATTTGGAAATAAAGGTATTATGTGGATAACAAAAAATTAACTTTTTAAAAAAGAGAATCAGTCTGTATTTTAGTGATGGCTAGCATGTTTTACTTTCCTTTGTTAAAGGTTACAAAAGAGTAAACCTATGCATCACTTACATATATAAATCTAGAATAAAAATACAGGGTGATATAATAAAGTAAAATGAAATCAAACTATAGTTAAAATAGAAATTAACTCCACAAACTGACATTTGCTCAATTATTCAGTAAATACATATTTGTTGATCAACTACTATGTGCATGGCTCTAGTGCAGAATTAAAACTGGACAAAATGATACCCTCCTTTAAAAAATCAATCTTTAATTCTTGTGGGAAAAAAATAACCTCAAAAAATAAAAAACTTACTTCTTTATGGTGTGCTCCTGCTGCAAATACTTATCTTGCACACACTTTTCAAAGATAACTAACGCATGTTCTCCCTTATTCATTCCATTCGGTACTTGGTGTTCTTCTGCAAACTCTGTAGATAAGAGCTCAGATTCTATTTCTTCCAACAAATCCTCTGATGCTGAAACAGTCTTTATTTTTGAAATAAGTTTCTTGGTACAGTCTGTATCATAGGGACTTTCTGAGTAAGTCTTTTGATTAGCTGCTTCTGTAAATGTAGATGACTTTAATTCTGCCAATATTTGTGTTACTGTCTGTTCTGTTTCATTTGTTTTTGAAACTTGCTTTGTAAAATCTCCACCAGGAAAATTAGCTATTTGTTCAGAATTTTCTGGGTATGTGTCTGTTTTAGCACAAGAATCCTCACCTCCACCATGATCTGGAATATAATTTTCCTGTGCTTCAATGTGCTTATCGTGTTCATTAGGCGGACATAAATTTTTATCAAAGTTTAATGACAATAGTTTGGACTCATTTTCTAAGCTGCTGCTTTCACCACCAGAAAACGAGTTGCATGAATCTTCCTTTAATTCAGATGTTTTCCCAATATTTTTATCAGAGGAAATGGAGGCTATGTGCTCTGTCTCTGACATGCTGACTGGTACCAATTCACTCTGCATTTCTTCAAATCTCTCACTGATCTTCGTTTTACATCTAAGAAAGTCAAAACATCAAAATTTAGAAAATTTTTAAACCAAGACACCATATATATTTGCAGACAATCCATGATGTGGAATAACTAAGGCCACAAATTTTACCACTAATAATTCTCTCAAAAGCTTTTCCTTGAGGGGAAATAAAAAAATCAGAACAGCCAATGCAAGAGTGCCACAACAAGTAAGGTACTACAAAGCGTCATTCTCTTTCCTCCTTCAATTCAGTCATGTAACTTCATTTCCGTTGCAGTTTAGCATTCCCCTATCACCCCCATAAGATGTTGGGTATGGAATAATACTGGTAAAATACTGGAGAAATAAGGCAGCAATGAAAACACTAGGAGAGAAATAACAAACCAAGATAATAAAACGATGCACATTAATGATGATAAAAACTTACTGAGAAGGAAAATTAAACAATAACAAAACACAACTACCTATAGCCCAGACACCTAGAGCTGAGTTCAGAAAAGTCAGGGTGTAAAGGATCCCTGACAGGAATTCTTCTTTCATCCAGGCAAGGATCCAGAAAGTACGATAGTGATTTCCAAACATTATCATCAAGAATAAGCAATGTTCAGTGCAATTCAAATGGAGTCCATAGGCACTACTTAGGTCATAAAACAAACATTTACAAAACTAATTCAACAACACTAGAATACATATTTTTATGCTGTTTATGAGGGTTACTATTCTAGCTATTTTCTGAAAATTAGTCAACATCAAAAATTATCCTAAGACAGAAAAATACAAAATATTCCAGCAATCTTGATGAAAAAGAATTGTCAACTTCTTTGGTCAAATATCAATAAAGCATGCATAGGGTAGATGAGTTACCAGAGTCATCTGAGGTTAGATAAAAAAGCGGGCAGATCACAGTTTTGACAGAAACTAGGAAAGAAATAATTCCCGATGGAAGGAGTACTTATGGAAAACAAAACAGAAAGATGAAATTTTTGAATTAATAGAAAGATATATGTTTCAGTCTGTGATGGAGGTGTTAGTGGGAGGATGGTGAATAAAGGTAAGAGCAGATGATCAAGCAGAATCCTCAGAATGATATGCAGGAGTAAACTTTGTTAAAGGATAATAATTCATGATAGGCTTGTAGACTTGATTATACTATAGAGTTTCTAGCACATAGTAGGTTCTCATATATTTGTGGAATTAAAGCACAGAAGTGATACAATAAAACTAGTATTTGAGGAACATAATTCTAGGAATGCAGAAAACAGGAAGAATAATTCTAAGAAAGGGAAAGATGACCAGCTTGTTTGTTAAATATCCTGGCATTTAGTTTAGACTGCCTTTTGGGGCATTAACTAATATAGAAAGTAGCCTTACTACTATAAATTACCTATGTGTATAACATGGTTCCAAACAACCAAACCAAAATTATCGTTATCTTGCTGCATATATAACTAAGACAAAGCCTACACTAGTACTACTAAAGGCTTGGCTTAGACAATACAAATAACTGCAGTAAGTTTATAAAGGGCCTCATTAAGCATGCTATATTCCAAAATCCAGGACAAAGCAACATAATTCTCACAGAGGGGCATTAGCCACTGACATTACCTTCTCCAAAGACTCAATTTAAGATATAACTTGTAAATGTGCTGCTGCTGAATTTGAAATCTTAATTTAGAAATCAATCTAAAAACTAATAAAGGAAGTAGTTTTAAACATCATACCTAGTCAATACTATATTAACTGAAGTTGAACTCAGAGGTGACCAAAATGTAATAGGCAGTAGATAAAGAACCTACTTAAAAGAGATTAAGTCTATAAAGGCATTGTGATTCCCCAGCACAGACAGACCAAGTGAGAAGAAACTTAATCATTCAAGAACTTCACGGCTTTTGTCTGTGTGCCATACTTTGTCAAGAGAAAAGCACTGAACAAATATTGGTTACTATCCTCTTATTCAACTTTCACATTCCCCAGGGTTCAGTCCTCAACTTTATTTTCCCTCTTAGAATTCATCAACTTTGATAACTTGAATCAACAACTCATAGTTGATGCCCACATTATTTTCAGTGTGGTGTTCTTGAGTTACAGATAACAAATTATCTATCTCTTCAGGGTCGTTCTATCTCCATATCTATGTTAAAATCTCCACCTGAATACAGGCATTTCCAATGGATGTTCTACCATAACCTCAAACTCAAAATGGCTAAATCCAAAGTCACAATTATAGCTCCTATAATTGTGTACCCCCAGCTAATCTTTTGTGTCAATGGTATCATTTTTCTTAGTTACGACTCCTTCCTTTCCTTTGCCCTCATATTCTTTTACCAATTTCATGTCTCCTGCAATTATACTCTCTTTCCTACTGTCACTGTCCCCTATCTGCAACTCAACCCAGGCCTGATCACTTCGTACCTGGAACACTTGAATTGTTTTCTCAGTCTCACTCCATTCCTCCCTCTTGTTCTCCTTTCTTCAACTCCAAGTGAAGGAGCAAAAAGGTTAATGGGAGGGCAGGTGACTTGAGACAGCACCAGGGCAAGTGTCATCCACTCTAGAGATGAGGTTAAAGCGTGTACTACACTGGATCTGCCAAAGAGGTACAGGAGTTGCTCCATGAAGTTGGTCCTCAATGGCAGACGGGGCCAGGGATCTAAAACACTGCCCCTAAAAAATCCACACATACCACCTCCAGAGAGACCACCATCAAATGCAACCAGATGAAGCAGAGTGAGGCCAGGACTACCTCTTCCCTCTTGAGAGGTTCAGATAATGAAAACTCTGCCTCCACTGGCTGGTCATCTTCCCCCAACTCCAAAAGGGCTAGCTAGAGAAAGGAGAGGGAATATATTTTAGACCCAAAGTACAACTCCTCTTCCTTAATCCAAGCAGCTGGGAACTAACGGCTTCAACCTTTCTTCAGGGAGAAAGATGAGTTTGTGATTAAGGTTTTTAGTTGCTTATTTTTGTTTTTTAAATGATTGAAACCTGTGAATTTCTGGAGTAAGTTTTCTCTGGTAATCAAAAGTAGCAGAAAAGTTATGATATCAAACCAAGACATTATTAAGGGACTGCACTTCAGAGGGAAGTGGAGGGGACAGGGGTGTTGTACACAGTATGATTGGAGATCCTTTAAGGAAAAAATAAAACCATTTCAAGCTTATACCTCAGAGCTGCGATTCCTCACTAAACCAGTTGCACTACTTTTCCAATCTCATCTCTCAACACATTCCTAAAATCCTAGTACTTCACTATACTGTACCAGTGCCTGACCAGTCTGCTTAAGATTCCTCCAGTCTGCACATTAACCTTTCCATGGCTTTGCTCCCATCTAGGACGTCCTTCCCTTTAGTCTATCCAGAGCCTAATTATACTTAAAAATTGACTCTAATGCCAAATCTTCCTCCAAATTTTCCCTCATCAAGTACAAAAATAATCTCTCATGTAAATGAAAACAAAGTGCACTTATGCTCATCAAGCACACAGTCACAGCCTTCCTCAGGACCTTTCTGAAAAGGCAGTTTCCAGCCTTTTAAATGATCTCTGTACTTGCAAGGAGGAGGAACCTTGCTCTGAATCAAACTTCTTAAATCTCAAGCAATATAATGGTAATAATAAATAGATAAATAAATCTAACAAATACATTCTCTACCACCTTTACACACATTCTTGCAAATGCTGTTCGGTGGTCCTCAATAAGGGTGGGACCCACTGGGTTTACACAATGATCTGGGGGACTGAACAGCATTTAAGGTAGAAACTAGGTTGTAAGAAGACTTGCAATGTGCAAGACAGTGCAGAACAACAAAAATTTGTCTCATTCTGCTGGATATTCATTTAGGTAAAACAACCTGTTTTTATAACTACCTCAGCTTAGACTCTGTTTTACATATTATCCTCCTATAAATTAAAGAAGGCTCTTTTAACCTCAAAAGACAAGTACTTTCTATATTGTTGCTCAGTAATATACCCACAACCTTTGAAAGAGTCTTCATATAAATTTGCACCTGATAACCAGTCAGCTTGCAAATTTAGTTTTCTGATGCTCAAATGAACGCTGACTGGAGGCAAAAAGAACAGGAGAGGGTTTAACGAAGAGCTATGTGTATATATGTAACAAAGCCGTCACCGAAAATTAAAAACAGTACAAGAACGGTGGGGGGAGGAGGGCCACCATGAGCTTGATTATGTCCACAATTAACCAGGGGAAAAAACAGTCAGCTGAGTCCTCTTGTGGGCCTCCAGGTGGCTGATATAGGCCAGTTTGGTTGGTGTCCAGGATTTTTCCTGGGGCAGTTTGAGTGGGGGAGTTGTCATCAAAGTAACTGAGGATGGAGCAGCCTAGGAGGAGATTAAAGAGGGTGGATGTAAAACTAGACATTCGTTTACAAGACTATTGTAATTACTAAGTGCTTGTACAAATCAAATTCACACTCATATATATAGATACAGTGATTACAATTCTAGATTATAGTATCTGTTGCTTTTCTGAAGTGAAAAATAACAGGTTATTTGACTTTTTAGCGACTCTTACTCATTAGGGGAAAATACAGTACTTAGAACAGTCACAAATTCCTCCTAATTCAAGCACTTCTTTTTCAGTTGTTTCTGTTTCTGACACAGTACTACAGGACCAATTCACACTCCAAAACTGTTTCAGTGGAGTGAGAACTGGTTTCGCTCTTACTGGAGCTCATCAGCTGTAGGCAACTGGTCAAGAAACATTTTTTATTGCGTTAAAACCGACCACTATCCACCTTGGATTTTATTTCTTAATGAAAGAACTCACATTTCAAGAAAATAATTTCCATACATGAGCCACATAAATGAAAACACTGTCTTTAAGAGTACTATTTCTTGTTTTCCTAGTAATTAGCAGTATAAACAACAACAACAAACTTAAGCTTATTCAATAAACTGCAAATAGAAATGATTCTAATCCACAGATACTTGGTAAAAGGTGTGCAAACAAACAAGCCTCATACAAAGGTATCAAGTCAGAAATACATTTCCAAACTAGAGATTAATTCGTTCCCCAAACAGGTACTGAGCCAGTCTTTTTTTTGTTTTTTTAAAGATTGGCACCTGAGCTAACAACTGTTGCCAATCTTTTTTGTTTTTATTCTTCACCCCAAAGCCCCCAGTACATAGCTGTATATTTTTTAGTTGTGGGTCCTTCTAGTCATGGCATGTGGGACCCGATGAGCGGTGCCATGTCTGCGCCCAGGATCCGAAGCAGCGAAATCCTGGGCTACTGGAGCCCAGCCGGCGAACTTACCCACTTGGCCATGGGGCCGCCCCCGAGCCAGTCTTAAGTGCAGACACAGTTCCATGTGTTGGGAACAGGGCAGTGAATGAAACAGACATCCCTCATGGAGTTTACATTCCAGGGTGGGGGACCAATATATAAAAGCTGGATGTGAAATCTTTTACTCCTTTTGTTTACAGCATTTTAATTCGAGGGTCTGTCAGTGTTCCATCAGATATGCCTAAGTGTTTTAAGTCCAACAAAAAAATCTGACTCAGTTCAGCACAGATATTTACAACAAACTACAAATTTTTAAATTACAAACTGTACCATCTGAGTCGCAAATAATACCAGCTGTATACTTATCAAACAACGTCCATTAAGATAAGCAAGTTGAGCCCATGAGAGCACTCTTATTCTTTAATATAATGGTTTACTGTCCTTTGAAGAAAAAATAAGCACATTCAAAAGTATTTTATATATTCCCCAAAAACACTTTGAAAGTAGCATAAACAAAATAACTTATCTTTCTGACCAGTTCTAACAAGGTTCTGATATGGCAATTAAAGTCAGAAGCAATAAATCAAAAAGCACCCATAGTTCAACACAATCTGATCACAACCCCCAAGTGACTGATTTTTGATAGATACTAACTTTAAAATACTAATACTTTCCTGGATAAGGCTTCTAAATATAGAATAAAATAATAGAAAAGAACCTGTGTAAGAAACATGAAAACCTTGTTTCACCTGATAAAAATATCTGACACTGAAGTTCACGTAAGGTGAATCTGTGCAAATCAAATTCTACTTTTAAAAGATTAAAAACTGAGCTGGCTATTTTAAAGAACTCTAGATTCGTCCTACCAAAAGGAGGAAATATTTTGTAAAGTAGTCAAATTCTACTTAAGCTTTTGGGTAAAATTTAACTTAATACATTGAGTTTCCTTTCCATGAAACATATCACTAAATTTTAAAAGTGGCCTTTAGTCCCTCAGTTTAAAAAGTATGTTCTATGAGGCCAAGGTCAATTATCCCTGTGAGGGTTTATCTTTGCACCCAAGACTTAGAGCAGGTGAATTTTACAGTGTGTGCACTATATCACAGAAAAAGATGTTAAGAAGACAGATTCAGGGAGCCAGCCCCGATGACCTAGCTTCAAGTTCCGCGTGCTCTGATTCGGCAGCCTGGGTTCGGTTCCCGGGCACAGAACCACACCCTCATCTGTCAGTAGCCACTGTGGCTTACAGAGAAGAACCAGAAGGACTTATAACTATACAGAACTATGAACTGGGGCTTTGGGGGACAAAAAGGAAGAAAAAAGGAGGAAGATGGAGAACAGATGTTAGCTTATGGCAAATCTTCCCCTGCAAAAACAACAACAACAACAACAAACCAGGCTCAAGGCAACAGACACAGAGGGACTCCCCGCAAAATAGTACCAAATCCTGTGACAGGATAACAGGAGAAAGAGAAATTATGATCCATGAAGATTCCAGGCAAAAGAGGATAAGTGGCCACATCGTATATCACATTATCAAGTTCTATGTCACATTATCAGTTTGGTATCTGAGATCCGTGCAGTTTTACATGTCTAATACTAAGTTTTAAAGCAGAAAGTTATTAATATAGAAATCTTATTTTGAAGCTACTTGTATAAAGCTCACTATTTGAATTTTAATGAGTCTAAGAAAACGTGAAAAGTATTGTCAGCTATTTTTTTTCCCAAATCTGAAAACTAAAAGAAGGAAAAGGGGCTGGCCCTGTGGCTGAGTGGTTAGGTTTGCGCGCTCTGCTTCGGCGGCCCAGGGTTTCGCCAGTTCAAATCCTGGGCAAGGACACGGCGCCATTCACCTGGCCATGCTGGGGCGGCATCCCACATGCCACAACTAGAAGGACCCACAACTAAAAAATACACAACTATGTACCGGAGGGCTTTGGGAGAAAAAAGGAAAAAAAAAAATAAAAGCTTTAAAAGAAGGGGAAAAAATTGACCTATAGCTCCCTTTTCAAAAAGGCTAACGACTGCAAAAAAAAAAAAAAAATTTAAAGATAAGTTGCACGTCTGCCTTATATTAAGGAGTTCTGGTTAATGTTTAAATCTTGAAACTACCTTTGGCCTGGGCTTGGTTAATGTGGTATGATGTAGTTTACAAAAAAATTAAATTATTCCTTAGCACTTACTATATAATCATCCCTACAGCAGACCAGCAGTTCCTGTGTCTTAACGACAGACAAATATACTCACAATCCAACCAATACTTTCCTTCGCTGGGTTTGATTTCCATTTTGTGTCAATTGCCCCTTCACTCCCAATATTTTTCCTTCTGTTTACTTCTTAGCCCAATTAGATTTTTTAAATCTCAGTAGCTGAGAAATAAAGTTCAAAGGAGAAGTTTGAAAGAATATGATAAGATTAGAGGGTTATTTGTAAACTGAAATTATCTATGCTCCCACTGTTGCCCTGAATTGAATACTAAATATAACACTAGCAATACTGTAAGCCCGGTGACATGTTTATGAGAAATTCAGGATCAGCTTTAGTTATTTAAAGTTAGAGGTAAGGGATAGAAGCAAAGCATAAGTTTTATTGAAAGAAAACAACCCAGAACTTCAGGTTAAGGATTCTTACTTTAACATGAAACTGTTAGATGAATTTGTAAAACTAATGCAGATTACTACTTGCTCTTCAAAGGGAAAGACGATTTTTCTAAATCTCTAAATAATGCTGCTTCGACCTATCATCTCTCCCTAAAGAGTGAGTACTGTTTTACCTTCACTCTAATGACGTCAGCATGTAGCTATAAACAGATGTTTTTAAACTGAAAATACTAAGCAATCATCAACAGCTATGCTGCCATTGTATAGCATCAAAGGACAACTGGAGCTATGGATGAAGGAACTAAAAGATTTAAAGAGTGGTTACTGTGCTACACCACTCCTTTGTGTGAGCAATAAATAAGACTCTGAAATACTGATGACACTCTATGGGATCTCCAGTGTTTAAAGAAACCTCTAAGGTTATATGCAGGTATTCTGAACTGGACAAAGTCTTAAAAAGAACAAAACCAATGTAAACACAATCCATGCATTTCCAGGGAATAAAACCAATATAAACACAAGCCAGGCATTTCCAGATTGCCTATTACAGTGTAAAAAGGAGTTTTAATTCTTTATACTGTAAGGTTTGTGAATTACTCAATAACCTTCACTGAATTTAAAACAACATGAAAAGACCAAAAAGGAAGGGGAAAAAAAAGAACTTGGCCAATCGTCACTGTTTTCAATTTGTGTAACGATAAAGAAGTGAAAAATAGCTGTACAGAGAACAGTAAATCTTATACACACACAGACAGTTCAGTTTCACTATCAATGTCTCTTGAAACTTAATCTTTCCCACAAGATCAACACCGCAAATACAAACCTGCAGTGAATAGATGGGAAGGCTACACCCAACACCGAGCATACCTAAACACTTAATATCTTTTTTTTTGAATGACTACCAGCACACCTCTTGAAACACTGTTCTACTATTTTACTGCACATTTTCCTTAGAAAAACTCTTGGCTTATCATTTTGGAAGAAATAAAAAAGCTGGGCAACAAGGCACACACGCAGAGAAAACTGCCAACCTCCTGGGACTGCACGGCGTACTTTCACTCCCTATCTAATTTCTATCACCACCAAGTGAAAGAGGCAGATTCTAATCCAGATGTTCCGACTCCAAATCCAGGCCTCTTTCCTCTAAAGAAAATCAAGATGTGAATATTAGCGCAAGTTATTAAACTGTTAACAGCTGACCAATAATTACACCTGCACTGTTCCCCAGGATTTCTACCGGGGACAGGTAGAAGGGGCTTTACCATTTTACATATTTGATAGAGACAAAAAATTGAAATACCAATCTTACCAGCCAAGGTTTATCAAATGCCTTGATGTCCTTGGAGAAAAGGCAACATAAAAACCAAGAACAGTATCTCAGATATCCACGATCCCAAAGAATCGTCTCTAAGTTACTTAAAATCACAGTAATGGAAGTGTTTGGAAGAGGGTAAAAAGTAGCTACCAACAGTAAACATAAAACACACACACAGTCAACTTAGAGACGAAAAGAGAAACAGACGATTGAGTCTATGAAAGATCGCCGAGCAGGTGGGGCTTAGCAGCAGTTCGCTCTGGGAGACCACGCAACCGGCCCAAAGTCGGCCGTTTTCTAGGCACTGCTCAGGGGGCGCGGCCCCACGACCCCCGCCGACCCCTTTCAGCCGCCTAGTCCCCTGGCGGCCCGCGTCCGATGGAGGGAGGCAGGGCGAGGGAGGGACTCCGTCCCCGCGCGCTCCCTCCGCGCATCGCCCCCAGGACAGGCTGGGGGGGAGCCGCCGCGGGACCTGCACGACGGCTCGCGAGGTGGGGAGCCCCGCCGCGCAGCCACCGCGACTCCCTGGTCCGCCCCGGGCGCCCCTCGGGCACTCACCCCACTTCTCCGAGCCTCGGGCCGCACCCCTAACGAAGCCGCTGAAGCTCCGGCTCAGGGGATAACTTCTCCATAGCGGGGTGCAGCAGATCAGGGGGCGTGAGGGGAGGCAGCGGTGGGGAACAGGGCCGACCCCGCGCTCCCTGGGTCGCGGCTTTCCCAAACCCCCGCGGAGCTGACACATCAACAAAGATGGCGGCAACGCTGAAGCCGGCCCAGCTACAGCTGAAGGGGCGGGGCTCCCTGGAGCAGCCAATCAGTGCGGCGAGGATGGTGTGACGCGGCGCACCTTGGAGCCCGAGTAACCTGTCTGCAGTGGGCGGGGCCGGCGCAGCCCCGCCTCCTGCCCGGGCGCTCCCAGCCGCGCGCTCAGACTGGCTGGCACCCACGCCCTGGCGGACCCGGCCGGCCGGCTCGCCCGCGGGTAGTGCTGTCCTCCCTCCCACGCCCCTCCCCGACCCAAGCGGGTTCTTTCTTTCCGTAGGATGCGCTCATTGCATATACTCCCTCCTCACACTTTGGCCCTTCTTCATATGAGTCATGGGCTTAAAGCAATCAAAGAGAATTAGAAATTGTGACTTAGCTCTAAAACTCATACTGTGCACCTGACGTGGGCAGAGTCAGCAGCAGCAGCCCACCTGTCCGTCTGATAATTTATCCCTGGGAGGGACTCCAGGGTTTCCATGGCACCACGTTCGTGTCCACAGCGTGGCACCTACTGCCATTGTTCAGTAATAAAGCGTTGGTGCGTTGGTCTCTGGCACGAGACTGTGAGCGCCTGGAGCGCGGGAAGTGGCCTCTCTGGCTGGGTACCCAGCGCGCAGCGTGGGGTTTGACACGCAGGAGCTCTCAATAATAAGCAACAAAAAGTGTATGGGGGTCGGGGGTAGCTCGGAGAGAGCGTACTGAATACGGCTGCCTAATCCAGTCCAGAGAGGTAAGGTGAGCAGTTTCAGTCTGTGGAGGTTTTGCAAACCTACTCTGTCCGGTGAAGAGATGTTCTTTGGTTTAGGGCTTCTTATGCACAACTCATGAATGAAAATATTTGATTCTGACAAGTCATCAATGCAAGAGTTCATAAAAGAAAACTTGCTACCGTTCTGTTAAACTTCTTTGATACTAACTGCTGGCAAAAAGAAAAGAAAAAAAAATCATTGTGTAACTCTGTTCCTCTTTCCTTTTCAACAGGAAATGGCACCTCCTTCCTTAAATGAAGATACTGCATTAAAACATATTTTGCAATTAAAGTGTCAGTAAAGAAATGACTTGAGTTCAAACCAATAAATCAGCCAAACATTCCTAGTGAGATATATTATTCCAAGGGGAAAATAATCAAAGAAACTATAAACTTTTTTCAGTACTCATATTGTCAGTAATAATATTCATATTGTTGTTTCTGAAAGATACATTAGTATAAAGCATACAAGTAATCACATCTTTGGGAACCAAGATTTTCAGTACTGGGGAGAGGAAATACAAATAAAAAATCAAAGAAATTAAGTAAAAACTCTGCAATTTTAAATTTGAATTTAGAAATATCAGTATGAAGTCATGGTGCATTTACACTTAGAATCAGCCCTTAATCTCCAAGAGGAGTCCAGGTGACTTTTAGTGGGAAATTACATTTAGAGATGATAGTCTGCAGAATAGGGGTGTGCACTGGATTGATTATTGTTCTAGGCCTTTTCAGTGGACAGACTTTATTTTTAATGAAAAACTTGACTTGAACATACCAATTATTAAAAATCATTTGAGACTCTGGAATTTTTAAATACTAATTTTACAATATTAAGAAATTATTAAAGGTGGGATAAGTTTTGGTGATATTTTTTAAAAGTCATAATCTTTTAAAGAAACATACTTAAATATGTATGATTGAAAAGATACAATGACCCAGAAAGTAAGAAAGTGCCCTAAATAAATAAATAAATAAAAACACCTCACATTGATAGGAGTATGTCAAAGGAGAACAAGAGGCAAAAGAGCTCCCAATGGCCAAAGCTGGAACAATTTGAGCAAGGAAATAGTGTTGGATTATAACCCAAAGTATAAAATAAATATCCATGAGTCCATACTGATACATATAGAGAGATGAATGAATATATTAATAAATGGAGAAGAGACAAATCTCCCATGCAAAAGAATTTCAATTAATTTCTGTAGGTACTCTGCCCTTAAGGACAGGAACTGTAACTCCCTTTCCTTAGGTATAGACTGCATATAATGATTTCCTTCCAAAGTGTATAGCATGGGAAAGGGAGGGGAAAAAAAGAGTAACTTTATAGTAGAGAAACTTGACAAACACTAGACAGGTGATGGTGGAAAACATCAACTGTCATAAATCATGTTCATAGGACATACACTTGACGATGCAATACAAACGGCGCTTTACCTCTGTAGCCTTCCTTCCAGTAACTCCAGTCTTATTATGAGAAAAACATCAGACAAATTCCAACAGTGTGCTTTTCTACGAAACGCCTGGCCAGTACTCCTGGAAGCTAAGGTCATCAAAACAAGGAAAGTCTGAAAAACTGCCACAGCCAAGAAGAGCTTAAGGAGACATAACAACTAAACGCAATGTGGTATCTTGAATGGGATCCTGGTTCAAAAAAAGACCAATGGGTAAAAACTGAAGAAATCTAAGTAAACTATGGACTTTCGCAATAATATCAATATTCGTTCCTTAATTGTAACAAATGTATCCTTAATTGTAACCTTAATAACAGGAGAAACTGGGTGTGGCTTACATGGAAATTCTGTGTATCATCTTCTCAATTTATTCTGCAAATCTAAAACTGTTCAAAAAAATAAAATGCGTTAAAAATATACAAGTCGGAATTTGCTTCAAAACAATGGGAGGAGAGTGTGTGAGGTACAGATCAGTCAAGAATGACTAAATTGATAATGTTGAACCTGGGTGATGAGGTACCTGGGGGTACCACTTCTTAATTTGTTTGAAAGGGACATAGTTTAAAAAAATGTTTTAAATATTTTCTTTGAGCAACACCAACATATCACATGCTCTCAGTCAAGAAAAAAAAGTCAGATGTTTAATTTCCAAGACCAGGCAGTCAATGGATTAATTTGAAAAACTTTGTAAGACTTTAAGGGGTTAATGTGACCCAGGTGACCTTTGCAGGGACAAGATCTGTGTCTTTACACTCAAAATTTCCCCTCAGAGCTCCCAGGGACACCTTTGTAGAAGAAGCTAGAACAGCTACATTAAGTTTCCGCTGAGGAACTGTCTAAGCCCGTGGCCTTTGCACCCCCGCTGGAGCACAAAGACGCGCCTCCGCGGCCAGAGCGCAGCTGCCCCTCCCGCGAGCGCGCGCGTGGGCGCTGCGGGGCGCACGTGGGCGTGCAGTGCGCAGGCGTCGCGCTGGCGCGGGAGGGCCCGCTGGGCAGCGGAGGTGAGGTGAGCACCGAGAGCGTATCTGGGCGGCGGGGCTCCTGGGTACCGGCCATCGCCGCCACGGCTAGGCTTCAGAGGTGGGTTAGGGTGAGCGACCCTTTTGCCTTTTTCCAGGTCAGGGTTCCCACGTGCATGGTGGGGAAAGGGACTGCATGAGGGCTACGGAGCTTCGGTCGTTGGGGGCCGGACGTTCGGCGCTGGACGTTGAGGTCGGGCGTTGAGCGGGTACAAGGGGCCTGGATGTGGAGAGGATAGAAAGGTGGAGGAGACCTTGGAGTCTAGTCTGGGAAGGGCAGGTCGAGGGTTGGAGGTCTTGGTGTGGGAGCATCCTTATCGGGGAGAGGGACGACGAGAAACGTGGGAATTGCATCCCATTGGAGGATCTCTTTCCCCTTCTCTCTAAAAGAAACTGGTTTGTGGATTCAGTGCCTTCGTTTAACTCAAAGCTACAGTGCAAACGATACTAATACTTATTAGACTTTTTTCCCTACCTGCTACCTCCTCCAGGAGAGGAAGATGCACTGTGGCTCTCGCTTAGATAGGGGGTGAGCCGGCTCTGGTTCATTTAACAAATGTTTCTAGCATGTCTGCTATGTGCCAGTGGCTTTTCTTGGCACTCACGCCCCTGCTGTAAATAATGCTTGCCCTGTTGGCCTCTGGGGTTGCAGAAGATGCTTCCAGTTCCCTTATTGAGCCCTCTGGGTGTTAAATGGGAAATTGTACGGCGTAGGAATCTGACCGGGATTTTCATCTCAGCTGTGTAAGGGCCCTGGGCCTGGGGGGGTTTGGCGAGTTGCTTGCCCTCCTCACGTCTGCTTTCCTTATCTGTAGGCATAAGGAACTAGGAATACGTTAATCCTCAAACTATTTCCAGCTTCGATGTGCAAACTAGTACCACACGAGCAGAAGAAATTCTTTGTGTGTGGGAGTGGCATAAAAGTAAAGTAGAAATATCGCTGCCTTTTAGGTACTTGGTAGGCACCAGCCACTATGCTAAGTAGTTACGTCCAGTCACACATTTAATCCTCATGATTGGGAATTATGAGGAAGTTACTGCTGGCCACGTTTTACAGTCACAGAATCCTCGAAAGGTGAAGTGATTTGCTTGAGATAGCATAGCTAAATGAGGAAGACGAGATTCTGCTCAGACTTGGGTCTGACCGACTTGGAAGCTCTTCTACTGACCCATTGAGCTTCCCAGCTTTAAAATGGAGTGGGTTTTGTTTGTTTTGTTTTTGAGTAGGCATTCTTTCTGAATACGTGGAGTTACCAGGAAGACAAAAATAAACATTAGAGAAGAAAAAAAATTACAGCTGAGTACCTGCTGCATGTGCTTTCGGTGTTAAAGGAATTAGCTCACTGCGGGTTTCCTCTAGGCCTGAGGCTGTGGTCTCCAGGGAGGGAAGGAGCGGAGCGGGCTTAGGTCACTGCAGGGTATCCTGGGATGCTCCCAGCTATATGGGGAATGGGGAGCAGGATTCCAAAGGAGTAAAAGAAAGAGTTTGCCACTTAGGGAGCTTCACATCTTATTGAAAGCATGAAGCACAGAACAAAAGGACAGTACAAAGCCGAAGCTTTGTTTTGGCTTGTTCAACTAGAGAAGTTAGTCACTTCCATTCTGCTGCTCTTTTATTACGTCATTTGGGGACCCTTCTAATTAACCTGTGTGTTAGCTAAGGAAACAGCTAATTACTGTGGATTTGAGGACTATTGGAAATACATTTATCACCAGTAGCATGTTAAAAAATAGTGGATTGTATATGGAGGAAACTGCTTGTTTTAAAAGTGACTGAGGTTGGCCTATGACATATTGTGACTCTTGCAGCAGTGTGTCACCCCTCTGCACACGTACAGCAGAAGTCTGTGGTCCAAGTTTGGGAAGCACAGCGTTAAGATATAGAGCCTGCCCCGCTCCAGATTCTGGTATGCCCAGTGATTGACACAGAATAAACCCAAGAAGGCATAAATGCGAATTCTTACAGGTGGTTTTTTAACGTTGAAATTCAGTCTTAAAAGTCTGTTCTGTATCCCAGTTGCGGTTAATTCATAGAACTGCAAATCAAAAGAAAGAGGCAATTTTATGGTATAATAATTACACATTTTTTTAAAAAATTAAATTTCAAAAGACTTTAGATGACTGGAAGTTTTATGTGTACTCAGTAGTCCTGGCAGCCGCTCCAAAAGCCCTGAGCCTGGTAATGAAAATTCCTGAATAGGGTGAGGCAAGTGAGGTGTCCTTCTAACCTAAATATTCTGCTATAGGTAGAGCTTCTTTTAAGCTTAGATCCTTTTTATTCGCTGCTTAAACTTTACATTGGATCCAAGACTGATTCTATTGTTCCTAAAGTCAAATATATTGACTGATTTTGAGACTTTAGAAGAGTTGACGTAAGACATGATATTCGCTATTAAATTTCAGTAAACCTCATAGCATGATGTAATCCTCCATTTAAGACTGCCAGAAGTAATTTCAGACAGTGAATTTCGTTTTCCCGGTCCAGGTTCTCATGGAAACATTACAATAGTGCATTTTTAGTTTTATCATATGAATATCTTTTGAATGCCTCATTGTACAAAACACCACGGTAGGTGCTGTGGGAAATCAGAGGTTTTATTGTTAAATTTTTTCATAAGATATGGTTCCTGCTCTCAAGCAACTTAAAATAATCTAGAGACAGACATAATTTATGTATGGGTAGTTGCTGTAATACAGGGTAGTAAGGAGCTGACTGTGGATTGACTGTCAGCCTCACCATTTAGGACAAAGATAGGTAAAGCTATTTCAGGAGCTGTGTGCTGCATCTTGAGGATCCCACTGATGTCTTGAGAAGATGACTATTCCCTAGTTTTGTGGTTTAAATATTACTATGATCCTTTACTCGATTTAGAATTAACCACACTTTAGGGAAACAAAGTGTAATATGCAGTGATTTTAATCTTTACATTCTTTTTCCTATAAAAGTAATTCATCCTGAATTTGGAAAACGAAAAATATTCCCTCATAGACCTATCAACCCCAGAATACTCACTGTTATTTAAAATTTAATATATTTCAATCTTTTTTACATGGAATTTTTTTGCGGTTATTATTATATTGAATATACAGTGTTTTTCTGATTTTTCATTTGTTGTAAGACATTTTACATTTTTGAAAACTAGGATTCTAAATGGTAATAAAGGCATCACAGTTTTTTTTCTTCTTTTAAATGGACATTTATATGTGCAGGATTTTTTGACGTTTAGAATTTTAATGGGATGATTTGTAGAAGTAGAGTTACCAGATGAGTGGCTAGGAACATTTTTAAGACTATATATGTGTATTCATATATCTCCAGATTGTTTCCCTGAAAGAGCAGATTAATTTACGTTCCCTTCAGTAATGTGTCCTTTTTTTTTTTTTGAGGAAGATTAGCCCTGAGCCAACTGCTGCCAACCCTCCTCTTTTTGCTGAGGAAGACTGGCTCTGAGCTAACATCCATGCCCATCTTCCTCTACTTTATATGTGAGATGCCTACCACAGCATGGCCTGCCAAGCAGTGCCACGTCCGCACCTGGGATCCGAACCCTGGGCCGCCAAAGTAGAACATGCGCACTTAACTGCTGCACCGCCAGGCTGGCCCCATGAGTGTCCTTTTTAATTGCACCCATGATAGAAAGAAAATAACACAGTTATTTCAATGTGAATTTTTATTACAAATGAGGTTGAACATTTTCCCCCTTATGTTTATCAACTAATTGTCATTTTCTATGCATTCTGTTCATGCTTTTGCTCATTTATTTTATTGCTAAGTATCCCTTGGGCTGCAAATAACAGAAGGCCCATGGGTTTATGTGTCTGATGCCCCAGCAAATCTATGCATAGGTAGATCAGGACTGGTGTGACAACCGTAGGATATGGCCAAGGGCATCAGGCTCTTTGCATTTTCTGTTCCACCACTCTTAGGTTGTGCTTTCTTCCTTATGCTTATTGCTTCCTGGTTGCAATATGGATGATATACCTTTAGGCCTCAGATCCACATCGCAGGAAAAAAGGGGCAAAGAACCCTGCTTGCGGCGCCTGTCCCTGTTCATCAGGAAAGGACAGAGCTTTCTGAGAAGCCCCTCTCAGGAGAACGCTGATTTGGGCCAATATGTAGTGACTGGCTCAAGCTGGCAAATCTAAGGTGGAAGATGCTGTTTGGGTCAGTCAACCGCAGCGTCCGCTGCAATATGTTTTTACTCTTTATCCCACTTTTTTGAAGGTATCAAATTTGTAATTTAATAATACTTATTTCCTGGAACCTTTAGTGTGTTCTGTAAGTTTTTGACTTTATGTCATCGTGTTTGCTCTCATTTCCTTGGTAATATTTTACCACTTTTAAACTAAAACAAAAACATAACCCTTCACCCTCCAGTGTGGTGTTGCTGGCTGATTCCCTGGGAAGGACAAGCTGAGATGGAGATTTTTGTGGTGTGATGAGTGTATGTGGGCTGTATGTTACCAGTGTTTTTGGAGTTAGTTGAGGTGGCCTTTGTAGTCCAGTACATGCTCAGTGCTGGAAAAATGAATGTTCTTGGTTGTTTTGGTCTCTATTAGATCAAGTTTACTATGTTACTAAAATATTTATCACTGCTTGTTTTCCATCTGTTGACTAGTGTAGGCAGGCGTGTCTTTCTTGTGGACTGTATTTCTCCTCCAGTCAGTTTTTGCTTTATACATCTCAGAGTGACATTGCTGTGATTCAAAGATTCCTGGCTGCTCTCTCTCCTGGAGTGTTTCTTTTATCAATGTAAAATATCTTTCTTTGTCCTAATATTTTCCACCTTGGGTTCTATTTTATCTTCTATTAATATTAGCATTCCACCTTTATTTTGGTTATTTGCAAGGCAGATGTTTTAGTCCTTTTATTTTCAGCAGTACCATATAATTTTGTTTTATGTGTGCCTTTTGTGCATAACACCTAGCTGGATGTTTTTCTTCCTAGGTCTATCTTGCTTTCTTCTCTTTTCTCTGAGACTAGGTCATTGATACTTAGATTACTTGGGCTTGGTCCTGTCATCTTATTAATGTTTTCTATTTACCATGCTTGAATGTTTTTTTTGTTGGATTGAGATTTTTTTTTCTTCTGTGATTTTAAAGTTATGCATTGTTTCTGTTGTTGTGGTAGTTACCCTAATATTTAAATGCATGTTCTTTATATTTCCTGTATAAAGTCTAGGGTTACTCAGTATTCGTATCGCCACCCAATTTCCCCTGGAGGTTATTTTCCTTTTGTAATTTCACAGTATCCCTCTCTTTTCATACTGCATCCGATATTGTATTTCTCAGTCTGATCCTTCAATTTGTGCGTGCTTCTTGCTGCAGGTGTGCTTTCTCCGACAGCTGCAGGATCTCCCACCCAGCTGCTCGTCTGCAGGCTTCCTATTAGGGTCCTTCCCAGGATCCGGTCCACTCAGAGTTCCCCACCTTTGAGTGTCCCTGTGTATTTCTTTTTTATTATTATTATTTTTTTATCTTTTCTGGATTGTCATTGGATTAGGCCAGGCCTAATTTAAAGAAAGAATTGAGATGGAAGTTTTAAGGCACCAAGGAGGAGGATTTTTTTGCTGTCTATCTTTTATTCAAAACAGGGTTAACATTTAGATATTACTCATGCTAGTTTCAGCTCGCCAGTGACTTTTTTTTTCCTAGAGCAGTTTTGGGAGGATAGGCCCAAGTTTTGCCTGCAGGCTACAAACAAAGCTGTAGGTCACTACTTCAAACAGAGGAGTTGTTTGTCTGCTTTTATTACTACCCCTGGGCAGGACTCGCAGTGTTCCCTAAGAGTAATAGGAAAACAACACATAATGTCTCCGTAGAGGTCTCTCAGAGGCACTTTGCAACAATATGTGCATCTTATTTTCAGAGAAAGGTGCACACAGATAAGTTCTTAAAAGCGATGGATACAAGTTACAATTTATGGAAGCTCAGCTGGAAATTATGAAAGCAGAGGACTTGGGGAAAACTCAGAATAGAGGTCAGCTGAGGCAAATTGCGACAAGGGAGGAAAGTGTTTACCAGGCGGGTGAGAGAGTGGACCTTTCTGGGTAGTGTGTTCCCCATGTGCAGGGAGGTAGCGCATAGCATGACGTGGGGGAGGGTAGAGGGATACTGAGAGGCGAGACAGGTAGGTGATGACCCGATTTAAACAATAACCTCTATTGTATTTCCCCGTTAAGTTGTACACTCTAGCTTGGAAATAGTTCTTTTAAAACATGAAAGTCCTTTTGTGTTTCTTTCAAAAGCTTTTTAAACTAAGGAATGGTGTCAGCGCTGAGATTACTCCGTCAATGTCTCTCGAGTTAATCTTTCGTTGTCTGTTGTTGAATTCTGTTAAACTTGGAGTTTATACTTAGGGAATTGTTTTCTTGTGCCCATAGGGCCAGGCTTTGATAGCACGCTTAAGTCTGCTCTGGAATCATTCATGAGAATTGTCTGTTATATAAAAAGAAATCACCTGGGCCTGCAGTGCTTCTACTTTTGTAATTAAAAGTTGCCTTTTAAATACATTTCTTCCCTTAGACTTCTGTGAATGTTAAATTGCCGCTTAAGATGATGTCAAGAAATAATCTGGAGACATCTGCTTGTAAAATGACAGAGCCATTTAATTTTGAGAAAAATCAAAGCAAGCTTCCATCACATGATTCTTTAAGAAGTCCTGGAGGACATGCTAACCATCCTAATTTCAGGTTGAAAAGCCCAGAGAATGGAAATAAAAAGAACAATTTTTTGCTTTGTGAGCAAACCAAACAGTTTTTGGCTAGTCAAGAAGACAACTCAGTGTCTTCAAGCTCTAATGGCACCAGTGGAGAAGTGGTTGGATCCAAGGGAGACAGGAAGACACTGCCAACAGGTGAGTGAAAACTACAGGCTTAATACTTCTTGATTCTGATGGTCTCTTTGACTTGTCACAAATATGAATAACTACACACCGGTGGGTTCGCAACAGAACAACCAAATGGCTACCTTAAGTATTTGAGTTTAAATGTTAGTTTAGAAGGAAAACCCAGATGCCACGTAGCTCCCTTTGGCTAGATTAATTGCAGAAAGGATTCCTGAGGAAAGAATGTCTACAGATGAGCTTTTTTCCCCCACAATCAGAGAACTGTGCTAGGAATGTAGAAAGGAAATACGCTCACTTTTTACGAGTGTTCTACAGATTGGCTGTATTTTAAAAATACTATGCAAATTCTGTGCATGTAATAATCTAAGAGATTGTTTCATTTGATTTTTTTTTTATCATTTCTTTAGTCCTAATTCTAAACACCTGCTTTTTAAGGTGGCTGGGCCCTGGTGGAATTTGGCCTCTGTGAATGTGTATGAGATGTGATCTTTGAATATTATGGTGATGGAGTTCTCAGAGTTTCTGAGATCCTCTGGGGTTTCCCAAGAGGTCAAAACTATTTTCCTAATAATATCAAAACATTATTTGCCTTTCCCCTGTGCTGACTTTACACTGATGGTGCAAAAGCAAACGTGGGTAAAGTGCTGGCACCTTAATAGCTCAGCTTTAGGCAGGGACACCAGCCTGGGCTAGAGGTCATTGAGTTTTTCATTTACATATGTTTGTAGTTAAGACAAATGAAAAAAGCCAGAAATGTGAATTTTACTTAAGAATGTCCTTGATAAAGCAGTAAGAATTATTAATAAGTCTTGACCCTTGTGTACAGGTATTTTTAGTGTTTTGGGTAGCATTGGAAATTACCCCTGACTCGTGCTGCATACTGACCTGTGAAAGCGCATGTGCGAGTGTTTGAGTTGCGAGATGAATGGAAACTTTTTACTTGGAACATCATTTTTACTTGAAAAGAATGATGAACTATGGTTATTCAGAGTTATCTGGCAGTCACTTTCTCAAAAATGAACAAAGTGAGCCTGTCACTTTAGGGAAAACAGCTGACAGTATTTTGTTGCTAGCGATCAAATTCAAGCTTTCAAGGAAAAATGAGAATTTCAGGAAACTTGTGTCTGCCACTCTGAGCTTGACACCTTCCCAATACTTAAAGACTTTTCTGGTGATATGCGTGGGGATATTAACACACATGATTTTTTTGATATTGCATAATGAAATGTGTCAACATTTGGAAGATCTGTATTAACTCAGAGTTTCTCAGTCTTTTCCAAATGACCAGTGCATGATGTTGTGTAGCCATGCATGGGTGAAAATCCATTCGACGTGCAAGATAAATCAACAGATTCTAATGTCACAGTATGAAAAGTTTATTGATAGGGTTTTAGATTCCACTAACCCTTAAACTACCCCTTGAGTTTCAATGTGATATTAAGGGAAAGTATCCACAGTTATCTGAGAAGGCTGTTAAATACTACTTCTTTTTGCAACCGCATATCTGTGTGAGGCCAGATTTTCTTGAGATGCTTCAACCAAAGCAACAGACCACAACAGATCAGAAAAGCAGATATGCGAATCCAACTATTGTTAGTTAAGCTAAACATTAAAGAGATGTACAAAAATGTAAAACAGTGCCACTCTTCTCAATTTTTTTTTTGCTCTGGAAAGCATAGTTTAAAAAAAAAGAGTAAATGTGTAATGCATTTACTATTTTTAAGTAAATGTTTTTAAATTCTTAGTTTAATTTCTGAGCCACATAAACAAAAACTCTTTGAAGTCCTCAGTGATTTCTAAGAGTGTGAATGAGTCAGGAGTTCAAAAAATCTGAGAACTGCTGCCTTAGTGAAGAAAGGAAAGTTCACAATGTGAAGAAGAGTAGTCGAGGAAATTTCAGACAAATCCTTATTTTTCATTAAGAAAAGTAGAATGTTGCTTATTTATAGTGTAGTTTTAAGACTATTATGATACAGACTTACTATTTGAATATTACCTAGTTATGATATTGTACATTTTCAGAAATAAAATAATATTTGGCTCTTATTAGACATTATGTTTTTCCTTCCCAGGAAACTCAGTGTCACTGTTAAATGTTGGAAATAATTTACCACCCAAGGAAGTAAATAGTGTAAGTTATTTTTTTTTTTTATTTTGTGTTTTTATTTTGGGTAAAAAATTCTAAACATTTTTGTATTGTGTGAATAGAGTTATTCAATTTGCAGGTATTATTCAAAGTCAAACTTCATTTCTTTAACCTAGTACTTGAAAAAACATTCAACTCTTTCCTTTTAGGTAATTGTAGATAACATAAAATTGTAAGAAATAGTAGAGAATCTTGTGTAGCGTTTTCCCAGTTTCTCCCTATGGTAACACACTGCAGAACTGTAGTATAATAGCACAACTAGGATATTGACATTGATACAGTCAAGATACAGATGATTTCCATCACTCCAAGGATCCCTTATGTGCCTTTTTATGGGGCCTTCTCCCCCTCCTTAACCCCCGCTGGTCACTGATCTAATCCGTATTTCCACAATTTTGTCATTTCAGGGATGTTGTATAAATGGGATCATACACTATGTAATCTTTTGGGATTGGGTTTTTTCACTCAGTGTAATTCTCTGGCGATTCATCTAGGTTGTTGTATGTATTAATAGTTCACTTCTTTTTATTGCTGGGTGGTATTCCATGGCTTATTTAACCATTCATCCATTGAAATACATCTGGATTCTTTCCAGTTTGGGGCTATTACAAGTGAAACTGCTATAAACATTCACGTGCAGGGTTTTATGTGAATATAAGTTTTGTTTTTTGTTTTTAGCTCAAAGATAAATGCCCAGGAGTGCAATTTCGGGGTCACATAGTAGTTGCATATTTAGTTTTTTAGGAAGCTGCCAAAATGTTTTCCAGAGCAGCTGTACTATTTTACATTCCCACTAAGAATGTGTGAGTGATCCAGTTTCTCGTGGTCCAGCATCCTCACCAGCATTTGGTTACTGTTAGTATTTTTTTCTCCGTTCTCACAGGTGTGTGGTGATATCTTAGTGTGGTTTTGTTTTCCTAATGGTTAATGATAAACATCATTTCATGTGCTTGTTTACCATCTGTATATCCTTTTTGGTGAAATATTTCTTCATGTCTTCTATCCATTTTCTAACTTGGATTATTTTTTTTACTGCTGAGTTTTGAAAGTTCTTTGTATATTCCAGATTCTAGTCCTTTGTCAAATATGTGATTCACAGATATTTTCTCCCAGTCTGTAGCTTATCTTTTCGTCATTTTAACAGGATGTTTAGAAGAGAAAAGTTTTTAATTTTAATGACATCCTGATCAATTTTTCCTTTTATGGATTACGCTTTTGGTGTCGTCTAAGAACTCTACTACTTTGTTTTGTTTTTTTTTTTTTTTTGGAGGAAGATTAGCCCTCAGCTAACTACTGCCAGTCCTCCTCTTTTTTGCTGAGGAAGCCTGGCTCTGAGCTAACATCTGTGCCCATCTTCCTCTAGTTTATACGTGGGACGCCTACCACAGCATGGCTGCCAAGCAGTGCCATGTCCGCACCCGGGATCTGAACCAGCAAACCCCGGGCCGCCGAGAAGCAGAACGTGTGAACTTAACCGCTGCGCCACCGGGCCGGCCCAGAACTCTACTACTTTAGATCCAGAAAATTTGTTGGTTTTTTTTTCCCAAGAAGTTTTACATTGTTTGTGGTCCATTTTGAGTTAGTTTTAAGTTATGAGACTTAGGTCAAGCTTGGTTGGTTTGTTTTTTTCACCTTGGGCTGTCCAATTGCTCCAGCACCATTTGTTGAAAATGTTCTCTTTCCTCTACTGCATTGCTTTTGCACTTTTGTCAAAAATTAGTTGGGCATAATTTTGTGGCTCTATTCTGGATTCTCTGTTCTTTTCCACTGACCTATGTATGGGTTTGTCCCTCCACCAATACCACACAGTACTTAAGCTATGTAATAAGTCTTGAAGCCATATCTAGAGTGATCCCTCCCACTTTCTTTCTTTTTCAGAGTTGTTTTAGCTAGTCTAGTTCTTTTGCCTTCCAATATACACTTTAGAATAATCTTGTCCATATCTACAAAGAAATCTTGCTGGCATTTTGATCGGAATTGCATTAAACCTCTATGTCAATTTGAGGATTAGTGACATTTTTGCTGTGTAGAATCTTCCAATCCATGAGCACAATCTGTCTCTCCATTTACTTAGTCTTCTTTGATTTCTTTCACTTTGTAGTTTTCAGCTTACAAGTCCTGTGCACGTTTTGTTAGATTTACACCTAAGTAATTTTTTTAGGTGATTGTAAATGCTATTATATTTATTATTTCCACGTGTCATGTTCATTGCTTATATATATATGTATATATATATGGTTGATTTTGCATATTTATCTTGTATCCTGTGATCTTGCTGAAATCACTTGTTCTAGGAGGTTTTTTCTTTGTAGATTCCTTGAGATTTTCTACATAGACAATTATACCATCTGCAAATGGGGACAGTTTCATTTTTCGTTTTTCAGAATACATGCTTTTGATTTCCTTTTCTTGCCTATTGCGCTGGCTAGAGCTTCTAGCACTATGTTGAGTGAGAGTGGTGACAGTGAGCATCTTACTTTGTTTCCAGACTTAGGGGCAGAGTATTGAGTCTTCCACTGTTAAGTGTGATGTCAGCTGTAGGATTATTATAGATATTTTTATTAAGTTTGTGAAGTTTTCTCTATTCCTCCTTTTCTGTTTTTATCATGAATAGGTGTTGAATTTTTTCAAGTGCTGCTTCATCTATTGATACTGTGATTTTCTTTTCCATTAGTCTGTTAATTTGGGGGATTACATTGACTGTTTTTTGTTTGTTTGTTTTGTACTAAGGAAGATTTGCCCTGAGCTAACATCTGTGCCAATCTTCCTCTGTTTTGTTTGTGGTTTGCCACCGCAGCATGGCTGACAAGTGGTGTAGGTCTGCACCTGGGATCTGAACGTGCAAAACCAGGCCGCTGAATTGCAGTATGTTGAACATAATCACTACACCTCGGGGCCAGCCCCTCCCCCTTTTCTTCTTTTAATATTTAACCGGACTTGCATTCTTGGGACACCTCACTTGGTCATAGTGTATAATTACTTGTATATATTGCTGAATTACATCTAGTATCATTTAATAAGGATTTTATATCTGTTTTCATGAGAGATCTTTGTAATTTTCTCTTTTTTACTATCTTAGTATGGGTTTGGGTGTCAAGGTAACACTGGCTTTCTGGAAGAGAGGTTGAATAGAACTGGTGTTGATTTTTCTTTAAACATTTGGTAGTAGTCTCCAGAGAAAACCATCTGGGCCTGGAGATTTTTGGGGAGAGTTTTAAAATTACGACTCAATTTCCTTCATATTTGTAGGGCTAGTCAAATTATCTATTTCATACTGTGATAATTTGTGATTTTTTGAGGAATTGGTCCATTTTGTCTGCATTGTGAAATCTACGTGTGGAGAGTTCAAAGTATTCCGTTAGTATCATTTTTATGTCTTCATGGTCTGTAGTAATATATCCCTTGTTTCATCCCTGATATTGTTAATTACTGTCTTCTCTGTTTTCTTCATTGTCAGTCTTGCTAGAAGTTTGTCAATTTTATTGATATTTTCAAAGAACCAGGTATTTGTTTCATTGATTTTTCTGCAAGGTTTTATTTTTAATTTCATTGATTTCTGCTTTTTCTTTATTGTTTTCTTCCTTCTACTTCCTTTGAGCATGTTTTATTCTTATTTTTTAGGTTCTTGAGAATGGGAACTTTGATAATTGATTTGAGTCTTTTCCTCTTTTCTAACATATGAATTTAGTGCTATAAATTTCCCTCTTGGCAATGCTTTAACTGTGTCCCACAAATTTTAATATGTTGTATTTTTGTTTTCTTTTAGTTCAGTGTCTCTTTTATTTCCCTTGAGATTTCCTCTTTGACTTATGAGTTATTCAGAAGTGTATTGTTTAGTTTTCAAATGTTTAGAGATTATCTGTTATCATTTTGTTAGTGATTTCTAGTTTGAGTCCATTGTGGTTGAAGAACACCCTCTGTAGGATTTACATTATTTTAAATTTGTGGAAGTTTGTTTTATGGCCCAGGATGTGGTCTATCTTAGTATATTTTTTGTTGGCACTTGAAAAGAATGTGCATTCTGCTATTGTTAGGTAGAATGGGTCTATAAATATATAACAGAACCTGTTGGTTGGTGGTGATGTTGAGTTCTGTATTCTTGCTGATTTTCTATCTAGTTCTATAAATTGTTGAAAGGAGGATATTAAAGTCTCTAGCTATAATTATATATTGTCTGTTTCTCTTTTCAGTTGGGTTTTACTTCACACATTTTTCAGCCCTGTTGTTTGTTTGGTGCATACACATTTATAATATGTCTTGTTGGATTCACCCTTTTAGCATCGTATATTGTCCCTCTCAATGTCTAGTAATTTTCTTTGCTCTGAAATCCACCTTATCTGATATTAATATAGCCACTCTTGTTTTCTTTTGATTAATATTTGCATGATATTTATTTTCCCATCCTTTTATGCTCTCTATATTGTTATAGTTGAAATGAGTTTCTTATAAACAGCATATAGTTGGGTAATGTTTTAATCCACCCTGTCAGTCTGTCTTTTAATTAGTATATTTAGATCATTTAGGGCCACCCTGTTGGCACAGCAGTTAAATTTGCATGTTCCACTTTGGTGACCTGGGGTTCACCGGTTTGGATCCCAGGTGCGTACCTATACACTGCTCATCAAGCTATGCTGTGGTAGGCGTCCCACATAAAATAGAGGAAGATGGGCATAGATGTTAGCTCAGGGCCAGTCTTCCTCAGCAAAAAGAGGAGGATTGGCGGCAGATGTTAGCTCAGGGCTAATCTTCCTCACACACACACAAATAAATAAAATAAATAATTTACATTTAATATAATTATTGATAGTTGAGGGTTTGTCTCCCATTTTGTGTTTTGTGTTCTGTTTTCTTTTTCTTGCCTTATTGTAGGTTATTTGATACTTTCTATAATCCTATCTTGATGTATCTATAGTGTTTTTGAGTGCATTTCCCTGTATAACTTTTTCAATGGTTGCAAGTATTATATGTGCACAATTTGTCACAATCTACTGGTGTTATCATTTTACCAGTTTGAGTAAAGTATAGACACCTTACCTGTCTTTATATCCATTTACTCTTCCCCATTTATATCTTAAATATTTTCTCTGCCTAGATTTAGAACTATTTCAGACAGTGTTGTAATTTTTGCTTGAATTAACAAACATAATTTATAAAACTTAAAAGTAGGAAAGTCTGTTGTACTTACCCATATTGTTGCTTGATGTGTTCTTCCTCTCCATTCATTCCAACATTCCTTCCTTTATCATTTCCTTTATAATTAGAGAACTTCCTGTAGCTATTCTTTTAGGATAGGTCTGCTGCTGACAAATTCTTAGTTTTCTTTCATTTGCAATGTCTTGATTTCATCTTCATTCCTGAAGGATACTCCTGGATAAGTTTCTCAGTTAACAGTTCTTGTCTTTCAGCACTTGAAAAATGTTGTGACACTTCCTTCTGCCCTCCGTGGTATCTGAAATCTATTCTCTTTTTAATTGTTTTTTCTCCTATAGGTAAGATGTTGTTTCCCTCTCTCTGCTTTTTTTCCCTTTCTCTTTAGCTTTAAGAAGTTTGACTAACAAGTGTCTTGTGTATATTTTTTTTAGTTTATTCTGTTTGGGATTTGTTAAGCTGCTTGAATTTGTAGATTTATATCTTTTGCCAAACTTTGGAAGTTTTGGCTAATATCTGAGTACTTCTTCAGCCCTGCCTTTTTTCTCCCCTCCCCCTGGGACTCTGAAGACATGAATGTTAGATCTTTTGTTATAGTCCCATAGGTCCCTGAAGGTCTGTTCATTTATCTTTTTTCCCCCATTCTGTTTTTTCTCTGTTGTTCAGATTAGGGAATTTCTATTGTTCAATCTTCAAGTTCACAGATTCTTTCTCTGTCTTCTCCATTCTCCTGTTGAGCCCACCCATTGTGGTTTTAACTTTTGTGACTGTACTTTTCAGGTTGAAAACTTCATTTGCTTCTTCCTTATCTCCTCTGTTTCTTTGTGAGAGTCTCTTATCATTTGTTTCAAGCATGTTCATAATTGCTTGTTGAAGTATTGATGACTGCTTTAAAATCTTTGTCAAATAAACTTAATATCTCTGTCATCTTGATATTGACATTTTTTTTTTCATTCTGTTGTGATTATCCTGGTTCTTACCATGACAGGTTATTTTCTATTGAAACTGGGACATTTTGGGTATTATGTTATGAGACTCTGCATCTTATTTAAACTTTCTATTTTAGCCAGCTTCCTCTGACACTGCTCCATCAGTGGGAGGGGGATGCTGCCAGGTGGGAGTAGATATCCAGATTCTCCACTCACCCTCTGTTGAGACCCAAGTGGGTGCTCTTCCTTGCTGCTGGGTGAGGGTGGTAGTTCCAGCTTCTCACTAGGCTTCTTCTGATACCTCCCTGGCTGGGAGTGATGAGTGCCTCATTACTGCTCCCCATATACTCTCTACTGACACAGGGGTGGGGTGGGGAGAGAGTGGGTGGGCCACAGGAAAGATAAGAGGTGGGAGAGTATGGAGACACTCATCATTGTTGAATGGTGGTGAAAAGTCCTGACTGCCCTCTAGGCCTCCTCTTAACCACCTTAATGGTGGCACTGGGGGGAGGGGAACACTCATTACTGCCAGGTGGAAGTCCAGGCTCCTCATGTGGTCCCCACAAGGAGACTCTGCAGGGATGAAGTGCTGGCTCCCTACTCTGTTGGCCTTCTCTCATACCACCCGGGTGGGAGAGTGGGGATACCTCGTTATGGCCTGGTGAAGGTGGAAGTCTAGGCTCCCCACTCCCCCCTTGCTGTTGGGAACGGGGCCACAGTTTTTCCTATGGTGTTTGTCTGGAGTAGAGCAGTTACTGATCAAAGTTTCTGTCCTGCCAGGCTACCCCTTCCCTGGTCTTTTGGCTAGAGAGAACAGGTTTTTCGTTGGGGTTTTTATTGTCTGTGCCTTTTGGCATTTCTGGGTTGCTGACTTCTCCAGCACCCTCTCTGGGATATATGAGGCAAAGAGAAAACTCAGGAACGCATCTCCTGTTCTTCTCTGGATCCTAAGGTTCCTAGCTGGTCTGCTGCCTTCTTCCCCTGCTTTCAGAGTTGTCTTATATTTGTTTTCCGTATAAGTGCAGGGTTTTTACTTGTATTTAACGGGAGGGATAGGGAAAAGTGCATATACTTTCTCTTCCCAGAAGAGGAAGTCCCAAATCTAGTATTTAAAAAAAATTATTATCCAGTTCTAATATTGCTCTTCTCTTCTCTTAGAAGCCGAGCAATAATGTGCTTCCTGCAAAGTCAAGAAAAATACATACATTGGTTGAGAATTCCTTATCCGTAAATAATCCGGCGCTCTTCAACTCCTTAGGACCTCCTCTTCGGTCAACAACTTGCCATCGCTGTGGCCTGTTTGGTAAGCATATTGCTCTCAGGTGTCTGAATATTCCTCCATACATTAGAAAAATATTTTTGTTGTGGAAAATTTAAAACATACAGTGTAAACAGAATAGTATATACATACCATATACCCATCTCTCAGCTTCAGTAGCTACCAGCATGCTACCATTCTTATTCATCCATACCCCCCTCCCCTTAACTGCTTCTTTACTTGGTTATTATTATTATTTTTTCTGGTGAGGATGATTGTCCCTGAACTAACATCTGTTGCCGATCTGCCTCTTTTTGCTTGAGGAAGATTGTTGCTGAACTAACATCTGTGCCAGTCTTTCTCCATTTTTGTATGTGGGATGCCACCACAGCATGGCTCGATGAGCAGTGTGTAGGTCCACGCCCAGGATCCAAACCCACAAACCTGGGGCCGCTGAAGCAGAGGGGGTGAACTTAACCACTACGCTACTGGGCTGGCCCCCCTTGATTATTTTTTATAGTTTTATTTTTTTAGTTTACGTGCATTGAGATACATAAACTCAAACCCCTATCAAGATAAAAACTGTTTCCGTCTTCTCAGAAAGTTCCCTCATGTCCCTTCCTAGTCACCTTACCTTTTAGAGGCAACTACTGTAGTTTTTTCACTGTAAGTTAATTTTGCCAGTTACAGAATTTCATATAAATGGAATTGTACAGTATGGACTCTTTTGTATAAAGCTTTTTCAAGTAGAATAATATTTTTGAGGTTAATCTTGCATGCACATTTTTTGTATGTTGCTGAGTCTTCTGTTGTATGATTGTACCACAATTTGTTTCTCTCTTCTTTTGTTGATCACTTTGCTAGTGTCCAGCTTTTGGCTATTTTGAATAGAGCTCTCTTCACATTTTTGCACAAGTCCTTGTGTGGACATAGATTTTCATTTCTCCTGGGTACATATCTAGGAGTAGACTTGCTAAGTGAAAGGGTAGGTATATCTCTAACTTTATAAGAAATTGCCAAACCATTTTCCAAAGTAGTTGTCCCATTTTATGTTTCCGTTGGTAACAAGTTCTGGTTGCTCCACATCTTCATCAACATTTGGCGTTGTCAGTCTTTTTAATTTTTGCCCTTCTCATGGATATGTAATGGTATCTCTTTGTGGATTTAAATTGCATTTCCATGGGGCTGGCTCCATGGCCGAGTGGTTAAGTTCGTGCGCTCCGCTGCGGTGGCCCAGGGTTCGGATCTTGGGCGCAGACATGGCACCACTTGTCAGGCCACGTTGAGGCAGCATCCTACATCCCACAATAGAAGGACGTGCAACTAGGATATGCAGCTGTGTACCGGTGGGGGGGCGTTGGGGAGATAAAGCAGGAAAAAAAAAAAAAGATTGGCAACAGTTGTTAGCCCAGGTGCCAATCTTTGGGGGAAAAAAAAAGGAAGATTGGCAACAGTTGTTAGCCCAGGTGCCAATCTTTGAAAAAAATAAAAAATAAAAAAAATAAATTGCATTTCCTTCATGGTCAGTGATCTTGTGCAGTTTTTATGTGCTTACTGGCTATTTAGATATTTACCTCCTTTGTTTTTTCCTATTTCTATTAGAGTAGGGGCATTCAAGGCCAGCCTGGTTTGGTTTTTGTTTCTTTCTCTGTTTTTAGATAACTTGTTTTCTTCTGCCTGGATCCTGATAGGATTTTTTTTTAAGACTTCATTTCAAAAACTTCCTGGGTGTTTCTCTTCATTGGTTTTTGTTTTGTTATTTTTTTAATGGTGCAAAGTAAGCCATGTCAGAGTCTGCTTGCCCAAGTCTGTTTTCACTACCACAAAATTTTCTGTTTCTTTTTGATTGTTCCTTTTATAACTTGTGTTCTGGGCTTTGCTTGAGGAAGGTCAGTTATGTTTCCAGTCTGTCCTCCCTCTCATTTTCATCTTTGCAGTCCTCCTTGTCTGCGTTTTGAGAGAGCTATGAAAGTTTAAACTTAACACCTAACCATAAACAGCATAATCTTCTTCATATAATCGTCTTGATGTGATTAGTAGAATGGTGTTTGATATGTCTGGTCTTTGAAAATGTCTTGCTTTTGACAACAAATACTTGGAATCTAACCTGGGTGATGTTGCGGGCTGTGTGCTTCAGGCTCGCTGAGGTGTTCACAGTGCAAGCAGACCTACTATTGCTCCAGAGCGTGCCAGAGACGAGACTGGTCAGCACACAGCATCATTTGCAAACCTGTTCAGCAAAAGTAAGTGTGTGTGGTTTTTTTTTATTCATTGGAAAATATTTTAAAATAAAGGTTTTTTTCCTGATAGTTTGAGGATCAGATCAGGTAAGCAGGCCATATCTCTGTAGAAATTGTTACTTTTTACTTATTTATTGAGGTATAACATAAAGTGTACAAGTCTGAAGTGAACAGCTCTACAAACTTGAGTTTTCATGAAGATAATTTAATTAGATAGTATATGTTGAGTTGAACCTTAAGGGAGTTTTTTTTTTTTTTTTAACAATTAGAGCTTTAGAAAGCCTTACTTTTAGTCATGTATACTTCCCTGAATTTTGATAAGGTGGGACTCTCATGGTGCCTTGTGAATTGAGATTTTAAAAAACGTAAATCTTACTTGCATGGCATTTACCAGTTTACAAAATAGTTTCACTCTTTGCTCCTCAGAACTTTGTTTAAGTAATGTAGGAGTTATCTCCACTTTACAGATAAGAAAACTGAGCCTGGGAACTGTGGCTGCCCGCATTCGTCAGGTGGCCTTGGAAGAAGCAGGCCTGTGCACAGGGTGGACCACGGTGTAGCCAGCATTGGGGTGTTTTACCTTGTTACTACTGTGATTCTCTCTGGAAGAAGCTGTTTTGCTCTTTTTGCATTTTGTTGATTGAGAATTTACATAATTGTGGCCCCTACTCTTAAATGACTCTGTACTATAAGTATTATAATCAGTTGCTTTATTTCAGTTTCCACAAACCTGAAGATGATAAATCGCCTTCTGAAACAAAGAACGTGGAAGTGAAAAATGAGGTATGATACACATACTCTGCCTTTCAAGTAAATTTTGAATGACTCATCTTTACTGAATTAAGAGAACTTAAGCTAAATAAAATACTTATGACTTATTTCTACATTTCATCAGTGTTGATTTAAAAACAAAAGTTTCCTATTGAGTAAGTCTGTACACCCTAGTGATTGATTTGGTGAGTTGTTGGGGGTCTTTGAGCATTGTTTACGCCCAGCATTTTTCCAGAAAGGACTTGCGATGGCTCTCGCTCAGTATAAAATCGTTTGGACTACCGAGAGAGTCCCTTCTTTGTAGTCCCTGCATGTTCACGTTCTGTAGCTTTGTGTACTGGATTCTAATGGGGCCCAGATATCTAAGGAGCATTTTTTGTGTTAATACGTGTCTTCCATTTACATTACTATATGGGCTAAAAAATTCATAATCTGAAAAATATTGGTCGTGTGCAACTCATTTATAGAAAATTTTTAGCCTCCTCTAGCTGGTCTTAGCTTCTACCTTTAAAGCTAATTCTTCTGTGCGCATCTCAGTGGAGTTCCTGGGAGTTGTGTTCTGTGCAAGTGCGGGTCTTGTTCCAAGACAGGATGGCTGTTTCCTCTGTCCTTAAAGACAGGTCCCAAGGTCAGGGGCCAGAAAGGCAGTCTCCTCCCAGCTCTGCTGCGAATGCTGCTATGCTGCAGTGTCAATAAACCAAAATCCTAAAACCCTGTCCTGAAAAAGAAAAAACATATTTATATAGTCTGACTTCCTCAAATATTTATTCGTCCGAAAGCGTTAACAGGTGGAAACTTAAAAGCTTACCCTCCCCCCCGTTTTTTTAAAAATAAATTAAACATTATCTTCACCATCCTGGCCTGATTCTTGGGTGATCCAGTGCTGTGTACACTTCCTGCGAACAGTGGGTTTTAGTGACTCTTGAAGGTGTCCACTACTTCTCTACTCTCTTATTTAAGCCTGAGAGTCAGGTTATCTTGGCCTTGATTACAGCAAATAGTGGTCACAGTATCATTGAAACATGTATTTGTATGTAACTCACATATGTGTTTTTTCAAACCAGAGTGACTATCCCCTTGGAGTTCCTGAAAAAGCCATTTGTGCTGATAAAATAATGTTTTCTGATTTGAGAAGTGTACAACTCAGGAAAACCATGGAAATAAAGGTATTTTTTGTTTAATCTCCATAGACAGACATTCAAAGAACTATAGATTTTTGTTTCCTTATTTCCTATTTTAATTTGAGTTCATAAGGTAGCTACAAAATAGATCTGATGAAATTGATGAAGGTTGTGAAAACTGTCTGCAGCACTTTCTGTGTCTTAGTTATAAACCTTTAAGAAATTTACATTTCCTTGTGTTCCCGGTGAATTATTACATCTTTTCTGTCTTTGAAAGGGTACAGTTACTGAATTCAAACACCCAAGTGACTTTTATGTGCAGCTATATTCTTCAGAAGTTTTAGAATACATGAACCAACTCTCTGCAAGCTTAAAGGAAACACATGCAAATATGGTGCATGAAGAAGATTATATTCCTGTTAAGGGGGAAGTTTGTGTTGCCAAGTACACTGTTGATGAGGTAACTCCTAATGAAATGAATTATTTAATAAGGTGTTTTAATTTACTTTGATCGTATCAACTTGACACCAGAGCTTTTAATAATGCATTAGATGGCTTAAAGCGAGACCCTGGTCACACTCCTGTTTCTATTCCTCCATCAGTGTTCCAGATCTGTTCACTTCCTTCCCCCCTGCCCTGGCCCTCTCCAGCTCTCTTCATACGCTCCTCAATTGCTGGTTACAGACTGATTGCTAGTTGTAGAGCTTGTGTTCAGTTGTGTAGCTGAGGCATTAGTGTGTGATAGTCCACAGGGCTAGAATAGCTTGGGAGTCGTTGTGCATAGTCAGGTGTCCTAAATAGACAATTTTAGGGATTTCTTAGCAAGATTATTTGAAAATTAAGTTAACTTGTTAATTGAGTGCCTCAGAACAGAACAGTAGCCTTTTGCTTTGCGTGTTCTGTAGACTGGTTGAGAGTTGTTAAACCTAAGATTGTGAAATGCTGTTTTGAAGCAGTGTACCATTATACTGTATTTCCCTTTCAGACCTGGAACAGAGTAATAGTACAAGATGTTGATATGCTGCAGAAGACGGCTCAAGTCTTATATATTGATTATGGAAATGAAGAAGTAATTCCAGTAAAGAGAATTCACCAATTAAACAGAAGCATAGACTTGTTTCCTCCTTGTGTGAGTCTCTTTTACTTTCTAAAAATTCCTAATAGTGTCCCAAAGGAGCTGTTTTTAATGTTTTAATGGACACAATATTTGCTTGTCTGTTCTGCCATGGTTCTTCTTTAAAATTACCTATTGTATACCTTTTACTACATAAACACCTATTAGCTTTCTTGGCTCCATTTTATTAGGTCTTATTTAGTGAAGTACTACCTCAGGTGAGAAACTTAGCATTTTTAGGGACATCTTATCAATCTGCTCTTTAAAAACAATCGTTTTTATATTTATTACATTATTTGGAAGTAACCTGAATTTATATGTAATTGAGGGATAATTATTGTCCTTTCATGAATTTCTCAAGCTTCAAGTCCCAAAAGTAAAAGCATTGTGGATAGAGTACCAAGAGAGGCAAATAATTGTTTGTCTGGTTAGTACTTGAAGATTCTTTTTTTTTTTTTTCCCTGAGGAAGATTAGCCCTGAGCTAACTACTGCCACTCTTCCTCTTTTTGCTGAGGAAGACTGGCCCTGAGTAACATCCATTCCCATCTTCCTCTACTTTATACATGGGATGCCTACCACAGATGGCTTTTGCCGGGCGGTGCCGTGTCCGCACCCAGGATCCAAACCGGCGAACCCCGGGCCGCCGAGAAGTGTAACGTGCGTACTTAACTGCTGCGCCACTGGGCCGGCCCCAGTACTGGAAGATTCTTGATAAATTTTCAGTATGAAATAGATTGTCTTTTTAAAAAATCTTCACATAATTAATTAGAGTGGCATTTTCAAATGTTAATTTTTTTAGTAATTTCCATAAAATCTTTCAGGCCATAAAGTGCTTTGTGGCCAATGTTATCCCAGCAGAGGGGAACTGGAGCAATGATTGTATCAAAACCATTAAGTCACTGTTAATGGAGCAATACTGCTCTCTAAAGATTGTCGACGTCATAGAAGAGGAAGTGCTTAGCTTTGCTGTGGATGTTATGCTGCCAAGTTCAGGTAAGCTCTGAGTCTTTCTTTTTAAATAGAGCGCTTGGTATGTTATTTAGTCTCTACCTGTCGCTCAGAGAAGAGATAGAAACATGAGGTGAGGCCAAGTAAGCTCATCTCCGGAGTCGTTCAGATCGTTACTGAAAGCGTGACTGCTCTTGGCAGTTGGCAGTTTGTCAAAGACATGGCACAGATTCATAGAGTCAGGTGAATTAAAAGGCTGCATCGAGGCTTAGTATGGGGATAACTATATTATCCTTTTGATATGGCCATTATAATATCTACTCCTGATTTCTGCTATATATTGAGAGAAATTCAAGAATTTCTCTATGAATTCGTCTGTCCTTATCATCATCGCGTTTTTCTTTGCACAACCTTCACAGAACTGCGTTTTGTTAGCATTGAGACTGTAAGTACGTAGAATTTAAATAGTGGAAATGGAAACACTTTGAAATCCTGTTCTTTTCTGACTTTATATGTGTTTGAAAAGTGACTTCTCAGTGTGCTTATAATTGCCTCTGAGTTTCCAAAGTATTAGTCTGCTACTTTTAGAGACCCAGCGTCGGTTGGTGACTTGGCAGAAAGTTCCATTAATCTTGTTGTGAAATTAAGTATAAAATCTATTTATTTTGTTTCTTTGCTCTGTATTTTCATGTTATGACTTAAGCTTTGGGGTACTATTTCGGGGAACTTGAAATTTATGTCGATGCTTGCTAACCCTTGTTTCAGCCATACTTGGAGAAAAAGTAGTCTTGTGTCTTAAATTTATTTTTTCTCATAAATGTTGGTCATACTAAGCATGCCAGTGTGTTGGTAACTAAATGTTTCATGTTATTCAGGATTTTGAACTGAAATATTTTCATTATATTTTCTGTCAAGTGATGATGGGAATTTTGCCTCAGTTTTTAAAGCTGAGCATTAATAAACTATATTTTGCACATAGATAACTGAAGTGGTCAGAAATATGCCAGTGTACTAATAACTGTAATCTCCAGATCACGCGATTATGACTCACTTGTTTTGTGTTTATGTTCATGCTTTTACTCTCATACTTGGTATAATACCTCAATGGAGATAAATTTTCTTAATCACTTTTAGGAAAACTCTTAGACCACGTGCTTGTAGAAATGGGATATGGCTTGAAACCCAAGGGACAAAACTCTAAGAAGCAAAGTGCAGATCCAAGTGAGTATACAGGTTAATATCGAACAGTACAGTGACTTCAGTTATTGAAGAACATCTTCTCTACTAAACGAAGAAGGCATAACTGTCACTCTGTCTGACGTAATAGAAATGATAACCATCCTATAAACTTGATGTAAGAAAGATGAGACTTTTTTGTTTAGTAGTGTATTTTCTTCTAATCTTAGTCTTCCCTGCCTATTTTCCTTCCCTGTCTGTCTTCCAGGTTAATCCTTGACATGATAATTATCAGAGATTATAAAGTAGTAAATATCATGATCTTTTTGATTGAGGAATTTTTAGCTAATATTTCCTTAGTTTAATTTGTTTTTCTTCCTTACTGGGTATTCCAGCAATAATTAATAGGGCTATAACATTCTACTCTAGGAGGATGGTCGGTCTGAAGTTTTTTACTTCTCATTTAATTGTGTGTGTAGTTTTTAGTCTAAGAAGAGAACCAAGAAGTTTTACTATCAGCCTTTTATTTTCTCGTTGACTGGTCCTGTGTTGGTTTTTCTAGTCTTTCTTTTACTTTGCTCCTTTACCAGTTACTTTACATGTAGACATTCTTCATTGTCTCTTGTTCATTCATCCAGAGGTGATGGCCAGATTAACGGTGCCATGATTGGACGCATCCTGTCACATAAACAAACGTGACTTATCCTTAAACCTGCTTTCTCCCTCGCCTCCCATCCCTTGCCCCTCATTGGTTGCCATGTCTTTATTGATTCTTCTTCCTAAATATCCTTTGTATCTGTCTTTTTTTTTCCTCCTGCCATTTTTCTAGTTCAGGAATCCTTATCATTCATGGATAATTGCAACAACCTTCTGATTCTTTTGTCTTCTGTGTATTCTTACAGTACTGCCTATATGATATCCCTAACACACAGTGTTGGTGTGACCACCCTGCTGAAAAGCTGTCAGTAGTTTTTTGCCGTCTAGGGGAGAAAACCAAACCCTTAGTGGTCTAATAGTAGTCATGGTTGAAACAGTAAATGGTGGTGGTGTCTTAGGAAGAGTGTGGAGTGAGGAAAAGTAGTGAGGGAGATAAACCTGAGGCCTACAACAGCAAGTGAGAAGCCATGATGGGAGAGCTGGGAAGGGAATGGGGAAAATGTTGCCAAAGCCACAGCAGGGTGAATGCTTCTAGGAGGGAGTCATCAGGAATAGCAAATGCTGCAGTGGCATCCAGTGGCAGGAACAAAACATCTGCTGACCGATGTCTGCTTTCCTCAGGCACTGTGGAGGTGGGGAGCACAGGCACTCGGAGAAGAGGTTATAGAGCCGTGTGGTAGAGGGGGTGCCGGGTGCATGCGAGCACCTGGGAAGGGCCCTTCGCCCAGGCTGGGGGAGAAGACTTGTCAGAGTGACAGCACACTGAGCAGGAAATAATCAGCTTTCTGGGGGGTTGGGAGTGTGTTCCAGGAAAAAAGAGCAGCATGTGTTAAGCCCTAGAGGTGTGAAAGAGCATGGTGGTCCTGAAAAACTGAAAAATTGGATTAATGAAACCAAAATGGCTTAGTTTTCTGTTTTCTGATAAGGTGATCCTGAAGACGTTGGAAAAGTGACAGCTGAAAGCAAAATCGTAGTAGACAGAAGCGACCTAATCCCCAAAGTGTTAACTTTGAATGTAGGGGATGAGTTTTGTGGTGTGGTTGCCCACATTCAGACTCCAGAAGACTTCTTTTGTCAACAACTACAAAGTGGACGTAAGTAAAGTTTCTTATTTGTGCCATCAAGATAGCATACTTCAAGAGACTCAGCATGCAAAAATGAAGATAATGTGTAGACTTGTGTTTCTTTTGTTTAAGATGTGATCTATATCTACAGATAAGCTCGCTGAACTTCAGGCATCCCTTAGCGAGTACTGTGGTCAGGTGTCTCCACGCTCGGATTTCTATCCAACCATTGGTGATATCTGTTGTGCTCAGTTCTCAGGTAAGGAAAGAGAGTATCATTGAATTTTTTTTACTTATAATTAAGTAAAAACAAATGAAACAGAATCTTGCATTTGCACTGGATGGCTGCATTTGAAACTTGGATATTAAAATGAACCGATTATGTTTTCAAATATGTCCAATTAAACTGAATCAAAATGTGTAAGGGAGCGGGCTGGCCCCGTGGCCGAGTGGTTAAGTTCTTGCGCTCCGCTGCAGGTGGCCCAGTGTTTCGTTGGTTCGAATCCTGGGCGAGGACGTGGCACTGCTCATCAAACCACGCTGAGGCCACATCCCACATGCCACAACTATGAAGGACCCACAATGAAGAGTGTATACAACTATGTACCGGGGGGCTTTGGGGATAAAAAGGAAAAAATAAAATCTTTAAAAAAAAAAAAAAATGTAAGGGAGGAGGGCCCATGAGTGTCAAGGAAGTGGGGGGATGGTAAAGGAAGTTTTTATTGTCTTAGCAGCCCTGAAGATTTTTGGAGACTGGTGCAGATAATTCTATTTACATCATTATGTGAATGTGCCATCTCCCAGGGTCGTGTCTTCACCAGTTTTCTTTGGAATAAACAGCCAAAGGGTCTGGAAGCACAGAGCTGTCATGGCACAGCCTCTGTAGCTGCACAGGTCTTGCCTTTGATGACTGGGTTCTGTTATTCTTGGCTGAAGGGAGGTCCAGTGGCCTCACAGAAGAGGAGATACAAGTATGCCTCTGGTAAATTGATTGCTTGGTTGGTGGAATCTGGTTAACCCATACTGCCAGGTATTCTAGAATTAGCCCTGCTTGATGCCTTAACCAGTGGTTCATGTATTGATCAAAACCTTGTGGATTCACCTGATCAGGACATGTTCTCTGTCCTGATAAGCTAGTGCTCTGCTGGGGAGACAAAGCATGTAAATAAAATGACAGCTTACCGCATTAGTAGTCCAGTAAGGTGTGAATAAAGGTGACATTTAGGAGTTGAAGGCTTCTGGTAAGCAGAAGTAGCAATGTTAAATAAGCATTCATTGTTCAATAAAGCTTGATCTTATGTTAAAATAAAATCTACAAATGATAATCTCTAAATTTTGGAGGAAATATTTTTGTTTATATCTCTGTTGGAAAATCATTTGAAACTGAGTCTCTCCTATTTTCAGAGGATGATCAGTGGTACCGTGCCTCTATTTTGGCTTATGCGTCTGAAGAATCTGTACTCGTTGGATATGTGGATTACGGAAACTTTGAAATCCTTAGTTTGACAAGACTTTGTCCCATAACACCAAAGTTGTTGGAACTGCCAATGCAAGCTATAAAGTGTGTGCTGGCAGGTATGAAATTTTTATGGTCCCCATACTCTTAAAATACTAAAACCTAAAGTAGGAGCATTGAATTGAAATTACTGATATGATAAAGGAATGTGCTTAGTCATAACTTAGTGCAAAATAATTCTTAATAGAACATTTAGTAAATACTCTCTGTAATAAAATAAAATTTAATGACGTCTCGTTGTGGAATCGAGTGTTCTTTTTGCTATTTATAGAGCCTGCATTATTGATAAATATCACAGGTGCCTATTAACTACATGAAGTAGGAGAAAACCTAGTTGTAAAAACAATGAGAACATTATGATCATATGCTTAGGAATCACTATATGTCCCCTTAGCAAAAGGGGCTTCTTTCCATGTCAACAAATTGCCTTCTACAGTCTTCATTCAAACTTACCGTAATTTAGCTAGTATCCAATTACCAGAAGACTATTTCCAAGTTTTTGCTGTTAGTAATGTTATTTTAACTGCATTTTGCAGCCTCTTCAAGACCATTTCCTTAGGATAGGTTGCAAAATGTACTTACTTTGCAAAATATGTCTGGAGGGGGAATGGAGGTGTTCATGGGATGCTTCTTTTCATGTTTGGGGTACATATTGTGAATATTCTCCAGAAAGGGTTAACTAGTTTATACATCTACCAGAAATGTATGAGGTTAGTCAATTCCTTCCCCCATTGGTGCACCAAATAGATATTTCTATATTATTTCATCTTGGCCAGTTTTGATAAGCTAAAACTGAAATCGTTTAAATTTGCTTCATTACCAGTGAGGCCAAACGTTTTTTTGTAGGTTACTTGGCTCTTAAATTTTATGTACTTACCAGGCATAACCTTGAGGTTGCCGATTTGTAAGTGCCTTTCAGCAAATGCTACAGATATTTCATGTATTAATGTAAGGGACCATTATTTCTTCCTGGATTGTTTTATACTTTTGTTTATGATTTTTTTTAACTTTATTGAGATATAATTTAAATACCACAAGATCCACTGTCTTAGGTATACAATTCAGTGATTTTTAGTAAATTTACTAAGTTGTACAACCATCACCTTAATCCACTTTTAGGACATTTCCATCCCCCCTGTGAGATTTCCTGTGCCCATTTATAGTTAATCCTTGCTCCCCAGGCAACCAATAATCTGCTTGGTCTTTGTGGATTTGCTTTTGTGAACATTTCATAGTGATGAAATTGTGGTTTTTTACCTAGAAGTATAGAAGCTGTTTACAGGCTTTTTCTTTGTAATTTTTCTTTCATTTCGTGTTTAGAAAACCCTTCTCAGATGGAACTTTTTGGTTCCAATGTTTATCGTAGATTACTTAAGTTTAACTTTGTGGAAATTAGGAGGTAAATTTCTAAATGCATGTTGTAGGAAATATTTTAACATTCTCTTAAAAATTCTTTGTTAGGAGTAAAGCCATCATTAGGAATTTGGACTCCAGAAGCTGTTTGTCTGATGAAAAAAAGTGTGCAGAACAAAATGATGACAGTGAAAGTAGTGGACAAGTTGGAAAACAGTTCCCTGGTGGAACTTATAGATACATCCGTGACACCTCACATCAGCGTTGCTAAAGTTCTCATAGACACAGGCTTCGCTGTGGGGGAAACGGGGGCCCTGACAGATAAACCCAGTGACAGGAAAGAAACTAGTGGTGAGTAAAATGTCTACCTGATAATGTCCGTGCTGGAGTTCAGATGGTTTTGTGATTATGTGGGTTCTCATACTTTCAGAATTGATGTGAGTACCTGTCATGTCAATTTTTAAATCAAGCATTCATCTAAATACATTTAAGAGTGTGTTTGAGAACTGAAAATTTGTCAGAAGGTTTATGGCAGCTGAACAGTCAGAAATGTGAATTTGGTTTTGAAGAAGAACCAAATTTTCAGTGAGGTAGCAATGGTTAATTGTAATACTGTTTAACTTTCCTCAAATGTTACTAAGAAAATCATTGAAAGTTTAGTTGTTCTTCAAAAGCAGATTCCCCAGCAACCCCACCTCCTAACCCAACTCTGGCCATTTGTTTTTACAAAATGTTCATCTGTTTTCACAGTTCCCCCAGGTGTAGAAGCAAAATTAAATCCATTGGTGTGGACGTGGGTTGAACTTGCTGTTGACCAAACAGTAGATGTTGTGGTCTGTATGATATACAGTCCTGGAGAATTTTATTGTCATGTGCTTAAAGAGGATGGTAAGTTGACTCTTCTCGTTTCTTTCTTTTTACAAATACGTTGGTGTAGATGACAACTCCGGATGAGTTTACTGAGTGATAAAAGTACTTTCTTTCCAGGAAGGGCCAAGTGGGTATTTGTACTTCCGAGGAAGATTGGGTTATACTTAGTTGACTTTTATTCCATTTTAAGCCATTGTTTCTTTTTTCAGCAATCTCTAAACCAGTTGAGATTTCAAAGACTGCCTCCTGAATTCATTTTCGAAAATTAAATTTAATTGTTGATTCCATTGAAGTTTAACTTACATATGGATAAGTGGAGAAATAGGAGTACAGCATAACAAATTATCACAAGTCAAAACACTTACATAACCAACATCTGGGTCAAGAAATAAAACGTTACCAGTAACCGGGAAGTTTCCTTGACGTCTTCTCTGATTACTGCTCCTTCTCGCTTTCAAAAGAGAGATACTATCCTGCCTTCTAATAGCATAGATTAGTTTTTCCTGGTTTTGAACTTCTCGTAAATGGAATTACACACTATATAGTCTTCTGTGCCTTGCTGCTTTTTTTCCACGTTGTGAGATTGGGCCATCATTTTCACATGTAGCTGTCGCTCATTTTTCATTGCTGTATCATGTTCCATTGGGTGAATGTACTATAATTTATTATTCCTTTCTACTGTTGGACGTTTGGGTTGTTTCTAATTCTGAGCTATAAAATAATGTTGATATGAACATTCCCTTACAAATTTAGTGAACATGTGCATACGTTTCCATTGAGTATATTCCTAGGAATGAAATTACTGGCCATATCTTAGAGAACTTGTATATTTTCAGCTTTGGTCAATGAACGCCAAAAAATTTCCAAAGTGGTAATAACAGTTGTCAGTTTAAGAGTTCTAGTTGCTCCACATCCTCACAAACACTTGGTGTTTTCTGTCAGCTTCCTTTGAGCCAGTCTCATGAGCATCATTGATTTTAACTTTTTCTGAAGCTTTGTTTTTCTCTCTGTCAAATGAGGACATTAAACTAGGTAAGTCCTTGTCTGATTCCCAATTTGTGAGATTTGTTATCCAGAATCATCTGGGAGATAGGCCACTATTTCATAAAGGATAAAATTCAAAATTTTTAAAGTTACATTTATTTTCATAGGTGATCGTACAAGCATATGGCACAAGATTCATAAGTTTAAAAAGTACATGGAGCCAGCCGAGTGGCACAGCAGTTAGGTTCGCATGCTCTGCTTCAGCAGCCCAGGGTTCGCTGGTTTGGGTCCCAGTTATGGACCTAGCACCGCTTATCAAGCCATGGTGTGGTAGGCGTCCCACATGTAAAGTAGAAGAAGATGGGCACAGATGTTAGCTCAGCGCCAATCTTCCTGAGCAAAAAGAGGAGGATTGGCGGTTGATGTTAGGACTAATCTTCCTCAAAAAAAAAGAAAAGTTACAAAAGTATATGTAGTGGAAAATAAGTTTCACAGTTCCTCTTCTCAATTTTCTAAATATCTTCTCAGAAGTACTCTATACATATGCTTGTATGAATGTATATATTCCTTTTTATGAATGCATAAATGGGAAAATACTGTAAATAATTTTTGCACTTTGCTTTTTTCTCCCACTGTATCTTGGATGTCAAATCACATGGTATTTTCTCCATTTTTGTAAATACATTTTTCATTTTGGAATAATTTTAGATTTACAGAAAAGTTGCAAAGGAGGTACAGAGAGTTCCTGTATACCCTCTCACCTAGCTTCCTCTGTAGCTAACATCTTACATAATTGATACATTTGTTACAAGGAAGAGACCAATACTGGTACATTTCTCTGAACTAAACTCCAGACTTTATTTGTATTTCACTAGATGTCATTTTCCATTTCCACTAACATCCTTTTTCTGTTCCAGGATCCAGTCCAGGATACCACATTGCTGTTTAGTCTCCACTCTTTTTCATGGTTATGTGGTATTCCACTGTGTGGATTTATCCTAATTTAATTAACCTAGGTGTGGATAAATAAAGGTTCACCTTTCCAGCCTTTTATTGCTAAAACAGTCCTTGTACTCTGTGCCTTCATTCTGAGAGTATGTCCTTGGGACAAATTCCTAAAATTGTAATTATTAAGTCAAAGGCTATGTGTGCTTGTGCCTTTGAGAGAGAGTGCCCTCCAGGAGGTCGGCCAAGCTGGTTCTCACCAGCAGTCCTGAGTGTGCCTTTTCCCACACTGTTTCTGATAGTTGCCCTTAAACTTTTTTGTTTTGGCTACTCTGGAGGCGAACATTCTAACTCATTGTAGTTTAATTTCCATTTCTGTGAATGGGCCTTTGTCACATATTTAAAAGACATTTGTTTTTCTTTTCCTCTTCTGCTGTGTTGAGATTCTGTTACTTGCTATCTTAAAGTTCTCCATGGTGTTTTTTTCCAAGCACATCTCTGGTGTTTTTCCTTAGTGGTTCACCTTTCTACTTCTCTCCTTGCCAAAGGGCTCCCACCACTTGTTTTTGGCTGCTTAATTTGTAATTCTATACTTTGCTCAGAGCCATTTCTTCCTTCTGGAATACCCTCTCCTTTTCTGTCAAATGAGCCATACTTCAAATTTCTCTAAGAAACCTTTGGTGAGCACAGAGCTCACCTCCCTGAATTTCTTAAGCAGATGTTGTCCATGCCATCCAGTTAGTAATTACGTACACTCCTTCTGGACAGCTTGTATGTAACCTTTCAGTATACGCTGTACACTGTTTCCTTGTCCACATGCAAAGCTCATGCTCTAGCACACTGATACTGCCATTGTCATGTCCCTGTGCCCAGTGAATTCTTGGTATGCAGTCTACTGAAGCATTAACTAAATGACTTATTTGCGCCATCAATTTTTCAATAAGGAAAAGGGATAAAGCATTTGGTGTACTTAATAGTTGTTTGGGGCATGTACCTGAGATTTTGTGATCAAACCATTTTCCAGTTTTACAGGAAAATCTATGTTCTATACATTTTTAAAAATATTAAATGCCGTATGTGTATTGTATTTTCAGCTTTAAAGAAACTTGATGATTTGAATAAATCTCTAGCAGAATATTGCCAGCAGAAGTTGCCTAATGATTTTAAGGCAGAAATAGGGCAACCTTGTTGTGCTTTTTTTGCAGGTAAGTTGCAGTTGGTGCAATATTGACTTTTTTAGAAACTTTTGTTTCTTGACATTCACCCCTTGTTTTTTTTAATAAGTCTAGTTAACATCCATCACAATATATAGTTACAAGGTTTTTTTCTTGTGATGAGGACTTTTAAGGTCTTCTGTCTTAGCAAGTTTCAAGTAGGCATTAAATATTTCAAATATTTTTAATGTGTATTTTTTTCCTAATGTTTGAACAAATGTTTTTCGCAATCAAGATGAAATGAGTTCTTAAGATATATTTTTTCTTCTTTCTTTGTAACAAGGTACCTCCAATGATACTTTCTTACCTCAGCTTTGCTAAGTTTGTTAAATGCTTTTCTTCCCAGAATTTCTGATAATGGAAGAGCTGCTCACTGCTGACCCGTTGTTTCTTGTGGTCACCCCATGTGTGCTTGTTTTGAAAATATGTTTGATGAAACACCTTAATTTCATCACAAGTTTTTCTGCTGTTTATATTTTATATTATTTTACCAAGTAACAAGTAGAACAGTGTCATTACTGGTGAGAGTAACATTCTGTTTATTAGGTAGGTTATGAATCACATCCTTAATATATATCAGATGTAAAAGTGTGGTGCTATAAAAATTTTGGTAGATATTCTAAAATGCATTTTGAGAATTCTTATAGGGATTTCTGAATGAAAAACTAAAAGCATCATCTGGTGAAGAGAGCAAATTCATTAGTTACTTTAGGCAAAGGATGTCTTTTTGAAGATAAATTACAAATGCTCATAGAAGGGAAATATTCCATGTTACAAACTCTGTGTTAAATTTAGGTGATGGTAATTGGTATCGGGCTTTAGTCAAGGAAATCTTACCAAATGGAAACGTTAAAGTACACTTTGTGGATTATGGAAACAGTGAAGAAGTTACTGCAGATGAACTCCAAATGATGCCATCAACGTTTTTAAAGCTTCCGTTTCAAGGGATTCAGTGCTGGTTAGTAGGTATGGTGCAGAATAAGAAACTTTCTCAACGGTCTTCTAATACTTAAGATACATAAACTTCTAAGTATTAACATCTGTAATTTTAATTCTCTGTATAAGTTAAAAGATCCTGCTTCATAGTATAAAATTCAGAAAAGTATTTTTAAAGATATGGCTAAAATGTCAAAGTAGGGAGGCAACTGCTTTTCTCTTATGATGAGAGTGAAAACCAGTGTTTTCTCCTGAAGGCGTCTTGCAGGATTCCTTAAGAGCCTCAAATATTCCTACCTTTGGTGTTAGCAATTTTACTTCTCATAATTTATCCCAAAGAAATGATCTTGGACTTTCACAAAGTCACCTACAAGGAAATTTATTACACTGCTGTTAATAATAGCAAAACAATCCAAATAGCCAGTAATAGAAGACTGGTTAAATAATGATCCGTGTAATGGATAAGGGATAAAAACCCTTGACTATAGGGTTGTCAGCGTTAGATGAAAGTTTAGAATAGGGCCTGTTACTCAGTTCTGTTTAAGTGTCTGCTGTTACACAGAATTAAAATGATGTTAAATACGTGTTATTTATATGTAGAATTGTTCATGATTTAAGTGAAGAAAGCAAGTTATAAGAGAGATACAGGAGAGCATCGTGATTGAGACAAACTCTAAAACCAACTCTGCTACCCATGAGCTGTGAGACCTTAGGCCAATTATTTAAACTCTCTGTAGTTCCATTTCCTCATCTGGAAAAAATACTACTGGCTTCCTCCAGGAGTCATTAAGAATAAAAGAGATAGGGGGCCGGCCCCAAGGCCAAGTGGTTAAGTTCACGTGCTCCACTTTGGTGGCCCGGGGTTTTGCTGGTTCGGATCCTGGGTGCGGACATGGCACCACTTATCAGGCCATGCTGAGGCGGCATCACACATAGCACAACCAGAGGCACTCGCAACTAGAAAATACAACTATGTGCTGGGGGGCTTTGGGGAGAAGAAGAAGGAAAAAAAACAAAGAAGAAGAAGATTGGCAACAGACATTAGCTCAGGTGCCAATCTTTAAAAAAAAAATAAAAAATATAAAACACTTAGTGCCAGGCATTATACCCATAATAGCTATTACTATTATAAAAATTTCTTTATAAAAGAAATGAGTATGTATGTGCATGTGTGTGTTTCCACGTGCACATAAAAATTGTGGAAGATAGGATGCCAAAATGTTAATAGTGATGGTGTCTAGAAGCATAGATACTTTTCATTTTTTCCTTTGCCTGTTTTCTTTCTACTTATTTTACACTATGTTTCAGATTGTTGTTTTTAATTACCATGTTTTATGTCAGTGCTTCTTAAAATGTGGCCCCCAAACCAGCAGCATCAACACGAGAGCTTGTTAACAATGCAGATTCTAGGGGCCAGCCCCATGGCATAGTAGTAGTTAAGTTCAGCACTCCCCGCTGTGGCAGCCCGGGGTTCGGGGGTTTGGTTTCTGGGCATGGAGCTACACTACTCACCAGCCATGCTGTGGTGGTGACCCACATATAAAGTGGAGGAAGATTGGCACAGATACTAGCTCAGAGCTAATCTTACTCAGCCAAAAAAAAAAAAAACCACCACCAGATTCTCAGTCTGTAAACAAGACCTTCTACTATATTGGAAACTCTAGGGTGGGACCCTGAAATCTTTTTTTAAGGAGCCTTTTAGGTATTCAGTTGGATACTGAAGTTTGAGAATCAGTGTTATGAAAATAAGGATATAAGCCAAAGTTATCCAAGAAAAATAATTTTTGATTAAGTAATTTAAAATGACATTTTGAAATTATCATTAGAAAACTGTCCACCGGGGTGAAGGTGTATTGTTGACATCTTTTACCAGCATAATTGGTACTCGTCATTGTGTGTGTAACAGAACACAATGGTGGCTCCTAGACGAAATAATAATCCTGGTTTTGCCTATTGGAAAAATGCCAGGTGACGATACATTAGTAGGGAAGGCGAGGAAAGGTCCTGAGCCTCCCAAAACCCTGGTAGTATATTTGCAAATCCATTATCTGTAGTTAAGGCATGGAGAGTGTAGATATATAATTGAATATTGAAAGAGATACTCAAAATTGCTGACCTGAATGGTAAACTTGGCAAGGACCCAGTCCTGAATCCTGTTGAAGCAAAAATGCAGCTTGGGCACGGAATTCTTTTTAATGCTGTTTTTATTTGCCAGATATACAGCCTAGAAACACACATTGGACTAAAGAAGCCATTGCAAGATTTCAGATGTGTGTTGCAGGGATAAAACTCCAAGCCCGAGTGGTGGAAATCACTGAGAATGGAGTGGGAATTGAACTCACTGATCTTTCCACTTGTTATCCCAGAATAATTGGTGATGTTCTGATTGATGAGCATCTGGTCTTAAAAGTAGGTTCACCATGTAAAGACTTGCCAAATAACAGCCCTGTTAACAAACATGATCTTCAAATTGACCCTCAAATTGACACCCCAGGGCTACAAGGTAACATTTTAAAACCATTGTTGTTTAATTCATGTTATCCTTTGCTTTTGTAGGCTATGAAAATATTTCTATCCTAAATGACACATTTTTCTTGTGGAAATATGCTTTGTGGAAATAGATTAATAATAGGTTGTTAAAGTTAATATTAACTTGTTGAAACATGGTTTTATTAAACACTGTACTCATTTTTAACATAGTTATTTATCAGGTGAACTTGCATCATATAACCATGTATCCCTTAAAGTTGGAATAAATTTTAAGAATTATGGTAAATATACTACAGAAATGGAAACATACCACAGAAATATACTACAGGAGTACAGTAGTTCAAGGATTCTCCTTATAGATTGGACTTTGTGTAACGCCATAAAAATCCTTCAAATTGAATAGATTGTTGCATGAAAAACAGATTTTCAATTTGGAAATGTTGATAATAGCTGTTGATGAATAAATTATTGAGTGAGTGAATCTGTTACTGGGAAAGGATACTAAGTTTAATTTATTTTGTGCAAGACCTGTGTTTTGTATGTTTTTAGCCATCTCTTCAGCTGAGCAGTGGAAGACGATAGAATTGCCAGTTAATAAAATTGTGCAAGCAAGCATATTAGAAATCATAAACTTAAACTTATTTTATGCACTACCAAGTGAGATGCCTGGTAAGAAACCAAAATTTGAGATCTATTTGTGCTGATCTTTTTAACTGTGTGATGAAAGTGCTTATCTGAACTCCTTAGGAAATGAGGAGAGGTGGGTGATAATTTTTGTTTCGTTCAATGTTTTAAGGAAGAATTGGTCGTAACATTTAAGGCAGATTTACTTACAAAAATACAAATGTGAACATGAGGGGACTGCCCTTCATTCAGCACCTGCTCGACCGGGTCTTGATAATCTACTGCTTTTTATAACAAAAGTGTCTTTAATTACTGTGTAATTTCTTGTCTAAAATCTCGACTGTCTATATTGAATTGCTTTACTAAGCTAACCTTCTACAACCATTTAAGATCATTTGAACCAAAACTGTTTTAGATATATTGAAAGAGTACTTTGTAATCAGTCTACAATCATAGTGTTTCTATATCTTAGAAACTTAGAGAAATGTTTTACAAACAGGATCTGATAATGAAGAAAAGTAGCGTATAAATGTTTTCCTTTTTTGTTTCATGGAAGTTTACAATTAAGGCATTTCTCCAATCTATTTGAGTTTATCCTTAGTATCAGAAGGTGAGTTAGTGTGAGGTGGGTGGTGGCTACTCAAAGTAATTTGCAGGTACCCTAAAGCTGAAAAAATGAACTTTTGTTTCAAATTGTCAAACCTTATTAACTGTAACAGCCTTGCTGAAAAGTATACTGAACAATTGTAAAAATAGAACGTGTTAAGTTTTCGTAGAGTGAACACACTAGTGTAACCACCTGGATCAAGAAATGAGCCCACCAAAGGCTTCCTTCTTGCTCCCTCCCGGTATTGCATCCCTTTGGCACAAGATAACCAGTAGTGGTTTGATTTATTTTTTAAAATATAAATGTGTACTGGGGCCGGCCCGGTGGCGCAGCGGTTAAGTTCACACGTTCCGCATCTCGGCGGCCCAGGGTTCGCTGGTTCGGATCCCGGGTGCGGACATGGCACTGCTTGGCAGCCATGCTGTGGTAGGCGTCCCACATATAAACTAGAGGAAGATGGGCACGGATGTTAGCTCAGAGCCAGGCTTCCTCAGCAAAAAGAGGAGGACTGACAGTAGTTAGCTGGGAGCTAATCTTCCTCAAAAAAATCAAAAAAATATATATATATGAATGTGTACTTTAATACACATGGGTTTTTGAGTGATTAGATTTGACATTCTTTTGTATACTGTTTAAATAGCATTGAAAATTTCTTCACAAAAGATTGCTTTTATATATTTTAGAAGATCAGGAAAAACTGTGTATATTGACAGCTGAAATGTTAGAATATTGCAATGCTCAGAAAAGTCGATCGTCTTACAGACCAAGAATTGGAGATGCGTGCTGTGCCAGATACACAAGTAAGATTCTTTTAGGTAAAATATTAAAGGGAAAAGATTTTGTCTGTTCTCTTTTACATGAGATTATGTGGATTTTGTTATTTTAGATGTAAATTTCATTTGGTTACAGAAATTAAGACAGACAAGGTCATGGGTTTAATTCATATATTGGAATCATTTGGCTTTTCTGTTCTATAGCCATAGATGGTAGTTAGGGAAGGATGTATGTAGAAATCTGCAAATCTGTCACTACTTCTAGATAACCAGCTCTAGATAACCATACTTTATATGGTGAGTCAATAACATGTTTGTGTATGGAGGGATTTAAATAATTTATAGAACTCTGTGAATGTACTTAAAGACTAAAATGCCTCAGGGAGTCAGACCCATTGAATCAAGGTACAGCAATCATTCTCCTGTTATTTAATATTTCATGTTAACAAATTTCTTTTGCTAAAATACATATATAACACTTGCAGTGAATATTCTTGGGCAGAAATTTGGTAACTATGAATACTATAAGATGAATTTTCAGGGATGGAATTTCTGAGTCAAAGGCTGTAAATTGTTTTCTAGGTTCTGGAAACATTGCTCTCTGGGCATCTTAAAGAAATTTCCGTATGTGCCAAAAATTTGTGAGCAGGCCACTGTCATCATCCCCTTGCCCACGATGGATTTAAAATGCTTTTTGTCTGTTGCCCAAATAGTGTTCATTTTTAAATTGAGATTTACAGTTTTAAAGTACAGTATGGTTAGTTTTATTTTTCTTTCGTGTGACAACTGAATCAACACTTTCCCTCCCTTTCTTCCCAGTAATACGTTATTATTTTTGGTTATGTAAGTGTTCTGTATTACTTTAGTAGGCTTGCATAAACACTATTCATAGCCTAGCCATGTGGGGTACTATGATTACATTTCTCCCTTGCTGCCTTTGTTGTTGTTGTTCTTGTATACTTTCACTAATTATCTCCAGTTCTCTGCATTAGTGTAAACACTTGATGTACTTTATCAACTTTTATCATGTTAGAGGCATCTTCAGGCTTCTGACCTGCTATCTAGACTGCTTGTCCTCCAGACCTGAGCTGTCATCCTGGAATTTTTCCTTCACCATCATGCTGGGCACTGTTTTAACACCATCCTCCTCTGTTTCTTGGATTTCTCTCCCACCTCACTTTATTGGCTAGATTTCTCCCTCCCTCATCTCACAGTGTTTTCTGGATCCCTTACTTCTAATTTACTCTAGTATTTGGGTATATCCCATCCTCCAGAAGCTGAGAAAAGGTACATGTAAGATTAATTTTCTCTTATCTCCATTGTTTGAACAAGTCTTCATTCTACCCTAATAGTTCATTGATGGCTTGCCTGGTTATAGAATTCTAGGTTGGAAATCATCTTTCTCTTAAGATTTTGAAGGCATTGTTTTTCTTGTCTTTTAGTTGTTGGTGTTGCTGGTCAAGAGAGAAATGTCATTCAGGTTCTCCAAACTTTGTACATATTTTGTTTTCTAGAACTGTTAGTGTCTTCATCCCATGTTTTGAAATTTATGTTGTGACTTATATTGGGGCCCTTAAGTCTAGAAATTCATGAGCTTCAGTTTTGAGAAATTTTCCTGAATTCTTTTCTTCTTCATCTTCTTTTTCTTTAAGGAACTCTAAGTAGTCTAATATTGGACTTGAGCTTTTCTACTAAATTTCCTCTTTTCTCTTTCATCTTTTTGTTCTGTTTTTCAAGAGATTTCCTCAATTTTATTTGAGTATTTAATTTCTGATATCACATATTTAGTTTCAAAAGCTTTTTTATTTTTCTCGTGTGTGTTTTTAGTACCGTCTTGTTTTTGTTTGAAGGATGGAAAATCATTTCTCTGAGGATGTTAATATCATTCTTTTAATTTTCATCGTCTTCTCCCTTCCTTGTTTCTTTTTCTTTGAGTTCCTATTTGTTTTCATCTTCTCTTTCATGTTAGAGACTTTCTTCATTTAAATATCTGGTGATCCTTTGCTGTTCACTTATTTAAGATGGGGCACCAAGAAGTTAATTGGAAGTTTCTTTGTGCATAGGCAGAACTTATCCACTGGTGGCCTTCACTGTAGGGTGATCTGGCTCTGCCCTTTCACCGGGGACTCCTGTGGTTGGTCTCTTGAAGTGCTTTCCCTTGAGATGATTGTCTCCTGCCTGGCGTGCATAGCCTCCCTGACAGTGTTTTTAGTAACTTTCCTCCTCTGCTCTGCCTCATGTTCCCTAGTCCATGGTCTGTCTGGCTCATCCTCTCTGGAGAAGAAACCTCTAGTCTTCTGCCCTGGGGTAGGAGCAGTTTCTTGGAAAGAGGGAAGGTATTCTAAGCTTTATTAAAACATGTGAACATAAACCTGATCATTCTCTTTCACAACTTTAAAAGTAAGTATCATGTCTAAATGTGTTTATGAACTAAAGTCTATTCGTATGTCTTGGGAAGTAACTCTGCTTACTTTCAGTTGTCATTTTCAGCTCCATCTTCACTCCTACTTTTGAATGGGCAGCACTAAGGATTAAGCCTTGGGGATTTGAGATGCAAATTGGGATGCCTCTTGGCTTCCCCACCGCCAGCTTTGGTTGAGCTCTGCTAAATCATTTCCATTCATGCATCTGCTTTCAAGCTTCCAATATTATATTATCTTCTTTCTTGTTCTCTAGCCTCGTGGTTTTGTGCCTTTTTCTTTTTAATCTTTAATTGACTTTTTGGTAGGATCTGGAAGGAGTAGAGATGATGCCAATATTTAATCTGGACTCTAACCAGAAATCTTGGCATGAATTTCTAAGTAATGTAAATGTGACTGTGAATAACCATCTTGAGGGAGGGGGGTCATTGAATGTAACTTCTTACCTGAGATTCCATTGTATTTTCAGATGATGATTTCTGGTACCGAGCCATTGTTCTGGGGACTTCAGATACAGATGTGAAAGTGCTGTATGCAGACTATGGAAACATTGAAACTCTGCCTCTTTCCAGAGTGCAGCCCATCTCCACCAACCACTTGGAGCTTCCTTTCCAAATTATTAAATGTTCCCTTGAAGGTAAGCAATTAAGTCACTTTCCAGTTGGGATGTCGGTGCAATTTTTTTCTCTGTTTGTTTTATAGCTAAGTCTGAAATGGGTATTTCAAGTAACTGCCCAGATTTCTAAATATCAAATTTGTTGTATAAATTACAAATAAATTTCTTATCTTTTATTCTTTATTTCCTTCTCACAAACATCATATTCCATCTTTGTTTTACAGATTAGTTTCAGAGCATCAAGGTTCAGAGAGTCTGTTTTGCCCCAGGTTGCAAAGCTAGTAAGTGGCAGGGCCAGCATGAACTGGGGCCATCTGACCTCTTACTCTGCTCTTCAGAGACTAGAAACATTCAAATGACACCATTTTGGTCTACCTTACGAGGCATATTATCTGCATATATTCAGCTCTTCAGTTGGAGTTTGAATAAAGGGAACTAAAATGCTAAAGCAGCTTTTCACTCTGACTCCTGCTTTCTTTACCCAGAGGTCCCTGCAGATAATAGCACACTGATTGCCTCGTAGTCTGCTTTGGTTTTGACCTGGAGAGACAGTTGGAAAATTATCTTCGTTATTGTTTGCTTCTCACTTGAGGATGTATGTCCAGGACAGCAGACGCTTATCTATTAACACCTAATAGTATCAATGAATATTTATTGAATGTTTGATTTTTTTTTAATGCAACAGCAGTAGTCCATCAAAGCATGTGTAACCCAGCTAAAATAAGTGAGCCTTTTCCTTATTATTGTTAGATAATTTATCTAAATATTTTTTAAGGGACTTGAAGATTAACTCTAATATTCAATTTTTTCCAGGACTAATGGAATTGAATGGAAGCTGTTCCAAGTTAATAATAGAGCTACTAAAAAATTTCATGTTGAATCAGAATGTAATGCTTTCTGTAAAAGGAATTGTCAAGAATGTCCATACAGTGTCGGTTGAGAAATGTTCTGAGAATGGTACTGCCAGTATAGCTGATAAGCTGGTGATGTGTGGACTGGCAAAAAACATGACAGCTAAAAAGCAAAATGCTTTAAATAAAGGTATGTTTTTCAAATTTAATTAATAACAGATCTAAGTGTCATTAGGAACAGATGTAATCAATTTAGGTGACCTGATCTTTCCTTCCTGTCCGTGGCCACATTCCCTTTGTCCTCCTCCTTTATAAATCCAGCGGCAGGGCGCTGATTCATGTTGCCACCTCAGAGGAACTGCCTGGATGGGAGCAGGCCTCTTAGTCCAGATTTTCTTTAGATCAGACTCAGCAACACTGACGATAGAGTTGATGCTGACAGCTTTGGAGATATCCAGCATTCAGAGTTACTCCCAACTTACTTTTGATCCTGATCAAAGTGAGAACTCATATTTTTGAGATTGAATCATACTAATATTTCGTAAGATGATTATTTGGCAGACCTGCTGTCAGCCGAAGAGAGAAATCCCATATATGATATATGATAGGCGAATGACCTGAACTCTGGGAGATGAGGGCATTAATTTGGTAAAACCCATGACGCAGTAGTAGATTACAGTAAAGCCCAAATGATCAAGTCATTTGTAGTCGGAACCCATTGGGGAGGCAGAGCTGTTTGCGCTCAGACTCCCATATGTTATCTAATGGCTTTTTGTGTTTGCTTTTAGAAGAAACATACAGGATGAATTACTGCTGCACAGAGTTACGGAAGCAAGTGGGTAACATTCCTTTCAATAAAATTATACTCCCAACATTTTTGGGAATGAAATAATACTATTTCTGTTTCACCCATAGGTTGAAAAACACGAACAGATTCTTCTCTTCCTCTTAAACAATCCAACCAATCAAAATAAATTTATTGAAATGAAGAAATTGTTAAAAAGTTAAGTTAAATTGGATGTTATTGCCACTTCTGTAACCAGCAGTAGGGTATCTCCAGTCGTGTTATCAGGGTGGAGCTAATTGGGGGAACCGTGTTGTGAGGCTGTACTTTATTTTGTGATCTCATGATCTGACGTCTGGTTGTAGTTTTTGCTGTCTTCCTAGGTCTTATTTGATAATCTTCCTTTGACACTGCTAATGGAACTGGGCCCAGGGCTGTGGAGGTCCCAGTTACCTTTCCTTCTGTGTAATTTTGAGAAGGCTCATGTTATTGATATGTGGAGGGACTTGTAAAAGTTGTTGTGAGGTAAAGCTTTGCCTCAAATTCCTTGTGTCTGGAAGTAATATTAACTCTCCCTTGTGCGCGTTGCTCTAAAAATGTTTAGCACTTTTTGTGAAGAGGCGCCAAAGGGCCAGGAATGGAAAGTGGGCTGCCCTGATGGTATATTTCATTTCAAAACAAAACATACTCTCCTCTTTTGGCTGTGGCGATTCTAGTGCTCAGACACAGTATTGGTGGGTTTTAAATAGAGGTTCCCCTGCTTTTTTATGGTCTGGGATGCTTTCTTCTAAGATAGCCCACAGAAATTACTTTATGATCCACAGCCAATTAGAATTTCTGAGGCAAATGAGATTGTCCTCCTTACCGTGTTGAGTTAGTATAATTCCAGCCAAAAGCAAAGGATCTTTGATTTATTTAATTTGTGCACTCTTGTTGGCTAAGGAGCATTTTGTAAATCAGAGTGTTTGCAAACAGCTCACGAGGTGGTCCTGCTCTCTGAGGGTCTCTGTGGGCCTGGTAACTCTCAAGTAGGGACCTACTGTGTTCAGACATACCCTCCATGTGGTAATGTATCATTGTTTTGTTTTTGTTCCTAAGAAAGTATGGCTAAATTCTAAACTAAATGTCATTAATGCAAGATCAACAGTTTTGATTCTCGTAATTTATTTCCTTTACAAGTTTTAGTTTATCTTTAATAAATGCTGACTTACAATTGCAATTACAACGGTCAGTCCTTTCTGATACATTGTTTTAATACTGACTGCTGTTTTGTGTACTTGAGTTTAAAATCTTAAATTTAATGATGATTTTAATTTCATATATTAAGTAACATGCAATGACATGAACTTCTGGAATTTAGTCCTAGCGCCAAATCGTATTGTTGATCAAGTTGATTAACTTGTATGCGCTTTTATCTTTTTCTCTAATAGGCTTTTTCCATAAGAATATCAAGAGTGCTTACATACACAAGATGAGCCTATGTTTTCTGTTCTTTCTAGATAGATTGAAGGCATTACTTAAAAAAAAAAACAGACAAAAAATACTTGATTTAGGGGCCAGACCTGTGGCCGTGTGGTTAAGTTCACGTGCTCTGCTTCGGTGGCCCACTGTTTCACCAGTTCAGATCCTGGGTGCAGACACAGCACCACTCATCGGGCCACGCTGAGGCGGCGTCCCACATACCACAACTAGAAGGACCCACAACTAAAATATACAACTCTGTACTGGGGGGATTTGGGGAGAAAAGCAGGAAAAAAAAAAAAGATTGGCGACAGTTGTTAGCTTAGGTGCCAGTCTTAAAAAAAAAAAAACAAATACTTGATGTAAAGCATAGTAGTTGCACTGGCTTTCCCCTACGGTGGGAATAAATACATATTTTTGTCTACATTTGAACACAGCATAATACCTTATATTTTGGTAGTGCGTTATTTAAAAAGCATTTTAATATCTAGTCCCATGTTTAATCTTCACAATACCCTCGGAAAGAAAGTAGGTCCTGTTTCATCGATGAGGGAGCTGAGGCTCAGAGAGGTTAAATGCACAGAATCACACACACAGAGTGGAAACTAGGTCTTCTGACTCAAAGCCGAATTATCTCTACTGCCCCTCGATGCTTAACTGTATGCTGTGTTACAGTAGCTTTTCACATTAGATCAGTTCTGATGGCCACAAAACTAACGGGTTATATTAATAGAAAAAATTACATACGTGGTTGCTTAAGCATACTTCCTTCATTGTGGTGAAAATGTAATTAAATATTTACTCCTTTAAGTTATTCTTCCTAGATACAATATCTTTAAATTTTAAGTGTTTCGTTATCTCTGGAGAAATTTGTTTGTTAATAATTGTAAAATTGTTAAACTAGGAGTACTGTGGTGATGAGAACATAAAACTCTGTAATCTGTTGCTCAGAAGCGATACATAAGTACTTCACACAAGTTTATATAAAATATTTTTTATATTTGAAGGAGAGTGCAAATAGCTGTACGTTATGTTTGTGAAGGGGGAGTACAAACAGCTGTAATTCACATATTGTGCTGTTGTGGTGGTGAATTTTTTTAGCTGACAGTTAAATGTGTAATTTCAGTTAGAAGCGAATATTTGTTTTGCTTGTACTTAAGATAGAAATTAAGAACCATAGTGACTGAGTTTTTATATCAAGCATAATGATAGTTGATTTTTCTCTTTCAGAAACAAACACTTATGAGAAAGGAACATCGAAGGCTAGACTTAGGAGAGAAAGTACAGCATCTTGGGTTTTTGTTTACTGGAAACTTTCTTTAATGACCTTTTACGCCTTCATTTTTGTTTGCTCACCACTCTTCTGTTAGGTTGGGTAATTTTATTTTTTTCCTCTTAAATTCCTCCTCCCAAATAAGTCTTGCGTAAAGGATTCATACCAAATTCATGGGACTGTCAGGAAGAGATACATAGGGGCTTTTTACTGTATATATAACTTCTTATGGCTTAAAGGTACTGAAGAAAATATGGCTCCATGTTAATACCGCAAAAATCTAGTTGATGGGTACACGAGTTTTATTTCTTGGACTTTTCTGTATGTTTGAAATATTTCATAATAAAACATGCCCTGCTCTCCCTGTCATCCTCTGCTCTTCCACATAATAAACGTTGTTTGGTTTGTTGTTGCTTCAGTCTCTGCTCTTCTTTTCCCGTCCCCTCCGAAGTCATCAGCTTCCTTCTCTCCATCCTGACTTGGATCGCTTCTCCTTTGGGCCCAGAGTCTGTCCTTGGGCTCTTGGCCACTCAGACTGGGCAAGGAACTTTCTCTTTCTGCTCCTGCCATCCACACCCTTCTAAATCTGTAGCCGCTTTTTCTTGTAGAAAAAATTTACATTTTCTGAAGCACAAATACAGTTAACAATTTAAGTTTAAAAATCTAAGTTAGAGTATGTATTCTTCCTGAAGCACATAAAGTAATTTTAAATTCTCTTAAACTTCTATGTGTAGAATTACGGGCCAGCTGACTTTCCCGCCAGCCCATACAGTTCTATTTGAGAATTTTTCTGTGAGTCAAGTATCAGACTATGACAACCTAAGAAAATGTCACTAACTCAGTGAAGTACCTTAAGACTTTTTTTTGCTTTTACTAGTAATGTGTGTCAGATTAATGGAATTTTTCCTCATGTAAAAAGTTTAAATATTGATGTGCATTAGATAAAAATTTATGCTGCTTTGCCCAGTAAAATTCTTTCACTTAGCAGCTAGATTTCCCTTATGTTCTTATAGGCAGCATTCTAACTTCCTTTTTTTTATCTGCACACACTAGGAGCACTGGATCCTTAGTTTGTTCGTATTCGTACTCTATTCAATTCCAGCCACAATGAAAATGAAAATGAAAACTATGGAATCACAAAATTGGCCTTTTACTTAAGGAAAATTAGAGAAGCAAGTCAAAGAAGACATAAAAAAATCTGAGTCCATGGGGCTGGCCGGTGGCGCGGCGGTTAAGTGTGCACGTTCTGCTTTGCTGGCCCGGGGTTCGCTGGTTCGGATCCTGGGTGCGGACATGGTCCTGCTTGGCAAGCCATGCTGTGGTAGGCATCCCACATATGAAGTGGAGGAAGATGGGCACGGATGTGAGCTCAAGGGCCAGGCTTCCTCAGAAAAAAGAGGAGGATTGGCAGTAGTTAGCTCAGGGCTAATCTTCCTCAAAAAAAAAGTTATCAGATTCCAAGGTTTTATCATATAGTATAGAAATTTGAATACAAACAGGTTTTTGGCTTTTTGCGGTTTTTGGTGAGGAACATTGGCCCAGAGCTAACATCTGTTGCCAATCTTCCTCTTTTTCTTGAGGAAGATTGTTCCTGAGCTAACATCTTTGCTAATCCTCCTCTATTTCTGTATGTGGGACTTTGCAATGGCATGGCTTGATGATTCCCGTGTTGGTCTGCGCCAGGGATCCGACTCCAGGGCTGCTGAAGCGGAGTGTGTGAACTTAACCACTACGCCTCTGGGCCTGCCCCAGAATACAAGCACTTGTCTCACAAATAGAGATACGGGTTAAATGTCTCCTGGCTTAATTCGACATATTCCCATACCAGAAACTAGATCTTATTTCTGAGTAGGTTTAAGAAGTTTCCTACCTTAATGAACTTTAATTATTCAAGAAATATTTGAGCTCCAGCTATATGTCTGCCATTGAGGTAGGCACTATATTTGTTCACTGGGGCCTCGTAGGGTCCATCACACCTGCCAGTCTTGGTCTCAAAATACCTAGTTCAGTCGTAGGTAAGAACACTAGAACTGAGACCATATAACCAAACGAGTAGTCTCTTCCTCGGCAGAGACCATGTAAATAGACATATCAGATCCATTTTGTCAGGGAAGAGACTTCTGTCATGGAATAGACAGTAAACGGGTTGACAGGCTGGGGAGAAGGCATATGCAATACACCTTTTTTTTTTTTTGGTAGAATTCTTTTGCTTGGGCAGCTAGAAATGTAAAAGACTAGAAGTTGTGAATGAGAGATTAATATTCTGAAATTGAGCTTTCTTGCTATACATTGAGGATCCTTATCAGCAGGACCCTAAACTGCCAAATTCCAGGAGAGGACTACATCATTGTGAGGCTCCCTACTGTGAGGCTGCCAGCCCAAGGCAATAAACCAGGAGCGTCTCTGGTGGGCTCATCACCAACACAGCCACTGCCTGGTTTTGGCAAATTAAGCTCTTCTGAGATTAACCAAAGGGTGAGGTCTGGGCTCCTCGCTGGTGCAAGTGCCTCTTCAGCCCGACTCGCACCCAAGCAGAGCTTCCTCATTAAACAAGATTCTCAAGGGCGGTTTTTGTTTGTTTTTCCAGATAAAAGGAATTGGAGGGCACCCTGGTTCCAAATACGCAGTGAAGAGAGCTGTAGGACAGTTGTGCTCACTGAATCTAAGAGAGGTTCAGTTCCATTGAGATGGCTGCCCATCCGCACAGGGGAGTGTTGCAGAGGGCCCACCCTGAGAACTGCTAACACTTCTTCTCTTGCTCCAAATGTGGTTCAAGTCACTGTTTAGGCAAAACAGTCTAACTTCCCAGGAAGGTTCTCGAGTCTTTGGCAGTAGCTTTCGGATAACCTAAAATTGGTTTCGTCTACAGCTTTAGCTGCCCAACCTCAGCCATTTTCCTGCACTGTCCTTTTACCTTGTGACTGTTGGGGAGGAAGACAAATCCTCTACCCTCTAGGTCCTTCCAGCTGGGCTGCAAATTAAATTGACATGAGACAGAATAACAGGAGAAAATCAATCAAAGCTTTATAACATGTGTACATGGGAGAAACCCAGGAAGACTCAGCAACTCACCAGAACGGCTGAGGTCACTGCCATAAATACGATTTTTAGCTAAAGACAATCGAGGGTGTTGGAGATGGGGGATTCAGTTATGGGAGGTTACCAGAAAAAGCACAGTAAGCAAGAGTAAGGTTCTTATGCAGATTTAAGTTCTTGCCTTCTGCATTGATAAGAGTTTCTAAGGGCCAGCCCTGTGGCTGAGTGGTTAAGTTCGTGTGCTCTGCTGTAGCGGTCCAGGGTTTTGCTGGTTCAGATCCTGGGCGTGGACATGGCACTGCTCATCAGGCCACATTGAGGCGGCATCCCACATGCCACAACTAGAAGGACCTGCCACTAAGATATACAACTATGTACCGGGGGGATTTGGGGAGATAAAGCAGAAAAATAAAGTTTCTAGATATAAGTTCATCCCCCTCTTCCTGGGACAGAGAGGGAGACATCTTTACAAATGGAGATTTCCCTTGTAAATGTCCCTTATAAAGGCTAACTTCTACTAGGCTTTCAGAGCTTCTCCCGTGTCTGCAGTTTCTTAAAAGCAACCAGTCCAAAATTATCCTTATGCCAAAGAAACATATTTTGGGGTGGCCAGTTCTGATCCCCGCAAGACCCTGAGGTGATGCTGTTTTTAAAACCTCATGGTGATAACCTTTTGATGAGGAGGTGCCTACCTCCTGTGATACAGCCTTCCAGGAAGTGAGATGGACTGAGGCTTATAAGTTGAGCAGAAGCCTACTGTGCCTCCTCCACAGGTGCACCCAGATTCCTCTCAAAATTCATTCAATGAATACTTATGTTAAGGCCTACATATGTTGACACAAATAATCCATAACCAATCTATACATCAAAATTGAGGCGAGTTTATTATGAGCCTGATTTGAGGACTATATAGCCCGGGAGAGTCCTTTCACAAAGGAATGGAGCACTCCAAAGAAGTGGGGGTGTACAGAGTGGTTATATACCGTCAAAGAGCATGTATCTCATATGATTGGAATGTCCCTTTTGCAATAGTCAAGAGATTGCCTTGCTGGCACAGCAATTCACCCAGAATTGATGAACACAGCAGGTAGCAGGTCTGTAGTCTCCAAGTGGGTGGTCACAGGGTGAGCACAGCAGGCCAGCAATCAATCCTTAGTTTAGGGAGAAATGCTTATCCTAAAGGAAATGCCCATGCAGGGGAAGTTTCATCCTTATCTTTAAGGGCATCGTTCTTGTCTTTGGGACATAGTAAATACTTAAAGCAGGTATATAATGCATGCTCAATGGCCGTGTCAAGCCCATTTTGGAAAAACAAGTTCAGGCTGAATTAGTTTTATACCAAATGGCTTCCTCATATACTCCAATGTATCCTATTGCTTGTCATGTATTTATCACATATATGTGTGAAAACTAAAGACACCAAATTTGGAAGTATTGACAGTTTAAAGCAGCTTCTGCAGTTCTGGATGTTGACTGAATAACTAACTTAGGTTCCCCAAGCCTTTGCCTTTGTAGACATTCCATGTTTACTTGATTCAGCCAGAGAGCATCCCATTTCCCAGAAGCAAATCCAGTAAAACTTTGTGCCTAATTCTCACTGTCTGAAGGAGTTGGGATGTATGCTCTGAGCCTCAGAACAGTTGGGGCCTACCCCGAACCTAAGGGTCTTTAGCTTTGAGATGGCAGCAGTTCTCTTCCTCGTGTCCCCCACCCCAACTTTGTTCTCTCTCATTGCCCTTAGTGCCACCGTTTTTGCCCTGGCTTAATTTGCTGCCTGTGGAGCACTTCAGAAACAGGCCCTTTGTTTCCTCTGAGGCGGTTTCTTTGCCATTTAATATGCATTGTTTCCTGTCCTTTCATTTCTCAACACGAGGGTTCCGGTGTGTGGCTGCTCTGTGGGTTTTGGGAAATCGACGGCTTTTGCGGCTCTATTATGCACCCTTCTCTGGGTCTTTTCGTATGTGCTTCACCTTGCTTTCATCATCTGGGAGACTGGTTGCAAAGAATTTGAATTAGGCTTCCATGGGTTTGGGATTTGAATTTTATAGGCTGAGAAACTGAGCAGTCAAAAATTAGGCATCTTTTCTCTGTCACAAAGCCAGTAGGCAGGAGAGCTAGAGGGGGAACCCCAGACCTCCTCATCTCCAAAAACGGTGAACTTCCACCACACTGGGTGTCTCTCACGGCATGTCGCTCAGTGCGGAAGTCTCCCTTTATCTCTGCATGGAATTCAAACTTGTCTTCATGGCTTGGGTGTTTACTACTGAGATATGCTGTACAGGGAAGTTCATGAATTAATTCACATTAAAAAAAAATTTTCTTTTAAACTGGCACCTGAGCTAACAACTGTTGCCACTCTTTTTTTTTTCTCCTTTTTCTCCCCAAATCCCCCCAGTACATAGTTGTATATTTTAGTTGTAGGTCCTTCTAGTGGTGGCATGTGGGACGCTGCCTCAGCGTGGCCTGATGAGCACTGCCGTGTCCGTGCCCAGGATCCTAACCAGCGAAATCCTGGGCCACCAAAGCAGAGCACATGAACTTAACCATTCGGCCACAGGGCCGGCCCCTAATTCACATTTTAAAAGGGCACTCACTGTGTAGTCACCAGGCATTGGGGCCGCAAAGATGAATAAGGCAAGTCCTTGGCAGCAAGGGGCTCACAAGCCCTTGGGGATGATAGTCCTCTTGGTGACTTTAATTTTGAAATTTCCACAAGTCTTCACAAAGGAGGGGTTGCCATGAATGAGAAAAGTAGCTTCCCAGCTTGTCTCCGTAGAGAAAGCCTCCACCCCTGCTAGTTTCCCCACTCACCACTCTCCAGAACCTGGACCACCTGCCTCTCTCCCCCACCGCATGCACACCTGAGAGAAAGACCTGAGAGGCACCTGGGACAAATGGATTATACTTTGATGTGAAGGAGTTTGAAGCAACTGGTACCTCTACCACTATTTATAATTTTAGCCCTTTACTTCTTAATCAAGGAATGAAAATATGAAATACCCCTAATTAAAGATGTCAAAGTGTCAGGAACACCCAGAATTGAAATATGGCTTCTCTAAGGTAAACCTGATCAGGCAAAGGTGCCCTGGTGAATGTTAACAACCAGGGGCCAGCCCGTGGCCAAGTGGTTAAGTTTGTACACTCTGCTTGGGTGGCCTGAGGTTTCACCCATTCACATCCTGGGCTTGGACCTAGCACCACTCATCAAGCCATGCTGAGGCAGCATCCCACATAGCAGAACCAGAAGGACCTACAACTAGAATGTATAACTATGTACTGGGGGCCTTTGGGGAGAAGAAAAAGAAGAAGAAAAAAAAAGAAGAAGATTGGCAACAGATGTTAACTCTGGGCCAATCTTAAAAAAAAAACAACAAAACACTGTTAACAACCAATCCTAATAGGCGGGGGAGAGGCTGTGAACTGTGAAATTTCCCCCACTTCCGGGACTTGGTCTGCCCTTCTCAAACCCCTGCTCTGTCTAAAGTGGCACAGGCCACTTCCCACTTGTGGCTACCTAACACTTAAAATGTGGCTGGTCCAATTGAGATGTGCTGTAAATGTAAAATACAACAGAATTTTGAAGATAGTGTAAAATGTCTATATTGATTACGTGTTGAGATACTTGGGATCTACCGGGTTAATATTAAGTTCACCTGTTTCTTCTCACTTTTGTAGTGTGGCTACTAGAACATTTACAATCACCATGTGGCTCACATCATGCATTTCTATAGGACGATGCCTGTCTAGAAGCAGAGACCCTCCAAGCATTTCACCCTGCACACAAGTTCCCCCGCACAGATGCTTGCACATTGTTTATGCTACCCTGGCGTGGCGCTGTTTTTACATTGGGGTGCTCAGTGAATGCTATTGGGAAGAATTAATGAAGTGAAAAGCGAGTCCTCTTTTCCCCCTCAACAGTGAAGTTTGCTACATTTATGTTACCACAGGCCACTTTCACTGAAAGCTGTTCATGTTGGGAGGGTTAGAAACCAATTGAAAATCACAGAAATGCAACAATTTTATCATTTTTTAATGTTTTTTTCTAAAGATTGGCCCTGAGCTAACATCTCTTGCCAATCTTTTTCTTCTTCTTCTTCTTCTCCCCAAAGCCCCCTAGTACATAGTTGTGTATTCTAGTTGTAGGTCCTTCTGGTTGTGCTATGTGGATGCCGCCTCAGTGTGGCTTGATGAGCGGTGCTAGGTCTGGGCCCAGGATCCGAACTGGCAAAACCCTGGGCTGCTGAAACGGAGCACGCAAACTTAACCACTTGGCCACGGGGCCAGCTCCTAAAATTTTTTTAAAAAGAGAGGCGTAAAAAGAAAATTGTTATTAGTCTATCAGATGGATGTTTACAAGAATAATGGGGTGAGGGGCATGGAAAAGAGGAAACAGGTTAATCTTCCTGGAGGGCAATTTGATAATATCCATCACAAGCCTTAATTTGGATTTACCCTGTAGCCTAGAAATTTACCTTCTTGTAGGTTACACCAAGGAAGTAACTGGACAAAAGCACAAATATCTAATTGCATAACTAAAATGAAAATTTAATAATATTGAACAATAGCAGCTAGGTTAAGTACATTAGAACACTAAGTAGGGGCTAAAAACATGGAATGTTCAAGAAGGGAAACAGAAAAGCTGGTTATGATACAGTATGTATGGAATGAACTAAAAAGAATGTCAATTTTTATAAACGTAGAACAACACTGGAAGAACACACACCATAATGATAACAATGACTATTTCTGGGTGGTGGAATAGGTACAGTTTTTCAACTTGCTTACTGGTATTTTCTTTTTTTGCAATGAGCACACATTATGCAATGACACTTTTTTGATGAAGTATGAAAACTATATGCAATAATTTCTTGTTAGCACCATCCAGTCAGTTCTGACTCCCAGCGACCCTGTGTCCTGCACAACGCTCCACGGCTATTCATAGGGTTTTCATGGCTAATTTTTCAGAAGTGGGTGACTAGGTCCTACTTCCTAGTCGGTCTTAGTCTGGAAGCTCCGCTGAAACCTGTCCCCCACGGGTGACTCTCCTGGTATTTGAAATACCAGTAGCATAGCTTTCAGCATCACGGATCCTCCACAGTATGACAACCGACAGACAGGTTGTGTGATTCCCTGATCTAGAAAGGGACCCGGGCCGCCGCAGTGAGAGGGCCAGATTTTAACCACTTGACCACCAGGGCTGGCTGCTATGCAATAATAGCCAACGTTTGAGTGCCTACTATGTACAAGGCATTGTGCCAGGCATCGTGCTATTTTGCTTTGCGGCATTTGATTTTTAAAAAATCAGGCACCTTCTAGACTTAAACGAGATGCTGGCCAAAAGGCCTGCTTATTAATGCCCAACTGCAATAACAGGACAGACAGGTAAACAAACGGCAATTGCCACGACAAACAGAAGCGATGCCAAAGTCAACATTTTCGCTTGCGTCGGTGCAATAAATCCTGCGGAGTCGACAGCGGATGGTACAGTGCTTGCTCCCTGCTGCACCGCTCAGAGGCGGGGAGGCCCGCGCAGAAGGAGGTACCTTTGTTTATTTGCCCACCTTGGCCAAAGCCTCGTTAACCGCGAGAGGCGACGTTGGCCGGGTTCCCAGAAGCGCCTGATGCACGCCCCTTGGGACAGAGCGTCCAACCCCAGCAGGGTCCGCCCGCGCGTCTCGCCGCCACCCCTCTGTAAGGAATACAGGTGTCCCACGTGGCTCCCACCCCTGGGACGCCCCTCCGGTGGGCCTGCAGCGCCCCCTGGCCCGAGCCGCGCCCGCGCGGGCCAGCAGAGCCGCCCCGGTGTCCGAGGCCCGCCGTGCGCTCGTCCCGGGAAGTCGGAGCCCAGCGCTGTCTCCGCGCCGCAGGGCACGCGCATCCCGGCCCCCGCTAGCGACCTCGGAAGGAGCGCCGGTTACTCCTTCGCGCTCCCAAGAGGAGTCCGCTCGGCCCCCAGCCGCCCCGGCCCGGAGGGCGGCGAGCGTGCGCCCCGCGGCGTTGCGGGCTTTGTTCGGCATTGTGTGCGCTTTGTCGGGGCGCCGCCGCGAGGCGAGGCCCGCGCGCCCCCGGCAGTCGGCGTCCCGGGCAGAGCGCACCTGGCGCGCGCCGCCTTCCGGCTCCCCGCCGTCGGCCCGGGAGGGCTCGAGGGCCTCTCTCGGGAAGGGGCGCGGCGGACCCGGGAACAGCCCTTCCCTTGCGTCCTCGGCACTGGAGCGCGGACCGCAGGTAAGGGGACAGGGACTCGGTGGCTGTGGGTGGAGGAGGGAACCACGTGTTAAATCCAACCTGCTTGGCATAGTCATGGGGCCCCCTAACCTGGCGCCAGCAGAAGGGGCGCGCCTTTTGCGTAAAGGCTTCGAAGACATGCCCGAACTCCCCCTGACCCCTTTTACAGTTCAGGTGCAGGTGTTAAGATGCCTCCCGTGCAGTTTTCTCAGGCAGCTGAGTGCTCCCAGCGAAGTCTCTGCAGGCTGCACCTGAGGGGCCCGCTGCCCTGAGAAACTGGCCGTTGAGCAATGGGAAGTTTGGGGGATTTGTCCTCCCTGGTGATTTCACGTGCTGGGACACCCTGCCTCCCTCGGGCCAGCTGACCTAGCCCTGCTTCCTGCACTTCTGCCCAGGGCTCGGCTCTTGGCCACCTGCTGGGACCGTAAAAGAGAGGGTCTCAAAATTACACCTTTGAAACTTGCTAGGGGGCATTGATTTAAAGACATGGTGGTGGGCACCCAGGCAGAAGAGAGGAAGGCGCCTTGCTGCCGTTTCACTGAAGAACCAATGGCTCTCCAGCTTAGAGGGGCCTTTCAATGGGGACACCATGCAATGTGTTGGTGTCTTGGAACTTTGAACGGTTTTCAAATTACGAAGTTGTCTTTTGTGGAAATCCAGCTCAGAGCCGTTTCTTGATGGTATAAGGATTTCCCAGACTAGGTCCCCAGGCAAACCCCAAAGGGCCAAGGGGGATTCCTTCCTTCATCATCCCTGTCTGTTTGACTGAAAACCATCAATGACAGATATATTTTTCTTTAAATCTGGTTTTTGGTCTGTCATCCAAAACTTAGAGCAGCTATTTCCCCTCCCGCTCAATAGGCTCGAGTCCCCTGGAATGAACCAGTCAGATGCCTATGTTTTTACAGATGAGGAAACTGAGACTCAAAGAAGGTGGAAGACTGCCTGAGGGAAAATGGGAGAGTCTGCCAGGAACCCGATCTTTTGAGTTTTAAAGGGCTTCATAAACAGCAGGGACATTAATTGTCAAGTGATGGCATTGGAGATAAACAAGTGGTGAACATGTAAAAGCCTTTTCTTAAGCCTGCCTGCACCATGTGTGCATCTTATGGAGCATTTCCGTTACCTCCCCGACACCTGGGACAGTGCTGGGCACAGGGCAGATGCTTAATAGTTTTTATTGAACAAATTAACTTTCATGTAATTGTATCAGTGGAAGGGTCAGCAACACGATGAGGTGTTTAAGGACAAAGGTCCTCAAACTTTGGTAGTTGACAGATCAGTGAAAAAAATTAATTGTGTTAATTGAGAGGACTGTAACAGAATTGCTAATTTATTTCATCCCACAAGGATATATATAATGTATATGTGTATATTTTTTTGGTAAGCAAGATTGTCCCTGCTACATCCATGCAATTTTTCCTGTTTTGTATGTGGTGCACCACCACAGTGTGGCTTGATGAGTGGTGTGTAGGTCTGCGCCTGGGATCCCAACCGGTGAACCCCTGGCCTCCGAAGCAGAGCACACAAACTTAACCACTACACCACCAGGCCGGCCCCAAGGATATTTTTTTAAAATAGAACAAATCCCTCCTATAATCTACCAGGCTACTGGAGATCTCTTAGGGACCCTGCACAAGGGAGGGTCTATCCCATGCAATACCCCCACGTCAGCATCACCCCAGGCCAGCGACCTGGGACGGCTGAGTACCATCATTCAGGTTGTATTCCTTTCCTTTAGTTTACCCATTCACCTTCTAAACAGCTCCAGCCGGCTTCCTCTTCCTCTCCCACCCACAAAATTACCTGCCAGGCTACCCTGTGTATGATCACTGTTCTCCATCCCTCGCTTCCTTTCCTGATCCTGAGTTCCTTCTCTTGAACTGGACTTCTCTGATCTCCACTTAGGAAACTGCCCCTGCCCAGGCATCGTGGTCTTGTGTGACAGTGGCAACACCTTTTCCAGGGAAATAGGATGGGCGATGCCACCCTCATTTTCGAGAGAAGGAAATTGAGTGTCTGAAGTGAAGGAATTTACCAGAGAGGCTCATGCTCAGGTCTCCTGACGTACGACGGGTTCTTTTTCCATTCCGTCTGTGTCCTGCGCACTTCTTGTCATGATCAGGCTGGCCACATCGGAAGACCTGGGCCTGATGCCAAGCTTGTGATTTACTAGCTTTTTGACCTTGGGCCCCAGCTTCTCCAAGACCATTTCCACATATGTAAAAATGGAAACGATCATGTCTACCCTATAAGGTTATGAGTGTCGTGAGATGAAATTAATATGTTAAATGTAATGATAGTCTCTTAACATCGTGCATTTAGGAAGTGTTTTTCCATTAGGAGGGCCTTTCACACGCGATTTCATTGGATCTACAAGACTGGTTGAGTCTGAAACTGAGATTCATCCCATTTGACAGATGAATGAACTGAGGCCGGGGTGGGGGGGGGGGAGTTGTTGTTGGCAGTCACGTAGCTGGTTAGAAGCAGAGCTAGTCTGGAATTCTGTCTCTGGACTTCCAGTCCTGTGTGCCTGCTTCCCAGAGTGCCACGGCAGTGAATTTGGGTCCTGTACAACTTAAATAAAGGATTTTCAAGTATCATCAAAACGAAGATCAAAATCTCTTCTGGCTAAAAATGATGCTTAGCACGTGTGGCGAGTGCGGGAGGCCCTGCGATTTATGCCTCTCCGCCCAGCTTTCTCCCCAACCATCCAGGGAATCCACATGGCATGGTGCTCATCCCTTGGTGCTGACTTCTGGTTGTCGACCATTGGATTCTGAAAATTTGTGATTCTTTTAAGCAGCTGGGGGAGTGGGGGTGGGAGCATGATTTTCCCCGAGCAGCTTTGAAAGCGCTCGCCCTGCCGTATCAAACTGGAGACGTGTCATCCACTTCCCTGGACTCTCTGGGCCTGAGCCAAGTGTTTCACCAAACGGACAAGGAAGACAGCAGGGGCTTCCTGGCCCAAGACTTTTACCTCCGATTTTAACGTCTTCCTGTTCAGGTGTTGACTGTTCTTATAAAGGGCTCAGATTTCCATCCCGCTGCCTGAGAGAAGGCTGCCAAGCCCTAATCTAATATTCGGGGTTGGAATTGCATTTTCTAAGGAGTGGAAGTGGTTTCCATTTTCACCCTGCACTCGTTTCATTTCCGATCATAGAGGAGAAGGCGGGCATTGTGCTGCAAACTTGCCTTCAGCTATCGCCAGTCTGGCCCTTCTTTTTCAAAAGTAGCCTTGTTTCGGCCCTCGTTTCTTCCTGTGTCTTAGGAAATGCAAGTCCCGAGTGCAGTGTTTTGTGGCGCCCTGGAGCAAACCTCGCTCACCTGCTGTCCCAAATGTGGCCGGTGCTGCGTGGAATGAGGATTTGAAGACAACAATCAGATGAGAGGTTTGGAGGGCGGAGGGCATCTCTCCATGTGTGAGAACCCCAGAGGCCAGGAAGAAAGTGTGGGATTAGCGTGAGTAATGGAACAGAAAGGAAGAAATGTGGTGAGCCAGGTGTCCTGTAATGGAAAAGGCTTGACAAGGTCTACCTGGGAACAAATCTGTTTCTGCCCCTGGGTTGCAAACTGCTCCTGACTACTTTGTACAAAAATGCAGAAAGCTCTGGAAATCTTCTCATGTTAGGTACTCAAGTGTGGGAGTCGCTGGCAGGTTATTACCTGGGTGGAAAACTGCAAAGGGCAGGATTTCGAGTGGCAGATTTTTCATGATCTTTCTGTTCCTCTATCCTGATCCCCAGGATCAGGAACTGACAGGTTGAACAGATTACTGGGAGGCCAGAATGGAGTCCAGTGCATTTATTAGCTGTGTAACCTGGGGCCAAACACTTAACTTCTGTATGCTTCAGTTTTGTCATCTGGAAAGTGGGGATAATACACTCTCTGGCCGGCTGTGCGGATTGGGAGAGAGAAGACCTTTGAGATTGGAGTCGGGTGCTAGGCACGCAGTAAAAGCTCGCTAGATGGTAGTAGCTGTTGATTTTTACTGTGGAATTTGTCCTTTTCAAAAAGTTTTCAGACGTAGGATCGTATTTAGAATGTGGAATTAGTATTGCAAGAAAGTTTTGATAAGTGAGGAGGGGGAAATAAGCTGCACATTTGAGATGATTGGGTGGGAAGAGATGGTAAAGAGTGCTATTAATACTTTACCAGCATCGAAATAGCATTAGTTTCACTTATCTTGGTATAAAAAAAATACAGTGAGCACAAAGGTTTGTCTGGAAGCATCCCTCTGGCCCATCAGTGGTGGGCATGATAGTATTTAGTTTGTACAGCAAGCGCGTATTTCACCTACTGTGTGCCGGGCGCCCACAGCTGGGGCTCCAACAGAGACTAAGATGCAGGCATTTGCCACTGGCAGGCAAGATAAACATCTCAGCAGGCAGTTTCAGTGTGGGCCCTGACAATAGACCTTGTGTTTCCGGGACAGGGGAGGGAGGTGCTGCTGAGGTCCCAGAGCCAGCCCCATCTGATCCTAACATGTATGAGGAGGCATTGGACTTCTTGCATCGATTTGCGGGTTGCCAACATAAGTTTTGTTCTAATGAGCAGAAACTTAGGTGACTCAGGAAAACATTCACCTGGGCAAGCAGAGGCACATAGCAGAGCCAGGTGAAGGCACTTAGGTTTGTCGCTTAGTGGAGGGAGGGAGCCTGTGTACTGAGTGCCTTGCTATGCGGCAGGGACCTTCTGTACTTCCACCTTGTCCTCACGGCAGCCTGGGGAGGCTGCTGGCATCCTGGTTTTATAACAAAGTAATAGGTCTGAACCTTGGAGTCCTGCATGTGCCCAAGGTCAGAAGCTGTGACGTCAGAAAATCATCCTGGACCCAAAGACTACACAGCATTGAGAAGTCCTTTACCTCTGCCCTGCACGGCCCCTCGGCCCCAGGCCTCGCCCCTGCCTGGCCCCCAGGCCGCAGGTGGGGACTTGTCCTGCATCCCTTGTGTAGACTAAGAGGAAAGAAAATGTGTCCCTGGGGGAAAGGAAAGTGGGGAGTCGGCCTTGCTGGCACCCGCCCAGCTGGAAGCCAGCAGGAAGCCCATCGGCCTCTCAGCTAGCCCACATCCTCTCCGTCTACCTTTCTCCCTTTGATTGTGTCTGGGAAGCCCCTGACTTCCTTGCTCTTGCAATATTGACTAGTTTTCACTGAGATTAGGGGAAGCCGTGAGCCTCTTAGTTATGTGAAACAAAAGGACACTCAGCTGGTTGGGACACTTGATTCAGTTTGTTTCAGAAATATTTCAAAATCCGACGAGCTGAGTAAGGTCTCACCATCATAGGTCTGTGATGGAGGGGAGACCATAAGGGGATGTTTAAAACCAGAAGACACCTTAGCAGCATCTGGTCCACCCTCCTCCTTTTGTAAGTGAGGAACCACAGCCTCTCATGGGGTCACATGGCATCGGATGAGAAGCGGGGCCCTGGACTCTGGTGCAGGCTCTCTGCCACCATGGGGCAGGTGTGACCCCTGCCTGTCAGTAGGCACTTATGGGTGTGCCAGCTCAATGTAGATGGGGTTCTGAGCAGTGGCTCTAGAAGCAGCATGATGAGAGGAAATCTCATTGAATCAGGAGCTCGAGACCTGCGCTGTGGGACTGCCCAGGACCCCTCCCCTTCTGAGCCTCAGTGACCTCATCCTTCAGCCACTGAGTTTCCTCTTTAATTTCACACCATATTGTGAGCTCTTCTCCCCTAGCTCCTGCTCCCTGAGGGTGGGAATGCAGGCTTAGGGGTAAGCACTGTCCCATGTAAGCACCCCCCCCCCCACTGTTTATTCATATGTCCTGCAATTCCAAGTAACTGGCAATAGCACCTATATGAACATGAGTGGGCCATTTTAATCTTTTCCGCAAATTAAGAATCTACATTTCCTGGGTGACTTTGATTTTCAAGGCAGCTGTTGCTCTCAGCGTGCTCAGCACATCCTCTGAATTCGGAGTCTGAGTTCTGTTTGGTTCCTGCAGCTGGCAGGTGTGATTTCAATGCCTGGCAGAGGTGGTGGAGTGCGAGTTCCTCTAACAAGTAAGAGAATTCATTTTAGTGCAGGGTAAGTTCAAGGCACTTCGGTGAGCTGCTAAAGATGGCCAGGAAGCTTCTGCTGTGTATTTTGGAGCAGTGGCATCCCCAGTGGAGGCGGGGAGGTCTGAAGCCCCAGGATACATAAATGAAAGCTTGGTGCTCCTGCCTTGTGATCCGTGTTCTGAGATGCAGAAGGGTGGTGCTTATCTAGGATGTTAAAGGGACTTTCCCAGCCGTGTGCATCAGGTTGGAGTGAGTTTCCTCGCTGCGGCCGCACCCTTGGGTACCCCACGCAGTGACTGACACTTCTCCTTCTGCCTTGCTCTAGAACCTGGGGTTCCCCTGGCGTCCTGCAGCTCTTCCCTTCCATATCTCTGCCCAGGATTCTCTCCTGAATGCGTGTCAGTGCTATGTGTTTACTGGAAGGAAACTTTAGTAAGACCTCCATGTGGCATTGCTTTGTTCTTCCAAGTCTTTTCTTTTCTTTTTTTTTTTTCCCCTTTTGTTTATTTATTTATTTTTGAGGAAGATTAGCCTTGAGCTAACTACTGCCAGTCCTCCTCTTTTCTCTGAGGAAGACTGGCCCTGAGCTAACATTGTACCCATCTTCCTCTACTTTATATGTGGGACGCCTACCACAGCATGGCCTGCCAAGCGGTGCCATGTCCACACGCGGGATCCAAACCAGTGAACCCCGGGCCGCCAAGAAGTGGAACGTGCGAACTTAACTGCTGTGCCACCGGGCCGGCCCCTTCCAAGTCTTTTCTTAATGGGCAAATTCAATGCAGAGAAACCGTAGGGTGAGATCTTGAATGTATTGGATCCCAAAGGGCAAAAAATAGAATTTCTAGAACCTATTGTTAAGATATTTTTAGATTTTTCCCTGCTAAATTATACTGGGGAGAAAGTCTGAATTTCATTCTGTATGACCCCTTTCAGTTCTTGTGCTACAGGTACACTTGCTAAAACATAAGACTGTTTGAATTGTGTGTCAACTCTTTGTGATTCAAATGATAATAATGGTAATAATGCATTTCTTGGGCCTCACAGCTAAAATTAGAAGTAAACCTCAAGTCTCTGCCCTTATGGGATCAGAGATACAGTTTATAGTTTCTTATTAAAAGCTGTCACTTTCCACCCTAGTACCTCCCTCAAAAACTGATAAATAGGGGGCTGGCCCCGTGGCCGAGAGGTTAAGTTCACACTCTCTGCTTCAGTGGCCCAGGGTTTGCCGGTTTGGATCCTGGGTGTGGACCTATGCACTGCTCATCAAGCCATGCTGTGGTGGCATCCCACATAGAAGAACTAGAATGACCTACAACTAGGATATAAACTATGTACTGAGGCTTTGGGGAGGAAAAAAAAAAGAGGAAGATTGGCAACAGATGTTAGCTCAGGGCCAATCTTCCTCACCAAAAAGCATGCCTTCAAGAAAAAAAAAAAAAACAGAAAAAAAATCAATAAATATCAGACCCCATGGAACTGAATTTTACCCTTACTATAAGCATTATTAGGCAATAAAAACAACAAAAAGACTTGTTTCTTCCTCTGCCACATTACTGTTTATAAATAATTTAGAAAGTGCAGATTTGGTGACCTGCTAGGTTTCAGAAAATGAAGACATTGAAATCAAGTCTTCAGCCTGTCAGAGTCTAGCTCCTCATGAAGACGTGGAGATGCTGAGAGGGAGGGACGTCCCCTAAGGTCACGTGGCTAGTCAGGGCCCAGGCCCAGCCAGGACCCAGGTCTCCTGCCTGGGTCGCCTGGACAGAGCATACCTTGCTAGAGTCTGAAGGAGCTGGGGGTCTGGGGGGGGGGGGTGTCTGAAGATGTTAGACTGTCCTTTAAAATCAGAGTCACGGGAGTAAAGTCTTCTGTGGCTTTTTGGGAATTTGTGTCAACTCCAGTCTACTGTAGTTATTATGGCGAGGAGGGGCCTCTGGGTCCTATTTGTGCCCTGGGAAAGGCTGAGTGGTTGTCCTCTTGTTTGGGGGTGCGACTTGGGGACCTCACAGAGCTAATTGCTGATGGTTTTTTTCTTGTCCTGGCCCTCTAGTTCTACCAACATGCCCTCTTTCCTGTTGCTGGAAGCCATCTGCGTTTTCCTGTTTGCCGGAGGTAAGTGTTTTTGGTGGGGGGGGTAAGATGTTGAGGGGTTTGGTTTTTCTCACATCCTGTCGATTTTAACTTCTAAAGGTTTCTTGAATGCATCTGTATCTCTCCACTCCACAGTCACCTGCCTAGTCTAAGCCCCATCATCTCGTGCTTGGACCACTGCAGTATCCTCCTGACTTGTGTCCCTGGGCCCTCCTGGTCCCACTCCAGCCCATTCTCCACACAGCAGCCATTTCAAAATGCAAATCTGATCATATCTAGACCCCTCTCCACTCCCACCCCATGCCTGAAACTTTTAAGTGATGTCCCATTGCTCTTAAGAGGTCTGATCTGACCCATGCCACCTCTCATCCCCTCCGGTGCCCCCTCCCTCCACCCTTTGTGCTGCAGCCTACACTCCATCCAGTCCTGCCCAGCATCCTGGCTCCCTCTCACCTTAGGGGTTCTTGGTTATCGTGGCCCCTCTGCCTGAATCACCCCCTCACCCCAACACTGCTGCCCTGATAAACTCCTAATCATTTTCGGCACCTAGCACATTTCCTGCTGGACCCCCAGATCAGATCAGATCCCCCTATTAAAACCTCCTGTAGCCCTGAGTCCCTCTGCTGTGTAACATGTAACACAGGCATGAGTTTACTTCCGTGTAAAACTTAAAAATTAGTATCCATCTTCTCTACCGGATGTAAGTTCCGTGAGCAAGAGACTCTGCATATATTCTTTATTCACTACTGTGTAATCTCGGTGCCTAGCGCTGTGCTTGGCACCTGGTCGGTGCTCAAGAAGTAGATTAATGAATGAATAACGGAGCCAATCAGTTTTCTTGTTACTTGCCACTCTGTCCCTTCCAAGTTCTAGCCTCTTTGAAATATGAGATGGTACAAAGGAGTAGGTGTGTTTTGCAGATTGTTGTCCCACAAGTAAGAACAAGTGGACTGGGTGACCAGCTGTCCGAGGCTGGCTGAGCATCCTCTTGTGGACTCTGCGATTCTCTCTTGCAGTTCCTCCCTCGTCAGTGTTTCTGTGAGTAGGTGTACTCTCTCTCTGCTGAGTTCGCTGCTGTCACCCGCCTGTTCCCCAGAGCAGGAGAGATAAGAGAGGCTGGAAGAAGGGGGTGGTTGCTCAGCCCACCTACTGTCCCCTCTCTGAGCCATACAGGTGGATGAAGGAACACAGTAGCTTCATGGCCAAGGGACTGGGGAGAAATGAGACGTGTTTGAGGACAGGGTTTGAATACAGTCCCTGGAGGCCCAGGCCCAGTAAAATTTCTGTTCCAGCTCATTGTGGAACTTCACCTTCTGTGACCCTGTCCAGTTTACAGAGCACTTGATCTGACCGTTGCTGGGTTGTGCAGATGAGGCAAGGGAGGCCAAGAGAGGCTGTGTGACTTGTCCTGGGTCACACAGCTATTGGTAGCAGAGCTGGGATGACAACCCAAGTCTCCTGACTCCTGGGCTGGCCCCACCACTCTGGGCTCATCTAGGGCAGACAAGACTGTACAGGAATGATCACCCTAAGCCTTGGCTCTCTTATCTGTAAAGTGAAAGGGTTTGATTAGATTAGTGATTCTCAATCCTGCCAGCTCCTTAGCACCACCCATCCCCCTAGGAGATTCAAGTTCTGGAGCCCAGACAGGTGGTCTTCAGAGGTGTGGGCTGAGTTGGTTAGAAGAGGAAGCAGCTATCACACATTCCTCAGCTCCCTGTTCCAGGGGAACCTCTGCAGAGTCCTGAGGTGACTTCACAGGGGAGCAGTGGCGATGTCAGTCAGGCACAAGGGGCTCACCTGAAGCCCGGCACCCCCGAGCATGTTGTACAGGGAGGCGCATTAGCTGAGTCTCATCCTTGGTGAGTGGTCTCTGGTCCTGGGGATGCTCTTTCCTCCCATCCAGGGGAGACGGCTGGTGTGTCTGCACCTGGAGAATTTGCTGGTCAGACATTTATAAAGGCACAGTGGTTTCCTGCAGGGCCTCGGGGATTCCTCAGCTCCTTTGCCAATGATCCGTGGACGCGGTCAGGAAACCTTAGTGTCCTCCTGCTGTGTGCAGAGAGCTGGGCTGGGCTCTGGAGGGCAGGGGCAAGTGGGGAGCTCCCAGGGGAGCAGCACCACATTATGGGGTGGGCTTCGGGGCCCCCAAATTGGCAGGATCTTGATGATGTCTGAACGCCGTAAAGCAGAAAGCATCTATTTTCTGGAAGATCAGGTTGCTGAATTATTGAGTAACTTCATGTTCTTCTGTTTTGGGATGTTTTTGGATGTGTTGCCCCTGCCTCTGTCCCAACATCTGCCATTTTCTATGGAAGCGGAAGATTTTCTTTTCTTTAATTCAGTCCACTGTCTGTGTTTGTAGTTTATGTGTTGTCTCTGCCTCTGGTGGGAAAACGGCAGTGGCAGTGTCCTAGACCTCATGAAAGCTGTTTGTCTGAAGCTTTTGACTGTGGCACTAATTGCTGGTTCCTCATACTGGCCTAGAACCATGTTCTCCATGAGGAGCGATTGGGGGAGGGCAAATCAGGTGAGCGGAAACTATCTGCTCAGAGATTGGGGCGGCGGCGAGAACCAGAAGCTAGTGTAGTTCTCCCCAGGGAATAGTGAGTGGGGAGGAGCCATAGAGGTGGAGATGGTTGACCAGTAACCTCTGGGGGGGCTGCAAACAGGAAGCATCCCCCCCAGAACCCAATATCATCTTTTGGTGTCCCCCTCCTTGTCACTTTCCTGGCATTTGCAAATCCCCATGAGCGCAACATCCCTGCATGTGTGATTCCCTGCCCCCCCCCCCCCACTTAACCTCTTTCCCCAGCAGCCCCCAAGCTCATCTTCCTTCCTGTGCCCCCTCCCTGGCTTGGCCTGCTCCTGGGCTCTGCCCACCCCAGCTTGGTCTCCTCTGTGCTGACCCACCAGACGTCGGCATTTATAAAGCATTGGCATGTGTACTTCTGCCACCAGATATCTACCCTTTTCACATTATCCCTCCAAGTGGTCCCCTCTTTGCCTTCAGGACTTGCATCATGGTGGGCTCGCTGTGTGGCAATCCTGGGGCTTCCTGGCATGTTATCCCTGCCCTCAAAGTCTATTTTTTAAATTGTTAATGATTGCTCAGGTACCATTATTACAAATTAACTGGCTTTCATATAAAAGAACAAAAGACTCATCCATGAACAGGAAGTAGGAAACCCCAAAACTTTTTAGCCCTTGTTCATAGTCATTGCGCTGAATGAATATATCAAAGTTTACTCAAAGTCCTGACTCTTTCGATTTTTTTTTTATCTCCAGCATTCCTCTGTCACAAATAACATTGAAGGGAGTGGCTTGATGCATGTTTTCCCTTCTCTGAAATTGTTTTTCCTTCAGATCAGTTTCGAGGTGCAATACTACAGGGCCAAATGGTGTGAGCGTTTTTATGACTCTCAATTCATTTGGCCAAATTGTTTTCAAGAAGGGTTGTACCAATTTACAGTGCCACCACTGGAAAGTTTTTTCCTGATTTAATGTTTCCCCAATTACATTTAAATTTAGAAGTTGATCATCTAAATTTCATGTTTACAAGGGTATCTTGAGGTGGCCTAGTGGCGTAGTGGTTAAGTTTGTGCACTCTGCTTCAGTGGCCCGGGGTTCACAGTTCAGATCCCAGGTGCAGACCCACACAGCACTCATCAAGCCGTGCTGTGGCAGCACCCCACATACAAATAGAGGAAGATTGGCACAGATGTTAGCTCAGGGACAATCTTCCTCACCAAAAAAAAAAAGGCAGGGGGATATCTCATTGTTTGAGTTAGAGGATTCTGTCACCTGTTTGAACATTTCCCCTTGTGCTTTTCTATGAATTCACTTTCTTCTATGAATTGTCTGTTCACATCCAAGGTTAATTTTTATAGCAAGGAGCTGCACCCCAGAGACACACCCAGTTATTATGCCTAACTAGGGGCAAAACTCATCAGAATCCCAGGCTCTCTATATCCCCTCTGTATATATTTTTAATTTTTCTCTTCAAAATACCCACATTTAAGTACAAAGATCCCTGATAGAAGTGGGGCAGTTGGGGGTTTCTTTATGCTATCCCTCTGGTAATTTTTGAGATACAGTATCATTGAATTCCTCTTTTCTCTCTTTTTACCTAGTCACATATTGTGGAAACTAAGATGCCTCCCCTCTCTGCCTTGTCATGACTCCTTCTGGTGTTTTCTCTCCCAGTGCCCCCGTCCCTGCCTCTTCAGGAAGTCCACGTGAGCAGGGACACCATTGGGAAGATTTCAGCCGCCAGCAAAAGTAAGCCCACGTTTTACTCAACCCTCCGAACGCCCATTTCAGCCTCTGCATGACAGACCCAAGGGAAGCCATGTTACTCCAGACAGTTTCTGCTCCACTCCCATCTTCCTTTCATGCTGTGACCAGAGTCATTTTCCCCAAACAGGGGTCTGACCAAGTCCTTCTCCTGGGTAAGAACTCTAGGTAAATCTCTGTGGCCAAATTTCTTGGCCCATGCTTGGAGGTCTTCTGTTACATGCCCACCATCTACCCAGCCAGCCTTGTCTGCCGCCATGTTCCTTCCTCTTCCACCCTAATTAGCATCCCCTCTACATGCTCAAGCCATGCCAGCCCATTCCCAGAGGCTCTGTGTGTCCCTTCCTTCCCTCTCTGGTGAAGTCCTCCTCAGTCGCTGCCATCTGGGTGTCACCTTCTCGCTGTGCTGCTCTGACTCGCTGGTGTGTCTCTGACTTCACTCTCTTACATGAGAGGTGAGGTGGTAGGGTGTGGACTCTGGACCCAGACAGCCTGGGTTTGATTCCCAGCTCCACTTCCTGGTACTTTGGCCTTAGGAAAGTTACTGAATTACCCTGTGCCCTGCTTTCTTCATCTCTCTAGTGGGAATAAATATCGCAAATCTGCTTAGGACTGGGGGTAGGGTGGGGAGCTAAGTGATAGCTCCAGGGTACAGGGTTTCTTTTGAGGTGATAGAAAATATTCTAAAATTGAGCTGATGATGGAATGTGTCTGTGAAGATACTAAAACCCACTGAATTGTTTACTTTAAATGGGTGAATTGTATGGTATGTGAATAATAGCTCAATAAAACTGTTAAAAATTTAAAAAATAGTCCTCTGTCTCAGGGTGGTTGTGAGAATTAAATAAATTAGTACATAAAGCGTTTGAAGCAGCAGCTGGCCTGTAGGAAAGATGCTGTCAGTGCCGGCTGTTACTGCTTGAACTCTTGGGTGACGTGGCCTCATGTACAGGGTGCCTGGCTGTGTCCTGGACTAGATCCTGGGCCCCGAGGGCTGGACCACGGCTCTTCAGTGTCCCTCACTGGCCGGGTAGCTCCTCCTCTCATATGGCTCAGTTAGTGTTGTTGAAATAGACTCTTCCACTAATGCAGGCTTTCACCTAAGGGCCTGTTGACGAGCATCGTGCCCCTGGTGGGGGTGTGCTTCCCGCTGCAGAAGAGGGCTGCCTCTGGCCGGGACTTTGTGCAGTGTTATTTCCCGCATCGTGCTAAGATGAGCAGCAGCCTGACCCGCCACAGGGTCGTTTCCCACTCCACTCTGCTTTGGGTGAGAGCCTATTGGGACCAGACTGCAGGGAAGCTGGCTGCCACCCTCTGTCCCACTCTCCCCTAGTGATGTGGTGCTCCGCTGCCGTGGACATCCTGTTCCTGATGGACGGTTCGCACAGCGTCGGGAAAGGGAGCTTCGAGAGGTCCAAGCACTTTGCCATCACGGTCTGTGACGCTCTGGACATCAACCTCAAGAGGGTGCGTGCAAGTCTTGTCATCTTTGTGTTAGGGCATCTTTGATTGCAAGTAACAGAAATCCCGTCTTCAGTAGAAGAAGGCATTTCCTGGCTTGTGGATCTGGGAAGACCGAGGGGGTGAATCCTAGTTCCAGGCACAGTGGGATCCAAGGGCTCAGTCCCTCTCTTTTTCTTCTCCTCTCAATTTTGCTTTCCTCAGTTGGCTTCCAGGTAGGTTTTCCTCACATAGCAGAGTGCCCTGCATTGTCCATCAAGCTAGTGACCCCAGGGAAAAGAAAGTGGACTTCTTTCCCTGTAGATCTGGCAGAAGTCCTGGGGAGGGCTCCGATTGGGCAGGCATAGGTCACATGATGATCCCTTGACCAATTACAGTAGTCAGAGGGAAGAGATTGTCTGGCTTGACTTGGGTCCTGTGCTCATCCATGTTCTTAGGGTGAGGAGTGAACACGTGGATTTGGTTTCCTGCTAGAAAGAGAAGTTGCATTTGTGGAACAGTGGGAAAGGGAAAGCATGCTGGCAGACAAAAACTATAACTACCTCCAAAGACTAGAGTCTTAATATGAAGCACAGCTCTTACCCTCTGTGTTCACTTGAAAGGAACTACTCATGCCTGAGTGAATCCAGCCAGTATATTCATTTCTTGTTCTTTGTTGCTACAGTAGCAGGTCTTAAATATCAGCAGAGTGTGTTAGCTGTAGCTCTTGTTGCTGAAAGGGGCATTTTGAAACAACTCAATAGAAAAACAGGCAATGAACGCAGACAGACAGTTCCCAGAAGATGAACCACAGGTGGCCCTTAGACATATGAAACAATGCCCAACCACCTCACTCGATGTAATAGCAAATCTCTGGCTAATAGACCATTTTTCACTTACTGGATTAGCAAAAATCCAAAATTTGGTGACATGCTCCCCTGGCAAATCTGTAGGAAACTGGCATTCTCATGCACTGCTGGTGGAAGTGTGCAGCCTCTCTGGGTTGGAATCTGACAGTGTCCATCAAAATTACAAATGCTTGGACCCTTTGACCCAGCAATTTATTCTACAGATACTCCCACAGATGCAAAATAACCCACATATGAAGTCATTCATTGCAGTGTGGTCTGTAATTGTAAAAGATGTCAGACAACCCAAATGCCCATTCCCAGGGACAGGTAAATCCATTATGGTGCATCCATATGATGAAACGCTGGGCTGTTGCAGAAAGTGAACGAGGACGCTCTCTGATATGGAAAGACACCAAAACAAATTAAGTGTGAAAAGTAAGGTGCAAATGGCGCATATGTTACTTTTTATGAAGAATAAAGGAAAGTGCACAGAGTGGATATTGGTGTTTGCTTGTATTTGCATGAAGCGACTCTGGAGGGACTTGTGAGAGGCTAAGAGCAGTGGGGAGGCTGGGAACCGAGTCAGTGAGGTTCAAGTCCACAGGGAGACTGATCGGTATAGATGTTTTTATACTTTATGGATTTTGAACCATGTGAACCTACTCAAAAATCAAATGAAAATTTAGGAAGGGCATTTTGATCTGGAAAGCCATAATTACTTGAATTAGAGACTAGACCCATACAGGTTGAGGAAGGAAGTGGTTTTCCAAGATGACATTCCTGGGTTAATCCTAGAAAAACCTCTAGGATTTAGGAGCAAAAGTGGCTTTTAATGAGGGCCAGATGTTCTCGAGAACAGCATGTCCCTCGGGGAGAGTAGGCACTGTACCCTGGACCTCAGGCAGTCTCGCACAGTTATCCAAAGACACTGTCGCAGATGTCGTTTCCTCTAGGCCTGAGCAGCCTGGAAGTTCCAACCGTGAAATCACCCCATCATAGACTCTAAAAGGGCCGGGGCGAAGGACTGCTGAATCTCCACCCTCCTCCAAACAGGGCTTGCTTTTAAAAGGAAGTGATTCCCTGTGAAGTTTCACTAGTTACTCATGGAGGAAGGCGCCATAAAGATCAAACACTGTTGACCTTGGCATTGATGTAGTATGTCCTGAAATGGGTGGCCTGGAGACCCCTGTGGATGGCAAGTTGGGAGGGAAGAGCTGTGTGGATTATTGGAGAATGTTTTACAGACGAGGAAACAGGCTCAGAGAGGCTAAGTGCCCAGGGTTGCACAGCAATCTTAGAGCTCAGTGTGGAAGAACTGGGGCTCTTGACTTTCAGTCCAGGAATGGCTCCATTAGATCATTTGTCTCTCCTAGTGGGTAGCACCTGGGCTAGGATGAGGTGGTGACGCTCAGAATTCGCACCCTGCTATCACATAGCAAGTGGACAGCTGGCAACACGGCATTGTGTGTGTGTGTGTGAGAGAGAGAGAGAAAGAGAGAGAGAGAGAGAGAGAGAGATTCCATCAGCACCCTCAGAGAGGGTAAGAAAACTATGACAAAAGACTTTATGGCTGGTGCTGTTGGGGGCAGCTATTTCGACCCACAGGTCCCCAGAGTTCAGGGAACTTAATTTCAGTGTTGCTGGCCCACGTCTAGAATGTGGCATTAAGTTCTGGAGGCTGATTTTTAGGCTAGAGATTGGCAAGCCAGACGGTGCCCACCACAGGTAGTCAGGACAGTGAGAGGCCTGGAAACCTCCATATATGGGGGAAGCTGATTCTCATTTTCATGTGAAAGAGGATACAGAGTGGCTCTGTTTTGCTAAGAGGGCAGAATGCAGGTGGTCAGGTGTTATATTTGGGCTTGACCTGAGAAAAACTTTCTCCCGGCAAGACTTGTTCAGCCAAGGAGCTGGGTGTCTGTTTCAGGGAGCGAGGGGGCGTCTTGATGTCCAGGGGGCTCCGATGGCCTTGCTGGGATGCTGGCCAAGGGCTTTTGCATTTGGGCGATTTCAGAGGGTTCGGTCTGATTTGTGGCTTCAGGTTTCATGTTTTTTGCTGCTGCGTTTTCGTGTCGTCTTGTTATCTCCACATACAGGGGATTTGATCTGCATCTTATTTTATTTTCTGTAACTTTAGTTGTCGGGGAAGAAATTTTCAGGTAGCTGTAAATTAAGGCTTTTTATGGGTGCTTTGTTGTTGAGGTGAATTTAAGGTGTTTGAAGTCTTCCTCTCAACACTTAAAAGCTGAGAAGTTCACTTCCTGGCTCTAATAGAATGATTGGGGCTGACTGATTGCAGCACGGTAAGACATGCTGGCTCCTCAGCGTACAGTCAACTGAAGATAAAAGGCAACTGTTTGGCTCCCAAACCACCAATTAAATTAAATGCCTTAACTACTTACTCAAGCTGTTTCCGTCGTGTTTTGTTTTGAAGTTGTGTCCTTCCTGTTTAACCCAAGTAAACACGCCCAGCTGTTGGTCTCAAGGGACTTTTTTTTTAAACTAATTCATTCATTCACATGGTTCAGTAAGAAGACTTTCAATGAAAAGTACTCTTCCCCTCACACATTTTCCATTTGCCCAGTGCCCCTACCTGCTTCCTTGAGTAACCTTGCAGAACTGCTTCATGAAAATATAAGCAATATGAACATATATATTCTTTTTTTTTCTTTTTTTTTATGGAGGAGGATTAGCCCTGAGCTAACATCTGCCGCCAATCCTCCTCTTTTTGCTGAGGAAGGCCGGCCCTGAGCTAACATCCATGCCCATCATCCTCTACTTTTTTTTTTATGTGGGACGCCCACCACAGCACAACCCGCCAAGCAGTGCCACGTCTGCACCTGGGATCCGAACTAGCGAACCCCAGCTGCCGAAGCAGAACGTGCGCACCCAACCGCTGCACCACCAGGCCAGCCCCTGAATATATATTCTTATTTTCCCCTTTTTTACACAAAAGGTAGCATACGATGCACCCTGCTCTATCCCTGGCCTTTTTCTCTTTGCATTATCTTGGAAGGCTTTCCACATCTAGCTTTATAGGTAATACAGATGTTAATATAGGTACATATTATTTTTTACAACTGATTAATATTCCATCATAAGAATTCACCAAGGTTTGATTAATGAACCCCTATTGATGGATATTTGCTATTACCAATATCCTGTGAGCTTGTATTTCACACATGTGGAAGTATGTCTGTAGGGTAAATTCCTAATAGCCCCATCCATTTGTAATTTTCAATAAATATTGACAAACTGCTCTCGATGGATGCTGTTAACATTTACGTTCTTATCAACAGTGTTTGAGGACCTGGTTTCCCCCTGCAAATGTTGTATTTGGCTTTTTGCTAAACTGATATAGGAAAATGGCAGCTCAGTGTGGTAAGGTCAAGCATCTTTTCGTATATTAAACAGCCATATGTATATCCTTTTCTGGTGATCTCTGTTTTATCCTTTACCCATTTTTCTGTCAGATTGTTGGTCTTATACATATCAATTCCTAGACACTCTTTGTATATTGGGGAAACTAACTCATTTTCTCTGACATGAGTTGCAAATAATTTCTTCATTTTCGATTGCATTATGGTATGTTTTGCTCTGCAGAAGTTTTCTTCATGTAGTCAGATTTATCAGTCTTTCCTTTATAGCTTCTGGAATTTGTCATAGTGGAGTCTTTTCCACTTTGAAATTATGAAGGAATTCTCCCAAGTTTTCTTCTAGAACTTTCATGGTTACATTTTTCACATATAAGTCTTGAATCCCTTTGCAATTTATCCTTTATTCTTTTGCAGATGGCTATCCAGTCGTTCCAATATCACTTACTGACTAGACCCTCTTTTCCCCACTAGTTTGAGATGCCCCCTGTATCACACAGTAAATTCAAGGGAGATTTCAAAAAGGTTGCTCCTCAGAAACTTCTTCCTGAGCTTCTCTACTGCTCTTTTTTCCAGCGTCCATGTCCCTGACTTGCCCATCCAAGACTTAAATTTCTTCCTTGTTAAGATGTCAACAGCTCCTCCTCAGAACTTCCTGTGGGAGGAAAGCCCAGTGGGCTGTGCTCACTGGGAGCAGATGCAGCCAGCTTGGTGTGGCCAGTGCTTTGATCATCTCCCAAGCCCCAGGCTTGCCAAGGGCTCATCAGTGAAGGAATTCAAGGGGTAAGCAAAAGGCAGCATCATTGCTTAAATATGAATCACTTGGCCCATTTGCAATCTTGGCCAGAAGTGGGGTTAGTTATGAGAACAGTAACTGAGAATGTGGTTCTCCAGAGGTTTTGGAGGGCCAATGATGAGGTGCAGGGCTTTGGCCCTTGAGAGGAAACCTAAATGTTGATAGCCTTCTCTGCTCTAGCCACACTAGTGTCCTGAGGGTCCACAGAATGACCTGACTCAATTTCCTTCTCCAGTTTTGCAAGCCATTGCATTTTTTACTATGGCCTCCTTAAGGAGGATGCATAATCTGTTTGGAATCGCCAGTGGCTCTCACTCCCTCCGCTATAGAGGAACCTCAGTTCCAGTATTACTTGTTTCAGGTTAGGCTGTTGACTCTAGTCTGGAGAGCTGGTCTTTCCCTAGCATGGCAGGAGCAGGCCTGGAAGGGCTGACCCCCTGCCCCCAACCAAGCACGGGGTGTGGTGGCTGTGGTGAGTGATGAGCCACCAGTGATGATGGCTGTGGTTGGCTTCTGCGGCAGGCCGACTTGGGTCAGCGAGCATTTTCTTGAAGGCCTGTGCTGGCTGCTGAGAAGAAAAATGGTGTAGCTGAGCCTTGTGAAGATCATAGACACCAAGTCCAATGGCCTGGCTCCCTTTCTTACTAGTCCTGGGCCAGATCTGTATCCTCTCTACATTGTAGTTTCTCCAACAGTAATGTGGGTATTAATAGTGCCTCTGTGGAGTAAGTGAAATAATGTGTGTGATTGTGTAAAACTACCTACATCTAGGAGGCATTCGGTACGTGTGAGCACAGATCCTGCCCTAAAGATGCTCACAGCTCAGCTGAGCGAGCTGCCAGAATGGGGGCCGGGGAGATGGAACTGGTGGTTGTCAGTGCAGAACGCAAGCAGCTTTGATATTTCCTTCCAGATCCTCCTCCTGGTCTTTGGATCCTTCTTTTAGGGAGAATGGAGAAGCGCCGGCGCTGGTATTTGTTGAGTAGGCAGGAGGCAGGGTCGTTAACCTTTGTCCTCCTCCCTTCTTTCCCCTTAGGAATGTTGTGACTTGACCCCCCTCTCAGGCCCCTGGGCCCTCTGTCTCCTACTGCAGGTCAGAGTGGGAGCGTTCCAGTTCAGTTCCGCCCCTCATCTGGAATTCCCCTTGGATTCATTTTCAACCCAGCAGGAAGTGAAGGCAAAAATCAAGAGGATGGTTTTCAAGTATGTACGATCAGATGCTGCCATGGTTAGGAGGAAGCTATCTGCTCTTAACCTCGCTCCAGAGAGGGCTGTGGGCTGGCTGCCAGCGCCCAGCTGTGCACAGTGGGTGATGAGAATTCCCCTCTCAGGGCTGCCCCTTACTGTTACATGGTAATGTCTCAGGTGGGAACTTCAATGCAAGTTAAAAAAAGGTATTTGCTGCTATTGTGTGTAATTGTCACTTACCTGGGAGAAAGGACTAGTGAAGGTCGGGACTGGGGTAAAGAGCATGAGGTGCTGGGAAGAACACTGGCTCCTCCTCCCAGTTCTGTCCCTGGTGACCAGCGCAGCTTGGACAGTTCACCATGCTTTTGGAGCCTCGTTTTTGTGGTCTAAAAAGAGTAAGTGCCGTTCTGTTATTGAGAGAGCTTTAAAAATGATGAGTAGCTGTTTATGTGCTCGTACACATCCTATAAATATATGTATGTAGTGGGGTCTTAACTTTCCTCACGAGTCAGCTGATGTGTGTGTGTATATGCACATAGGTCTATACATGTATTTTGTGTATAAATATTTTATATATATGTGTATTATATGTATACACACATAAGCATCTAGGTGGATATGAATGTGTTATACACACGCATATATACACATATACACACACACACTGTTCTTCACAAGCCCTCATGGAAGAATGCCTGTCCTTGCCACTTGCCACTCTGATCTCTGGATCCTCTTTGGTTTCTGATGCCCTGTGTGCTAGTGTCCACTGAAGTCCTGCTCAAGAATGTGGTCCCAGCCATTTATGGCCGTCACCTCCAGTTGCAAAGACCCTGAGCTCTGAGGTCCATTTTCCAGCCTCAGGCCTCTATAGGTCTGCCAGTGTGCTCAAAAGCACAAATCCCCACACTGGGCAGGAACTTTGGGGATCCTACAGGCCCCAGGGACCCCCACTGACTTTATTTCAGGCTGTTTATCCCAGCCCTTTCCTCTGCCCATGGGTGCCCTGAACAGAATGAGAGACAAGTCAAAAACAAGAAAGTACAAAAGGAAAAAGCACATTATGTTTCTTAAAATCTGTGTTAGTATATGCTGACCTTTCCTTATTCCCTTGGAGCCTCCAAGCATGGGTTGTATAGAGAACAGTTGTGGCCTCGCTCCTGTATCTTGGGCCCAAACACACAGAGCAGCACTTGTCAGAGTAAGACCTTTGGTCGGAGATCTGGATCAGAATTGCCAAGGGAGTATGGTAACACACAGGTGCCTGGACTCTCCCAAACCCACGGAATCTCTCTCTGGACCGTGACACTCAGAATCAGCACCTTTACAAGCTCTCTCCCCGCTGCTCCCTGGCCCTAGGACTGTACACACAATAAGTTTTTAAAGCAGCCTTATTGAAATGTCATTTAAATACCATCAAGTCCACACATTTGATGTGTACAGCACAGTGGGTTTGAGTATATTTTCAGAGTTATGCAGCTATGACCATAATCTAAGTTTAGAACATTTTCATCATCCTAACAAGATTTTCATCATCCTAACAGCACATAAAAAGATGCTCAGCATCATTAGGCATTAAGGAAATGCAAATCAAAACCATAAGGAGATACCATTTCACACCCACTAGGAAGGCTAAGATAAAAGACAGAGAATAACAAGTGTTGACAGGGATGTGGAGACACTGGAACCCTCCTACACCGCTGGTAGGATTTGTAAAATGGTGCACCCACTTTGGAAAACAGTCTGGCAGTTCCTCAAAATGTTAAATGTAGAGTTACCATATGACCCGGCAACTCCAAGAGAATTGGAAATATATGCCCCCACAAAAAATTGTACACAAAAACTTGTAATGTCCATAGCAGCATTATTGATAAGAGCCAAAAAATGGAAATAGTGCAAAAGTCCAGTGGATGAATGGATAAACAAAATGTGATATATCCATACAGTGGAATATTATTCAGCCATGAAAACAAATAATGACATGATTCATGCTACACTGTAGATCAACCTTGAAAACTCTCCAAGTGAAAGAAGCCAGACAAAAGGTCACACATTGTATCATTTCATTTATATGAAATGTCTGGGATAGGCAAATCTATGAAGACAGAGAATCAAGTAGTCGTTACCGGGGCTATGGGGAGGGGAAATGGGGAGTGACTGCTAATGTATATAAGCCTTCTTTTTGGGGTGATAAATATGGTTTGGACTTTAGATAGTGGTGATGTGGTACAATGCTCTGAATATACTAAAACATACTGAATTGTATACTTTAAAAGGGTGAATTTTATGGTATATGAATTATATCATTATTGATATATTTTATTGTTAAAAAAAAAAAGTACTTTTGGGGTTTCCCCTGTGGCCTAGTGGTTAAGTTTAGCATGCCCCGCTTCAGCAGCCCAGGTTCAGTTCCCAGGCATGGACCTACACCACTCGTCAGCAGCCATGCTGTGGTGGCGACCCACATACAAAATAGAGGAAGATTGGCACAGATGTTAGCTCAGGGCAAATCTTCCTCAGCCAAAAAACCAAAAAAAAACAGGGAATCACTTTTGTACCCATTATATACACAATAACATTTACAGAAGAAAAATAGCCTGCTGATTTAAGTTTAGGACTGAAAGTCAAAAACTGTTTGGGTGGCTTCAATTCAAATGACTCAGCCCTGCTCTCATCTGGAAAACTACGCAAATCACAGTGAATTGGTCCAAAAAGGCATTGTAGAGATCACCTCGTGTCTCTTCCAACCCCTTATTTTACAAGGAGGGTACTGAGGTTGAGAAGGAGCAGGTGACTTGGCCAGGACCACAGGGTCAGGCTGCTAGTCCAATAGCCCAACCCGCTGTCCTTTCCCACCTCTCCCCACCCACCTCCCTGCCCCCTCCCCCCCAAACCCCCTAAATAATTAGTTGAGCCTCTTCTCAGCTGTGTTGAAAGTCATACCCAAGGGCTCGAGAGCCGATTATTTATGACCTATGACATCCAGAGATGCATTAAGAATGTGCCAGATGAGGCCACTGGAGGTGGGGAAAGAAGCCTCTTTATGTGTCTGAACAAGGTCAGCTCTTCTTTGGGGGCTGTGTAGGGTCAGCACTTGTGTATCCTGTCTGAGAGAGCAAACGAGGCAAGGAGGCAGGCACTGATTTTTTGGCCACAGTTGCAGGGTTGCTGAGGACACTAAACAGTAAGCACGCTATTATTAATCAGAACAGAGGAATGTTGGCCGAATGGGAGCGATGACCTCCCCAGGGCTCTTTACCCTTTTTCTGCAGTGGAGTTTTAAATTCCGGACTCATTAATACAGCTCTACCCAAAACCCAAAGCACTTGCCTTTCCAGACCAAGGCCATCCCCTAAAACCACCCTAACAACCGCCTTGTTGCTACTTTGCAATATAAAAAATAATACAATCGAACCTTCCAACATCGCACCCTGTGCTAACATAAAATCAGATAAACATAGCCAGCAATTGTCTCCCGAATGCCTGGAACTCCTGGCCAGCTGGCTGTGCAGGGAGCTCAGTCATTCCGTTAATCTCACAATCACACAGCTCTGAGTTTTCTGTGATTGAATTCTTTTGGACCCCATCTGCAGCTTTATCAGTTCACTGTATTTAGATAATTCTACAGAAAGAGCACTCGCCACTTTACCTGAGCACAAAGCACCTTACAGCCTCCTCTGGCCTCTTGCAAAGCACATTAATGTCTAAACGTAGCTTTTAGAATAGTTAAAATTACCAAGCACTTTGCTCTTTTTTGACTCAATATTATTTGGTGCGTATTCTGGTGTAAAGCTGCATTCTTTTTCATGTTGGTCCTTTTAAATGCTTATATAATAATCTAGGGAACTGAGCTATGACAATGCATTTAATCACTCCCCTAAAAAGACATACTTAGGTTGATTCCAGGATTTTTGTCTATTACAAAAACAACAGCAAATAGCCTGTAATCAACATCCGTGTACCTACTGTGAGTTTGCTTATGAATTATTTTCAAAGTCTGTTCTGTGGACCTCCTGCGTCAGAATCACCGGAGGCAGGGGAGGGGCGCCTGGGTTTCAAGGTGGATGAATTCTCGGGCCCAGTCACACACCTAACAGTTGGGACTCTCTGAGGACGGAATCTGAAATCCACATTATTACATCTCCTGAGACTCTGGCCTCAGACCTCCCTGTGTGGAGCCAGACCCCGTGCTCAGAACAGACTCAGATAGAGATGCTCTATGGGATAAGCGAAGTGGAGGTAGCAGTTTCTTCTCATTTCCCAGGGTTCAGAAACTGTTAGCAATCTCACCCGACCTCGGTCGGAAGCCAGTAGAATGTTCTACTGGGACAGGCCAGTTAGGGTGCAGAGGTGGAGAGCGTGGGCGGCACAGGCATTTGTGTGCTGAGCGATATGAAGTGTGGACACCACAAAGGCCAGTGGAGTTGGCAGCCCGGGCTCTCGTGCCCTTGAAATTTAATTTTTCTCTAACCACAGGCTGGTGACTACGAAGAGAGAGGTCCAGACCCACTCAGAAAATCTGGATTGAAATAGAAAACCAAAGTATAACTGTGGAGGGGTGAGGGCAGACCGAGGATGCGGGACCACAGCCAGGAGGCCGTGGGACGCGCTACCAGGGTGAAGGCACAGGGAGCTCTGGGGCCGCGGGGGCACCTGGGCTTTTGGTGGGAAGAGAGTTTTATAACCTTTTAGGCATAACAGTATAGAGCAGGGGCAGCAAAGTTTTCAGTAAAGAGCCATAGAGGACATATTTTAAGCTTTGAAGGTCATGTGGTCTCTGCTTAGAAAGAAGATTAATGAACTGGGCGTCTGTTTTCCAAGGCCTTTGGGTCCACAGGCTGTAATTGACTAACCCCCAGAGAGGAAGGACCATTGGCTTTGGAATCAGCCTGACTGGGTTTAAAATCCGGTTCTGACCTCCACTCGCTGGGCAGTGACTTGATTGGTTGTGTAACCTTATGGTTAAGAACTTGGGCACAGGAAGTGGAGGGTCCAGTGTTCAAGTCCCACCCCCACAGCTCATGAGCTGTATGACCTTAGAGCAGGCCCTTCTCTGAACTCCCTGTCTCCGAGAGCTGTAGTGAGAGCGACACGAGCTAAACACCTTTATACACACACACGCACTCTTTTTTTTTTTTTTTACTTTTTATTAAGATTATGATAGTTTACTGCCTTGTGAAATTTCAGTTGTACATTATTGTCAGTCATGTTGTAGGTGCACCACTTCACCCTTTGTGCCTTCCCCCTACCCCTCTTTCCCCTGGTAACCACCAATCAGTTCTCTTTGTCTACGTGTTTAACTTCCACCTATGAGTGGAGTCATACAGAGTTCATCTTTCTCTATCTGGCTTATTTCACTTAACATAATACCCTCAAGGTCCATCCATGTTGTTGTGAATGGGACAATTTTATCCTTTTTATGGCTGAATAGTATTCCATCGTATATGTACACCATATCTTCTTTATCCAATCATCAGTTGATGGGCACTTAGGTTGCTTCCATGTCTTGGCTATTGTAAATAATGCTGCGATGAACATGGGGTGCATGGGACTTTTGGAATGGCTGATTTCAAGTTCTTTGGATAGATATCCAGTAGTGGGATGGCTGGGTCATATGGTATTTCTATTTTTAATTTTTTGAGAAATCTCAATACTGTTTTCTCATACGGTTCCTTTTTCTCCACAACCTCTCCAACATTCGTCACTTTTTGTTTTGGTTGTTTTTGCCATTCTAATAGGACACTCACACACTCTTAGCAGAGTGGTGCCTGGCACATCCTAAGTGCTCAGTAAATATTACCAGTTACTGTTGCTATTCTCTGAGCAGGGGTTTCCTCATCTGTTAAATGACGATACTGTTAGCACCTTTTACTATAGTTGTAAGGATCACATTCAGTCACAAGTAGGTGATGTGTTTGGCACAAAGTGGAAGCTCAGGATTACTGTTATCTCATAGAATTGGGAGGGACCCGCCCTGTGGCCGATCGGTTAAGTTTGCCTGCTCTGCTTTGGCAGCCCAGGGTTTCACCAATTTGAATTCTGGGCGTGGTCATGGCACCGCTCATCAAGCCACGCTGAGGCGGAGTCCCACATGCCACAACTAGAAAGACCCACAACTAAAAATACACAACTATGTACCGGGGGGGCTTTGGGAGAAAAAGGAAAAATAAAATCTTAAAAAAAAAAGAAAAAAGAGAAAGAAATGGGAGACAGTCTGCCCTTCCAGGAACCCTAGTAGAAGACTCTTTGCAGACACTGAGCTTTGGTGAAGGTAGTGGTCTTCACGGGAATCAAACCCCTCTTGGCTGTCTTCAGTATCTAACATGAGATCCAGCCCAGTGTGAGAAGAGTCAGGGGCATCCTCTGTGATGAGCCCAGTGCCCAAGCCAGGCCCTCCTCGCCAGCCCCACAACCCAGCTGGTGTTGCTTACACCCCTTCCTCTGATCAGGATGGCCTCCTCCTTTCCTGGTCAGCAGATTCACCAACACCCCATCTGGACGCTTTCCCCTCTGAAGCCTGTTCCCTAAGAGCTCCTCCCCACACTGAACCCCTCCTCAGAACTCTTGTTATTTACGTCCTTTCGTTGATATTTCTTATCTGCTACTTTATAGGTCTTGTTTCTTCAGCTAGACCAGGAGTTCTTTGAGGGAGGGAGCATGTTATACTTCCTGGTCTTTCTTCACTATCTTCCATCTGTTGGGTCGACAGAAATACTAGTGGGTTGACAATAGTAAGTGGCTTTTTAATTGATGCAGATGCCAATATATACAGTAGACGAAGAGTCTTAATTCTAGGAGTTGTCCATTCTTGTTGACGTTTATTAACTTCATGGATCTCCACAGAGAATTGCCCTCTAAGAAGTCACTTAAAATAGAAAGCATAGCAGTGAAGAATATTCTAGGCCTGGTCCATAAATTATTCCCAAGCACAATCTCCTATGCTCTTTCCTCACCTCTCTGCTGAATGGAAGGGACTTTGAGGACTGAGAGGAAGGTAAGGAGCCTGGATCCCTGAGTAGCTCCTTGGACGAGAGCAAACCAGGAGAGGTGCCTAGGCAGGAAGACCCATGTCAGACTTGCAGGAGAAGTAAACAGTTTTAGTGTTAAGTTAAAAAAAATATGCACACGCACATTCACACACACATATACGTATGTGTCCACACACACACACACACACACAAGAATGCTATGCTTCTTGTCAGTTGGATGTTTTCACATTAGAAGAATGTGAGGCCCGTAGGCTCCTCTGAGAGGGCTGAATAAAAGGCAGGCATTGCCTTGATTTGTACTCAGAGTGCAATCTGAGAATAAATGTGTTCCCCTCCTCACATCTGTAGTCCGTGATTGGTCAGCACTGCAGAGTGACGATCTAAGTGGGTTCTCTCTAAGCATACAGTTAATATCATGGCGACTCCATCAGCCTCCACATTGTCGCTCATGTTCAGATGCGTTACTGTCCACTGAAAGGTTTGGCCTAAAATCCATTGTAGGGAGTCATTATTTTCTGCCCAGTTGACACTCAAAGCTGGCAGTCCTCCCTTTGAGGATAAGCTGGCAGTCCTCCCTCTGAGGATATTTGCACAAGATTTAGCAGAGATGCTGTGCTGGGATTCCAAGCTCCGTCGACAGTCCCTGTAACTGGGCTGTGAGGATTAGAGAATCTTAGCATCCTGTAGAGATGGAACCACTGTCACCTGTCCTGATCTGGAAGTGGTCAAACAGTTCAGCCTTCCGGCACCCAACCCTGCACTTGGAAGAAAGCCCTGATCATGGAAATGACCCTCATCAGACCCTTGCCCCAAAGCCCTGTCCTTCGCTCTCATGGACTCTTACTAAGCTCAGTTATCTGCTTTCCCACCCCAAGGAGATGTTGAGCCGTAACAAGAAGGGAACGATACAGGGATGGGGGGATGGGAGGTGGGTGTTAGAACAACGATAAGTCAT